>NC_057853.1:28835000-29460000 GCF_015237465.2 Chelonia mydas
CCACCAACACATAACCTCTTGCCTGGGCATGGGAGGGTCTATTAGTGTCTCCACTGTGGAGCTTCTCACCAGTGTGGGAGTTTGAGAATATTTCCCTATTAAGGAGATGTAAGCAAAAGTGAAGTTTAGGTAAGGGCTGGCTGTCAGGGAAAGAACCACTAGAGCACACCCCAGCTACTGCGTTCAAGTCCTTACTTTAATTTAATTTTTTTTTTCAGCATGGCAAAATGGTCTTAGGTTTTTTTATATTTGCTAATCAGAAAGTCTTCAGTGAGACCATTTAGAGCAATTTCCCTGTCTTGGAAGCCCACCTGCTTGGTGACAGGTTGTGGTTTCATCAATGTACTGTAGTTTTAATCAGTATCCAAGCTTCTTTTTGAGATGCTGCACTTGTGGAAGAGATTCCAGGTCAGGTTCTACCTAAATGACAATGACATGAAAACCCAGCATCTACTGGCTGTTTTTTCCTGCTCCAAGTGTATGTTAGTGTGAGCTTTTGCATAAATCGCAGCACTAAGGCAGCATTCATTTGCTTGTAAATGGGTAATGCTCTTATGTGGAAAAGGGATTGTTTTCTAAAACAATTGGAGACACATCTTGACTGGTTGCTAACTTGGCATTGACCTATTACTCGTTTACTTATTTATTGCTATTGCAGTAGTGCCTAGGAGCCCCAGGCATGGACCAGGACCCCCTTCTGCTAGGTATTGTAAAAACAGACTCTGCCCAAAAGAGCTTACAAACAAGAGATGACAGGTATAAACAGACAGGAGTAGAAAGAAACAATGAGACAGCACTGACTGTTCTGTGAGCAGTCTGATGGGCAGTGGTCTCATCTTGCCAGCTGCCTATCCAGTGTCAAGATTGTTGTAGGCATCATGACGAAGGAGAGGTTTGCAGTAGGACAACGAAGTGGCTTTGCAGATGTGTCTGGGGATCTCCTCCCATGCGCGAGGGGCACTAACATGTTCTAGCATTTGGAAAGTTGCTGCTGCCTTTTTAAAATGCTGGTTCGAAAGCAGTATTGAATTAAATCAGTCACAGAGCTGCTCCTCATTATTTGTTTTGTCATATACTCCGGGTCTAGCCCAGCAGATGTTTGTAGGGGGGTGGGCATGACTCCAAAGAACTTCGAGAGTAATTTAGCAGCCTCGGGAGCCACTCTTTTGCCTTTAACACAGTTGTAAGGTCAAAACTCTCAATTGGTCAACTGGGGCCTTCTGTCAAAGGAGACTTTCCTTAAAGCAGCAAATTTATTCTCTAGGTGACTAGCTCTGTCCTGCTCTGTCCAAATGCAAGACAAATTGCATAAATGTAAAAAGCTTATGCGTTCAGGAAAACCAGACTAAAATGAGAGGTGCTGTGATGTGGTTTACATTTCCTACGTGTTTAGTTCATGTCAAGATACTTGTGAGATAATCTGGGACTATAAAAAGAAACAGGAATATTCTTGTGGAAGCACAACCACTGGATATGTAAGTCTGAACTGTCTGTTTCTTTTCATTTAATTGATATGTGCACATGAGTTCTCCAAAAAGCATTAAGCTGTAACATGTTATGATTTTGATGACCCGTTCTTTCTGACCAGTATAAGCAGGATGGAAATTGCTAACGGCCTTTAGCGAACTACAGTAGCTGAAAATCTGGAACGGTCTGTGTCACATTGCTTTCCACTATGAAATTGCAATGAAAAGATTTATCTAAACACAAGTTCCCTTACTAAGATCACAAGTCTTAGGAGCTACTGCAGAGGGTCGCCCAGAATTTGGAGTTGCAGGCCAAGGAGACGGTTGAGCAGGGGGACCCCATGGTGGACATTTTGAGCCCCAAAGGTCCATCTAGAATAGCGCTCCCGCTCATTAAGACCATCCAGTCGAATTATAAGACTATATGGCAGACCCCGGCCTCCAGCACTCCAACAACCAAAGGTGCGGAGCACAAATACTTTGCCCTGTCAAAGGCCTAAGAATTTTTGTTCTGCCACCCAAGTCCATGCTCCCGGGTGGTCTCGGCGGTGAACGAAAGGGAACGCCATGGACAACAGGCCCTGGCCCTTGAGGCCAAGGAGGCAAAACGCCTGGACCTTTTTGGCAGAAAGGTGAACTCGTCAGGGGGCCTTCAGTTGAGGATTGCTAACCAGCAGGCCATCCTCAGCAGGCATAAGTTTAACTCCTGGGCGGTGGTGGGGAAGTTTAAGGACAACCTCCCACAAAATTCCCAACAGTAGTTTACGGCCCTGGTGGACGAGGGCAAGGCAGAAGCTAAGACCTCTCTCCAGGCCTCCCTGGATTCAGCAGGTGCGGCGGCCAGAACAGTCGCATCGGGGGTGGTCAGGAGGCGCTCAGCGTGGCTTTAGGCCTGCCGCCTAAAGTCTAGAATACACTTCAGGACCTACCCTTGGAAGGGTCCTGGCTCTTTTCGGACCAGACAGACTTGAGGCTGCATAGCCTCAAGGCCTTCGAGTGCTACACTTAAGTTGCTGGGTATGCACACCCCGGTAACGCAGAGGAAGCCCTTTAAGCCGCAGCCTCCCCCTCAGCACCAGTACCAGCCTCGTCATAGGCATGAGCCTTACCGTAGGCGAGGCAGGGATAACGGGCGATGGCGCAACAACAATAATAACAATAATGCGCCAGGCCAGAACCAAAGTCAGCACAAATCCCAGCCGGGCACCAAGCCAGGCTTTTGAAGGTGCGCTCGGGGACAGTGTACCAGACCAGTCACCGAATCCGTCCCTTTGTTTCTGGAACCGCCTGTCCCATTTCTCCCGTGCGTGGTCCAGCATTACGTCGGACCGTTGGGTCTTACGCACGGTGCGGAACGGGTACTCGCTGCAGTTCTCTTCTCTCCCTCCCACCCCCCTTCCCTGTCCCTCTTCAGGGACTCCTCTCATGAGCATCTCCTAGAGAAGGAGGTTCGCTCGCTGCTAGAGGCGGGGGCGGTAGAGGCGGTGCCGCATGGCCTAAAGGGGAAAGGTTTCTACTCCCAGTACTTCCTCATGCCCGAGGCCAAAGGGGGCCTTCGTCCCATTTTAGACCTGCGAGGGCTCAACAAGTTCCTGGTCGAGGCCTGGTTCTGCATGGTCTCTCTGGGCACCATCATCCCTTTCCTGGATCGGGGGGGGCTGGTACTCTGCCCTCGACATGAAGGACGCGTACTTTCATATCACCATCCACCCAGCACATCGGCGGTCCCTGCGCTTTACCGTGGGCCAAGAACATTACCAGTTTGCGGTTCTCCCATTCGGTCTAGCCGCAGCCCCACGGGTGTTCACGAAATGCATGGCGGTGGTGGCGGCCTTCTTACGGAGGCAGAGCATCCAGGGTTACCCGTACCTCGACAACTGGCTCCTGGCGGGCCAATCCGAAGCGGAAGTGCGGGGCAACATGGAGGTGGCCCTGAGATTGTTCCGCGAGCTGGGGCTCCTGGTCAACGTCCCCAAGTTCACTCTCATACCCACGCAGAGAGTGGAATTCATAAGGGCAGTCCTGGACATGGTGCAGGCCAGGGCAAGCCTTCCAGTATCCCGATTCCGGGCTATCCAGCAAGTGGTGGCCTCCCTGCGCCAGTTTCCAACAACAACGGCCAGGTGCTGCCTGCAGCTGCTGGACCACATGGCAGCATGCACGCACATGGTCAGGCATGCCAGACTGAGGCTTAGGACTCTGAAGGCGTGGCTCGCTTGGGTGTACCGCCCAGGCAGGGATCCCCTGGACTTGACAGCCCCAAGAGACGTGCTGGACTTCCTGCTGTGGTGGCAGTCCCAGCCTGTGGTTTGGAAAGGCATCCCCTTTGCCGCCTCACAACCGGACCTGACGCTGGTGACAGATGCATCAGACCACGGATGGGGGGCTCACCTGGGGGACCTCAGGTCTTGTGGTCCGGAGCAGAGCGGTCGCTCCATATCAATGTGAAGGAGCTCAGGGCAGTTCGTCTAGCCTTTCACGCCACTCTGAGTGGTCACAGCATGACAGTTCTGACAGACAACACTACTGCCATGTTTTATATACACAAGCAGGGTGGGGCCCGTTCCTTGCCGCTCTGTCGCAAGGCTCTCCTCCTCTGGGACTTTTGTATAGCCTATGCCATTCACCTCGAGGCGTCGTATCTCCTAGGGGTGCGAAACGATCTGGCGAACTACCTCAGCAGGTCTTATTGCATGCACTAGTGGACCTGTTTGCCACCAGGGTCAACGCCCAGTGCCCGCGGTTCTGCTCATTCCAGGGCCACAGCCCGGGCTCAGTCGCAGATGCGTTTGTGATCCTGTGGGGAGAGGGCTTGATGTATGCCTTTCCCCCGGTCCCCTTGATACAACAAGGTCCTGCTCAAGGTACACAGGGACAGGGTGGCGGTGGTCCTCATCGCCCCAGCATGGCCCCGCCAGCACTGGTACACAACGCTCCTTGAGCTGTCGGTGGAGGCCCAGGTAGTCCTGCCCCTTCACCGGGACCTCATCATGCAGGACGGCGGGCAGCTTCTCCACCCCGACCGGCAATCACTACACCTGACAGCGTGGAAGCTCTGTGGCTAAACGCCTTGGAAAGCCAATGCTCTCTTTCTGTGCAGCAGATTCTGCTTGGCAGTGGGAAGCCCTCTACCAGGGCTACCTATATGGCCAAATGGAAAAGGTTCTCGTGTTGGTGTGAGCCCCGACAGATGCAGCCGTGCCAGGCACCAGTGCAAGCCATCCTAGAGTACCTCCTGCACCTCAAGCAGCAGGGGCTGGCCCCGTCCTCACTCAGAGTGCACCTGGCGGCCATCTCCTCTTTCCATCCAGGGTTTTCGCGGGGGGGCTCGGTGTTTTCCCACCCAGTGGTGGGACGTTTCCTTAAAGGATTGTAGTGGATGTTTCCGTACTCACGCCCCCCAGTCCCTCCCTTGGAACCTTAACTTGGTCCTCTCTAAGCTCATGGGATCTCCTTTCGAGCCCCTCGCTACCTACTCCCTCCTCTACCTTTCCTAGAAGGTGGCATTTCTGGTGGCCATTACCTCGGCCAGAAGGGTGTCTGAGCTGAGGGCTCTCACCTCTGAGCCACTGTATACAGTATTTCACAAGGATAAGGTGCAGCTCCAACCGCACCAGAAGTTCCTCTCTAAGGTGGTCTTGCAGTTCCATTTGGGCCAGGACATTTGTCTGCCGGTGTTTTTTCCAAAACCCCATACGGACTCGAGTCACCGCAGCCTACACACCCTGAATGTCCGTTGTGCGCTGGCGTTCTATTTGGAGCGCACCAAGCCCTTTCGTAAATCCGCGCAGCTGTTTGAGGCCGTAGCCAAGAGGATGAAAGGCCTCCTAGTGTCGGCACAGCAGATCTTGTCTTGCAGCCAGGTGTGCTATGAGCTCACAGGTGTTCCAGCCCTGGCGGTCACGGCCCACTCGACCGGGGCACAAGTGACTTCCACGGCTTTCCTGGCACAGGTCCCTGTCCAGGAGATCTGCAGAGCAGCCACCTGGTCCTTGGTGCACACCTTCACAACCCCACTACGCAGTCAACCAACAGGCCAGTGAGGACACAGCAGTTGGCAGAGCGGTCCTCCAATCAGTTGTTCTGTGACTCCGACCCTCCTCCAGAGGTAAGCTTGTGATTCACCTAATGTGGAATGGACGTGAACAAGCACTCGAGGAAGAAAAAACGGTTACTTACCGTCTCGTAACTGTTGTTCTTAGAGATGTGTTGTTCACGTCCATTCCACCACCCACCCTCCTGGCAAGAAGGAACCGGAGGGGGTCGGGAGGCAGGGGTATATATGCACGGCGCAGTGGCACCACTTAGGGGCCCCCCCGCCACCAGCCCAACGGGAGCCACTAAGGGAAAAAGTGTCCGAAGCTCGTGCACGTGGCGCACACACACCTAATGTGGAATGGATGTGAACAACACATCTCGAAGAACAACAGTTATGAGAAGGTAAGTAACTGTTTTTTCAGAAGCCACAACACTTCAAGATATTTGGCACGTAGCTCTATGACTTGAAGGTCTGGTAATACAAGAGACATTTTAAAGGAACACAGTCAACTTTAAACAAAAAAATTGTCTCTTTGTTGTTGAAAGTAACATTGGACATTACTGTAACCTAAGAGATTAAAATACCTTTTTTAAATTCATTTGGTGTATTTAGCAGTACTTTCCTTTAGCCAGTTTCTCTCTTCCCTTGTATAGTCAACTATTTTCCTCTGTTTGGGTCTTCCACACTCCCATAGAGGGGAGAGGAAACAGTCCTGAAGTTTATGGTGTAACCACAAAATTGGCAGAAGAATTTAGGGGTAGATGCAGTAACTGTACAGATACTTTTAAACTTACTTTATTTTAAAAATTAACTAGACATCAAGTTCAACAATGTCTCTTTTAATCTCCAGGTCACTGGTTCCAGCAGTCTCAGACCAGTTGTCACAGAGTTGTAGAAATAGAGTATTTATTAGATCTTCGAGCCCATCTTCTTCCCAATGCAAAATTTTTCCCTACAGTGAACTTTCTAGTGTATTGCTCAATCTAGTTTTTATTATTCCAATAATTCTACCACTTCTTTTGGAAGCCTATTGAGTAGCCCATTGCAGTATTGCCAACCCAAAGAGTTCAAAAACTGAGTCAGGCCCCCAGAATAATGAAATTAAATATTATATTCAAAGATATACTACTGGATTCATTTTATTTGCCTTCTGGTTTTTGAACCTGTGGGACACACTGGGGAAACATTTGCAAGAATTTGTCCAATAACCATGAAGCCTAGAAACTTTCTTCCATTTTTTTTAAATGGAAAGCTGAGGTTTAAAAAAAAAAAAGAAAAAAAACAGCTGGAGCTTTAAGAGCAACAAATGTCATGAGGCATACAATAAAATTGCAAGAATTGCTAAGCACTGTTATTGACTGACTTTCAGAAAGTCTTTCCAGATATTCAGTCTAATCTTTGTTTGCTTGCATCATATTAAATAATTCTTATCATTAGTATTGACACATTTTAAGATACATGTCTAGATTGTTAAGTTTCATCCTTCCTCCTCACCTTCCCCTGATTATTATATTGTAGTCAAGTATCTTCAGCCTCTGTGCTGTAGCTACTATATAATAAACTGTGTCTCATGTTGTTACGCTGCTACTCCTGTAGCCAATGATTACTCATCCAGGGAGTTGGTACAGTTGCAGGCAGCTGTCTGGAAGGGAGCTTATAGCTGCCCATCATGGTAGTGTAGCTAGAACCACCCCTCAGCTCCAAATTGGTCTGGGGTCTTTCTAAAAACCAGTAGCCCTATTATCATAGTGTTGAGTTCTCAAAGGCCAGCCCTTGGGCAGGACCATGAATATGTGACACATAATGGAGGGGAGAATATCAAAAGCTGACAATCTGTTCATCATTTTACATTGGTTTTCAAGGTTATCCTCACAAGAAATTCTAGGTACTGACTTGTACTTAACATAAGAGCTGATGATGGCTTAATATAAGGATTTTAGGGCATAGAGGATTAATACTAAAAAAAATTTCGATTACTTTAAATTTTCTTTTATTGCCCAGTTGGAGCTCCTTCTAGGGAAAGTTTGACAAAGAGGTTGGGTGGGTGGTTAAAATTCAGATGTGATTAATCAAAGAGCTGCGTTCATCCAGTCTATCCTTATTTTGTTTTATGGGTCACCCCAGTCTGTTGCCTCTAGAATGTTTTCCTTTCACCTGAATAGAAAAATCTTTTTCCCTTCTTCTGGTCAAAGCTCTGGGAGGCTCTGTCTCATTGTATGTCCACTCGATTTCTCAAAATTCATAAATTACGTATGTCAAGGTTCCTTCCCCACTCTGAACTCTAGGGTACAGATGTGGGGACCTGCATGAAAAAAACCCCTAAGCTTATTTTTACCAGCTTAGGTTAAAACTTCCCCAAGGTACAAACTATTTTACCTTTTGCCCCTGGACTTTAGTGCTGCCACCACCAAGCGTCTTAACAAATATATAACAGGGAAAGAGCCCGCTTGGAAACGTCTTTCCCCACCAAAATCCTCCCAAACCCCACACCCCCTTTCCTGGGGAAGGCTTGATAAATATCCTCACTAATTTGCATAGGTGAACACAGACCCAAACCCTTGGATCTTAAGAACAATGAAAAAGCAATCAGGTTCTTAAAAGAAGAATTTTAATTGAAGAAAAAGTAAAAGAATCACCTCTGTAATCAGGATGGTAAATACCTTACAGGGTAATCAGAATCAAAACATAGAGAATCCCTCTAGGCAAAACCTTAAGTTACAAAAAGACACAAAAACAGGAATACATTCCATTCAGCACAACTTATTTTATCAGCCATTTAAACAAAACAGAATCTAACACATATCTAACTAGATTGCTTATTAGCCCTTTACAGGAGTTCTGACCTGCATTCCTGCTCTGGTCCCGACAAAAACAACACACAGACAGAGAGAACCCTTTGTTTCTCCCTCCCTCCCCCTCCAGCTTTGAAAGTATCTTGTCTCCTCATTGGTCATTTTGGTCAGGTGCCAGCGAGGTTATCCTAGCTTCTTAACCCTTTAGAGGTGAAAGGGTTTTTCCTCTGGCCAGGAGGGATTTAAAGGTGGTTAGCCTTCCCTTTATATTTATGACAACATGTCTGAATCTTTTGAGCTGAAAGTGAAACTAAAGTAGCCAGGCTGAGAACAAAGGCAAGTCACAACGTGAATTTAAGGCTGATGTGCTATCACACCTTTAATATAACTTCAAAATGAAGTCTAAGATTGGGATTTTCATAGGCATTTAAGGGAGATAGATGCCCAGCTCCCACTGAAATTCTATTGGTACATTTATTGAAGGCAACATACTTAAAAATGCTTAAGTCCTATTGAAGTTGTGCGTGCGTGCTCGCTCGCTTGCTTGCTTTGCTGTATCGGGGTTTAAGTGCAGAACTTTTCTGAAGAGCTGTACTGCTAATCTCAAAGACAGCATAGCCTTGGATGGAGCCTGAAGTCCAATGTACTGTTTTTCTTGTCTAGCACAGTATTATTGTTCTTTTAGGATGAGATTTTAGAAGAAGCTGAAGGGGGTTAGGTGCTCAACTCCACTGAATTTTGGGCTTCATGAGATGCTGTCTTTTAGGTAAATAGTAAAATATGTAAGGACATGAGTAGTCCCATTGACTTCAGTGGGAGTACTTATGTCCTTGAGTACCTTACTGAAGTGGGGCCTAAATGCAGAAAACTTGCTTTCCCAAAATCTCCTTCGGACCAATTTTATTCAGTAGACACCTTTTATGTATATATTTCATTGGCAGGCTTTTTTGTGTAGACTGAGTCTAAGTGGAAGGATAAATAGAACTTCTTGTCTAGAACTGTAGGCTTCTTATCACTGTTCTACTACCAGACTTCTCACATCTTGCTCTTGAAATAGTGATTATAGGAAAGCTTTTAATTGTGTTGCATGGGGACAAGTGAGCAGTGTCATAAATCCTGACGGCCTGTTAGTACATTCTGCTTGATTTGACAAGGACATTAGAAGGGTGGGCTGTTTTTTGCTGGATCATTAGAAATTAGTCTCATAAACAAGAATTAAAACATAATTTTTCTTAGTTTACTGTAGTCTCATCTCTGTATCAGAAATGCCTGTCTACGCAGGTATTGGAAATGCATTGCTTTGTGTTACATATCACCTGTCCAGTTTTTCTCCTAATTATCTTGTTCCCACTTGGGTCAGCAAGGAAAGACACAAGAGCATACAAACTGTATTGTAGCTTGTGACTTAAAATTTTCTCATACAAGCAGAATCTATATATGCAGGAGGATATAAAAGTCTTGTGAAGTGTGTATCCCATAAAGAGTGTTGCTTGACTAGAGACAGGTACCTATGTTATCAGCAAGCAGGTGGAGATGATTTTTGACTGCCCTGGTGGGGGTTTTTTTTTCTGTTTATTTTTTCACCATGCTCTTTTCCTGCCACAACTCATACTATTAAGCCTCTCTATTATCTCTCTCCAGGTTTTAGAGGTCTCTGTGTGTAGCAGCCTGCATCGCCTCTTTTACTGCCCTCTTTAGAGGCAGGGATTACATTGGCACTTTTTCTCCTTGTGATGGTTCCCCCCCATAATGCTTTATGGAAATAAGTTTATGAATGTATATATGACATAACTAGAATGTTTTATGTTACATATGCCATGTAACATATCTCTGTAAAGGTTATGATCTACTGAATCTATTAATCCTATTTCTATGCATGTATCCTTTTTTGTATTTGAAGTTATAAATATTGGCTGTGTACTGGCTTGATTTTTAAGTAGCCTTTGTAAAGCATTTGGTCAGCTTCTTTAGAAAGGAATTTGCAAGTTAAGTGCCCAATCAAGAAGCACTTAACAGACCATGGATCTTGAAAGGCTCCAATCCACATAAGAAGTCTACATGAGGACATTCAAGGTAGCATGTGAGCAATGGCTACTGCTTGTAAAAACTGAGTCATGCATGGACATGTGACTTGCTCATGTGACTCCAAAACTTGGAGCTGGACTTTTCATAGGAGAGAGGAGGGGGTTTCCATCTACAAGAGAGAGTCTATTTAAGCCCGTGGGAGACCACTCCATTTTGTCTTCAGCTGGTTAAGAGAGAGCCTCTCCACTCCCAGGGATACCTGAAAGAAATCCCCTAGCTACCACCTGAGCTGGAACAAGGGCTGTCCCAGGGGAAAGGATTGTGCCCAGAATGTAAAAATGTTTGAAGCTAATGACGTTTGTCCTGCATCAGGTTACAGTAGAGATGACACCCTTTCTCCCGAATGTCTCCACTGAATTTCTACAGGGCACTGGATTTACTCAACAGCTGGGAAATGTGTAAACAAATTGGAGCTGTTTGAGCAGATGCCCATTCTGCTGTCCTCCCTTCTCTTCCCCCCCCTCCCAGCTAACAACCCATCGCACCCCACCCCACCCCTCAGCAATCTGAAAGATTACATGGAGAATAGCTTTCAGAATATTGTATTGATCTTTCGTGTTTGCCGCTGCAATATTGTACCTATGTGAGAAAACTTGTGACTCATCTTGCAAATGACCACCTGAAAAAAATGAATATTTTGTGTCCATTTAGCGTTTAAAGAGTTAATGGAAACCACCTTTTAAAAACCTACATTAAAACCAAATCATATCAAGGAAAAAAACTGAGAATTGAAACACTGTCATTCCTTAAATGATGGCTGCAGAGTTCATCCAGGGTAAAAAAAGCAAGGCTGCCACATGTTGGTAATAAAGACAAGGGAGGTTTGCATGATGAATTTCCGTGTGACATACGCAAAATAACCTGCTTGTTTCAAAGCACAGTGATACTTAGCTTTGGAAGTTGTTGAATTTCTTATTTCCATTCCAAATTAATACTTAAAACTTAAACAAGTGGTTATCTTGGATTTTAGTACAATTTTTCCACAATTAACATTCCTACAGACTTACTGTGATTTTTCTGTTGAACTAATGACTCTTTTCCCCCCTTTTTAGGGTGTCAAGCCAGCAAGTTTTGAGAAAGTTACTGATCCTGAAATTAAGGAGATAATTGGGGAGTGTATTTGCAAAAATAAAGAGGAAAGGTTTGTTTCAAATGGCCAAGTTTTGTATGAAAATTTATTTTTATGTTTAGATTTATTAAAGTTTCTCTGGGTGTTCATTGTATGGAAGAAAGTACACAATGCTGTACACCATATGACTACTTCCACCACCACCACCACCACCAGCAAAGATCAAGATGATAAAATAAACCCAACCCTCCCTGCTCTTTATTGACTAAGGTCAAAAATGACCGTTCTGATCTCATGTGACCTCCAGCCTAACGCATTCCATAAAATTTCATCCAGCAGTTTCTGCAATGAGCACACTAATTTATGGTGGAACTAGAGGATGTCTTTCTAAAAAAGACATCCGGTCTTGCTTTAAATACTTCATGTGATGGCGAATCCACCGCACACCTTGATAAGTTGTTCCAGTGAGTATTTAGACTCTCTGTTTAAAAAAACAAACCAAACCTTATTTGAATTTGTCTAGCTTCAGAGTCCAGTCTCAGGTCAGACTAGGAGATCACAGTGGTCCGTTCTGGCCTTATAATCTATGAATCCTATAGACCAGAACCGTCTCCTTGATGAGGAGGCCCCCTCTCACCTGTGTCATATTGAATCACAGATTTGTAAGCAGTCTTGGGAAGGAACTGCATTTCTGTTTCCCTCTGCTCCTTTGGAGCACTTGGTGCATAAATGAATAATGCTGAAGCTCTGCCAAATAGCAAATGTCGAATTCCCAAGGATTCCTAAAAATACTAGACATACTACTTCTATCTACTAAGAATACAAATTTCTTATGGCTGCATGCAAAGCATGCTGTTGGTGTTAGCCTTGCCTTTATAGGGCCTTTCTATTTATGTTGTTAAATACTTAATTGAAAGTGTTTAAATTATGCAGTATTTGATATTCTTTTTGGACATCATCTGTTCCAGATATGAAATTAAAGACTTATTAAGCCATGCCTTTTTTGCTGAAGATACTGGGGTAAGAGTGGAACTTGCAGAAGAAGACCATGGTAGGAAATCCTCTATTGCCTTAAGACTCTGGGTAGAAGATCCTAAGAAACTGAAAGGAAAACCCAAAGATAATGGAGCCATTGAGTTTACTTTTGATCTGGAGAAGGAAACTCCTGATGATGTTGCACAAGAAATGGTAAAATAAACTTCTCCTGACAAAAATATGTATATAAGTAGTACATAAATCTCAAAGGACAGCAGGAGCAAATCTGGTAAAGTAAATTCCACTCAAAATGGTCAGGCTATCTAGTTTAAATAGGATGACATTGGTTTTAGAATGAATGCTGGAAGAAAACTCAAGTAGTAAAAGAGGGAAAACTAATAATCTGGTAAAACATGTTGTTTAATCCCAGGAAGAGACAAAAGAAAACTATGTAACCCATCTCTATCTGTTTTATATCTTCAGAGTTGATTGGAGACTTGCTTAAATCAAGGCTAATTTCAGACTGCAAGTGGACTTGTTGGGAAGAATTCAAAATTGCAAACAAAAACTGGAAAACATTTTCCATTATGCTTTTCACAAACACCTTTTCCATCTTTTCGAAAAGTTATTCTGGCATTGAAAAATTACGAAGAATTTAGATAAGAAAAGTCCTCTATAAAGAGGCATTGAGCTGATAAAATTAAGCAGGTAGCTGATATCAAAGTATAGTATAAAGAGTGATGGAAGAGGAGGGTGTTTTTTTAATAGTGGTGGATATATCTAACTTAATTAATTTTTTATATCTTCCTTTGTAAAATGTTCTGGTCTTTGTTTTAGAAAACTTTTAACTTCTACTGTCACTATGTTGTTCTTATAAAGTAATATTATTCTGGAGCGTACTTTAATGCAATTGATTTTTTTCCCTATCAAAAGTTTACTTTTAGATAAGATTGACGAGACCAAGAAAGTTGCTAACAAATGTAATCTGAAGTTAGACCAGTTAATTAGACGCACGTGAAGGGAAACTGTTAGAAAGTATGAAGTGGCTGTGGTTCTTGGCCAGCGTATAGTATAAAGCTGCATAGGGGGAAACAATCTTAAATTAATAATAAATATGTATCCTAATCATAACAGTATCTTAAAACTAAAGCAATTTTTTTTCTTGGACAAAAACATGGAAATAATTAAAAGTATGAGCTGTTTATCTCATTTCATAACCGGTTCAGAGGAGCAGATGATAAAACACATTTATGTATTGCTTCATGAAAACAGGATGAGCAAAGAACACTTCATCTGGACTCTAAATTACCTTTTTTTTTCCCCTGTGGGATTTTATTTAGTGACAGTATCACCATCACTTCTGTTCTGCCAAGAAGGCAACGATTTTCATAGTGTAATTTTTGCTTAGCTTTCACTTCTATCCATAATTTAGCATTCCCAAATACATTGAAGAAAGAAGGTTGGCCTGCTCTATCTTCCTAACTCTGACTTGAAATTGCTATGTAATGTTTCATGCAATACATTGTGACACAACTCACCTTATTCATATTTCCCATGTGATAGTTACCACGTTTTTGTAACCATATTTAAACATTTATGAAAATGGTTGACACTTAAAGTTCTGCAACTTACTTGTACTACCTATGCAAAATTTCTTTTAAGAGGGAAGGTGGTTTTATTTTGTTTAGGCTGAATTACCCACAAAGGATCACCTCCAAATTGCTATATCATCTTTCCGTCCTCCAGACTGTATAAAAATAACGTGTTTTATTCAAAATGATTAACAGATTTATATAAACACTGTCTGCTCCTAAGCCATTTTTTAAAAAAGGAACGTGTGTTCCTGAAGTAAGTGGCTTTTTTGACAATTCTAAATTGTTGGCAAATGCGGAAACCCTATGCTTTGCCAATGTGTGTTGCTGTCGATGCTTGTGGAGAAGATAGTGTTGGGCACATGAAATTTGATGATAGTTAAGAGGTTTCAAAATTCATGAAGTTAAGTAACAAACCCATTTAAAGAATCCAAGTAGGCAAAGAAGGAAAGATTTGAAATAAGGCACATTCACAAATGGGCTGACAACCTGTGGTTACATTTCACAAATGGTGGTATTGAAAGAAATCGTGCCTTTTTTATAAGTTTAGCATTCTTTAGATGAAAGCGTGAAGTAGGAATGAATATAATTTTAGAACTTGTTAACATGGCAGATTTTCAGTTCTCTTCCCGTCTGGACTTGAATAGAAGAATTGACTTTACTTTTTGCCATAGAAGGCTCTGTGAGCTTATGTGACTCATCACCTGAGCACATTGTTAATTAGCTCCCCAAAAGCTCCTATTTTCACCATAAGGTTTTTACAAGTAGCACTTTCTACGTCCCTAGTCCAGGGACATCAATTTATGGGCTGGGAGTCCATCAGAATGTCTGCAAGTGCCTAACCATACACGGCACCTTTCTGCAGCTATCCTCCATGCTGTGTTGTCCCTTTTTTCACACACGCAGCAAAAAAGTAAACTGCCAACAGTTTTGTGGTTGGGCGGGAGGGAAAAAGAATATGTCCAGGGTGCCTTTCTGAGGGTAAGCACCCCTGCTCCTGTGAAGAGTGCTTAGAAAGTTCTTGCAATGGTCATAGGTCCTTCCTAGGAGTACAGGGCAAGCAATTATTATTCTTAAATACTTCAGTGCCAAACGTTTAACTCAAAACTATATTGAATTCCTGATTCTGTGAGGAACAGATGCACGGTTCATGTTATTTCAAACCCATCCTTTCTTTGCTATGAAGAGATGCAGATTACAATGCACTTGTACATGCATTTGATAAGTTTATGCCTTCCCTGCAGGTTGACTCCGGATTTTTTCATGAAAGTGATGTCAAGATAGTTGCAAAGTCAATACGTGACAGAGTAGCATTAATACAGTGGAGAAGAGAGAGAATTTGGCCTATGATACAATCAGAGGACCATCAAGTTTCTGAATGTTTGGAGAAATTGAAGGTGCCACAAGCACAACAGGTTCAAGTAACGTACCTTTCACACACTGGTCAACAAACTCTGTCAGAGCTAGAGGAGCCAGAAGCTGACCAGCATCTATTTCAGCATAACCTCCCCACCAGCGTCACATCTGTTGCATGTAAGTATCATGTTTGCGTTGCTCCTTGTGCGAGCAGTTATGATTCTCCTGACATAAAATGGATGAAATCCACAACTTGTCAGTGCTCTGAACTATACATTGAGAGCATTACATACAGTTTTGCCCACTAGAGGAAAATCTAAATTCTAAATACTAGAGGTATTCTGAATTCAAGAGAAAAAACTTCTACAGAATCTACATTATCTATCAGTCATTGACTTACGTTACAGATATAGCGTGAGTAAACATATGAAAGATTAAGGTATGATAAATTAGTGAATAAAATAGCAAGAAAATTGAAAGTACTTTTAACTGCATTAAAATACATTTTTCAAAAATCCTATATTAAAAATAAAACCTTAAACTTTCCATATTGATTCACAAGACGGAAATTAATGTTGTTTTGGAGAGGGGGCTGGGTTGAGTGTGTGTTTTGTTTTGCTTTTTAATGTTTAGAAATCCCAACGAAATCCGTGTTGGAGGTATTATACGTACTTAGACATTGACAAGAGGTACTGGTTCCTAAATATGGAATTTTTTAAAAAGTCCGAGGTGGTTCAAAAAAAGAATTCTTACAGTAATTCATGTAAGTTTGCATAAGGTCTGCAAAAAGAGGCCAGTACTTCAGATTTGAAAAAGAATATCTGAATGCTGTCTAATCACATTCCCTGTTAGATGTGATTCCAAAAATAATGTATATTCAGAATAGTTTTAATGTTACCCTTTCTCTGTGGCATGACAAAGTCAACTGATCTGCTCTTCAATACCACCTTTAAAATTTAACTGTAAAATTTAGCTTTTAAAAACAAACATGAATCTATTAGAAGTGCTCTCTGTGAGGCACACATGACATGGCGGTACGAATGTGTGTAGGAGGGAGTGACACTTACACTTGCTCCCTGTTTAGGGGTAAGTTACCCTTTCATGGCTGTTTTTTAAGGAGAGCCAATTAAATGTTCTATTGGGGTCCTCTGGCTTTAGCCAGTCCCTTGCCCTACAACAGAGCTGAGTGGGGTTGGCTCATACCATGTTGTCAGATGAGCTAGCCATTCTTGCAACCCCTACAACTGTGCCCCTGTTGAGAGGAGGAAGGTAAAATAATGCAGACGAGTTTGCAAATTGTGATAAAGGTACAATAGTCCTTTAATATACTCAAAATACTACGAATGTTCCTTTTTCACTTTTTGTTAATTTTCTGAAAGAAAGGTGAACATATACATTGTGAAACTTCTTACTTCATAGCATACACTTGTCCAAAATAGGGTTTCTGATTTCAGAAAACCAAACACCCTTGCCCCCCCCGCTCCATCCCCCCTCCCTTGGTCACTCACTCTCCACTGCCTGCGCTCACTCACTCATTTTCAGGGGGTTGGGGTGCGGAAGGGGGTGAAGGCTCCGGCTGGAGGTGCAGGCTCTGGGGTGCGGCTGGGGATAAAGGCTTCGAGGTGCTGGGTGGGGCCAGGGATGAGGGGTCTGGGATGCAGGAGGAGGCTCTGGGCTGGGGCAGTGGGTTGGGGTGTGGGTGGGAGTGATGACTCTGTCTGGGGGTGCAGGCCCCAGGGGTGCAGGAAGGGAGTTTGGGTGCGGGAGGGGGCTCAGGGCAGGGGGTGGGGGTATCGGAGATGAGGGGGTGAGGGCTCAGGGCAGCGCTTACCTAATGTGACTCCCAGAAGTGGCCGGCATGTCCGGCTCCTACGCAGAGGGGTCAAGCGACTCTGTGCACTGCCCTCGCCTGCAGGCACTGCCCCAACAGCTCCCATTGGCCACAGTTCCTGGCCAGTGGGAGCTGCGGAACTGTCGCTCGGGGCGGGGGTAGTGCATAAGCCCACCTGGGTGCCCCTGTGCCTAGGAGCCGGACGTGCCGGCTGCTTCTGGGAGCCATGCAGAGCCAGGGTGGGCAGGGAGCCTGCCATAGCCCCACTGTGCTGCCAACCGGACCTTTAGCGCCCCGTCAGCAGTGCTGACTGGAGCCACAGGGTCCATTTTCAACCGGGCGTTCCAGTCAAAAACCGGATGCCTGGCAACCCTAGTCCAAAACAAAATAAATAAAATAATGAAATTTTTGTAATCACTGCATTTTTCCCATTATACTGAAATTTTTGTCTAGTCCAGTAGCTACTTTCTTGGTTGTCCTTAAGGGAAAAAACATAAAACCAGGAAGATGCAATACTTGCTATAACTTTATCAACAAAAGGATAGTACAATACAGCTGCGTTAATGGCAAATCACTTTTATAGGGTAATTGGAGGATTCTCTAGTCTTGTTGAGCCCTCTTCTTTGATATACTTTAACTTTACCAGAGATGTAGTAATTTTCTACATCACTTCTGCATTTTTGTATTCAGGGTTTCGCAATCAGGGTTGCATAGGATATCCAGGGTTTTGCAGATCATGCAGACAATGTGGAGGAGAGGGATGGGCGGGGTGGGGCGGGGGAATTCAGTTCAGCTAAAAAGATATCAAAATACATACATGACATAAACCCTTTAATTATTTGTTCCTTTATGGCCACCACATTGTTGTAACCCGAGATACCCAGATAGTAGCTTACTATAGACTACTGCAGAACGTTAGAATGTGCATCCGGCTGCTAGAGACTCTGTTAACAAAATAGCATTGAATCTGTACCTTTGTATGGGCTTGAATTTAACTTCCTACAGAACAGCACATGCCTATTTTTTTAAAATTATGTACCACGTGAAATGAAAATATCCAAGCAAAATGTCATGACAGAAAGTCATTGAATTTGAACAATCAAGATGTTAGCTGTTGACTGTATTTACTATGGCATGAAGCCACTGCTTGAACCTCTCATGACAGTATTGCCCAATTCTTTGAGTCTTTGCAGTTAACTTCTGCCCTGAGATGATTCAGAAAGTCTGATTGTGTTGTAGGAAGGAAAGCGTTAAGTTTGTCCAAATGATGGCTCAAAAGGAAAAAGGACAGGACGGAATAATAGCAAATATATGATGTATGGTTGTACGTCATGTGACTTGAAAGCATGGCAGGTAGCATGTCCTGAAGCGCTGGCTGATGTCGGGACACTTTTAGATGCCAAACATCAGTTACTGAAAGATGAACCTGAGGCTTTTATTTCTGGAGTCAATGTCATGTCTTGGAAAAAGCAATGAGACTTGATTCCTCAACCTGGCAATGTCAGCACAAATGCTCTTCAGGCATCTTATTTGGTATTGACAAGAATGGCCCAGCAGTGAAAATTGTATAACATTGCAGAAGGTTGTTTCCTTCCTTGTGCAATGGTTGTGATTTCAAAAGTTGCAGGGCATGATTCAGCTACCAGACTGAACTGTGTGGCTTGTCTGATGTCACTGCTTCTCACTCCATTAGTGACACAGATGAGTTTGTCCAAGAGGAACTGCTCTGAAAACAAAGGTGTGGTGGTTTCTAGCAGTTTGTGCGTGATGTGTATGATGGCTCTACTGAAGGCTTGTTCTTTTGTAAAGCTGTGCCAGGATGTACAACAGAAGAGAGCAGACACTGGACACTTCAGGAAGCAGTCAAAGATTTCTGCATTTAGTGGGAGTGGTGTATTGCAATTGTCATGGAAGGTGCCAAGGAAATGACAGCTTAAGGTAGTGACTTGGTCACATGGATCCTGAACATCACATCTTAAACCTCATGGCCCCACTGTTTCATACCCAGACAAATTCTTGCTACTAAGAAAATGCTTGCAGGCCCATGCCAGGTTCTTCACGATGCCGTTACGTTGTGAAGTTCTTGGCTCTCACATGGTGAGGTGCTGACTCAACTCTTTAAATGAAGAGCAGAAGTGCAGGATTTCCCTTGCTGACTCCTTTAATAACTTGTCGTGGGAGGCACACTAAGCGTCCCTTGCTGACATTTGGGCACTAAGACAAGCTGAACCCTTTGCCCAAAGGATGGGTTATGAATGTCCGGTCCATGCAGACCAGTGTGGAAACATTCATCAGAACACTTGGCAAATAGCATCTCCTTTCCATTCTCAGGAAGACCATCTTCTCTTTGCTCATCTGAAGAAACTTCGGACCCAGCTGTATTTCTGTTTTATTTGCAGACACTGGATATAGGGGGAGAAGGTTGACCAGTTACCCTTTCAACCAAGATGCTGTTGGCTCAACAGCACTCTCTGGTCCATTGCAGGACGAAATTGTGAGACGTGTTACAAGTCCCTGCAACTGATTTTCTCGAAGTAGAAACTCAGCTGCTTTTGGGGCATTTCTGAACGAGAAGGTACCCAGCTTTAGTTACAGAGCTTTCATTTTCCTATTTCTGAGCCTCAGGTTTCTCTTCAGTGATTTAGGGGGAAAATTGCAGTCTTGTGGTGATCAAAAATAATTTAAGACCATGTCCCCCTTTCCCCACCCCCAGATCAACCTTCAGAACACATTTTGTCAGCAAGACAGGCTCCCCATCTCACTGAATTGTGAGTGTATTTATAATTTTGTTGGTGTACTTTAAGTATTAGTGGTTTTCAGGTTGATATTGCAAAATGCTTTAGACTGGAAGCTCAGAAAAAGTTTGGGGCTACGTGTTTTACTATGGGCTTGTCTATGCCGAACAGCGATGTGCCATGTGGGAGGTGTGATTTCTAAAGTACACTAATCAATTGTGCATTAATTGGTCCAGGTAGAACCCGCTGGTGCGTGCTAATGGTTCCGTAGCCCACTTTAATGTAGTAGTATTCAAAACCTTTAGTGCACACCAGCAGGGTTTATACAGACCAATTAATGCATGAGACATTAATGTGCTTGAAAAATCACATCCCTGTAGGGTGCATTATCCCTTGGTTTAGACAAGGGTATATCCCTTAGACAAACTGATGTATGGCTTCTCCTCTTAAACTGTTAAGCCAATGCTACCTTATTGTTGCTTTGGAATTTTATTATAGACGTTCTTCGATTTAAATAGATATTATTTGGAGCACAGAGACTGCTTATTCCTTAATTCAGGTATTTTATAAATAAGGATACAAAATCCTTACCCATTTTATAGTTCATGCATTGTGCTTGAGTTAGCTTTTGAGTATTGAAGATGATAATAATTCAACAAGCTCAGCACAAAACAGCAGACTTTCAGAAGGCATAAAATTATCTTACTCTTACAATATTTTCAGAACTTTACAGAATGTTTATAGTACTTTCAAAACTTTTGGAAGAAGATGATTTGGTCTGATCTTATATTTTTCTGACTACATACTTAACTCACATAAGCTGACTCCTTTGAGCGGAGGTGGCCAACCTTTGGCTCCAGAGCCACACGCGGCTCTTCAGACTTTAATATGCGGCTCCTTGTATAGGCACCAACTCCAGGGCTGGAGCTACAGGCACCAACTTTCCAATGTGCCGGGGGGTGCTCACTACTCAACTCCCAGCTCTGCCACAGGCTCTGCCCCCCACTCCACCCCTTCCCGCCCCCTCCCCTGAGCCTGCTATCCCCTCGCTCCTCCCCTCTCCCCCCTAGAGCCTCCTGCACCCCACAAAACAGCTGATTGGGAGGTGCTGATCAGCGGGGCTGCCAGTGGGTGGGAGGCGCTGGGGGCAGGGGGGAGTTTATGGGGGGCTGCTGACGTATTACTGTAGCTCTTTGGCAGCGTACATTGGTAAATTCTGGCTCCTTCTCAGGCTCAGGTTGGCCACCCCTGCCTTTGAAGAACCTTTTATAAAAGACACTAAGTTAGTTAAAAATAATAGCTAACTGAGGTTAATTGTGCCTTTCTGTGACCTTTGAGCTGACAATTTACAGGATGTAAATATATATATTATATACCCAACTTGCTTCCTGGTTCCGTCTTGTAATTTATTTCTTGCTGTACTTTAGCAATTCCATATCCCATGTCTTTGGATGCTTGTTTAGTGCTATTGAGTCTAAAAGCTCTATAAATCACTTCCCTATCTGTTCATGTGATGGAGAGAGAGGATGCAGAGATTATATTAATAATTTAATATGTGTGTGCGACCTGGTGTGCCAAGAAAATCTAGGTTTGACTCTCAGCTTCTGCTTTAGCTCTGTTCACTTACACTCTGTCTTCCTTTGTGGTCTTGAATAACTATTTATAATGATGAAAGTCCCTATTCTATAAAACGCCTACATCGTTATAACAGGCAGCATCTGATTATTTTAAACTGGCAGTGAGGAAAACTAGAGGTGGGTTTTAGTTTTTTCAAAACATATTTGGGAGGTTAGTTTCTGAAAACTGAGGGGGGCTCACTTCTGGGTCCCATTTTATTCAAACCCCCGTAGAGCAAGCCCTGTGTGGGAGGTGAGGGGATGGGGAAGATAAAGATTTTAGATAAAGATATGGTAAAATCATACTCCTTTAATTCAAAATCCTTTTAACAGTTATGGTTCAAGTCTGCTACAGTCCACTTTTGGTCCAGGTTTTTAACTCCTCCCTGTTGTGACAAGGTATTTTAACTTCACTACTACTGCTGCCTTGGTTATTTCAAGTGTAAAAACAACATCTATAGAAAAAGAAGCTAGTTAACGGTGCAGATATATTTTACTGGCTTCAGTAAACTTGAAAAGACCTTTTTTTCAAGCCGTTAATATTTAACAATGCCATTATAAGGCTTATTTCCATTTTGACAAAGATGTCACTCTTGCCCAGTTCCCAGAGTTGTGCAATTTTTCAGATTAATCAGGCTTGCTCTCTGTATTATGAGCACTGACAAAGTGGTGAATTGTGCTTCTGTTCATTAAAAACTTGGATCGAGATGACTGCTTATATAAAGCAGTTTTATTTCATCCAGTTATTATGGTGTCGAGTCCAGGTATGTTAAGGCTTTCTGTTTGTAGTAACAAAACCAGGAAAGAGTAGGGTGTATTAAAATTGCTTAGAATTCAGTTGTAATTTCGGTGGATCTGTTCTTGTGTAGCTTTACTGTGCTTCCATGGCAAGCGATGCCTAAAATTGCAGGGCAAGTCAAAATCAAGTTAATGATTTAGAGCAGTTTTTTAGGTATGCCTACTCTTTTACTTGCTGTCTTGCACCAATTAATATACAGCTGTCAAAAAGCCATGATTTGTTTTCCTACAGTTTCTCCGTTGTACATTTTCCCCTATTTTTTCTTGCTTTGTTAGTATTTCTCAACTAAGGTGGTACTACATAGTGAAGCTGATTATAAATTTTATATTGGCTAACACACAGTAAATAATGTAACATTTCATAACTTATTTGAAATTGAAATATGCAACACCACTAACCAAAAGGGAATTAAAATAATCATTAAAACCACTCTATCTCCAAAGGAATTCATCCCGCAGGCAGCTGAGATCCTTCCTCTCCCATTGAAGTCACAATCAGCTCACTGTTCTTTCATGCTATAAAATCCATAGAAGGTCTGCAATTCTTAACATCAATGTTGTGACCTCTGAAGGGAATATCAATGTGCCTAGCTCTGCACAAAATCCATAGGAGACTCTCTTCATTTCTGGCTTCAGGGAGGAATATATTCACAGAAAATAGCATTTGTATTCTATAACTTACATATATGGTAGAAATAGCTAGGGTAGTAAAAATGCCAATTGCATAAACCCCACACAGGCCTCCCCATTAAGTCACTGCTTGAACATTTTGTTTGATTTGTTAAGCTCTTAATAAAAAAGATTGTTCTTTCAGCTGACAGCACATTTGACAGCGGTCAGGGGTCCACAGTTTATTCAGACTCCCAGAGCAGCCAGCAAAGTGTCATCTACTCATCTCTGCCTGATTCAATACCTCCTGCTATTCAACGGGTTTACAGTCCACCTCTAAGTGAGAGCCAGGCTTTGCCCCAAACCCTTCAGCAGCTGGGGCACTACCAGCAGCCTTCAGTAGTAAGTCATTTTTTTTTTTTTTTTTTTTCTCCTCCCCTCAACAATGTTGAATATACTAGACCATGTTTAATGACTCGCCTTATATTCTGCCTTCCGTGAGTGTAGATCCTGTGGCTCACCCTTTTTCTTTTCTGCCCATTTCTACCAATACTGATTTATTTAATACAAGTATTCATACTTTTGCCTAAAAATGTGTTTTAGTTTTGCTATCGAAAGATAAGACATTTATAATTGTACTTCCTGTGCTCAAGGAAATGCTTTGCTGCTTGCTATAGTACTTTAATTTAAGCATCATAAAGTGAGCATTCATCTTTTTCATTTCATTGAGTTGTTTTTTTAATAGCTTTGCCATGATTAGATTTAACCTCATGAGCACGTCCATTTGAGAATTATTTTTTGTTTTTGTTTTTTGTTTGTTGTTAATATAGCCACATATTGTTCCTTCATTTGTTCAAGAGCCTCTTGGGTCCGATGTTTCTTCCTGTTGTGCTAAAGATCAAGCGTCTGTTGAATGCCTTTCTAGCTTTTTGCTTAGATGTAATGTTGCACAGAGGCGAAGAAGCACGTCTGTTATTGAGGCTCCAAAACCCAACACTGGTAACCCAGACAGATATTCACACTTACTCTTGTGTTCATGTTATAATGACCTTGGCCACCAAGAATTAATGGACCCATCGCTGCAAGAACAATTGCGTGCAAGCGAACATAAACCTTCCTATCTCTCCAGTGAAAGAATCAATATAGGCCTAGTGTGTCCTTCAGAAATTCCAGTGGCACACTGCTCCTGTGTTAGCCAATACTTGTTACCCATGATTCACAGCAGTCAGAGCAATTATCGTCGCCATAGCGATTCAGTAGTGGCTTTGACTCCAAATGTTACCTCCTCTCTTCCAACAGAACTAATAGAGGAAAACATAAAAATCTCACCGAATAGAGAAGAAGAAGCAGGTAAATCACAATTAGTGGCATTAGAGATCTCTGCAAATACCACTGAGTTAATGATCCTTAAACACAGTTGTCAGGGATGCTTAGCCCATCTGCTTCATTCTGGAGAAGATCCAAAAAAGTCAGTACCCCTTAAGTGTGCTACAAATACTCCTCGCTGCCTCTGTAACAAAGAGAAAAACTCAGTATCTCTACCTGTTCCTCAAGCAAGCAGGCCTTGCGGCAGAAGGTCAGACCTGCCTTTATTACATGAATCTCTGCAGCACATAATTAGCCAAAAGACCAATTCTATTCCCGTGAGAACTGCAAGAGTCACAGAAAAAGTCCTGCGTTCTGAGTCCTTCAGTTATGGGGAAGTCAACATGCCTGAACTACCTCTGCCCTTCCACAAAGTTTGCGCTGGCAAAACATCATTAACAGAGCAGAACGATCCAGTGACCCCATCTGTGCAGAGCAGTAGAAACAGCCTAGCTAGTAAAAACACCACCAGTGATGTGGTAGGTTGAATCCCTCGTTTCATCCCTAGTTGGTTTAGAAGAAGAAAAACCACATCCAAGAATGACAAGTGTGTCTTGTTTGATCCAAA
The DNA here is from genome assembly GCF_015237465.2 of Chelonia mydas. Taxonomy (NCBI): domain Eukaryota; kingdom Metazoa; phylum Chordata; order Testudines; family Cheloniidae; genus Chelonia; species Chelonia mydas. The sequence continues at coordinate 28,859,897 of NC_057853.1, forward strand.
ATTTCCCCAGATGCTTCAGAAATGCCACACTTACCCTGTTTCCCCCTTGTTTTCCAAAATGCTTGCAACAGAATGTACAGTGTATTTAGTTTGAATGGTCCTGAGAATGGCTTGAATCACCATCCTGTTTTAACTTGGGCCTCTGTAACAAACTCCCTCAGTTGTTGAAGCCATCTGCCCTATGAATGTAGTTGTGTTGATTGCATCCTTTCTCCTGTATTTTTCACATGAAGAAATAACAGCTATGATTGAGTGTAGCAATACCTCTTCTGCAGAAGACATAAAATTGAGCAGTGCAGTATAGTGCCTTAGAGCAGACCCACTCTTTTTATTGATTTCATTGGTACAGTCTCAGTAACTGGACTTAAATGTGATCTGTTTTTTGTTGTTTTTTTTTAATTGGGTGTTGCGAAGGGTAAAACAGCAGAAAGTATTTCACTTGGTTTTGTATTTTGTCAAAAGCAATATTTTTTTCCTAGATATTTCATGTCAGCTTAATTTTTGACTGCATTTTCATCTAACACAGGTATAAACTGTTACAAGCTTAAAAAGAACACTTGATTTTTAAGCAATGAATACTTCCTGACATATTTAAGTCGGAAATTTCTAAATACATTACTGCGGTAGTATAGCATCATGCAGCAAGAGATGTAATTGGTGTTCCTTGTAGGTAAATAGGGTTTTAAGTCTATTGGCCCTTTCTTTAATATACATACCTATCCTTTTCCTTGTACAGGAGTTTGAGACTTTGCTTATCAAGAACCTTATTTTATTTTACTTCCTTATCTGTTGCTGTTTTTTTTTTATTGTTTTTTTAAAATCCTAAATCAATCTCCTGGCCTCCAATTTCAGTAAATCACCTGGCAATAAAAGTTTTGTTTTTAAGATACCAACTGGAGTTTACCAAGCTAGTTGTTGATTTTTTAATGTATTTTGTATGCGTGAGAGAGAGAGCACTTTCAGTGACAGAAGATGGAGCTTATCTGGGTTGTGGCCCCAGGTCTAATAAAGAGAAATGCAATACAGGTTGTTTTTTTATATCTCCCCTGGGAAATCTCTCTTTCTGGAGATGTTACCTTCCTTTGCCTGTGTTTTTCATTTCTCTTTCCTTGTTTTGAATTAAATATTTAGTAGCAAGCATGTTCTTAAAAATCGGTTGTAGACAACTTTTTATTGATGTTTCTTCTAAAGTAATTTATTTTCCTTTCCTCCAGCCTGGACTAACAGTGGTTCAGGCTCCACCTGCTGTTATCTCTCAGCGACCGCAGCATTACCAAGAGCCAGCAATGACATTCCCAGTCATACAGCCAACCACAGTTGCTTCATTGCAGATGGGGCAATCTCAGCCTGTTTTAGCCAGCCAGCAGGTGAGAAGCTAAACTATCTGACCCCGTCTCTTGCCTTTCTTTTCTTCTGAATGGTCTTTTTGCTAGCAAAATCACTGTCCGAGGTCAGTTCGAGGACTTCTGAGAGATCAGGTCTGCTTATTGAATAGAACTACTGTACTGAGAACCTGTTAAACCACCATTTAAATGCATTAGTTAGTTTTGAAACCTTGCTTTTGAACACAAATCGTAATATTCAGAAGTTACATTCATGAATATTATACATCTAAGTTTCCACTTTCTTTCCCTGGCTCATCAGCGACTTAGTGGTTGGGTGCTTTTCAGAGTAGACAGAACTTTGACATAAACTCTTTATCCGCAGTAGTGGAGAGAATCCCAGTTTAATATCTGCTCTTAAATCACACGGTAGTTTGGCTTGCTAACTAGAAAAGCTGATCACTCTTCCTTGATGCTGGTGGCTCTCTTTTCATCATTGCAACTCCATGTTGCTCAGAGCAAATGATCCCGAGCGCCACTTTCACATGTGCTAGAGACAATATTCGCGTTAATGAAATACTGTAGAAAACATATGCAATTATAACTGCCTTTCTGTGAATATAGTTCATTGAGGTAGATGAGCTTGTCCTTGTCCTCTTCACCTCCTTACCGGGAGGCCCTGAGGCAATTGGTGGTTGCTGTCTATCTCCCCTATTCTCTCCTCCCAGGCAGCTGTGGGCTGGCTGAGCACTGGCAGAAGGGTTGTTGGGCAGAGGAAGAGACACAGTCTGTGTCAGCAACCCAGCAGGCCCCTGTAGTCTGGCAGGGTCACTGATGGGGAAACTTTGCTCAGCCTCTGCAGCCTTGCTCGCTGTGGGAGAGCTGACCTGGAGCTGAAATAGGCACACAGGAGCCCTGAGGGAAAGCCCAGGCAGCCATTTGTATTATATTATTTTCAGGACAGCAAATAAATAAATAAAAATAGTTTGACTCAGTCGGAGAGTCCTAGCCCCATAGTTTGAGACCCTGGCATATCCTGTTGTACAGTTTCTCTACCACCATGTATTAACATGCTGGGTGCTCTGATACCTGCTTTAGTACCTACAGGGGGATGCAGGTCTGAGCAAAGCATAACTTATAAAAAAGCTAAGTGAGTGAGCAACTTTGTTTTCTTGTTTTCATTTTATTGTTAGCACTCGAGATGTGCATGACTCGCTAATAAATTAATGTTGGAAAAACAAACTTTTGTCTATTCTAAACTGCGCTCAGATCCTCAGGGGGATTTTAGAGCATCTTTTCCAAGGGAGCATGAAGGTCAGAGGCCCACCTCGAATTTAGGAATAATTATATAATTTTTTAAAAACATAGTACAGTGTGTTCTTGATCCACCAAGTAACACTCTTCTAAAGGAAGAATCTGGCTGTCTCTAGACAGTCTCCAAAATGCTGATTCCTCCAATGTCTGTCTAGGACAGGGATCGGCAACCTTTGGCATGTGGCCCGTCAGGGAAATCCGCTGGTGGGCCGGGATGGTTTGTTTACCTGCAGCGTCGGCGGGTTCGGCCGATGGCAGCTCCCACTGGCCATGGTTCACCGTTCCAGGCCAATGGGGGCTGTGGGAAGCGGCATGGGCCGAGGGATGTGCTGGCCACCGCTTCCCGCAGCCCCCATTGGCCTGGAACGGCGAACCGCAGCTAATGGGAGCTGCGATCGGTCAAACCTGTGGACGCTGCAGGTAAACAAACTGTCCCAGCCTGCCAGCGGATTTCCCTGACAGGGAAAAGGTTGCCAAAGGTTGCCGATCTCTGGTGTAGGATGCTCAAATAATTCTCTGAAATTTCATGCATAGTAAAGGTATTTACAAAGCATCTATTGTATGCTGGAAAATTGAGAGTCACAAATTCTTGATTGCTTGGACAAGAATCCCGTACTAACTGGTAGTAAAAAGTGTATCTCAGGCCAACGCAAATGTCATAAAGACCTGTCCCCGTTCTGTGTTTCTACCAAAAACTCAGCTTCCGTGAACGCAAGCTATGGTTTAAATGGGCTGAGGAGTGTTTATGCTCTCTGTGCACAGGGCAGAGGAATGTACTGCCTTACTAACAGATGTCTTCTTGTTTCACCAGCTCCCTCACACCATTTAGGCTGTCAAAATATGCCGTATTTCTAATACTAGCATCGTTGGCATAGATGAATGCTTATTTTTCTCTTGAACTTAGAGCCATCAAGATCTCAAAATCTCTTTAGTCTTAGTAATATTCAGTGCTGGAATAGCTCAAGTTTTGTTATTGGATGAAGTATTGTCTTCTTTCTGAAAGCACTCTCATAGAAACAGCATAATTTGATCCTCCTGTTTATAACCTATGGTATCTTGAACTATTGTATCGTATCCCTTTTTTCTAATGGGCAAAATATTCTCATGTTCTCTCATTCAGCCAGAAATGTTACTGCCTCTTGGACAGAACTGGGACAAGCTCCAGTTGCAGGAGTGTGTGTATTGGCCACATGGGCTTTCTGCTGACACATCAGAATTTGCAGATTTTTTTCAGATTCATTTGCAGATTCATTTTTACAGTGTAAATATTTGTAATCACAAATAATAAAGTGAGCACTGTACACTTGGTATTTTGTGTTGTGATTGAAATCAATGTATTTGAAAAAGTAGAAAAACATCCAACATTTTTAAAACGTCAATTGGTATTCTATTGTATAACAGTGCGATTAATTTTTTTGAGTTAATCGCATAGTTAACTGCGATTAATTGACAGCCCTAATATATTTGAAAATGTAGAAAACATCCAAAAATATTTAAATAAATGGTATTCTATTGTTTAACAGTGTGATTAATCGCGATTAATTGAGATTAATTTGTTTAATCGCTTGACAGCCCCACTTGTTATGTTGAGACTTGCTGAGTAACCTGCGCCACCAGATGCAAGTAGCCAAACACACACCTGTTTACAATGTTTGGAAGCCACAAAGCTGCTTCAGTCTTAAATGTGTCTAGATGGGCAAGCCCACTTGATTCTTTAATCCGTTTCATCCCTGTTCTTGTGTTTATATATTTTAAAAAAGGAAATAAGGGTTCTTGTTGAAGCATTCTATCTCTGAAAACACACAAGATCAAACAGTGCGGAGCTGTCATTCCTCAGAAGCAGCAAAGATGAAAAGCAATGCTTACCTTTCCCTATTCATTTATTTTTATCTTTACAGTTTTAACATCAAGCATATTTATCTCTTAAATTACATCCAGCATTCACTGAGACCCCTGAAGCAGGACAGATGGTTAGAGGTGAAAACGTACTTATTAAGTCAGCCATGGAACAGTGATCTCATTCTAATCAAATTTTCAGTAGTGTGGCAGGCCAATGTAGCAGTGCCTCCCCTGTGCCTGTGAACCCGGAGCTTGGTTTCCAGGGCTGTCACTATAGAATCTCGTGCGAGATCCAAAATCACTTACTGAGAGGAGTACAGTAATGTTAGATTTGTGCCAGTCTGTTTGCTCACCAGCTGCTCTCCAATTGAATAAAATGGTAATTGTGTAAAACTTAATGAAAGGAACTAGGCAGAGTTCAGCTGAACTGAGAGAGGTCCAATGCTGAATTGTCTTTTACTGTGAATGTTTACAAAATTAGGTTCTAGTTTAGAAATTGTCACTTTTCGTATATGCTGTAATGTAAACTTGCAGCAAAAAAGCAGGGCGGGGCAAGAGGCATTTTGTATGGGAAGATGGTGTAATTGTCTATTTCCTCTATCCAAATAAAAGTTCTAAAACTGTTGTCACAACAACTAAACTTTCAACTCACACCTTGTTGTCAACTGTCTGTAGTGGGCCACACTCTTATCACTTCAAAAGTTATTTCTCCTCCCTTGGTATTCTGCTGTTAATTGATTTATCTCCTTAGACTGATCTAACACTTGGTAAAGCAACCCACATCCTTTCATGTATTTATCCCTGCTCCTGTATCTTTTACTTCATACATCTGATGAAGTGGATTCTAGTCCACGAAAGCTTGTGCCCAAATAAATTTGTTAGTCTCTAAGGTGCCACAAGGATTCCTGGTTTTTTTGCTGATACAGACTAACACAGCTACCACTGAAACTCTAGAGTGTGGTCCATGCAGGCGAGAGTTGAGATCATTCATAAAAATGAGTTATCACTTGGCAAAAGCTTCCCTGCATATTGAAAACAGGATTACAAAACAAAAAATTAAACAAAAAACTTTGTTTTGCCCTTCAATGATTTAAAACATTCTCAAAGGATCTTTTAAAGTACTGCTTTTTATATAAGAAGTCAGGCTTTACTTTCCCCTCTTGGCAAGGTTACTGGAGAATGCAAATTGTGATGTTACCTGAGTTTGTGATTTGAGCTTTTTGCTATCTCACCTCCTGACCAACAGAGAAGAGATGCTGAATATTCACTTATAACTAATTGGAATCCCATTCACTTCATTTGGAAGCAGGGAGAGAGCCAGCTCTGGTCACATACTCTTGACATCACTGTTCAATTCTGAGAAGTGTCTTTATATATCGCAAAAAGCATAAACGTGGGGAGGGGGTCGTCTTTGCTTTGTAGTTCACTTTTTCAGATATTAAAGGGTTAAGGGGTGGTCAGTGTAAGACGAGTTTCTTATGCTATCAGTTCCCTAGCCTTTGTGTACATTCAGATCTGCCAGGGTGGAGGGAAATATTCTTAGAATCTGGCTTTTGTAGCTTTATTTCAATAAGAACGGTGTATTCCTTGATCAGCCAGAGAGTACAATTTACAGTACATTTGAATGTCTAGGCTTTTTTATAGAGTGAATTTTTGAATGACAATATTGCCTTGGTTTGCTCTACATATAGGAATATTTGGGGTCCATAGCTGGAAGATTTTGCAGGGCTGGCTAGAAAATAGAGGTTCTTTTGTCCTTTACCTAGCTTTAAAGAGCCTGCATGATTTATTAAAAATATCCTCTCCAAACAGAGCTCATCTATCTTTTGTGGTAATATAGGTTTTATTTAAATAAGACTTCAGTCTAGGCTCTTGTACAATGTTTGAACTGGAAGTGTCAGTCTTTTTTACCAGTGCTGCTCAATATGAGTGACAGTTCTGTGTTGAGCATACAGCTTTAACTGTGAAGAAAACAAGACTGGTGTCCGGTGAACTGATTCTTTCTTAATATGCCATTTTTTTTTTTTCTCTAGCAGCAATCCATGCCACAGCAAGCTCCTCTGCAGCAGGTTCTAGCCAGCCAGCCAGTTTGTCCATTGCAGCCCGCCGCCCATCTGCTGCCCCAATATCAAACCCAGACTTCTCAGGTGGCAGCTACCAGTACACAGCTAACACCGCTACAAATTTCCACTGTGCAGCAACTTCCTCAGGTCCCACCCTCCCAGGTAAAGTGTTTTGAGAATTCAGTGGTGTGTTAAATCATTTTAAAGGCACGTTTGTTCAAGTAATGTTTTCTAGCCAGTCAGTGATCAGTGTCATGTGCCCTGAAGTTTTCACCTGGCTACTGGAAATGTTCACCAGTGTAATTTTGTTCATGAGAATGTAACTATTAAATGCTCTCTGGATTGTTTTCATTAATTTTTGTTTTTGGTGAACTAAAAAATGATCCTGTTCGAATAATCCTGGGTTTTGCCTAGTTAATCTTGTTAATGCTAGTCACTTGAATTGCAATAACTGTAATTCTGCATTTTTTTCCCCTTCATGGTGGACCCTCTTCCCCATCACAGGCTTAAGAGCATGAGCAATTGCCCACTTTAATGTTCTTGAGCTCTTCTCTTCACCTTCCACCCCACCACCTTCCCCCTTCCATCTCTTTTTCCAGATCTCTGGCCCCTTTCCATTAGCAGTAGCCAATTTGGAACCTATTCTTTGGCCTGCAGTAGTAAAGCTCTTATTAGCATCATTTGGTAGGTTGGCTATCAAGGGTTTTAAAGACGTGAAACAGCTTAAACGAAGGGGAAAGAGCAAGCTGCTTCTGTGATGTATTCCTCTTCTGAAGTCTCCACTGACTCCCACTATCTGCTTTGGTAAAGAAAATTCTCAATGTCTGCTTCTAAAAAATTGTCCAATTGCAAAATAAAACCTTTTCACTTCCAAAAGCCAAGAATCTGCCTAAATGTCCTCTGAAGATTAAAAGTGCATTTACAGTCAAAAAAATTTCTAGTAACTTAATATATTGTTGCTACTTGTTATATTATTTTAGCATGGCTATCAGGTTATCTATAAAATTACTGAAGTATCCAGTTTTTACGCTTCTGGATTTTTATGCAAGATAGTGTTCTTTAGTAAAAGAGTGTATTGTGATCCACTTTTGCAGTCAGCCCTGCCGTTGACTTCATGAGAACTTACCCTGCAATTCCTTTGTGCATGTATTAAAAAGGAAACTATGAGATTACAGGAATTTAAATGTACGCCCTGAACCTGTAAATACCTGTGCATAGAGTTGTACATATGCCTGTGAACAGGGGGACTGGTCACGTATTTCCATACTTGCAGGAGCAGGACCTTAGTGTATAAGATCCCTGTTGGCACGTCAGAAGGCCTCGAGGCATGTTCTGTTTTCGGCATTCGAGGGAAATGTTAAACAGCAGATTGGCAAAGCAGGGTCATTTTAGTCTATCATGTCATTGGGAGTTTGTGTGTCTAAAAACTGTTCCCACAAATTTTTCTATCCTGCCCAGTTGCAATATGAATTATTAAAATTGTCTCAACTCATTTTGCATGCACAGTGGTTACTTTCTGAAGCCTCTACCTAGTAAGATTTTTAATTTGTTTCAGAATCAGAGTAATGATTATTTATTATTAGGTTGCTGTATGGCTGCCTACTAGTTTTGGAAACCGTTGTGAATTCTTTGGCCTCAAAAATGGCCAGAAACTTTAAAATTCTCCTTTTGTATTCAATAAATTGATTTATCCAAGTGTTGCTATTTATGTAACTCTGGAAATGGAAGGAAGTGACTAATAAATAGACATAATTAGCATGGCACCAATGAGTTAATAGATGGCAGATGAAACTAATTTGTACCATCAATTTAAAACATTTGCAATTTATGTGATATTATATTTTTTTCAGATTCCTCAGCTTCCTGTCATTCCTGCAGTTACTCCTCTGGCAGGACTTGACAATCTTCCTCCAAGCGTCTCTGATTTACCTGCTGCAAATGCACCCCCCACACCTGCTCCTTCCCAGTATTTCACTCCAGCTGTGATTATACCAAGCCTTCCCATGAATCCTGCTCTGCCTCTGGCAGCCAATCCCCCGGCCCTGTCCATGCAGGCAGTCAACCTTCCTCATACTACCGTGGCTTCTTTGGTCTTGCCCTGCCAAACAATAGTGCCAAATATGTCGGCTGCTATGGTACCATTACTTGCTGTGGCTCCACCGGGAGGGTCAGCTTTGCCAACACATCACGCAATATCCCATCTCTCCCAGCAACAGATGTACCAGCCTACCTTCCAGCAGATCATTCAGAGTGACGCTCCCTCACCCCATCACGCTCAGAACATGCAAGCAGTTTCGCAGCAGCTGCCTCCGCTTCCTCAGTCACTGCAGCCAGGCATAATTCATTCTTCAGAACAGACTGTGTCTGCGTCTGGAGTTGGTAACCAGGTAATCCTTTTGACATTGGACTGTATCAGTACTAACAGTAGTAGATCTTGTGCCTTGTTCCATTATAAACATGCAGGTGGGGTTTTTGTTCCTTGCACTTCAGATGTTTTACTCGTGCATATTGTTGTCAGCACAGTAATGCAGTATTAGTAGGACCCTACTGAATTCATGGTCCATTTTGGTCTATTTCACGGTCGTGGGGTTTTAAAAATCATAGATTTCATGATTTCAGCTATTTACGTCTGAAATTTCACAGTGTTGTAATTGTAGGGGTCCTGACCCAAAAAGTAGTAGTGGGGGGGGAGGGTCGCAAGGCTATTGTAGGGGGGTTGCAAGACTGCTACCCTTACTTCTGCACCGCTGCTGGTGGCGGTGCTGCCTTCCGAGCTGGGCAGCTGGAGAGCGGCGGCTGTTGCCCGGGAGCCCAGCTCTGAAGGCAGAGCTGTCGCCAGCAGCAGCGCAGAAGTAAGGATGGTATGGTGGTGCCACCCGTACTTCTGCGCTGCCGCCTGCAGAGCTGAGCCCTCGGTCAGCAGCCGCCGCTCTCTGGCCGCCCAGCTCGGAAGGCAGCAGCACAGAAGTAAGGGTGGCATGGTACCATATTGCCACCCTTAGTTCTGCGCCGCTGTGGGCGGTGCGCAGCCTTCAGAGCTGGGTGCCTGGCCAACAGCTGCCGCTCTCCTGCCACCCAGCTCTGAAGTCGGCACAGAAATAAGGGTGGCAATACCACAACCTCCCTAAAATAACCTTGTGACCCCCCCCCCCCCGCAACTCCCTTTTGGGTCAGGACCCCCAATTTGAGAAATGTTGCTCTCCCTTCCCATGAAATCTGTATAGCCATGACACATTTTTCATGGCTGTGAATTTGGTAGGGCCCTAAGTATGAGGTAGCTATTGGTTGGACTAGGATTAAGCAGTTGAATTTGTTGCGCAAAGTCTTGACCCAGTGTAGTGTACTTTATATAATCGTCTAATGGATTTGTAGAATGAAGGTTAGGATCACTTCTTGAGCACCCTGTTCCTTCTCTCCTTGTCCCAGCTGGAAGGAAAAATGGCCACACCAAAAGGATGATCATCCTGATTTCAGTTACAAGGGAGAAAAGCAGTCCATAACGGTCAGATATAAAGAGATACTATACCACTGATTTTAATATCCATAGTACAGTACATGCATGATCCTGTGTGAACTGTCGATATGTACGCATGTTGGAATATGGACATACTGTGTCAGTTCTATTGATGTAGAACTGTTTATAAGGAGTGGGTTTTTAAACTTGAAGGGAAATGATTGCTGGAGAATACTTCTGGAAGGCTGCTTGGAGGATAGCTACAAAAAAGAAATAAATACCAGCTGCAGGTCCTTTTTGTTAAAACCAATGAAGCATAAAATAGGACTTCTAATATTAGCACCATTTGCAAGATAAGTGGCTCATGAGTTACTAATGAGTCTGCAAATGATACCGTTGTCACCTTTATAATGTGACAACATAAAGTATAATACAGCAAGACCCAAGCAGGAGATAGTAGGAGGGGTCAAATCTGTTAAGAATGGCTTACTTCAAAAATGAAGGTTGAAGAAGAAAGTGTTCTGTTACATCTGTTTACATGTGAATGGCATGTGAATTGAAATTCATAACATCCCGTTTCAGTCTACTGTACCATGGTATCTCCAGTTTACTGCATCATATCTAAATTTCTGTCTTCAGCCATATATTTGGTACTGACATATTGTTTGTGAAGAATTCTAGCTCGTTTTGGGCCTGATACAATTTGTTGAACTAATCAATGGTAATATTTCCATTGGCTTCAAAGAGCGTTGAATCTGGCCTTTTATGCATAGTATGCATGGCAAACACCATGAACTGCTATTCCCGCTTGTGACACAAAGGCCTCATTTACCTGACACATCTGTGGTAGAGTCCTGAAGTAGTTCAGTAGGACAAATAATAGCTAATTCAAATGAAATAGAAGACTAAACCTAGGCCAGAGAATATTCAGAAGCACATTGTTCTGTCTTTAAAGTACTTTTAAGGGAGAGGTATTTCTATGAATAACTAAGCGTCCAATACGGTCACTGTCTCACTGACGTTGATGGCTAATATTTGTTTGCTCGCTATCTCCTGGGTCAAACATATGATTTCAAAATTATTCTGCTGTAATTTACTGTACAGTTTTAAGTGACTACCTCTGCACTAAAGCAACATGCTACTCCCTTCCAGCAACACACACCAAACTGTTATCCAGATAACCTCCATGATAGACTCCTCTGTAAACACATTCCATGATATAAGGATGCTGTGCCTTCATTTCTATCTGCATATTAAATTAGGTTAACTGTTACCACTCAAGAAAGAGTCATGGATATTTCTCTGGGGGAAAAAAAAACGTTCAGTGTGCAACGGCAGTCAAAAAAGCGAACAAAATCCTAGGGATCATTAGCTAAGGGATAGGTAATAAAACAAAAAAATATCATAATGCCACTATATAAGTCATGGCATGCCCACAACTTGAATGTTGCTTGAAGCTCTGGTCACCCCATCTCAAAAAAAAAAAAAAAAAAAAAGTTAGAACTGGGAAAAGTACAGGGATGGGTAATAAAAATGATTCGAGGGTATGGAACAGCTTCCATATGCGGAGAGATTAAACAGACTAGAACTGTTCAGATTAGAAAAGAGATAAGTAAGGGGGGAATGATAGAGATCAATAAATTCATGAATGATGTGGAAAAAGTGAATAGGAAGTATTATTTACCCTGTACAAGAACTAAGGGTCACCTGATGAAATCCGTAGGCAGCAGATTTAAAACAAACAAAAGGAAGTGATGCTTCAAACACTGCACACTCAACCTGTGGAGCTCCCATTGAGACTGATCCTGAAGGACTGGTGCACCTTTCGGAAATGCAGTCAGGAGCCCTTTTGGGTTCAATCTACACCCAAGGCTTTCAAGACATCCAGAGAGATGCTTAACCTGTTGGTGCCCGCTTCCCCTGCTAGTTCAGAATCTCGCCCGGTATGGAGATTGGAAGTGCATGGTCACAGCTCCAGCCCCAGAGCACTGGTGGCTTCTACAGCTACTCTCTCCATAGAGTTCCATCTAGAAGGAAACCAGCGATGATCTTGCCAGTTCCCCCATCTCCAGACTCTGAGCTGGTCTCCCTGGTCCCAACCGAGTCAGCTTCACCATGGTCTGAGGAAGCAGACTGCCCATCAGACTGTGAGGCAAGATGCCTGTCCACCGTGGTACCAGCCACAGTCTCAGCACTCTAAAGACCAATGACTTGCACATATCTGGGTCCCGCTTCCATATCAGTGGCCCTTTTGGACCCCTTGGGTCTTCCCTTCACGTTCTAGAGCCTCTCTTCTCGCCCTTCTGCATTGGCTAGGCACTGGGAGCTTCTACAGCAAGGTCACTGTCTTCCTTCCCAGGGACCAGGACTGGTATTGTGCTGCGGGAACTACATGGTCAGGACTCTCCTGTGGAGGAATTAGAGGAGGGACCTCCTCAACACTACCTAAGGAGGCAATAGTGACTGAGTCCCACCCCACCCCGATGATTTCAGAGCTCATCAAGACTTGTTGAAGAGGGGGCTGCAGCTCTGGATATCCCACCAGAAGAGGTACAGGAGAAAGGTCACACAGCCTGGTGGACATTTTAGCCTCTGCAGTACCTGCTAGGGTAGCTCTCCTTATTAATGAGGCTATCCTGGAACCTGTCAAGGTTTTATGGCAAACCCCATCTTTCCTGCCTCCCACTGCTAAAACGGGGGGACCGAAGATACTATGTGCCATCACAGGGATTTGAGCACTTCTATAACCACCTTCTTCTAGGCTCCCTGGTAGTCGTTGCTGCTGACAAAAGAGAGAGACGAGGACACCAGGCTTCTACCCCGAAAGAGAAGAAGCAAAAAAGCTAGCCCTGTTTAGCAGGAAGCCTCATTCCACAGTAGGGTTACACCTTGGGGTTGTGAACCAGCAGGCTCTGCTGGGTCACTACAGTTTCAGCCGAGTGGATAATATCCTGAAGTTCAAAGACAAGCTTCCTGATCGGTCAAAGCAGGAGTTCACTGCTATGGTGGAGGGCAAATCGTTTACCAAAACTGCATTGCAGGTGAGCCTGGATGCAGCAGACTCTGTGGCTCGAGCTATGGCTTCTGCCATCACTGCGTGGCATTCATCTTGGCTGCAGTCATCAAGTCTTCCCCCCAGAGGTGCAACAGACTTTTTGAGACCTCCCATTTGAAGGCCCCTCACATTTTTCCCAATAAAATAGATGAGATTAAAGATCCAAGGGTGACCCTTCAATCTCTGAGGATTTATACACGGGCAGTTAAAACCAAACAGTTCCACCCACAGCAGTCCCAATGGTTTCAGCCCTTCTTGCTGCATGCCGAGGACCTGTCCAAAACGAGGAGCAGAAATGAATGAACAGAACGGGGCAATTATCAAGTGATCCAAGGCATTAATTAAAATATTGAATAGTATCAAACCCAGAACTGACCCCTGGGTGACCAGATGTCCCGACTTTATAGGGACAGTCCAGATTTTTGGGTCTTTTTCTTATATAGGCTCCTATTACACCCCATTGCCCCCATCCCGATTTTTCACATTTGCTGTCTGGTCACCCTAGCAGGACCCCACTAGATACGCCCTCCCAGTTTGACAGCGAACCATTGATTACTAGTCTGAGTATGGTTTTACAACTAGTTGTACAGTCACCTTCGAGTAACTTCATCTAGACCACATTTCCTTTGTTTGCTTACGAGAATGTCATTGGGACTGTGACAAAAGCTTCACTAAAATCAAGATATATCACATGTACTGCTTCCCACCACATCCACTGGGCCAGTAATCCTGTCAAAGAAGGAAATTAGGTTCTTAAGCATGCTTTCTTTTTGACAAATATATGCTGGCTAGTCCTTATAATCCCATTATTCTGCACATGCTTACACATTGATTGTTTAATAATTTGTTCCAGTATCTTTCCAGATATTGAAGTTAGACTGACAGTCTGTAATTCCCCAGGTCCTCTTTGTTCCCCTTTTTCAAACAGGTAGTATGTTTGCCCTTCTCTAGTCTTCTGGGACATTCCCATCCTCCAGGCGTTCTCAAAGATAATTGCTAACAGTTTTGAGGTTGCTTCAGCTAGCTCCTTAAGTACCCTCGGATGAATGTCATCAGACCCTGCCAACTTGAATATTGTTTACTCTGTTAAGTATTGTCATCTTTTTCTCCATGTACACGCCCTAGGCTTACGGAAATAGAGCCAAGTGTTCAAGGAAATGGGATATAAGCAGGGTTTTGAAATTATAAGCAGGATCCAGCCTAGTTTTGCATGATTCCTACAAATATCATTAAGAAAGTAATAATCACACATGTAGTACATAAATGCTCAGACATGCATGCTCTTTGTTGTACCTTCAGAAATTATATATGTAGCAGCCTCTGATTTTATTTTAACTCTGATTATTTTGAAAACAAGTCTTTATGGCTCTCTTCTTTCCATGTCCCATAAACAAAAAACATAGAGATGTTCTCAGCGTAGGTTTAATTAATTAGCAAAAACAACTTTTTTGCATCTTGACTTGAATGAGTCATGAACACCCTAAACAGAGGGGTTTTTAATAGGTCTCTATTGTATTACAACAGATCATTGGACATCCTCAATATGGTTTGGAAATTGGAACCCAGATGCCTGTAATACCAATGCAGCGTTCGATAGTTATGCCATCGCCTTTGCAGTTGCAACCTGAAATATTGCCTCCCTGCCTCGGGCCAGAAAGTCGTTCACAACTTCATGGCAACCTTGCTGCAGCTAGTGCAACAGTGCCCATAGATCATTGTCTGCCTATTCAGCCTACTGGTCTTCTGCAGCTTCAACCAGATCTTTCCCAGCCTCTGGGGCATCAGGCTCCATGTTCTGCCATCCAGTCGGTTACAGAGTCAACTCAAGAGGTAGAACACTTTTTCCTAAACGATTTACCATGCTTGCCACTAATCTCCTTTATAGATATAAAATTGTTTCACAAGAGCCATTATCCAAGCTCACTCTGTGGAGCCCCTTATCTTAGACTATATTTTATTGGCTGAACCATCATCTTAGCAATTATTTCATATATAGCTGGAGATTATATATTATACCACTCTGACACCTATATTATACTTGTTAACCTGGGAAATGTCTCCTTAACATCATTTATTGGAGTAATAAGACATCTGGACAACTCAGCTCTCAAGTACTCCCTTCATCCTGAGTTGAACGGGTATGCAAAGATAGTTTTGAAATTGGTATGGAAATTACACTTCTAGATCATTAGGTCATCACCCCTGGGCTAGTGCAGGAGTGTTCCATATGGCGCCATCCAGTGTGTTGTCCAGTCTTGTTTTAAATGTCTCATCAATGGGGCTTCCACCACTTGCCTTGGAAAAACTATTCCATAATCTAATATCTCACTGTCTAAAAATTCTTCATTATGTTCAGCCTAAATCTTTTTTCCCTCATCCCGTTACTTTTTAGTGTAATATCTTTCTGTACTGCCATGAATTTCACTCCATTCCTGATGGTTTAGATTCTTCAAAAATTGGTAAATATTTATCATATTTGGTTAAAAAAAAAAAAATTACCAAAAATGTCCCTTCTTAGCAGTCATGTAGCAAAGTTACCTTTTGCTCTCTTGGTCTTTCTTTGTAACACAATTACTTTTTCCTTCCTGGTAATCACTACTTTGGCTTTCCTTTGAATGCCTCACTCAGTTGTTTAACTTTGAGGCTTGACAAAGTTTTATAGAGGTATATTGCCTTCCCTTCAGTGTTGTAATGCATATTATTATGCAAAGCAAAGTTGCATTGGCTGTTATATCAGATTGCAAACCAATATCTGACTTACTGTCCACTCCCAACCTGAAATCTCCCTCAGCACCATTGCTTTCCAGGTTTCTGTCCTGCATGGAGCATTTCTGCTTTGGAGGATCTTTTCCCCTGAAGCAATGGCTTTCACCTTTCCAGGTTCAATCTCTCTTTCTGCCCATGCTTCTAAACTCTTTAGCTGTCAATTTGTATTTTCCTCTCTGGTATATGCAGCTTCTTCCCAGTTTGGCACTGAACAGTCTGAGAATTTCATTAAGGTACAGTTAAGCCCCTTTTCCAGATCATCAGTGCAGATGTTAAATAAGACTGAATGTACAGCCAAACTTTATGGCACCCCTCTGGAGACCACCGCCCATTTTGATAAATTTCCATTGCCCCTTCAAGCAGTGGAAGACCTTAAGGATTTGAAGTGTATGTGTTTTTTGTTAGAGAAATTAGCAACATGGAGACTTGTGGTATTTTCTCCAACCCAGTGCTTTCACACAAGTCCTGGATCTCAAACATTGGCAGCAAAATCAGCAAATCTGTGCACATGGGAATTTCACCTGCTAAAAACCCATCTGAAATCCCAGCTGTATCCAACACCTCCCAGATTCTGGGTGTTTCTCCTCCTGCCCACTCTGGGTCCTGCATACACCCAGCACCAGAACCATTATAGACAATGCTGCTACACCTGCAGTGTCTGTTGGGGGGTTCTATACCACTCTGGGAGCTATGAAATATGGGTGTGATGTGTATTGCTGTAGTGTAATGTGATGTGAAGTACAAGCTTCTCTGAGAGAACTGAAATGGCAACGAGAGGCCCCTGAGGCATAAGGATATCTCTTTACTTTTTTATCATGTCCTTGGAAACCCCCATCCACTATTTCCCCAACTCCATTCACACACAGTAGCTCTGGATAAACTCACTGTTCCCATTCTCATTTCATGGGATCAGCTCCCTTGGCCCTCCATTCCCCACGTAATGGAGAAGAGCGGTTTGGAGGGAAGATTTGCACACTGATTCTGGAGGCTTGGAGACCCAATTGAGTGACTGTGAAGGGCCCCAGATTTGCTTGAACCCTCCCTGCCCTGTACTGTCCCCTGGGAAATCCCCATCCTAAAGCCATACCTGCCCTTATCACGTGTCTCTACTTTTCTCCGTGCAGGGCACAGGTTTGTTCACGTGAGCCTGTGTGCTAGCCCTTGTTGTCCATCTGCTCTGCAAGACAAAGGAACTCCTCATTTAGGTTGAACGATAATCATTGTCCACTGGAGCTGGATTGTTTGTGAGTCCCCATCCACATAAGGGTCAGATTAATCCAAGTACCCCTTGATGACTGTGCTGATGTCAGATACTGTGAAATACGTTTGTGACGGTTTTCTTAGGTATAATCTTTTGTAAGGAGAGTTTCATATCAGACTCGTATATTGTAATTCAAAACAATTCATTTCATTATCATTTTGCCATAACACTGCTCTCTGGCGTTATCTTTTGTTTGAATCCATGTGACAGCACTCAAATCCCTGGCCATTTTGGTTTGATCAGGCAACTAAGATTTTGTAAAACACTTGATCCAAGTGCATTACTAAAATCTAAATATGTTGTGTCTGTGATCTCATTGTTCATTCATTTTGTAATTCTGTTGAGAAAACAGTCAGGTTTGGTACAACTGGCTTATAGAGCCATGAGCAATAGCCAACATGAGCTTGGTATCCTTTAGAGGCTTACAGATTTTAACTTTGGTGTGCAGATTCTCGTTCCATTAGAGGGCAGTCATAAAGGATTCAGGGAACTTTGGGTATGTCTACACTGAGTCCAAGCCCCTTTCTGTCCACACACACATCAATCTGACTCAGGTCAGCAAGCACTCATGCCCGGGATCATAGGACCCTGTGAGGGAGGTGGATCAGAACCCAAGTCCTGCTGTGACTTGTATCCACGCCCTATCATTTTGCAGTATGGACGCAGACCCAAGTCAGAAAGTCTGCATAGTGATCCGGGGCTGGAGCACCCACGGGGGGAAATTGATGGGTGCTCTGCACCCACCAGCAGCACCCCACCCCGACCCAGCTCACCTCCCCTAAACTGAGCGCGCCGCGTCCCCGCTTCTCCCCTTAGCTCCCAGCGCTTGCCGCTGCAAAACAGCTGTTTCACGTGGCAAGTGCTGGGAGGGAGGGGGAACGCAGCACACTCAGCAGGAGGTGGGGCTGGGGTGGGGATTTGGGGAAGGAGTCCCATAGGGGCAAGGAGGGGGCGGGGCAGGGGCGGAGTCGGGGCGGGTGGGGTCTAGTGCCCACCGGCGCCGGGAAAAGTTGGCACCTCTGTGTGCGGGCATACCCTTAGAGTCATGGAGTTTAAGCTGAAAGAGACAGCTGGATCATCTGGTTTGACTTGGTTCCTGAACATGTGGCTACACTAGGATTTTTGGTTAGTGTCTTGCTGTTGCTACCACCAGTTTATCTCCATTGGTGGGAGTGCCAGAGGGCTCCAGCAACCACTGGTGCTTTAAGCATCATCTCCTCTAAGTCTGCTCAGACTAGGCCTACACCACCTCACATGTAGAGCCCTGGAGACCGGTGGCAGGGTGTCTTTACTAACGCTGCCACTGTGAAGCTGAACCAGTGATAGCAAGAGTGGGGAACTGTTTTTAAAGGAAAATCTATCTGTTGTAGAGCAGGCAGAAGAGGGTGGTAGGCAGCCCAGTATGTCAGTGTTTTTCTCCTTTCTTCCAAATTCATCATGCACTTTCAAGCATAAGCAAAACATACTGGAAATATTAAACGTTGCTGCTGTATGCATTTTTTTTTTTTTTTTTTTTTTTTTTACTGTAGGATACTGCAAAAAAATAACAAGGTTAGGCCAAATTTTGGATCCATTTAAATAAGATCAGGTAGGTAATGACGTGGATCCCAAATATACTAACACTGTTCGATTGCCGTGAGCTCTTTTTAAACTGCTGATTTATGTAAGGTCTTCTCTGTTTTCTGCTCTTCTGCTGCCGAGTGAGCAATGGGAGAACTAAATTATTAACAAACTCTATTCCAAAAGTGGGCTTTAACAAACAGCCATGTGTGTACGAACAGCCATATTGGCTTGTGCTCCAAAAGAAATGCTAGCGACAAAAGCAACAATTTAGTGGCATTCCAAGTTCTGAGAATGAGTTAAACAAAATGGTGTGGGATTAAAATCTTATTTTCAGAAAATATCCTTCTAAATGCCCCAAAACTGTTCTACCAAAAATCTTGATCTACAAAGTGTCATGTTTCTTCATATGCAAATACAATATATTAAATGTTGCCTGATGTCTCTATTTAAATTACTTCTTTTTATATTTTAGGAGCATGCAATACTGGAAAAACAGCAGACGCTAGCACTGAGCTGTGAAAGGTATCCTTACAATCTCTCTAGCATGTGAACATTTTTTATTTCTGGAAGCTTTTTCTTTCTCCCCCTTCACAAGCCTGAGCCTGAATTTCTGTCTTTCGTAATGGGGTGGAGCAGGGTGTAGGGTGGGAGTGTTAGGTTGGTAGCACATGGACAGATTGGAGGTAGTAAGTGATAGGTTTGGGGAAAGTAACAAGTTGCATACATGAAGTTTAGCTATTTGGGTTGGTCTATCTTATCTGAATAGACCGTAAGTTCCTTGGAGCAGGGACTCTGTCTTAGGCCGGGTCTACACACAACTGTGGTGCTATTTAACGATTTTGGTTAGGTGTATGATTTTTTTTTTCTGTCAAAGTAGGTAAAGTGGCACAGTCCCTAGTGTGGGTGCAGTTATACTGGTATAAAGGTGCCTTACACCACTGGAGGTTATTCCCGTTTCCACCCAGCAAGAGCTAATACCAGTATTAGGCACCTCTATGTTAATATAACTGCAATCATTCTAGTGGGTGGACTATCCCGCTTTTAACTATACCAGTATAGCAAAAATTGTATTAATTTAATGTATAGACCAAGCCAGCTCTGTCTTTAGCATGGTTAGCACAATACAGGTTGGAGCCTTGAGGTGCTACCATAATTCTACTGTATTTGGCTGACTGTCTTAATTCATGTTTTAATGTCCAATCTTTTATGTCTGAGCCTGAGGGAGGACCCAAACTCGTGGGGGTGACGTTTATCTTTACCTTCAAGCTATTATGTTTTAACCAGAACACATTTTCTAGATAAGGGGAAGCCTGCCCTGTGTATTCAGAGTTGAACATTTCCCTTTGCCCCCATTTCTACCTCACCAAAAAGCGAGGCTGACACAAGTAAATACAGGCCGAGAGCCTTAGAACTGCTTCTCACTTGCAAGGAGTATTCTGCTTTACAGGCTGAATGCCATTGGAAAAATCGTGATGGCTCTAGGGAAGGAAAATAAACTCTGTCTTCCCTTCATGCAGGCAAAGTAGCGTTTTTAAGGCTTCAGGACACTAACTCTGTGTCTGGTGTTTCTGTGGCGTGCTCAATTCTTTTTTGTGTTTCATGGAAGGTGGAATTTACCTTTTCCAGGTTCCAGTAACTTTCAGACCTATAATTCTTGGGTATAATTGAATTAGGCAAAGTGAGTTCACTCATCCCTAGTGAATATGCTATCCTACAGTCTCTTATAGGAAAGGACGCCAAATATTTAGTGATTAATCACTCTCAAATTTTTTTTCCTCATTAGCTATATTTGAAAAACTAATTTTCCTAGCCGTGGCAACATTAAAAGCTGCTTGCATCAGAACATATCCCAGAGCAATGCCCTGCGGTCCTTTCTCCACATTAGAGTTTTGTTGCACCTTCATAGACTAAGAACAAGTGCCTGGTCGTAAAATGGCCCGCAGCTGCAGAAGTTGTATTCTGTATCTCATGTCACTCTCCTGTGTGACCCTTTCCCTGCGTCTCTGACTGACAAAAAGTGATGGTTTCTAGAGAAGGTCACATATGTACCTTCGCCATTGGAGAGTAGAACCTGAAGAAGGGTAAGAAAATAAGTTGGGGAAATGGGGGACCCTTGCAATTCAAAGACAGACTGTAAGGGCCCCTGAGGAAAAGGAGCTATTCTCAGTGGAAATTAAAGCCCTGATTTAATTGTGCAAGGGACATCATGTGCTTTCTTATGCTCATGCTTAAGGACCTTGCTGAATTGTGGCCAGCCATGCTGCTCTCAAAAGTTTTATTACAAAGCAGATCCCCTGTTTTCCTGTAGTCACTGTTTTTCTTCTTCTTCTTTCCACATCCACATCCCATGTGGGTATTTTTTCCTTCCCTGTTACAAAGCTACATGAGTCCTGATGTTGCTTCAGGTAAAGAGATGAGTGACAGCTTTGAAGGAGTGGTTGGAAGTGGAAAGCAAGAAGGGAAGCCTTCAAAGAAACATAAGAAATCTACACGCATTCGATCACGCCAGGAGAAGTCGAGCAGACCAAAGCTGACCATTCTAAATGCAAGTACAACCTCTTTGTCTTAGGCTGAACTTCTGTTCTTGGACATGCCAGAAATAATTATCAACATTACTCTTTTCTTATAGGTGTGCAACACAGGGGATAAGATGGTGGAATGTCAGCTGGAAACACACAATCACAAAATGGTGACTTTTAAATTTGATTTAGATGGTGATGCGCCAGAAGAAATTGCTACTTACATGGTAAGACCTTATTTGCAAAGAAACTTTGAAAAGACACTTAAAATTTTCAGTTGCATAAACTATATGTATATTACACACACACAATGTGTTAAAGGAACATTACTGAGGCTGCAAAGTCAAGCATTCCAAAGCTAGGGAATGCCAAAATTAAGATTGCTATGAAAAAAATAATATGAGATCATATAATTAAAGCCTGTGTTTTATGCATTATGAATGTGGCACAGGCAGCCTTAATTCTGGCATTTCCTAACTACTGAGGGCTTGACTTTTTGCAACCTTAATAATGTTCTTTTAACATAGTTTGTGTAATTTCCTAGGTTTTAA
The DNA here is from genome assembly GCF_015237465.2 of Chelonia mydas. Classification (NCBI taxonomy): domain Eukaryota; kingdom Metazoa; phylum Chordata; order Testudines; family Cheloniidae; genus Chelonia; species Chelonia mydas. The sequence goes on from NC_057853.1 coordinate 28,881,604, forward strand.
AAAGCATAAACTGAAAAAAACAGTTCCATCATGTGGCATCATATTGACACGCACATGGATCATCAGCAGGGTTGACATCTTTAGATCAACCACACAGACCTTTGCCACTTGAGCTACTAGAGTAATTGATAGCAGTAGTAGGTTGTCATCCTCTCTGTGGCTCAGCACTAGAGAGGTATGAGAGACACATTTTGCCAATGGGTTTCACAGATACTTGCTAGCAGCAGAAGGCGGCTGTGACTCAGGAATCTTGGGTTCTAGTCCAGGCTCTCGAAGGGAGTGTGCGCCAATGGACACAGATTTTTCTGCCTTGAATCCTCTCCAATCTGACCTTGTCCCAATCCTGGCTATTCCCCAAACCTGGCTCCTCATCCAAGTCCCAGTCTCCTTGTCCAGAAACCATTGACCATTTTGGCTAGAATTTTCCAAAAGACGCCCAGCTTGGAAAATGTAGCCCAATCACTTAGTTTGGAAAAGCTATAAACACTCAAAGCAGGGTCTTGTAATAGGACATGTCAGGCAACCTTAACAGGTGGTGCCACCAGCCCTGCTTATCATCTGAAAAGTAAGCACGACTTTGATTGGCCAGGACACCACAGGAAGAAGGACAAGACCCCAGAAACGTGATTTATACAGGTCACAACTTTCTTTAATAACACATCTGGGAACTATCAGACAATAACGCATCCAGCGCAGGCTCTCCTTCCTACTTTAACCCAGGTCACCTGACGGGGGGCTGAGATCGGCCCCTCCCCTTATTCACCTATCCCAGCACCACTGCTGGAACACCAGTGCCCTCTCATTGTAGGAGGATTAAAGGGGTGGGGAAGAGGGGTTGTCACCTTGTTGTACCAAAGATTAGGAGCCCCAGCCCCAGCTTTTTAGGAGATGCTTTCTCCTAATCCTCTTCCAGTTCTGTCTTATTAGTGGACCAGACCCCTGTTGCAGAATTACCTGCACTGGGTTCCTAACAGCTTGCAACAAAATTTTGCAACCAAACCTTCCTGCTCAGTCCCCGGGCCGCTGAGAGGAAGGTGTACACCCCCTCTCCTCCCCCCCACCCCCCCCCCCAGCCAATCTGGGAGTGAGGAATAATTTCTTCCCAGCTGCAAAAAGGCAACTATTTCCCAATTTCTCCCCATTTGCCCTCTCTGGGATGAGAGCAGGACCAAACTTGGTCCTGCTCTCATCCCAGAGAGGGCAAATGGGGAGAATGGTTCCCTAGGAGGGGGAAGGGCTTATAAGCCCTCCCTTGGATGCATGGGAACCAAGAGGCTTATGCTGCACCCTGTGCAACCAATGAGCTCCAGCGCCCTGTTCCTCAAGTCCACAAGCAGGGGTGGTGGGGGTGCAGTCCTTAAAAGGGCCAAGAGTTTTCTCTCCCATGCTAGCCCCAACAAAACCTCCCCACTTCTGAAGTTGCATGGTTTGGGGAGCACGTCGTTCCTGTACTATGTTCTGGTTTTGATCTAGATCACAGATGCAGTGAGTCTGATTTTTCAGAGTGGGCTGAGCTTCCACAGTCCCAAATGAAATCCATGGGAACTTAGGGCATTAGGCACACCTGCAAGCCAGGCTCTGTGTTTTGTAGGTATGGGGCTCTGGGTGGCTTTTTTTATGTCTATTTACTGTAACGAAGTCTGTCTTTTGCGGGGGGATGAGAAACAAGACAATGCTTCTTACACACACAAGCAAGGTGATCACTTTGCATCAAACTCACCAGGCCCAGAGAACGACTAATTTTTTGTGAGAGGGGTGATTCAGTTTGGCTGGAGGCCAAATAAGAATACTGTCCCTTTAGGGTCTAGTTCCCATGAAGAATGATGCACTTGCTCTCCGTACACAGATGCAAACTTCCAGCTAGTTAAGACCATACAGTGAGTACTGACCTACAGCCATTAGTGGTTTATCTTAATTTGCTCTTTACAGGTAGAGAAGGAATTCATATTGCAGACTGAAAAAGAGACATTCATTGAACAAATGAAAGATATTATTGATAAAGCAGAAGATATGCTCAGTGAAGATACAGAAGGAGAACGAAGTTCTGATCAGGGAACAAGTCCCCAGCAAGATGCCTCTAGACTAGAAATGAATGAAGTAAGAATCTTGTGTGTTGGGTCTTTTTTTAAAAAAAATTAATAAATGAGGGTTTCTTGATATCAAAACTGATTTTTTTCTTTATCTACTTACTGTATTTTAAGTTTGTTTTACAGCCTCTTCTCATGTAAGATTTGCAACACAAATATTCCTTAGAAAAATGTTCCTGCATTAGTGCTTGTCTAAAAACATATTTTTTGTTTTAAACAGGAGAACCGGCAATCTCAAGTGAAGACACCAATGTATCAGCAGAATGGTAAAAGTGCTTTTGAATACAAATAGAGTATCGAACTATCAGGCAATGAATAGGTAATATTAGACTGTCCAGAAGTTTAGCAGTCTCCAAATAACTCCACCAGTTACAGGTGACTGGAATATATCCTAAAAATATAGGCCTGGTAAAAGCCACAGTTGCCGTTAGCAGCTTTGGAGTGCCAAGGCTAAAATAGATTAAACCAGTGTTTGGGTGTATTGGAAATATGCAGATTTTACAAACTGGCGATGATCCCCGGTACCTCCAAACTGGAAGTGGGGTTGAGCAGGAAGAGACGAGGCTTTCATAAATGTACTCTTTTGTTCTCAACAATAACTAAGCTTGCAAAAGGAAGTTAACAGAGATTGGCTCTTCCAGCCTTAATGTTTGCAGATGCAATTGAATTTGGTAACCAGGAAGTTTCAGCCAACTCTCTTACCAGTGAGAAGTCTTATTCTTTTGGATGTGTTTGGTATATTATCTCTTTCCCAGAGAAGGGGAAGGTATCAGTGTGGGCTTTTACTCCCTCTCTAAACTGGAGAAGGGAATAAAACCATATCCTGTTTAAACCTCATTTCCAAACTGTATGTGTCATATACATATATGTGGTCATGTGTTGCACACACCTCTATTTGCCAGGCACTTCTGAGTTTGTGTGTGTAAAACCTCTTTGGGGCCGCACAACATACTTCAGTGACTGAAAACAATGGTGTCCCTCCCAAACAATGGTGTCCGCAGTCTGCCTGGCTCCTCTTCGATAGTTCACACTTGCTGGCCACTCTTAAAGTATACTGTTTGCCTTTATTGGTTTGTAAATAGAATTTTGAAAACTGAGTAATTTGATATGTTTAAATGAGGACGTAAAAGTTCAAGATAAATGTAGGAGAGCAGTAGTAAAAAAACACCACCTATGTAGGAAAATAGATAAAGTAAGTTGCAAAAAACATTACCAAAAAAACAGTTTTTCTATTATAAATACCTTCTTTACAGTACAATTAATTCACTTTAAGCCTAAGCCAAACATCATTTAAATCAAAGAGAGTCGTTCCAGCAACTTCAGTGAGCTTTGGATCTGGCCTTGGGTCCCACTCTAATACAGTCACTTGTAAGGCAGAGGACTCTTTCCATCCCAAGATCACTTTTTTGCTATGGGAGTCCAGTAAGATCATTATTTTTAATCTCCATGAATACTGTAGAGACGCGTGCCTCTTCCTAAAATGTGGGAGTTTCACGTCAAGAGTAAGTCTGATTTGGATCCTGTCAGCTTCTTAAAGTACTGTATAGATGCTCCAAAACAAATACAATGTTAACCCTTTATTTTGCTCTTCACAATTAGTTTTACATACTGGAAAAAGGTGGTTTATTATATGCCCTGTTGTGGAAAACCCTACTGAGGAAGTACCAGAATTCTCCCCAGCAGTTCCTCAGAGTAAACAGCCAGAAGGTCCAGGTATTTATGAACTTTTAAAGCTTTCGTTTATCTCAGGGAACAGGGGTGTGGGCCATCGACCTTGTCGTCTTAGAGGCAGTTGTCAGTTCTTCCTATACCCTCCCATGCTTTCATCATGATTGTTTCCTTTTAGCTGCAACATGGTGGGAGGCAGAGGCTGAAGAGTATTGTGTGTGGTGTTGCTTCACGAGCTGACCAGTATAGGATACCAAAGATACTAACACAGGCACTGTTAGTTCTCCTTTAATTACTTTTTTGCACCTCAAACTGCTGCCGTCCACAGCACCTGTGTGGGGGTAACCAGATAGGCTAATCTTGCAGAGGAAGTATGGTGGCTTGGTTTTAGTTGTTAGCAAAGCTGTGTGGCCAAACAAATTCCTGCAATAAGTTTCTTCTTCTAAAAGTTATTCACAGATTACACATAACGCCAAAATAATCAGCAAAAATGATGCCTGCTTCTGGTTTTGATCTTCGCCATCACCGCTCGCTCGGAGGCCACAGCCAAAGAAGGAATCATTCATGGGTGTGTCTTCCTTGGCTTAGGGCAGCTCTTACCTTAGTTGTTCATCAGCCCTGGATTTTGGGGTAGCAAGTTGGGGAGCACCACTGTAGTCCAGAATAGCATGGGAGCCTTGCCCCAAAAGGTGCTTGAATTTTAAGAACTTTGTACAAATGAAAAATGAGCCTGCAGTATCGGCCACATAATTTGCAGTCTAAAAAGTCATGGAGGATATGGACCTTTTTATGAACCTCAATTTACCACGCTGCTGAAACAAGGTAGTTCATAAATAGCGTATTATTACTATTAATGGCCAATGGAGTGCAATACACAGTACCCATTCAAAATGGATAGATCATATCCAGCATGAAGAGCTTTTCTGTAGGATCACACATTTTATGTGAGCATATAATTTTAAACTAAAATGTGGATGGTCTTTTGATTATTTATAGAAAAGTTCCAGTGTTCTTAAACTCTGTTAAGAGTTAGGTGTGTAATTTAAGTTCTATTCAAAGCTGTTTATCATAGGCTGCATCCTTTTTACAGAAATATCTTCTGTAGTCTGCAATTTGCGGTCCTTATTTGAATATTGGGTTACTAGTTTTCTAACAGAAAACATTTAGCAGTTCAGGGCCTGTTGTATTTAAACTTGACTAAGAAATTTTGCAGTTACTTTATATGGTTGATTCTGTATAGCCTGTAAAAGGTGAAATTGGTGTTTTTACTCCTTATAGATCCTGAACAGTCCGATGATCAGCAAATGAGCTCTGCCGTGACAGACACACCTAGTGTCTTGTTTTGTCACCAGCTCCCTAGTCAAACAAGTGTATACGACAGCCCCTGTGGAACACCTGGTCCTTTGGCACAAGTTCCTGCTGCAGTGTCGTCAGCTGTTTTACAGACTAAGGCAGAAATTTTAGCTGCAACACTACCGGGAACTGCTCCATATGTCCCAGAACAGTTTGTTGCTAATGTAGGTCAACCAGAATATCCTCCACTACACCTGGTAATGCCCAGTCAGCCTGATGCTTCTGCCCACAATGCAGCTTCACTAGAGGAGCCTTCTGATGCTCAGCTTGCTCCAAAATCTTCCCTGCAAATGCTGCAGCAGACGGATGAAGACACTTGTTTTCCCGATGTGGAGATCTCGTGCTGTACTGTCAGGCCACCCAGCTCGATTCTAACGGTTCCTGCGCAAGGAGCCGAATTCTGCCCCGTTCCTGCTCTCTCTGATGCCGTCGTCTTGGAACTCCAGCCTGCACCACAAATCCACCATGTGTCAGAGGCCAGTCAGCCTGGTGTAATGCAGCATTCCTTGGTGAACCAGCTGCTTCCTGGGGGTATTGTCTCTGATCCTCTAAATCTGACAGGCTCTCAGCTTCAAAGTCCTCCCCAGCTACCGGTAGCTGTATCCCAGCAACATATAATGCTGACCCAGTCCCAGCCTGTCACCTGCGCTGGCCTTGGCATGGGTCTGCTGCAGCCACCTTGTGCAGTAGAGTCAGATGGAGAAGGGCCACCCAGAGTTGATTTTGCTGACAACACAATAAAAAGCCTCGATGAGAAGTTGCGCAATTTGCTGTACCAAGAATGTGTTCCTACATCTTCTGCATCAGCAGGGACACCAGAGAGCTTTGTACCTTTAGAGCATGGGGAGAGCGAGTTGGCTAGCTTACCGCCTTTTAATGAAGAACTAATTCCCACACTTGAATTGGATTTAAGAGACCCAGGCCTTAATGTCCCAGAAACCTGCCAGGATGCTAATGCTGCTCAGGATCAATCTGTGTCACTTGTACCTTCTGAAATGCCACCTTACCCTGTATTGGCTAGTCAGGCTGTGACTGTGCCTTTTATACCCATAAATCCAGCAGCCACGGAAATGTCTGCCATGCTGAACAATGCTACAGCCACTGGCCACAGCAGAACAGAGTTCAGAATCCAAGAGCCAATGGTAGGATATGCAGATTCATCTATCTATAAGCATTTCTATATTGCTTGTTGCCGTAGTAGCTTACTTTCTGTCTGGGTTCTCTGTTTACTGCTTTCCATAGTGCAGCACTGCTTTTATTTTCAATTTGTCACATGTATTCTGACTCATACAAGTGTTTCACTAGCCATTCATTAGAGAAAACTAAACTTTGCTCTTGGGTTCAAAAATTGGTATAATCCTTCAATTCAGTCTTTTTCTTTTCTTTTTTTTAAATCCTGTTTCTAAAGCGAGTGAGCTGAGGAAAAGTGATATGTCATGGTGGTTTAAGGATGTTAAATACATTCATAGTGATGTTGATAACTGAGGTTACTCCTTTTTGAGCATTTATCTAAGCCTTGATAGGCAGACATCACCCTCTTTCCACTATCTGGCCTCTGTATATTATTTTCTGTTCCTCATTCATGCATAGAATTATAGAAATGTCAGGCTGGAAGGGACCTCAAGAAGTCATCAAGTCCAGCCCCCTGCACTGTGTCAGGACCAAGTAAATCTAGACCATCCCCGCCAGGGGGTTGTCCAACTTGTTTTTAAAAGCTTCCAATGATGAGGATGCCACAACCTCCCTTGGAAGCCTGTTCCAGAGCTTAACTACCTTTATAGTTAGCAAGTTTTTCCTAATATCTAACCTAAATCTCCCTTGCTGCAGATAAAACCCCTGACTTCTTGTCCTACCTTCAGTGGACATGGAGGACAATTGGTCATCAACCTCTTTATAACAGCCCTTAGCAAAATATTAGAAGACTATTAGGTCGCCCTGCAGTCGTCTTTTCTCAAGACTAAATGTGCCCAGTTTTTTTCAACCTTTCCCCGTAGGTCAGGTTTTCTAAACCTTTTGTCATTTTTGTTGATCTCCTCGGAACTCTTTCCCATTTGTCCACACCCTTCCTAAATTGTGGTGCCCAGAATTGGACACAGTGCTCCTGGTGGGGCCTCACCAGTGCCAAGTAGAGAGGGACAGTTACCTCCTGTGTCTTACAAATGACACTCCTGTTAGTACAGCCCAAAATCATATTAGCCTTTTATGAAGCTGCATCACATTGATGACTCGTATTCAGTTTGTGGTCCCCGATAACCCCCAGATACTTTACTGCCACCTCGACAGGTCTTCCCCATTTTGTAGTTGTGAATTGGATTTTTCCTTCTTAAGTGCAGTACTTTGCGCTTGTCTATACTGAATTTCATCATGTTGAATTCAGACCAGCTCTCCAATTTGTCAGGATCATTTTCCATGTATTCATTTAAATTGACTACCTGCCCTCCATCACTTCTGCACACTTATTTTTCAGTGAATGTAGATACTAGCAATATGGTTGTAACAGAAATGTCAAATTAATAGGTGAACTGGAACTGAAAAGCTATGTATAACTTAACTAGAGTCAGGTAAGTTATTGTGCCCCATAAATATAAATGTGCTTAGTATACATTATCATGCTACTAGCTATAATAAAAGTCTTTCCTTGCCTTCCATTATGCCCCTGTGACTAATTCTGTGAGATCTAGCAGACTGCTAAAGTATGTTGGGTCCTAGACGAGGCCTGTAGTGCCATCACTTTAAAAATGAGTTGCCCCCAGGGCACAGAACACAAGATTTGTATGCTTGCTTGCTTGCTTGCCTGCCAGTTGTATAACATTTGTGCAAGGGCATCATAGCTACCTTCTGAAACCAGTCTTAATTTAAAACCCTAGTTAAACATATTGTGGGCATTCACTTTGCTCAGACACTCCAGCTAGTGCTGGATACTCTCTAGCATAAAACTTATACCGCTTCCAGATGGGATCTTGCCTCCTTTCATAAGCTCAGCAGGAGAAGGCTATGTCACCACTTTGTTGGCAGACTGCTGTGGAAAAGCCTCGGTGCTGGTGGTTCCGTAGGCGGCTTGGATCATTAATGATTCAGTGTCCCGACAAGGGACCCTGAGCAGAACGAGATGCAGTCATTCAGATGAGACGCTGAGGCTATGAACGCTCTGGGACAGTGGATTTCAACCTGGGGTCCACAGACTATGGCTAAGATTTCCAAAGGGGTCCGCAACTCCATTTGAAATTTTTTAGAGGTCTGCAAACGAAAAAAAGGTTGAAACCCACTGCTCTAGGATCATTACAAATTCCCTAGCACTTTCTGCTAGATCAGAGATGTTTAACCTAGTTGGAAAGCAGTACTCTGGAGTTGGTTATATCCCCCCAACCAAAAATAAAGCTGACCCCCGTGTAGTTTCAATTGGATTCACTGTACAAAATATTAAAACCATGCCGTGTTTCAACAGAGAGGTGGTTGCAGTTAAGCAACTGATGAAGGTGTATCCTTGTATGCTGTGTATGTTACTAAGCCAGTTTCTAAAGTACTGAAGGCTCGTTCTCCATAGAAGGGATTATAAATAACATCATAATATTGAGTGCTCCCAATTAGATTGTGTGCCATAGAATAAAACAGATACATAACACATTTGTATTGTAATTTACTTAACTTTTCAATGAAATTTCATATGTATTAGGATGTAATCTGGTTGAAAAAGCACAAGATACTCATTTATAAGTGTGTACTTGAATAGCTAAACTTGGTGCATATTTACAAACGTTCCATACTAGTATATGCTGCAATCTTCTAAAACCTTCCTCCTCGTTCACCCTCCCCGGAAAAGAATGGTGTGGCTGAAAAAGAAGGTGGGTGGCAAATTTCGCTAGGAATGTAAAATACTTATTCCTGTACGAAATAACTTTGTGCTAAGATATGCTGTAAATATGAAGCAAGTTCCAGAGACAGAGACTGTATATTGGCTTCCCTGTTTGGGGGTGTGTTAAACTGAAATTCACTTTTATATTTTGTTTCTTTTTACTTAAAGTTGGAAAAGTCCGAAACGACTAGCATCGGTGTCAGCTCCTCAGAAGTGAGAGGTGGGTCGATGAGGAGAAAAGGTAGACAACAATTCAAACTAGCTGTCAGTGGTAACTTCAATGCTATTTCTGTACTATCCTGTGGGCCCCTTTGCTCACGCACTCTTTTTACTAACTTTCCTTGGGAAACCTTCACAACCGCACCCAGCACAATGGGGACCTGAACCTGGCTTGGGCTGCTGGGTGCTGTCACAAAACAAAAAATAAATCTGACTCTGCTGTCACTTTTGTCAAACTTACAAAAAGCAAACAGTCTCATGGACAGACTTAAACATAATACTGTAAATAAGCAATGCAGGTCCTTTCAGGTGGGTGAGGTACAGAGGCCTTCATGTGAGACACTGCACTTTTCCCATAGTGTTTTGAAGTTTGCAGTTCACAGGCTGAGCAGAAAGCCAGCCAGATCTCCTTTACCCCACTGGCTGGAGTTCTTAAAGGTAGCAGGATTTTGGGTGGGCTCTGCAGAGAAGAGTCGGTCAGTAGCGTTCTCGAGGAATCATTGAGGATGACCATGAAGGCCTATCAAGGCATACTCCATTCCAACTAAGCTGTTGATGGATTCAATGACACTTTTCACAGCAGTCCATATTAAAATTGTTCAGAATGTGGAACTAATCTGATTTACCTGTCCAGGAAGATTTTGTCCCCTTTAAGGACGGAGCACTCTGGAGACTTTAGCTCCTGCTGCTGCTGCTGCTGATGCGTAGAGTAACACACAGTTCTTCAAGTATGTGTCAGCATTGTTCCCACTGTAGGTGCACATGCTCCTCATGCACTTGAGACTAGAGGATTTTTTAATAAGTGTCCTTTGGGGCCATGTATGCACCCTGTGCTTTCTCATGCTTCTCTCTGAGGGCATAAAGGATGGGGTGGCAACAACCCTCCCTCGGTACCTTCTTACCACCAGTGGCAGCAACATGGAACCAGTGAAGTGTTTGACCCCGTCAGTTCTTGGCTTTGGCTAAATTTTCTACAAAAACTTACTACAAATCTTCACAACTCTTCTGACTCTGACATACGACTATCATGATATATATCAACCTGTCTGGACCGAGCACTGACAGATTTCCCCTGTACAGACCCTTTACATGCACATGCAAACAGAGCTGCTTGACATGCCAGCCTCAAAACCTACAGGCTCCAAGCCCTGTCGGACTAATTACCCTGAAAGATGGACACAGCTGGTGTGCCTGCTGTTTAGGTGAGTTCACTATACCCAGCAGATGTTCAGTGTGCCTTGCATCCTCCACTAGGATGCGTAAGTCATGAGACATCAGGTTTAAGCTTCATCTCCTGGATCAATCCATGAGGGTCTCCTCAGAACCTGAGGGGACCAGCTCCAGCGTTGGGCTAGCAAAGAGCCAGTGTCATCCAGCACTGTGTCTAGCAGACATGTCACACCAAAGACCGCTGTGAAGAAGACAGTGCAGAGAAAAGACCTGGCACCAGTAACAACACCTCCAGAACCAAGAGGAGTGGCTCCAAACACAGAGGCATAAACTCCAAGCGGAGCTCGGTGTCCTCCCACAAGGACAGACCATGTAAAGCTTCTGCTTGTTGTCGAGAGCTGGTTATACAGAGCAGCCTATAACACGGAGTCCTCCAGCATCCAGCTCCAGTGAAGCCCCTCTCAGTGTTGACCCCTGCTTCAGAGGAGGCATCTCTGGCAAAGCCAGGACTGTAATTGGTGTCGAAGCACCTTATGGTACCAGAACGGATTCGGATACTGAGAGCACCCATATTCCTCAGCACTACACCTGGAAGAGGCATATTCTTTCTCACTATCACTGGGGCGTACGTTTTCTCCGTCTTCAAGCAACGAATCCTCTCCCCTGTGGTCAGTGGAGAGTCCTTTGACGTGGTTGTGGTAGCCTGTGTTGCTGAGGTAAGATGTGCTTCAGCATTCTGAACTAGTTGAGGTTTCTTTAATGCTGAAGTCAGCATGTTCATGAATATAGCATTGCTGTAATCCAGCCGAGGGTCTTTGTTCATTAAGATCGGATGGCGTTTCCTAGCCAAGCCGAGATGGTAGAAGGCATTACTTGCAGAGGCTGCTATGTGAGAGTTCAGCATCCTCGAGGAATCCAAGAGCACATCTCCGCTATGGACTGAATTGACCAATTGTGGATGTGTATCTTTAACCAAAGACTACACCATCGTACCATTCCAGGCAACCTGAGTACCATGCCAAAAAGAGACCAAGGTACAGCAGAGAGACACCAACCTTCCTCCTCCTCAGCAATGCACTTCTCACCTACAACCCAACAACAATCTATAGAGGACTGTGAGGAGCCACATCAGATCCAGTCCAGGGAGCTTGGCCTTCAGAAGCTGCCTCACCCCATTTTGTCTACCATGACATCTGACAGATGGGTGCTAGAAATTTTGCCTGTGGCTATCCCATCCAGTTCCACTCCTTTATCCCGTCCCCGTCCCTCTTCAAGGACCCATCTTGCAAAAGACCGCTACAAGCAGAAGCAGCCTTCTGTCTAGGATCCATAGAGGAGCTTCCACCAGAGTTCAGGGGAAAAAGCTTCTACTCCTGGTATTTTCTCTTTCTGAAAAACAAAAGGTGCCTTCGTCCTATCCTAGACCTGAAGAGACTCATTTAATACATACGCCATCTCAGGTTCAGAACCGTAACACTTGTCTCCATCTCTCCAAGCACAATTCTGGTTTGTGGCTTTTGACTTGCAGGATACGTACTTCCATATAGCTATCCGTCCAGCCTACAGAAAGTACCTAAGATTCACAGTGGGGCCCAACTATTACCAATGCAATGTTCTGTCCTTCGGAATCTCCACAGCACCAAGAGTATTCGCAAAATGCCTAGCAGTAGTGACAGTGCATTTATGGAGGCGTGGAATGCACATCTACCTAGACCTGGACGACTCGCTGATCAGAAACAGGTCCCAGTAGGAGACTGTAACAGCCTTAGAATATATCCTGTCCCTGTTCTTTCAACTAGGACTCCTTAGGTATGTCTACACTGCAATTAAACACCCACGACTGGCTCATACCACTTGACTGGGGCTAAAGGGCCCGGGCTAAGGGGTTGTTTAATTGCTGTGTAGAGGCTTGGGCTGCAGCCTGAGCTCTGGGACCCTCCCAGCTCTCAGGGATAACCCTGTTGGCTCTTCACCTACCAGGGGTCAGCAACGACCTCAGACTTCTTGAGCCAACAACTGATCGCCAACCATGAGTTTTCACTCTGAAAGTCCATCATATTCAGTCAATGGGGAACTCGCATAATGGACTTGTTTGTACCACAGAGGACCACACCAAATGTTCAAACTTCCGTTTCAGAGAGTGCATGAACTTGGGTTTGTTACCAAATGCCTTTCTCCTCCATTGGTCTCGAGCTATATGCCTTTCCACTGATTCCTAGATCAGGTGAGATGAGTCTATAATCACGCTGTTAGTCCTTTACTGGTAGAGATAGTTTTGGCTGTCAGACCGATTGCAGATATCCAAGCAATCTTCTATACATCTCCCAGTCTGCGCAGACATAGTATTTCAGAGCCAAGCTCAGATACCACACCTGGTTGTTGCACCTGACGGCTTGGGTGTTGCCTGGTTGAACACTGCTGACAGAGACTGCTCCCTGCAGATTCAGGACATTCTTATACAGAGCAGGAAACCGTCCACTAGGATGATCTCCCCTTCAGAAAGGAAGAGGTTCTCAATACCGGTAGCCCAGTGAGACCTAGAACCAGTAGACATCCTGATACCAGAGAGCCTAGACTATATTCTGGAGCTGAAACAGGCTGGACTGGCATTTAGCTCTGTCCAGGTCTGCCTTGTGGCAATGTAAGTGTGCCATGCTTCAGTACAATCCTACCATCTGACGAAATCAAAATGTCTCAAGGGCCTCCTGCATACTTGCCCGTTGGTTAGCGACCCAACTCCCATGTGGTACCTCAACACTGTCCTCCTAAAACTCACGGAGCCTCCTTTTGAACCCCTGTCAGACTGCTCAGCACGCCGCCTTACCATCAAGATGGATTTTCTGGTTGCTATCGCCTTGGCACAGAGCTTTAGTGAGCTCCACGCCCTGGTAGCTCTTTATACGTCCTTCCACAGGAACAAGGTGGTGTTGAGACCACACCACGTGTTCATCCCGAAGGTGGTTTCCAAATTCCATGTGAACCAATGAATCACCTTGCTAGCCTTCTTCCCAACGTTGCACTCAATGCCTGGAGAAAGAAGCTGTATACTTTAGATGTGCCTGGAGCTTTGCTCTGTTACTTTTAACAAGACCAAGCCCTTTAGGCAGTCTCACCACCTCTTTGTGACTATATCCAGCCCATTGAAATACCAAATCATCTCACCATGAGCATCTGCAAATGCCCTCAGGCAAACAAGCAGCGTTTTCCATCCACTTCAGGAATGTTCCAGCCTCTGAGATCATTCAACATGGAGCAACCCACTGACTCTTGTGAAACATTTTGCCCTTCACGTGGCAGGCAGGTCAGATGTTCTTTAATTGCCATTTGACTGATGCAGCTGTAACTCCTTGTTCCCACTGTCCAGGGGGGTTTCTGCTCACCAGTAGCCTACAGAGGATTCCACACTGACATTCGCAAAGAAAGACTGGTTACTTACCGTACATGGTTCTTTGAGATGCAGTCGGTGTGAATCCCACAATGCGCCCTTCATCTTAGCTTTTCAGAGTCCTCGTGGTAACACAGCCCTTGAATTGCGAGGGAGCTAAGGAAGGGTCTGTGCCCTCGCACCAGGAGGCACAGGGCACATGCGTGGCCCTGACAGACACTGCCATTTAAAAAAAAAACCAAAAACAACCCTTCAATTTCACATGCAGGAGGCATGTGTGCACCTTCAGTGGATTTACCCTGAGTACCGCATCTCAAAGAACCCCATCACTGTAGTGTAAGTATCCCTTCCTAACTTAAATATTAAGGAGGCCTGATGCTATTCTTAGAATTTTGTCAATCATCGGAAATTTCGTTTAAGTCACTGAAGTTGCACCAGTCTAAAACCAGGAGGAGAGGGGAATTTTGCCCTAGGTTTTCATATTAATTTCAATATGCCATAAAGAGATGCATATATTTCATGACTTCAGAACTGCAAAATGACATTCTTACCTTATGTTCACTCTGCATTCTTGAAAGATTTCCATTCATTGGTTTAACTTTGAAAAAGCATAATGGCCTGGAGGTTAAATTCTATCTTGTATGTCATCAGGAAAATATTTTGCTTCTCATATAGTGCTATTGTGGTCCAAATGACCACTATGTGAGTCTGTAGTTACCACCTTCAGCAATATGTTGTTCAAATTTGATCCGGGTGAAAGATATGAAAAAAGACTCTCCAGCTATGGTCAAATCCTGCTTGCCTTATGCACACTGCTCAATTACATGTTCAGACAACTATTTCTCTGTTGCAGACCTCAAAAGTACCTTTGTAACTTGAGCTCTGCATACAGTACACAATTACATTTTTGTCTTCAGAACTTTTTCAGACCTGTCTTTATCTAGACTGCCCAGATCATTGCACTGAGTCTGAGTTTCTACTAACGGATATTTTATAGTACCTGCACTATGGCTTTTGAAATATTTTAAGTAAATCTTGCATTTGATTATCCTAATTATGGTCTAAATTATATAGATTTGCTGTTGAATCATGTATTGTTCCAATGCAAATTTTATTTAATAATGGATTTTGGATCTAGTGTTGCTTTCCATTTTTTAGGCTAAAACCTTTCCATTCGGACACGTATTCAGTTAATTTTTTTTATTTTCCAATTTATGAAACAGGTTCAGCTGCAAATATTTCTTCAACTTCTGCTGTTTCAACAAAAGGTCTTTTTCAGGTAATGTGAAACTATAAATAGTTGTATGTCTGTCTGCTACACTTACACTCAAAATTAATCTCCCTCATTCTTTTTCCAGGTTGCTCCTGCATCAACAACCATACCTGAACAAATGGAAACTTCTAAAAGGAATGAGGAGGCAAAGATCAAAACTTCATCTGCACCTACAGAGAACTTAATACAGACTTCTACAACAGACAGGGAGATAAATAACCTTCAAAGGAATGACTTTGTAGACCCTGGTTCCTATGGAAAACAGTCTGAAGGGCATGATAATAGTACACCAGCCAAAACTATTGGCAGGTTTTCAGTGATCAGTACCCACGATGAATTAACTTTAACATTGCCACACTGCTTAAGGTACTCTGCACCACCTGATGTTTATTTGGATGAGCTTCCCTCAAGCCCTGACCTAAAGACATCAGTACGGCGAGTGCAAACGGCATCTTTTCTTGACGTCCTTTCTGACCATGGGTCCAGTGATTCTGGTGACGAGTCTCTCCAAAGGAAGTCTGTTGCTGTTCAGCCATCCCTGAAGAGCAGTGGTGCAGCCAATGACATCACAAAAAAGGCAGCTTCTGTTCTGCAAAGATCTGGAAAGACTAGTGCACCGGGCCCTGATTCGCGTAATGGTCAGGGAACAAAAATTCCCACTATCAATATAACATCCTTCCACTCGCAGTCATCCTACATGAGCAGCGACAATGACTCGGAATTTGAAGATGCAGATATGAAGAAAGAACTGCAAAACCTGAGAGAGAAGTACGTTGGATTTTAAAACAATGCTGGATACCTGACATATGTTTAGACTACCTAAAAAGCATCTCCACACATAGTAAACTGTGTGTGTACAGCAGCAATGAGTAAACTCATTCAGAGAAAATGCTACCCCTTCCTGCAAAATTCATACTGAACCCAAATCACAGTGGTGACAGTTACAGAACCCCAACTTTTCTTAATCATTCCTTTCTTTTTATGCACCTTTGTATTTCTTAGGCCTGGTCTACACTTAAAAAATAGATCGGCCTTGCTGCACATCTCAGGACTGTGAAAAAATTTTGTGCCCTGAGTGCCATAGTTAGGTTGACATAACCCTGGTGTAGACATGGCTAGGCTGACGGAAAAATGCTTCTGTTGACCTAGCGACTGCCTCTCGGAGAGATGGGTTAACTACACTGACGGAAAACCGCATTCTGATGATGTAGGAAGTGTCCACACTGTAGCGGTAGAGCTGCAGCACCATAGACGTGGCCTTAGTTCCAGCTAGACATGAAAATACCAAAATACCTCAAAAGCCTATATGTGTGTGTTCTGAGCCAGAGAGAACCAATTTAGCCCAATTTCCTAACCAAAGACTTCAGTTAACTTCAGGGCAGGAAATGTCCCTATGTTTGTTCAGCACCCAGCCCAATGAGGCCCCAGTCTGAGAGCTCTGGATGTTACTTCAATGCAAATAAAAGATAATCAGGAATAATCTGGTTACTTATCTGGAGCTTTTGAGATTTCCCCATCCCAGAAGCAGATATTTTTTTGTTGCTAAAGCCCATTTACTAAAAGTTTGTTTTTATAATAACTACAACTTCTGATATAATTGGGAGAGATATTCATGATCCTGTCATATAGGAGGGAGTCGTGTTTCTGAGCTGCACTGTTTGGATCTGGATTCAGATTTACCTAAAGTTTGGCAATGTCTGTTGCCAGCATTTGGATTTGAGTCTCTCCCTGAGCAAAATGTTTTTCTTTTTGTCAGGCGCCGCCTTCTTCAGTCAGAGTCACCAATAATGGGATCCTCCTTTTTTAGTTTTCCTTAATTATCGCTACTTGTTCTTTTCTAACTAGCTTTGAATGTCACCGGCAAAATGGGTCTGGGGGAAGTGGCTTTTGTGTCCTTTTTTGCTGCTTTATGAAATATTAAGACCTGAAAAGCTTTTTTAATGAAATACATGTTAACAAAATGGACAATCAAGTTTTAAACAAGTGTAACCAAAAAAAAAAAAAACCCTCCTGCACTCACAGGCTAAGACATCAGTCTATTGTGGTGTCATAAACCTACTAGATATACAGTGGTCTGTAGAGCCCTCTAGCAAAACCACGGCAAACAAGACCTGATTTTTCTAATGTAAACACAAGCAGAAGACGACCTGCTTGGAGAGGGGGGAAAAACATGTCAGGGCTGTGTAGATCATAAGAAGCACAGGGGATTACAAAAAATTGTAGGTTTTGCAGCTCACGTCTACAATAAACCAGAATTCACTCTCCTCATCCAAGCAGTTTAATGTATCCTTGTATAAAGTACTTCTTGCTATCAAAATGCATCTGGAATAGTAAATTAAATTACATTTAGCATCTCTTAGCATACTGCTTATGGTGGTGTCTCCCAAAAGTAATTCTCTGTCATACCCTATAGAACATAATAGCATGTCACAGGTAACATGACCTCTTCAGTGAGTTGGTTGCAAACTTACATGAGCAGTAAACTCCAGAAAGCCAGTTGTTATTAAACTCATCTTTTGAGCACCTTTCAGTGTATTCAAGTGGGAGAAGTGCTTCATACCGGCTATGCTGTGTAAAGTGAATGCCATTTCCCTCTCAGTGGCATTGTTCTCTTTTTTTTAAAAGTAAATACAGTAATCCCTAAAGGTGCTGGATTGAAAACCCTAAAGAATGAATTCTCCTGGTATGGGATAGGTAGCAGTAGTGCAGCTCTTTCCCCACGTTACCCTTTCCAGAGTGCCTCAGTCCTGGGTCATCTTTGGGGTTAAAGGCTAGTTCAGGCTTATTTCAATTCGACCATTACCTTTGGACTCACTTTTTAAGTAGATACCTATCCAAGAGGAACTGGATGAAGACATCCAGCTCATGTCACACATGACTGGACCCCTGGCCAGTCAAATGTTAACAGCCCAACTACTGACCTGGGCTGGATTTGAAGTGGTGAGCCTGAAATGAAACTCTGTCACACGGCTAGTCCCCAGACCTGTCCATTTACTCATGGTTCTTTTTCTCTAAGCATGTGATGGGAGAAAAATGGAAGCAGTGGTTCCCAATCTTACTGTAAAGTTAGAATTTAACTTGGAATATAAGGGTGTTCTAGAAAACAATTCAGTGTGTGTTCAAAGGGTATTTAGATGCAATCCATCCTGCATTATAAGAAACGTGACCATTTAGGTTCTTGTGTCACTGTATTAATTTAAACACTTACTTTTGCTTTTTGTCCTGCAGCACTTCTCCCAGTTAATTTAACTATACTTCTAGAGACAACTTTTTTTTAGCACTGGTTTGAAGGGACAGAAGTTCTGGAAACATTTGAGTTAAATTCAGATCTTGTATCCAAACCAATCACGTTCGCTTTGGATTCTGAAAATCCTCTTTTTACCGGAGTCTCTGTATAACCTAATCCTCGAAGAGTAAATTTAGAGCGGCAAATTGAAACTCATTTTCTTTGTGTCCGTGCATACAGGGTTAGATGGTGTTTCCTATGTGGAATGTTTACACATGTACACGCTCTTGGATGAGGAATAGCTTGCTGTACAACATGAGGGGTTTTTCTGGTAACTGTAAATGCCATCTGGGTCTGGCATTTTCTCAGACAAGTAGCTAGCATGATGTCCTTTTATTTTATTTTTTGTTAGGCACATGAAAGAAATTGCTGAACTGCAGACTCAACAGAAGAATGAGATCGAGGCTTTGTACGTCCGGCTGGGCAAACCATTGCCACCCAAAGTGGGTTTTCTTCACTCAGCCCCACCAAGTGGCCGGCGGCGAAGAACCAGCAAAAATAAATTAAAAGCTGGGAAACTATGGAATCCTCTGGTTCAGCAGCTCAAAATTGCACCTTCCAACACAAGTAGGTCCCACTGGTTTAAAACCTAATATCCCATTAAGTATAAGGAGCACCTGTATTTTATTTTCTGTCCCTGACCAGCTAGGTAATTATACTGAATTTGGGTGAAGGCAATGAAAGGTTAAATAATAATAATTTTATTACAGTGATTGAAACGTCCTACTGTAGACAACTTTTAAGAGATCTCTCTGTGATCTCCTCTTATTGCAGCTGCCCAGTACTGATCCCATGGCTTCCCTGCATTAACTGTAGTGCTTGGTTATATGAAAAGGTAATATTCTGCCAGCAATGATGAGATAAGAAGAAAACAAAATAGCTGTAATGTGTGGTTACTTGGATATAATTCACCCCCAGCAGGATTCCAAAAAATGCATTGTACATTTATATGGGTTAAAAAAACCCGCCCAGCATTAAAATAGGAAGAATTGAAAACAAAGAAAAAATAATCAAGAGTTTTTGAGGCGATATAAACCCTCATGCTTCAGGGCATAAGCTGACCTCTGACTCAGGTTTGGAAAGAAATGTTTTTCCTATTCACGAGCTGTTCCCTAACCACCTAGTGCAGATTTCTTCCTCTGAAGCAGTTAGTATTTGGTGTGTAGGTATCGAGCACGCTCTCAGTGCGTGACAAATAAAATAACAATGTCACAGTTCAGTTTTAGTTTAGGATAGAACCTAAATCCATTTGTTTTCCCATCTTGCTCCCTAAGGTAATTTATCCATGTTTGTATTTATGGTTTAGATACTGTTAGTCTGCATTGAGTGTATGGCGTTTTGTGATCTCTCTTTTCTAAAAGATGCTCTATAAGATTGGATTGGACTTGCCAAAAAACAAATTAAAGCTGTGATTGATGCCTTTCACTTCAGGTAGGTGTTGAGGGGTTTTCTAATACTTGTTAATATGGATGCGAAATCTGTGATCAGGATTGCGTGACCAACAGCAGTCAGTCTTTGGCATTATCTGTTTGGAAAAGTAATAAAATAGGAATTGAGTAGGGGAAGTTAGATAGGCAGTGCCCAATTCTCCTGCTGCAGAATACGAGTAATTCCTGCTGAACTTAGTTCATTTGAAGTCTGTGATGGCAAACTAGCTCTTCCTCTCTTGGTGGTGTACTTCAAATTCGATAGGTCGTCTTTCCATTGACTGCAGTTCTGTACCAATGTGAATTGCATTATGTCAGTTTTAATTATAGACTTTTTTTTTTCTTTTACAAAAAACCAGAATCTAAATTAAGATAGCAAAAGCAAGGACATTCAGAGTTAAGACTGACATGCCATGATCCACTTTGTATGAGTCAGTGTCTCCAGCAAACTCCTCTTTTTTAAACCTTCCCGTTTTAGCAACTCCTTTGCTTATTTCTGGTGGATGCCTTACTGTCTGCTTCCTTCCGATATGGAGTTCCCTATGATGGTATCTAACCCTCATGTCCATGTGTTTTTAGTCTGTAGACCATCTCCGGGATGTCTCTACCCTTTTCCTTTCCTTTCCTTCTGTGCCAACAACACCCCCCTCTCAGCCCGCTCTGACCTCTCAGGTAGTGAGGGAGATGGTATACTGATGTGAGACAAGTGAATGTTTCAGAAAGTCAGAGCCTCTTTCTGCCTAAAATGTCTTGTCACGTAATTCTGTCTCCACTATCACTCATCTTTAAGCCTTGCTGGTTGGAATGCTTTTCTGCTGCACACTTTCCCTCATGCATCTCCCTTTCTATCATTTTCCCTTTTTCTGCTAAACTGTAGGAAGCTGACCAGCTTCCTTGATTTTGAATAAATCCTTTATTCATGCCTTAATCACTCTCCTTCATGACTATTGAAATGGCTGCTTCTTTAGCTTTCTTAAATCCTTTTGCAGCTTCAGGAGGTCTCTGACATTACTACTGATGTATTCTGATTATATCACTCCCATCCTCAGTCAGCTTTGCTAGCTTTCATTCCATCTCCCAAGTGAATTTCAAAGTTCTTCTGGTTTTAAAACCTGATATTTTTTCCCAGTCCTGCCTTTCTAACGTTCTGTTCATCTCCCTTTGCTTCTCACTCACTTGTTCTCCAGTTTGTCCACTCCTTATACATTCCATAGTTGGGTGTAGGGTCTCACTAATTCCGCTCCATCTTTCTAGAATGTGTTCCATCTCCTATTGAGGCACTTCTGCAACTTTTAGAACAGTGCTTTTCTTGAGTTCACAACTGTCTCTGAAAAGTGACCTAATGGCATTGCATAAAAATTAACGCTATTGGATGGGCTGGCTTTTCATCTTGCAGACGCTGGGCAGGTATGGGGGGGTATGTAAATTCTTTTCAGATGCAGTTTTTCCCATAAAGATGTATGTTTCTACCAGTTCTTTAGAATTTTACGATGCTGTTCCTCTCAGTGGCAAACTACCAGTTACACAAGGTTGATTTTTCTGTAGTAGTTTCCTTATGGTGGCATTTGCAATTTTGTTTGTTTCTTTAGGTAATCTGTCAGACTGCAAAGAGTCCCTCCCCAAAGAAACAACTAAAACTCATGCTGGTTCAACTGAAGCAACAGCAGTAACTTCCTCCACATCAGCCACATTTGGAAATTCAGTTCAGACACAGCAACCCTGCTCAGTCAAGGCCTCTTTGTCTTCTGACATCTGCTCCGGCTTAGCCACCGAAGGAGGCAATGCGCATGGAAGTTCTGGCCAAGGTGATTTTATCTACCTACAGCTCAGCATGTCTTCCAGCACATGCCAAAATTAGTACATACCCTTAAAACTTAAATGATTTAGCAGGAACTTTACTGACAATGTAGGTATGCAAGCCTTATAAATGAAAGTTACTGACTTACCTGTAAAAAAATTAGGCGTAGCAGAAGGTTAGGTGAGCGAAAATAAATAGGAGACTTTCCAAAGCATAAAATAAATCAACACTGCAGAAGAATCCCTTGTCCTTAGGGAACAGTATGCCTTTTCCTTTACAAACAGTGACTTACCCAGATTTAATCTTTTGTGGAATCTGACTTACTGAGATCTGGAAAAAAATGACAATAGACAGAAGGCTAACTTTGTTTCCCCTGATTCATACTATTTTCTCTTAACCCCTTGATATTGGTGGGCCCAAAGCTCCCCATTATAGCTACTGGGTCAATAAAAATATGATGATGTGGGGGAACCTAATCTACCAGCATCAGAGGGGTTAATTCTTGCATGATTTTGGTATCATGTCGACAGTATAGAGGTGTCAGTCAAGGCTGCATTATTATGCAGTCCTGAGTTCCCACTGAGTTAGCAGTGCTAGACTTTGAACTTGTTGCCAAATGTATTGAAAGTTGTTATGATGATTAAAATACCTTGCTCAACATTGCACATCCTGCCAAACTAATCTACAGAATATCTATTCTCTTCTGCTGTTGTTGCATCTTTTTGCATATGGTCAATTAATTTACTCCTCCTTGGCAAGGCTAAAATGGAGATGTGGATGATTAACAAAGCTGATTTGACTGATGGTATAGGACATCTGATCACAGTTATTTGTACTTTATAAGTGTCTTTGTTTTCTTCCCTTTATATTCATTTGCAGGCTGGACGGTTTTCCACCAAACGTCTGAGAGAGTGACCTATAAATCTAGTAGCAAACCTCGTACCAGATTCCTCAGTGGACCTGTGTCTTTGTCCATCTGTTTGTATTTGTTCTTTTGTATTTTATCACAACCCATCTTTCTTTTGTCCCCCTTTTTCCAAGCTCATCCTTTATATCTCTAATATGTTTGGCAGGATGCCTTTCCTTCTACACCATCTTTTCTTTCTTTCTTTTAAGTTATCATCATTGACAATCCTTAGTTTTATTTTCATTTTTCATATGAAGGCTTTTGTGCACTGCTTTTGGCTCATGCCTGGGTACCAAAAGCATGTGTGGAAGATCTCATCATTTATTATATAGCCTTATGGTAAATTTTACCCTGGACGTATCAAAGCTTTTGTCCTTTATGTGATTTATGTTGAAGTAATATTTTTATTTGCAATGTGGCAAATATACATGTCTGCTGTCCCAGTTCCAGCGACAACAAAAAGAAATCCTACCTTCTGTAGACGAATGGTCTCTTTCACACATGTTTGGACTACGAAGACATGCATGTAGCAAGCTGATACAATACTAGAAGGTCACTGAAGGGTATAACTTCCATACAAGGGCTGTATTAAAACAATATACAGTACTGTTTATATCCACTCTCTTTTTCTTTTCTTTTTTCCCCTGCTCCTTGCATGTGGAAATGCTGAGATGACAGTGCTCCAGCTAGTTCTTTCAAAGTGTGTTTTTCAGGTGGTGTGTTTTTCCACATTAAGAGCTGTTAATTAGTTTATGTGAGCTCTTGTTAGTATAATTGTTAGTAATAGAAAGATCTGGTTACGCCAAATAAGAGTTCCATTTACCTTTTCGTATAAACTAATCTGGCTGGAGCACTTTACTCAGTTTATTTTCTTCTGACCTTATGTGACCTCAGAGATGAAGTCATTTAGCAGTTCATCAAAGCACCAATAAGTAAAAAGCTTTATCAGACTTTCTTATGATACTTTGAAATGGATTGTCAGGATCCAGTACTTCTTTTATTTCAAATAACTGTGCACCAGCTCAAATGAAACACATATTTTATTTGCATTGTCTCTAAAGTAATTGGCAGTTCAGCAAAACTTAATAGAACTTTTTCATTTTGAAATACAATCTTTTTTCACCAAACAAATATGCTGCTTTTTGGACAAACAGATTTTGCTTGTACAATAAAGATATATTGTACTGATCAGGTACTATAGGCCACTTACATATAATGTTAATAAGGCTAATGTTCTTGAAGAAATATTCAGTCAACTCAATGTTCGTTTGCATTGATATCGAACTTTCCCCATTGTAGTTCTACATTGCTCATCATTATTCAGGTGATGCAGATCAAAGACACAAGACCGCTCAAATAAATTTTTCCAATTTTCTAAGTAAACAGTATTTTTCAAATAGATTTTTTTTTCATTTATTTTGAGATCCCCGGAACTCCACTCATCCAAGCTGGTGAAAAGTGATGTTTACCCCTCAGCCTATGGTATGCAAGGTTTTAAAGATCATTGATGATCCAAAATGCTCTGAATAGAGGGACTTTTATCCTAAGAACCTGAGGAATTCTCTGTATACTGATTTTTTCCATCCATCAGAAGTGTAATGGACATGGCTGTAGCCTTAGCTGCACAAATAATTCCCAGAAATGGTTTAATTCCTCTGTCACAGGTTTACTATTCAATATGCTGCAAAAATAGTGGGGATAATTTCTACCTCAACCAAAGAAAAAACAATCTTGTTTTTAATTTTTTGGGGCATATGGCAGCCATGGCTCAAGTTGATAGAGAAAACATGTCAGTACTTAATTATTTTAAGTTTCCCCAATGCCTAAATAATGAATTTCTTGGGTGGATGAACCTTCTCTTTCTCAGTCCACATGGTCTCTTCTGTGTCTCGTTTGAATGAAGTGTATTGAGATGAGCCGTACTACCCCATCTCCGAATGGTACTCGGTCAGGGCAGAGTTCCAAACACTTAGCACAAATACATCCATCCAGAACCATTCCAATTCAGAAAATAGACCTTTTATTTTTAAATTTTGGAATTTAAGAGATTGCTGTGCACTCAATTCAAGGAGAGGAAAGGATGTTTCTCTAGTGGCTCCATCTAGATGGAGCTGCATCTAGTCCTTATTCCCATGACAATGTAGCATTTGTAGGGACCCAGGTTTCTGAAGGTTCCAACAGGGAGTTGAAAGACTGGGACCCTCAAGGAAACTGCCGCCTCTTGGTCTAAAAAACACTTTCAAGTCTTTCAGTTTGAGTTGGTCCAGTAGACAGATTTCAAAAGTTTGGACCAAATTCAAAATGTGCTATTGTATGCATCTCTGTTGTATGCTTGTGGAAGTGTAGTGAGATCAGAATCTGTCCCTTGGAGTGGAAACAATTTTGCTGCAGCTTTTGGGTGTAAATCTTACAGTTCAGACTCCATCTTTTTTTAAACAAAAGTAACCTCAAGCCAGGATTCCACTGATATTCAGAAGCAATCTTTAGTGTAAATATATAACCCCTTTAATCAATTTCCTAGAATACCTTTTGGTTTTAGCGTTTACTGACAAGAACGGACATGTATGTCAGGAAACTACTGTAAGTACTCTGGCATATTTAACTCTTAAACATTTTCCCTCCAGGTTAGAAATTGGTACATTGACCCTTGCCTGTTAGTGCTTAGGTGTAAAACACTTACAAGATTCCCACTCTTCACTCATAATTGCTAACTAGTTTAGTAACATGGATGGTCTGCGTATAAGAAAACATTATTTCAGCTGGAGAAAGAAGTTGTGTTAAGGATTAGAAAGGAATATACTTAGCAACTGTACTTCATAAAATGGCTAATGTTAACTGAGTTCATGCTTTGTGGTTTATTAAAGCATTTATGTATCACTGCCAGTATATAGCATACCTTCGTTGTGAGGCAGCAAATTGTTAATACTAAAAAGAAAAGTCACATGTTAAGAATTTATATTTTTATAGCACTATTTAAAATCTGACATAATCAGGACTCTTTAAAATAACTGTGGCCCATCCCAGTAGACAAAGTAACCACAGAAGGTCAAAAGGAATTTCCATCTTACTTCACCAGGCAGACAGCTAATTGAGAGTCCTGTTCTGCAAGGCTCTGAGTGCTTGTTGCACAATATTGGACACCCACACCCACCCTCCCATTGACTTAATTAAGAGTCTGGAGCTCTAAGCACCTTGCAGGATCACACCCTCTGAGTGTATTTATGATATAAACATTAGGCAGGGTGGGTGTCTGTACAAATATATGTTAAGTCTCCCTTGGAATTCTTGAGTTTGAAACCAAAAGAACAATGAAGTGAACGTAAATGTTTCCCATCTGCAATTAATGTATAGCCACATTAAAATATCAAGTAGCATCAGATACAACATATCCTAAATTATGAAGCATCTTGTTCGGATGATACTTCACCACGTTTTTATGAACCTTCAACCCACAAAAGTGACAAAAAAACTTTCCTCAAAGTTGCAGGAACTTAGGCCTCATCTACAAAGGAATGTTGCACCAGTTGCACTTAAAATTTTGGTTTTTTTACTCGCTGCTAGCTGGTGGAAACCCCTATGTGAGCAGTCTGATTTCCATTTGAGTGATTTATTTCAATTTAACTTATACCTCTTCCCAGTCAATTTAAGCTAAGTGCAGAAAAAGCCACTCTTATACTGAAATAAGGTTCCAGACAGGGTTTTGAAAAAGGTTTGATTAAATTCTTTTAAAGTGACACCTTAGATTACGTCTGTGCAGCTTTCTTCTACAAACAAGCCCTTGTGCACAGGCTTGTTCTGTGGATTCAATTAGCTGAGCATTCGTCACTGCTGTGTCTATGCTAAGGGCTTGTCAACAGTACCAGCCGGATCGACGGGCAGCAATCGATCCAGCAGGGGTCGATTTATGGTGTCCAGTATAGACGCAATAAATCGACCGCCGATCACTCTAGCATCGACTCTGGTACTCCACCTCAGTGAGAAGTGCAAGGAGAATAGATGGGAGAGCGTCTCCCATCGACACACCACAGTGAAGACACCATGGTAAGTAGATCTAAGTACGTCGACGTAGCTGAAGTTGTATAACTTAGATCAATCTCACCACATAGTGTAGACCAGCATTTAGAGTTATTCCTACTTCTTATACTTCAGAGCGACAAATTCAGCCCCCAATCCTGCACTTTACATCTGGATGGAGATCTATACTCTCACAGAGCCCTACTGAAGTTAGTGGGGTTCTGTGCAGGCATAGCAGTCTGCTTCCATAATATAAATTGCTGGATCAAGGCCGATTAGAATGTAACTCCCTGTCCTTCCTATTTAACGATAGACCATGATATTTCAAGACAATTGACCAATACGGCCAAATGGCCACTTTATTTTTGGTACCTTCGTTTTTGGATCTCTAACTTCGGCAGAAACTTGGGTCAGATTTTCAGAAATGCCGAGAATCCATAACTTCAGTCGAGGCCAGAAGCAGTTCTGGGAGCTCAACAGTTCTGAAAATCAGGCACCACGTGTCTCAACTGGGGCACCCAAAATCAAGGGCTGCTTTTGAAATTGTGGCTAATTATTTCCCCCCCCTTTTCCCCTCCTCCACTGTTTACATGACCCCAAAGCTTGAACACTTCCGCAGTGTCCTTCCCAGACAGCTTTTTGATCTGTTAACTTTGTTCGGTGTAGGATCTTTCTTTGCATTTCTAGTAGAATGGGATGTTTTTGGCATAATCAGTGTTGGAGCAGTTCCAGAATTATTGTTAACCTCTGCTCCCTCTGCTGGTTATATATCGGCTTGGAAGGATTCGATTTTTATCGGTAAATGTCAGTTCATGTCGATTTTCACCGTACATATGCAAACCGATGAGAAAATATTTCCATCAATGTTGATCAAAATTTACAGATAGGCAAAGTAAGAAAAATGCTGCTTTTAAACTGATTAGAGTTTGGTTTAAGGTTATCGGTTTTGTTTATTTTGACATACGATGTTGACACATTACGTTTTAATGGTTATAAAGCTTTAACTTTTTGAATCTCAACATGTACTTTCATTAAATAGTCGGACCATACTTCCCACAGCTGCAAAAATTTAAATTGATGAAAATATAAAAAATGCTTCAAAATAACCATTGACATTATCTGTCAAATTATTTTTTTAAAAATCCAATTCTGCCAAGCCTATTTATGTACCACGAGAATCAGACATTCAATGAAAGATCTTGCATGGACTTTGGGAAGGGTTTTCAAAAGCGCCATTGGAGTGTGTGCTCTTAAATTTGGCACTTCTACGAATTCCTCCCAAAACGTTTTTTCTCAAGTGTCTATATAGCAATGAATTAAATACTTGAGCATCTGATGGAAAATGGTCCAACAGTTTATAAAAATTTGAGAAGTTTAATTATTTTTTTTTTAAAGTTTACAAGCTTCTTGGTAACTGTTGATGAACGAGTAGGACAGTAGACTTTGTGGGTCCTGGAAAATATGGTAGCTGCCTAATTTCTTAGTGATGATCTCTAAAATCTGAGGGACTCCCTTCCACTTTACTGTTACCACCCTAAGGCAGGTCAGACTTCATATCTTAATTACTTGCATCCTGTTCATAGCTTTCCATCTCCTACACTCCTTTGTTTCAGAAGTGATAACAAAATAAATGCAAATTGGGTTTACCTTTATAAATGAAGTGCCTGAATTTAAGTTCAACAGCTGTAGCTATTACCTGAAGGCATTTTAAAAATAAACATTTCAGACTCTTTCAGTGCTCTGCTTCAGGGGTTATCTCAGTCAAGGTAATGTTTCCTGTCTTCCAAGCAATGTTCTGCAGAGGTATTGTTTGAAAAAGTAAGCCCTATTTTTGGTGATTCACTTTCCTAATGTTTTTGTTTAATAGGCTCCTTTCTTATAGACCCTTACGTGGCTGAGTAACTTTACACACTAATGGTACCATTGAACTCAGTGAGCCTACTCACCTGCCTAGCCACTCATGTACTGAAGTGCTTATAGCTTTGGGGCCCTAGTTGACACGGTGCATATGTTTGTGTATTTGTTTTGCACGGTGTTTTTAAACATAGTGATCTGAGCGTGTGCAGTAATCTGCTGCCTGCTTTTATGTTTTCCAGGCACTAATACAAAAGTTCTTTTCACTGTGTATGTTAGCTGATGGAGCCAAATGCTCTTATTTGCATTCTACAGTATTGCAAGAGAGTTAGCAAAATGACCACCTAATTTTAGTCCCACTGAGACATTTGTAATAAGGGCTGTGACTGTAGGGTGGAGAAAGGCAGGGTAAGGTATGTCGGAGGTATTGAAGAGCAAAAGAACAAAAATCAATCAAATGCAACCCAAACTCTGTTTCAGTTATTATTGTGTGTGCTTGTATCTGCCTTTTAAGTGTAAAGAGCTGAGTACTAAAATACTGGGATTTCCTTACTTACAAATCAAGCATGACACTACCTCAGAAATGTCCTTCTGTTTGTTTACAGGGTGAACAGCATCACTCAGCTGTGTGTAGAGAATAAAAATAATCTCTTTCAGATCCCTTTTTCTCTTGTGCCACCCATGCCAAAAGAGTTTGTCTCTTTCTTTTTCCTCTCGTTCTAGTTCTGAATTGTCTCCCTTCTCTCTGCTTCTGAGACTCATTCAGAGTCCCCATTAAACTTGGAACCAAGACCCCTGAGCTTAACCCTGGCTCTCTTCCTTAGTACTATAGTGTGTTGGTGCCATGCTGCTAGGCAGGGGAACCCACACTGTCTTGGGTTCTGCTGTGCCCTCTGATTTGCTCATTTGTTGAAGTGCGCCTAGACAGCAGGTTATTACCTGCCCCTGCCCAGATATGCACCCCCTGGGATACCATCATTAGGCTTTCTTCTCACCAAAGTCCAAAATATCTTTCAGAAAATTTGATGCTCCAATAGGGAATGATGGTCCTGCCTGGCAAGACCTTACACTCAGACGGTGGTCTGGACGCCTGGCATCGTAAGAGCATATATTCTGCTGAACTTGTAAAAATAACGATGGAGAATGTAACAATAAGGCAATACTGAAAAATACACAGTATGGTTAAAAATGAGACCTCTGCTATTGTGCTGGACTGTTTGTGCATTTTGAAAAGACATGAAAGGGAAACTAGTTTGTGGCTTTTTTTAATTCAGAATTTTGCATTTAGACGCAAATCCTATTACAGAAGCAGTTAAAAAACTGGCCTCAGACCTGCAGAACAATGTATCTTTTTGGACTGGTAAAACAAGACTTTTGGGGTTGTTTTACAGTTAGTCTTTGCAGCCAGACTAGCTTTACTTGCTACTGAAATCATTTTTGGCATCCTGTCATGAACTGAATTAACATCATTCCCTGCATAAATAGAGTAGGAATCAAAAAAAGCCCTATTTGGAAGCCAAAGTGATTTTTTTAAAAAATCTTCAAGTTTAGTGAATCTTGTTCTTGGCACACAGTTATGTCCTTTAAAGCTTTTGTATGGTTGCACATTAATGTAGGTTTGGGCTGCCCAGTTATTTAGATTTCCTTTACTCACCTGAACTGCTGACTTTCTGTCTGCTCCTCCTTGCATAATGACTACTTTTTGATTGCCTAAAGTACAGAAGCTTGTCCATCAGACTTGTTGTGTTTAGCCTTGCCTAACTCTGTGTGTCTTTGTATTGTTCTACCTTATAGGGTCCACCCTGAAACGACTATGTCTAGGCAAAGATCACAGTAGTAGTAACTATCCCATTTTTGTTTCTCAGTATTTCTTTCATAGCATGGGATGTTTTATTTATTTTTGACTAAAATATAGTTTGTTTACTTAAAAGCAGCTGTTGTACCTTTGCTGACATTAAATTAGGCTGCATATGAATTGTGAGCAGGTATCTCTTGAGTCACAGTGCATGTCTCGTGACGCTTTGGGACACGTGCATGCTGCAAGATAATTGTGGGGTATTTTCTGTGTGAGATATGTCAGAGAGAACGGAGTAAAGTGCTTGTGTCTAATCTTCTATGTACAGTTTTTATAAAACTGCCATTTTGCTGCTGGCTGACCCTATAGCTTGACGCTACCTCATTCCTGTTGAGATGCATGAAATATGGAACACTATTTGAAGAGCTTTATCCTCAAAATACATATCTTCTCACTGGTCCATTTCCCAAAAGAATGAGAGCAGGAGTCACATAGAAGCCGCACCAGAGGATGAATGCATGATCCTTTAAAGGAGGGTGCAGGTATTTTATGTGACTAGAGGAACATTAGTAGGTTAATCCCAATGCACTTTATGGGCTGGAAAATTCATGTTAGCAGAAAAAGACGACTCTGTGTTGATGTTTATAAATAAATCCTTTCACTCCAATTCACTGAACTTTTTGCTTGAAGAGATGGTCTTTGCTTAAAATTATATTTTGAATATATCCAAGTGCATTTGTTAAAACTGTTTCACTTAATGTTTTCCCTGGAAATTGAAATCTGCACCTTTTGTCACTTTCCGTTCAGTGCTAATTTTGGCATAGTACTAAATTGCCAGGAAGTGGAGCTCCAGCACAGACATGGGACAAATATTTCCATAACTGTGTGTGAGAGAGAAAGAGAGAGTGAATGCTTCTGTAGCCTTTGAGGCATCACCAACTCAACAGTGTCCTCTCTTAACCCTGGAAACCTACATTCTACTTTCTAAGCTTATTTTTCTTGGATGAACTTGCATAAATATTAACAAAAGTGCATATCATCTATGCATTTCATTTTGCTCTAGTAAAATCCTGATTCACAAAAGCTAATAGTAGCTACATCAAATTGTATTCCAATGGTAATGATCTGTGGAGATACTTTTATAAGTGATGTTACATCAACACTACTAAATAACTTCATCTGGGGGAAGGTACTGCTGTGGCATAGATGATGCACAATAACATAACTATCAGTGTGGGTACAGGGACCATTTTTTGAAGCAAAGATGTTCGTTAGAAAGGGATGAGGACATTAAAGGACAAAAAATACAAACTTTTGAATCATAGTGCGGGAGCAACATCAATCAAGCAGCAAAGTGGTGCGCTAACGATGACGTAGCTGACCTTTTCTTTGTGTGTGACTCTCTAGGATCGTCTACAAACAGTCTTGTAACGTGTCCTGAGCCTCTACCACCACCAGCTCTGCAGGTCCAGGTGCAAGCGAACAACAGTAACAACAAGAAAGGAACATTCACCGATGATCTTCACAAACTGGTGGATCAGTGGACAAGCAAAACTGTTGGCGCGGCACAGTCAAAACCTTCTTTAAACCAACTAAAGCAGAACCAAAAAAGGCAAGACATGGAGCCAAAGGCTAATCCCATGCAGGCACAGAATGAGACGTGTGGAGTAAGTGGCGCTCCTTGAAGAACATACATTTTGCCATGTATCTGACAGCCATTGCAGAGCTCATATGAGGAGGAGGACATAAATTTAAAATATACTGCAATGTCCATTTCACGTCACTAAGTACTAAAATAACTTATGTTTTTTGGTCTTCTGGAGTTAATTTTGGTAACCTATGGGCCAATATATATTTTTAAAATTAAGAACTGCTAATTAATAGTTGATAAACAGCAACACACTGGCTGGTGATCCATACATTGCTTGACTTAAACAAGGTTTTACTTTTGCTAAAATCCCTCTCCTTTTTTAATGTTAATCTTCCTCATATAGAATGGTTGCTGGACTAGTGGCTTGGTGGTAGTATGTTGCGGGCTCTCATTCTGCCAGACACTTTGTGAATACTCTGTCTTGAGGAGGAGATGGGTGTCGAGTGGGTAGTTAGCTTGCCCTTGCTGGCTGAGCAGTGCCATACTACAGACACTTTTAAATCGTCACTCAGATGACCCCGAATACAGTGAGGAGTGGAAGCACTAGCATCTCCTACCCGCTAATCCTCTGTTCAATGGCACAGCTGAATAGCCTGAGATGTGTGTGCATCTCTGTGCACGCGCACACGCTTGACTTCATGGCTGAGCTGACGGTGTTGAGAATAAGAGCTTATGCTACATCCCTGCAGGCACAAAAATGAAGGAGAGAGACAAACAATGAATCCCAGTTACACCTCAAATAAGCCCCACAGTTCTTCCTGGCCTGCAGTGTCTTCTTCTGGACTTAATGACTCCCTGCCCAATTGTTTTTTGCCTGGTTTCATTTTTCGGGAGGCTGAAAATTGAGTCTAGAAGAAATAAAATAGCAATAAAGATGAGGGAGGAAAAAACCACTGTGGCAATTGTACAGTGATCTTTTCCAATCGAAAGAACTAAATGTTGATGGAGAAACGTTACTTTTTTTAACAGAAACAAAACTCCAAGCGAACAAACAATAAATAAACCCTAGAAAAACCCTATTTTTAAAAACCTGTGCATTGCAGTCGTGGTGGGAGATTCACCCCCATTGAACTAGGTGCTGTCCAAACACATGCTTAGGAGTTTGCTGACTTCCCTTCCTGGGACAAAGTGAAAATGTGTGTCACTGCAACATGAGGGCAGATTTGATGGGGAAAACAAACGTACAGCACAGTGAAACTGTTTAAAACATAATTTTTCTGTTGAGTGGCCAGAGCTTAACAAGAAGGGGGGAGGGTCCTAACCCCTCTCTACAAAATGCTGATGCAGTTTTGCTGCCCAGATACATAATAAATGAGCACATTGTTTCACAACAATACCCATGTCTGTCTGTAGATCCTGTCAGTTATTGCAAGCGACCCGTACTTTTGCTTGGTCAGTTCTTGGATGGGGGATCCCCCAAAGGTGCTTCAGGAAGTGATTTGGGGGATCCGGTAGTTGTCATTCTGCCCGTTCTACACCACGACAGGGGTTTTGCAGTTGGAAAGCTGCCTTTGCTGAGACTTCAGCACAAGCTAGGGCTGTTAGTCCAGGTGTCCTGCCCAAGTTCCAGTTTGGGTAATGATAGTGTGTTTTGCCTAACTCGCTTTATAATAGCCATTGAGCAGTTGTCTTTATTGCCTATCCTAAGCTGTTCGGTGATGTGTGCACTGCTTAAGAGCTCCCATATTCCATCTGGGGTGTGGCAGAATATCGGTGGGGGAGAGATGGAGGGAAATATTCCACATATAGTCTGCAGAGTGTTTGGGGATATATTCCATCCTAAAGTAAGGCTATTGTCCAAGGAAGTAACAGAGATGGTGGAGTTTTTAGAAGAAATGACTTACAAGGAAAGGTTAAAATCCAAACACCCGGGGCCCCGTATGCCACTGTACCGATCTACAGGAGCTGTAAAAGCCCCAGTGCTGTTGACCAGGGAGATTTCCCCAGTGCGAGCAGCCCTATGTGCTCAGCCTGGCCAGGCCCAAGCTGGAGGCAGGGCCAGGGTAGGTGGCAAGTCCCCACAGCACAACAGGGATTTGTGGATGTTGCACCTGCAGAGCAGGCCACAGGCAGCCCTGGGACACTGTCATTAACTAGAGCATCTTTTGATCGTTCTGATTTACATTGGAGTCCACACTGGCCTCTAGAGCAGCCTTGAATCCTGCGGGTGCAAAGGTAGTTCACAGCCACCTTACCCCCACTTGCCCTTAGTTCTGCCCTTCTGGCCTAGGCCACTTAGAGGCACAACTCGGAACTGCAGCCCTCGCTGGCAAAACCAGGGCGACAGATGTGATTTAAGGGGGAGATTTCCAATGGCACACGTGGCCCTGGGCGTTAAAATCTTCTGTGAGTCTAGAGATGTTTGGATGGATTTGAAATTAAGGGAGACAGGAATGGTTTATGATGATCAAAGAGGAATAACCAGAAGAAACGGGATGAAGCTGAGCCGAGAAACACTTAACCTGGACAACAGGAAAAATTGCCCACTGATGTCATGGTAGTAAGTGGGAGCAGGAAGCTGATTACACTTCTGTGTATGGCACTGGGGAGTCCAGTACTGGAATAGTGTGTCCAGTCCTGCTGTCAGTATTTTTAAAAAGATGCTGGGAAATTGGAGAGAATGCAGAAAAGAGCCAAAAAATTATGAGGGCTGGTGGAGAAAATGTCTTATAGGAAAGACTTAAAAACTCAATCTGTTTAGCTTGCCAAACAGAAGATTGAGAGTTGACTTGATTACAGTGGCTAAGTACCTTCACAGGGAGAAAATATAAAGTGCTAAATGGATCTTTAACCTAGCAGAGAAGTATAACAAGAACTGCGGGCGGGGAGTTCAATCCAGATAAATTCTTATCAGAAGAAGGCTCATGTTTTGAAGAGGGAGGGTTATTAACCATTGGAACAAACTCCCAAGGGAAGGGATGTGGATTCTCCATCTCTTGATGTCCTCCATTCAAGACTGAATGTCTTTCTTGCTTTAGTCAAACACAAGTCATTTGGCTCAATGCATGGATAAATGGGTGAAATTCCCTAGCCTGTGGTATACAGGAGATTGACTAGACGATCCAGTGGCCCCTTCTGGCTTTAAAATATATAACTCCGTATCAAATCTCTTACAGAAAAAAAAAAAAAAAAGAGGACCCCCCCCCCAAAAAAAAAAAAAAAGCCAGCATGGCTAAACAGAGTAAAAGAGGCTGTTGGAAGCAAAAATACATCTTTTAAAAATTGGAAGTCAAATCCTACAAAGGAGAATAGAAAGGAGCATAAACTCTGGTAAGTCAAGTGTAAAAGTGCAATTAGGCAGGCCAAAAAAGAATTTGACGAGCAACTAGCAAAAGACTCCAAAACTAACCATAAAAAAATTAAGTACATCGGAAGCAGAAACCCTGCCAAAAATCAGTGGGGCCACTGGACGATCGAGGTACTAAAGGAGCACTCAAGGAAGACCTGGCCATTGCGGAGAAGGTAGATGAATTCTGTGCATCAGTCTTCAATGCAGAGGACATCAGTGAGATTCCCACACCTGAGCCATTCTTTTTAGGTGACAGATCTGAGGAATGGTCCCAGATTGAAGTGTCTGTAGAGGAGGTTTGGGAATAAATTGATAAATTAAACAGTAATAAGTCACCAGGACCAGCTGGTATTCACCCAAGAGTTCTAAAGAACTCAAATATGAAATTGCAGAACTACTAGCTGTGGTATGTAACCTATCACTTAAATCAGCCTCAGTACCAGATGACTGGAGGATAGCTAATGTGACGCCAATTTTTTTAAAAAGGTTCCTGAGGGGATTCTGGCAATTACAGGCCAGTAAGCATAACTTCATTACCAGGCAAATTGGTTGAAACTATAGTGAAGAACAGAATTATAAGAGACACAGATGAATACGATTAGTTGGAAGAGTCAAAACAGCATTTGTAAAGGGAAATCTTGTCTTACCAATCTATTTAAATTCTCTGAGGGGGTCAACAAACACATGGACAAGGGTGATACAGTGGATATAGTGTACCTGGACTTTCCGAAAGCCTTTGACAAGGCTCCTCAACAAAGACTATTAAGTAAACTAAGCAGTCCTAGAATAAGGGGGAAGGTCCTCTAATAGATCCATAACTGTTTAAAAGTAGGAAACAAAGAGGAGGAGTAAATGGTCAGTTTTCACATTGAAGAGAGGTATATAGCGGCCCCCCCAAGGATCTGTACTGGGACCAGCACTGTTCAAAATATTCATAAATGATCTTGAAAAAGATGTAAACAGTGAGGTGGCAAAGTTTGCAGATGATACAAAATTACTCAAGATATTAGACTGAAGAGCTACAAAAGGATCTCTCAAAACTGGGTGATTGGGCAACAAAATGGCAGATGAAATTCAATGTTGATAAATGCAAAGTAATGCACATTGGAAAACATCGATCCCAACTATACATAAAAATGATGAGGTTTAAATTAGCTGTTACCACTCAAGAAAGAGATCTTGGAGTCATTGTGGATAGTTCTCTGAAAACATCTGTTTAATGTGCAGCGGCAGTCCAAAACACTAACAGAATGTTAGGAAACAATAGGAAACAGATAAGAGAAAATATCATAATGCTACAATATAAAACCATGGTACGCCCACACCTTGGATACTGCGTGCAGTTCTGGCCATCTCATCTCAAAAAAGATATATTAGAAACCGAAAAAGTAAACAGAAGGACAACAAAAATGATTAAGGATATGAAACAACTTCCATATGAGGAGAGATTAAAAAAACTGGGACTGTTCTGCTTGGAAAAGAGATGACTAAGGGGAGGATAGGATAGAGGTCTATAAAATCATGAATAGTGTGGACAAAATGAATAAGGAAGTGGTGTTTTCTCCTTCACATAGCACAAGATCCAGGGGTCACACAATGAACTTAATAGGCAGCAGGTTTAAAACAAGCAAAAGGAAGTACTTCACACAACGCACAGTCAACCTATGGAACTCGTTGCAGGGGATGTTGTGAAGGCCAAAAATATAACTGGGTTGAAAAAAGAATTAGATACGTTTATGGAGGACAGGTCCATCACTGGCCATTAGCCAAGATGGTCAGAGGTGCAGCCCCATTACAGGGGTGTCCCTAACCCTCTGACCACCTGATGCTGGGACTGGACAACAGGGTGGATCTCTTGATAATTGCCTGTTCATTCCCTCTGAAGCATCTGGCACTTGCCACAGTCAGAGACAGGATACTGGGCTAGATGGGCTATTGGTCTGACCCAGTAGGGCCGTTTTTAGGTTCTAAAGACATCTGTGGCAGCATCTACCACCGGAGGCAGTCTAGGTTTTTGGGTTTTGGTTTTGTTTTGTTTTTTTTAACTGGGCAAAGCAATCGTGATGTAACATTGGGACAAACTTGCATTGGCAGAGGATAGACTAGATGGGCTGGAAAGTCCCTTCCATCCAAATCTGTACATCTTCATTGTGCCTGTTTTCTACTCAGAACCTCCATTAATATTAATAGGAGTTGCACACATGAATCTAGAGCTCAGTATGAACATACAATCTGCTTCTCCCTCAGCCTATAACACGGTCAGCAAACTTTGTGTATTTTTTCTGAAAGAACATTTCTGTTTCCCTTAAGGTCCTTTTATTGCCATAGGCAAATTGTTTGCTGTGTGAGTACAAGATATTACAGGTAACTTTTTAAAGTGAGAGCTGCTCTTTTAAGGGGAAGTCAACTAACAGCTCTTTGAAATGTTGGTGGATGTGCTTGACCAATTGCATACAGACGTATAGTGTTTTTCTCATTCTTAATTTCCCCCTCTCCATAGTTGGAAGCATAGTAGGCAATACATGAGACTGGGCTCACAAAGGAGGACTTTAACTTTCCCTTCCAAGGGGAAAAAAGGAACAGCTTTCTGTTTTGTTCCTATTGAAATGAGAATTCCTACAGTGAACCACACCATGTTGCCTGGCACTCTGAGTATGAAATATAGTCACTACCCTTTACCTTTTTTAAAAAAATACCTTCCAATTTTCAGTAGTGTTATGGAACACTCAAACACCGGTCGAATGTCTTCATCTGAGCTTTCATGTGACTTATTCCCTTTCAGACAGGAAATATGCATGAAAACTGATCATCCAACAGTATATGTAGAAATGTAAAGGGAGATAATTTGTAGGTATTGATGTCAAGCCACCTAATAAAATTTTCACAACTGCTAATCCATGCTGGACAAGGACTGAAATAACCAACTCTTGTAGGTAGTTGTGGGCACCACAAAAACACAGGAATGCGGCAAGTAATATAAAAACTGCCTTATGTATAAAGTGCATTGAATGTTCTTTGGATAAACATATCACCTGAAGATGACAGGGGACCAAGGAATTCACTAACTAGGGGCTTTCCTTCCTGCTACTACATGATCTCTAAATGCTTATAAAAGAAACAACCATAAAGGAAAGCTGTGAGCAGAAAAAAGTGTTTGAGTCGGTGATGTGATTGCTCTATAAAAGGCGCATCCTCTTTTCTGTCACCGGCATGTGATGTCTTAAAGCCTGTCCGTTACCAAAACTTCATACATCTGTGTGAGCTTTATTTTAGCTAGTTGACTGTCTAGGAAGCAAGAATTCTGAAGTAGGCGTAGGGGCAAGGACAAGGAAGGGAGATTGTCAGCACTTGTTCTGCTGTGTTCCATATTGGTTGGCTTGGAAGAACAATGGAACTATGATGAAATTTTGTGCTTGAACAGAATCCACGACTCACTATCTTCCCCCGTCTGTCAGACTGGCTTTCCATACATCTCGCTTGTCTAGATGCCAAGTAAGTGGGCATTGACAGGACCATCTGATGCCAGTTCTCAATTGTTTCATACCCCTTGGTATTTTGACCTCTTGTCCGATGACGGGAGGAAAGAGGAGTCTGTGCGTGAAGTGACATCCCAGTTCTACTTCTCTTAGCCACCAGCACTAGCCATATTCTGTTTGGTGGTGGTGATCCTAGATTATTACTGTTAGTAGTATTGTAGATATGACCACGATCATACTCGCCCCACCAAGTTTGGTTGAAGTAAAAATCTTCTTGTGCTGCACTGTGAGAACTGACCAGACCTAATCTCTAGAAAATAGGATATATACACCAATTTATCACACACTAGGTGTGACTGGCACATTAGACCTAGCTTGGCAAGAAAAGACAGGCAAAAGAGGTGGAGCAGAAAAAAGACAACTGTTTTCTACTTACCGCCACATGTCTCCATTTTGTTTGTTTTACTGTTGTTTTGTGTGTTGACGTATTTGGTAAATTACTGTTTAGGAGTATACCGGGCACAGGAGAGGATAGCAGTGGAGAAGGAGGAGGATGACAGTAAAAGGCTAGCCAGAAGAGTAGTATTCTAAGGAAGGATCTGGTGCTCAGGAGTGTGATTGTTCTTCCAGATGTAAGGGGGAGTGTGAAAAAGCCACGGGAGAGACTTAGGGGTTCTGGGACAGGGGGTACTGATGATGGAAACCATGTATTTTTTGTTTGTATTACTACTTCAAGCCAGGGAGTGTGGTAGCACCCATAGTTCCCACACCACTGGAGAGACCAGAGGTTTATTAAGGTCAGGAGAGTTTAGAAGGCGTAGTACGCAAAGTGGGGGGTATGTGGAAGGAAAGGCTGAGATGTGGCAGGAGCGGAGCTGTACATAGCCTTGAGCTGTAGCTAGACAGGAAGGGATTGAAGAGATTAGAGCAGAGGAATGCTGGCAGAGTCGACACACCAGGGAAGGAAGATCTGTTTAGCTGTAGCATTTTGAGTGGATTGTAGTTGAGTGGTGGGGAAGGTGGAGAGAGGAGGAACTTCCATTACTCCATTTGAGAGAACCAGGTCATGACATGTTCCAGCAGAATGGGTGGACTTTGGATGGAAGCCTGCATCTGTTTTTTCACTCTGTTCTCTATAGCTTGGTTGCATTAGCCATGTGGTTTCTTAAGGTTTGTCCTATGTTCACTTCAGCTACTGCATGTCAGGTAGCTTTATATATCATATAGACATGTCATCTGTGTTGACTGTTTCCTAATATATAATTATGCATTGTTTGCATAGTTATGAATGTGGTTAAAGTAAGATAAGTACAGTGTATGTGATGGGGAAGGATTATCAAGGGAGGAAGAAAAAGAAAAATGACTTGCTCACCTCCTTCCCTCTCAATAATGTTTTATTTATAAAATGCTTTTTAGCATGTCTAAAAACTTCATTAAGGGCTTGTCTGCATGGGCCACTCAAAAATTAATCTAAGCCAACTAAAGGTGTGAATTCAAAGTGAATTAGTTAAACTGCATTAAACCCCTGTGTGGACATTCTCGTTCGGAATTGAAGTGGCCTTAATTTGGTTTAGCATAATTCACTTCTTTCTTTGCCAGGGAAGTTATTTGTATCACATGTGACTTTAGATGCAATTTTTCAATGCATTTGGTGGAGCCATTCATTGTGAGAACTATGTGTTTGTTTATCTAGCATGGTTAAGCCCAGGCTAGCTTAATAAACAAAATGTCGAGAACAAAAAGCAGAAAGAAACATAAAATGAAACCAATAGGGAAACACTGTGAATTATGTAAAATCCATTCAGAATAGGATTAGCCATGTGATTCTGTGCCACTTGTCATGGTTAGTGTATAAGAATCAGCTAGAAAGTAAAGACACAGCTCTACTTCTTCTTTCTCATCCCAGAGAACCTAGCTTTTTCGGAAACATTGTCAATGAGCTAGGAGACACAACTCCAAAATATTCTGCAAATCTCTTATGGTTCTCACACACACACTCTCACACTTCTTAACCGAATGAATGAAACACAAGGTTCTGGTGTTTGTGCCATTTGCACCAGGACACCAGCATCTGATATTCCTACACCTCCCAAGACAACTTTAGTATAAAATATATGATCCACGCCAACCAGAAGTATTTCAAAGTGTGTTGCAGATGCTGGTATCAGGAAATGTTATTGCAATTAAAAAGACTCCCTATAGTTACACAGTGCCTTCTGTTTTAGCATCTCACACTGATCATTGATGAACAACGTGTATCCAGGAGTCATCAGGATACGGTAAAAACGAGCCTGCTTTAGAACTTCCTTCCAAATGAGTAACTGGTGCTAATGGATGTAGCCAGCTTTGCTGACAATACATTAACCAACAGAATAGGACATCTGGTCCAGCAAGTATCTAGTGATTTGAAAATGGCTCATTCTGTCAGCATGGAGTTGACCATCTCAGGAGGTGAGGGAGAAAATAGTGACATAATTCAACCTCAGCTGCGAATCCAGCTCTGAAATTGACACTGGAACGATAAGTTATGGGGTCCTCCAACTCTTATTTGGAACGGCTGGTGTCTGTTTACAGTTCACTGGGTGGCTTACCTGATAAAGCCCCAACAGTGCCTTGCTATGTCTTGAGCCTGGCAAAATTCCTCACGTGTGCATCAGTTGGAATACCTGCCTTGTCCTCAGACAGACTTAATGAAATACCCAGCCGACCTTGAATACAGCTCTCTCTTTCCTCACGACACAACTATTCAAGCTGTTGGGGTCAGTATTTGGACAAGGATTTCAGATTTGGCCAGGTTTTGCCTTGAACTTCATGCACTAAGTGAGCACAGAGAATGACAGTCCATGGCTTCACTGAAACTAGAGTCACATGCTCCACTCCACGGCACGGTTCTGAACACCTTGGCAGGGGTGCTGGTTGTGACATCACACTCAGAAGATGCTGAGAGAGGCAAGAGTGCTAATGATCTGCTGAAAACATCTGAGGATTATTGATGAAGATGATGTCTTTCAAGGTACAGCTGGAGAATCACAAAAAGGTTGCTGAAAAATAGTTTGACAGTCAACCTCCTATACATGGAGAAAGAGGCAATAGCTGGAGTGCAGTCATAATTAATAAAGTGTTCATTTGAACGTTTTCTGGCAGGATGCACTAAGCAGTAGAGAAGTCCTCGAAACATTAACATGAATCACAACTTTACAAGATACAGCCTGCGTGTGTGGGGTTTATTTTTTTGAGAGCTGGATAATATTATGTCCACCTCTATGGGTATAATCTATAAGAAGCAGCTGTGCCCAAGAGTGATGTAGTTGAGAGAGAGCAAGAAACATACACACACCAAGGTAGAACCATACTTCTCAGCATCTAAAAAGAGCTGTATCACACAGCTGACAATAAGCATTTCTCCAAGTTCTGATTCTTACACATTCAGGTAAACAGAGGTAGCGAAACCATCTGCATTAGTGCCATTTAGTGACTTCCAGTAATGTGTTATAGTCTATTGCTTGTTGGGGAAGTATAATCAGTTGTAAATTGGAGTGAAGCATGTGCAAAGTAAATCTTTTGTCAGTTACTTAGAACAGTTTAGTTTGCTTGAAAACACCATTTTCTCAAAATATGGGCTTAAATAACATTTTTTTTAAACCATCCTGTCGTCTAGATATGTCCTCAGTTCATGTTGTTGCTTTTCAATTGGCTATATTCTGACTGCTATAAAATAAACCAATAGTTTTGACAAAATTAACAATATAAAAGAATCAAAAAAGTTAAAAGAACCCTGGTTCATGCCATTATTTTTAGTGGGGGATTTTGCTGCATCACTGATTTTAAAACCTACCATTCAGGTGTCATGTATATTTTAATATATTGATAACACACAGACTCAAATTTCACTTGACATAAAATTAAGCAAAAAAAAAAAAAGCCATTAACTATTTCTGCACTGGTTACAAATCAGAGTTTTGTTTTGCAACTAGATGTTGCAACCCCAAAAGCAAAAAGTCACTTGGTGACATTACTGATACTTTTAAAATAAAATATAAAAAACTAACCCACCATGACACACACACCCTTATGTCTTATTCATACTTGCTTTTTGTCCTTAAAAATTCCCCACTTGAGCCAATCTTTGCCATTTGACCTGTTCCATATTGAGATTTCCAAATTAAAAGAAACACCAGTATCTCTGTTTCAGGAATAGGTGCTGATTTGGTGCAAACACTGCAGGAAGTTGTATGAAATTAAAAACTAACTCAGTCCACAGGGAGACCAGATTGTCTTGCACCATAATCGTTACTGTGGTATTTGCTCTATTGTTAACCTTATAATTCCGAGAAAAGAAAGCCCTTTCTGTCACCCCACCATGCAAACTCCAAATACCGTTGTTTCAGTGAGCAATGAGGGTGAACTACTGAGGGCTAAACCCCCCTCCTTTGAAAAATTGTGCTGGGATTTTAAAAAACTGAGGAAGTTTAACATGAGATTAGGCTGCGGTTTTGTTTTTCTCGGGCAGGCATAAGTGCCAGCTGGAGTTGGGGGATCTTACAGATCACCTTTTACAAAAAATTGCTTTTGTGGCTTTCTGTGTTGAGTTCTCCCCCTGGTTTAGTGGCATACCCTGGCCTGCCTGCCCCTTTTAGGTTAGATAGTTGACACAGCTATTATGTATACAGACATCTGCGTTTTTTCCCACATCAAAATTTATTTTTAATTTCCCAAACTGACCCTGTCCCTAGAGTTGGAGGGTGACTAGAACCCACTTGATTCTTGCATGGGCTGAGAGAGAGCAAAGTTTATTATTTCAGAGGCTTCTGGAAGAGTCTAATAGTGGAGAGACCAAGGAACTTGGTGCAAAGTTATTCTCTGCATTCCTTTCCCATTTTTGTCTCGCACAGAGGGGGTTTCCGATAGAAAGGGTCAGTGGAGTGTGGTGGTATGCACCCTGTCATTCAAAGCCTTTGCTACTCGAGGGAATGAGACTAACATAAGAGCTGAATCACTTGCCACCGCTGAGCTGAAAATGACCAATTCTCCACGGCTTTTATAGTTCAGAAAATAAAACGCTTCATTGGTCAGTGAGGAGAAGATCAGCTTAATAGCTTTGCTTTTTTATTTGTCTTTCTATAGGTTAATTCAGTAAGAACAGGAGTGGGGAAAAAGTGCACTGTTCCAGTGTCTTATCCTATGTCAGCCGCATTAGCTCCTGGAGTTTCGCCCGCCATGCCAGTGCCTATGCCAGGTGCTACCCTCTCTGGCACAGTAACACCTTATGTGATGCCTCTTTGTCAATATGGAGGAGTTTTCCCTACGCCAGTTTATGGAGTACAGTGGTCGGGCCCAACAGCACAACCTGGGATTGTAGGAGCTCAGAGTATTGCACAGTTTGCAGCTCTTGGCAAAACTGGCTTGCAGATGTTTCCAGTGTCACTGCAGCAGCCCGCTGTCAATCCACCTGGCCCTAACATGAAAATAACATAGCTGTCTTGCCTTTTGATAGATGATGATGATTTCAAAATTGGAATGCTGAGTGTTTTGAGCCTATAGATGCCATATGTGTTTGGAGAGGTATGGTTCTACTGCTGGCACCCAGTTCAGGCCTAAAAGCACACACAGCCATACAGTGCATCAAGCAATCACTGTGAAATGTTTTCACGAAAGAGAGTTTGTTTGTTATGGCAATATCTGCTTAAATGTCATTGC
This sequence comes from Chelonia mydas, assembly GCF_015237465.2. NCBI lineage: Eukaryota > Metazoa > Chordata > Testudines > Cheloniidae > Chelonia > Chelonia mydas. Next base: position 28,925,806 of record NC_057853.1, read on the forward strand.
TAAAGACACTTTATTCTCTTGTGTTCCCGTGTTCTACACTTGCAATCCTTAAAGTTAATATACTTGAATTGAAGGTTACAAAATTGTATTAACCCTTGCAGGAGTACAGTGCCTTGAATTTAAGCTTTTCAGTCCCAGCTGGAAAGAGATGTAAAAATATTTGAAAGGTGTATTTTATTTACAATCTGCTTGTGAGTTTAAATTTTTATTTTTTTTATTTGCGAAAATACTGAAGGTTTACAATTGAAGCTCTTGATTAGTTCCATTTTCTACTGTAAATGCTTTTATTTTAATTAGTGGGTTGAATTTAAATGTTTTAAGGCTTTTCAGAAGTTTGCAAGGTGAGATTGGTTTGACTGAGACACTGATCTAAATCCATGTGCATTTGTACAATGAGTAGTGAAATATATGCATTTTAAAATAGAAGCATTTACAAGAACGATGAAAGAACGTTGTACATAAGTATAGGGAATCGCTTTGGGCAGTGCATTTCCTTCTGTTATGCAGTTGTTGGTATATTTGTTTCAGATGACAACTTACTTTTGTTACAGGGAGCAGGCAGGCAAATGCTGCTTTCTTTTAGTTCAGCAGCAAATTGATTACATTTTATTTCCCCCAACGGGCTTGTTTAATTCAGTTAAATTACAAATCGTGCATGTTTCATCGATGAACAGTCTAACTGAAATGTTGATTATAGGACAACCCATCTCCAGATTGCTATAAGAAGTATGTAAGTATAGTACTTGCGTGTACTCTCCCTTCAATTCTGTCAGCAGTGTTGGTTAAGAACAATATTTTTTGTCACTGAAGTGCTAACAGTACTTGCACTGAAATGGAATTAAATGTGAAGCTCTTATTTTTCTTTTTTCTTATGTGAACAGTGAATCCTTTGGTTTTGGTGTTTTGAACACGGTTTGTTTGAATTTTTTTTTTCAATTTTAATTAAGTTTGCATTGTAGGTAGCAAAGACACCTCTCTTCTGTTTGACAGATGCTTTTTGTCCATTTTACTGTGCATAGAATCTGCATCTTCACCTCTCAATCAAAAGGCACAAGGTAACCACTAAAACTGATGTACTGATGCTAAGTTTCATTTTAATAGAACACACTAAGGGAAATCATTATGGGCACTGGTAACAAAACATTACATGGTCAGATTTGAAGGCACACTACTCTAGATTTCTTTACTGCAATGACATTTTATATTACCTGCTGAAGGGTGGGGATGTCTTGTGCTGCCAAGCTGTGAATTGTATAGTTCTGTTGTACTTCGAGCATTATAACTGTCTACATTATTTTGTTTGTACCCTTTAAATATATTATTCCATCGATTCAGTTAGAATTGAATTTTGTAGACCATGATGCAGAGTCTACTGTAGTAAGAGATTTCTGTTCTCTGTAACATGTATCTTTAATTAATTAATTTCTTTAGATTCATGTCTGTATGCTTCCTGAGCAAACATGGAAAATATGTTCTCACATCATTTCTCCTTCAGCTTGCACTGGATCTTACAGTTTGTTGCTATTGCCTGATGTATAGTCCACCCCTTGTATACTGACAAAGTCAGTGGCACTAAAATCCCCAAGAGATTGTATATATTAAAAAGAAGAAAAATAAACATTTTGTGCTTGAAAACTGTGTGACAAACTTAGTGTTTTCCTAAAACTTTGAAACAGATTGTTCTCTAACTGCACTAGACAGCTGTCCTCCACCTCCCTACCCAGGCCATCAGTTCCTTTCCTTGCTTTTAAGGTGCAAATGCTGCCTTTCCCAGGTCTTGGCTGCTGCCTGTAACTGCCACTGTTCCAGGGTATGTAACAGTGGAAGTGAGACTGTGCTGAAAGAGTCTGCACAGCACACACCTCTTCAGTCATGTTGTTTGCCATTTCTTGCCTCAGTTTTTCTGGTGCTACGTTGTACATAGACCGGGAAGTAAACCCAACTGGATGTTCCAATTGGTTGTCTTAAGTGAACTGCAGCACTGCAGAGGGCCATTAGGCTACCAGAGCTAGGCAGATGGTGGGAAGAGACACTTGAATTTGAGTGAATCTCCCCTGATGAAATACCAAGGCTCCCCTTGTAACTCAACCTGTGATCATGTAAATGTGACAATATACCGATGAAAATCAGCCCTGAAGTATTAACTGTGTGCACCATGAACACTCTTGCAAGACTCTCTCACTCAGACAGACTGCATTGCAGAGATGAGAGGAGGAGAGTAACTGTAGACCAGATGTTTGGTGAATCTATTTCAATTTTTCAGCTGCCCTGTGTACATGAGCTGGGCAGACATTAGGTCCGAGACTCTCCTGAGTTCAATTTTTCTTAGTTTTAAAATATGGATTGGAGTTCTCTGGCTACCCCCAGTCTCTTCTTTCCAGACCCACAACCCACAAGAGAGAGTGAGTAGTTGCTGCATTAATATATGTATACAGTCATCTATTGTGTGTCCAAGAAGCGTCAGTAATACTGTGCTTATAAATAGTGTTGAATTTTGAAAAAAGAAGTGAATTTTGAGTGTGAGGCATACACAGCAGTATTGTTTCCTGAACGTACTCTTTACAATGGTGCTCTGAAAGTCATTTGTGATGTACATTTCTGAGCGACCGTTCTTGACTAGTGAGAGGGATGCAGAGTAGTGGAGATAGAAGTTGACAGTTTCATTAAAATATCCTTTATTTTGATCTCCAGATAAGTCACCATGGTTGAGATCCTTCATGCTACTAACTTTGGGCTAAATTCTGCTGTCTTTCCTCATGTCGAGTATTCTCTTGCTCTGAGTCATTCCAATGAAATAAACGATAATGCTCGTCAAGCCAGGTACTATTCATTGTCAACAAGGGGATCCAAATCTGGCATGTGCCCAGCTTTTAGAGGCTATAAGGACTTCAAAAGACTCCTCTGTGGGTACCAACCATTGGATATGCTCTCTATACATGCAACTTGTAGCTGCTCAAAAATCGTTCTTTGTCTCTGTTAGCTTAATGCTCTCCCACCAGTTCAGTGTAGTGGGGGAAATCAAGAGAATATGTCTGTATTATCTCAAATGTTTCTAGCTAGCTGCATGTGTTTATATTAGGTCTTTGAAAAGGAAACTGAGTATGAGTGTCATTACCTGTGCCGCCTATAGTTAAGGTTATCTGACATTTTCCATTATAAACCCCTGGTTTCAGTTGCTTATAATTTTGCCAAACTTAAACTGATCAGGCTGAAATTTTCCATACTGGGTGTGTGCCTACGACTGAACTTTTTTAAAAAGTTTCGGATAAAGCAGCTCAGCCATTCCAGAGGAGGAGGGTGGTGGGGTGGGGAATCTTTCAACACTTCTGTTGAGAAACTCTAGTGTCTCTATCATTTGGAGCAGAGACCCTACATTTTGCAGGGTGCTTGCCCTTGGTGTCAGGAATGTGCCATTTGTCATTCCCATGAAAATATTCCCAAATCTGGCCAAATTATAAATGTCTGAAAAATCTGCTTGCACATGCACCATAGAGCTTTGTTGGAGTTTGGCAACTAAATTCTTGGAAGATTGCATCTGCATTGAGCATGCTCCATCCTTGCACAGCTCCTCCTTCAAGACCAGACTCTGCATCTATCATCCCCACAGAGTGACTGAGCATGCTCCATCCAGGGCTGCAGGGGCTGAGCAGGCTTTTCCTGCAATGGGGGTGCCAGGCACCATGACTAAGAGCAGGGAGACATTCTTCCATGCTCTCCGTGCTCCTGCTGCCAGTGCCCAGGCAGCGAGGAGGAGGAGGAAGCCAAATGACCCAAATGCAAAGGGGTGAGAAGCAAGGGAGAGGGGATAGGAGCTGGGAGTGCAGGGCAGGAGCAGAGAGGACAGAAGATACTGGGGAAGGGGGAGGCAGGGATGGGGGAGTATACGAGTGAGGGAAGCAGGAACCATTGGGAGACCTGGGGTAGCAGCTGGAGGAGATACGAGTAGGGCAGGTGACTGGGTCATGAACTGGAAAGGTGGGGTTAGAAGCAGAAGTATCTTTGCCCACTAAGAGACCACTCCCTTACAGACCCTGGGAGGGAACCCATTATCCCTATGATCACCATTCCTCTGCTGTCTAGCAAGTATCCTTGAACCTCACTGGCATAGTGTGTCCCTTATCCCCCTGTCATGCCAGGAAAACATAGAAGATAATAGCCTTCTACTGCGACCAGTTACTCTGTTAGTTCCTATGGTAGAGAATGTGCCATGGAACTAAAGAACCCAACCCTGCTGAGGTCCCATGTGAAGGGCCAGCATGGATCCCTGTGATAGAAGGATTTTTTCAATGTTTAAGCTTTTAGAAGCTTAGGAGATAACATGTTTAAAAAGTTAAAAGCGTAAAAGTAGCAAAGTCAAGCACTCAGCAGTTAGCAAATGCCATAATTAAGTTGGCTGTGCAACTTTAACTCAGTTCCCTTGTGTGTTTTCATTATGACAGGCTTTCATTACAGGGTCACATCCTATTTTGGTCCACAAGACACCTGTCTCATTTAGGGCACTTGATGGACCAGCTCTAAGAATGAGCCAGGTTTGTGTAGTGAATCAGGCTGTCGTCTGTAGGATCCCTGCTTCATCGGTAGCAAAAGCTAGTTGTGTACTATTTGCAGGACTGGGACAGGCGGGGCTAGGCCTGCCCAAGACTAAAGGTCTACCCCTCAACGAAGGGGGAGGAACCACTAAGCCCAGGCCACAGCTGAGTACTGGGGACAATGAAAGAGAAAACAGGAAAACGAGTGAGGTTAGAGGTTGTTAGTAGTGTAGTGAACGAGGCAGGGGATTGCAGGAAGAGAATGGATGGTCTTTCAGATAACTAGATTCTGCCTCTGCCACTAAGATCCTATGTGATGCTGGGCAGGTCACTTAAATCAAACTTCATAGGTGGTAACTGTGTTCCTCATTTTCTGGGTGCCAAGCATGAGACCCGTGGGGTCAGTTTTGTGGAATTGCTGGAGACGTAAATTTCCTGATGTCGGCAAGGTAAAGATTTTCCTGTGCAGTATTCTCACTGGAGAAAACAATGGGATGTATTGAACCTACAAAACCAACCCCACAGACTCGGACTGAAACTCCCGAATAGTGTGTGTACATAGGTGGTGTTTGAATAGAATAGTGACCATCCTTCCAGCATCTTTGCAAATCCATGAAAAGTTCTAATCGGATTTCCCAGTTTTTCAAAGCTTTGAGTCCAATGTGATTTTTCTTTCTCAAAATAAGCAGAGGTTCCAAGTCTAGTCCAGCAGGGTTCAGGTGCCATTTGTACACTAATATATATGGCAAAAACCTGCAGAGTTCCTAAATCATTGCCCTCCCGCTGAGGTCAGTTGGGTATTTCTTATTGAAGCGATTGGCCATGAGGTAGGGGTCACAAACTAAATAGTTCACGGCTGAGACCTAAATAATAACTTGTAATGTTTCCTGCATCCTTCTTCCCTTTTCAACCCTAGACTTACAGCACCATTGGTAGAAGATGCTGGGTGCTGGAGTAGTTTGTGTGTGATGAATTGTGTAGTAAGTCTCTCTGCATAGGAGGCAGTTGTGTGTACACACAAATGTTTTCATTGTCAATAGGGGATGCATATCTGGTTGTGTGATTGGGGAGCTGACAAAGGGACAAACAAGGCTGACCAAATGGTGCTGGGAGTGTTTGGTTCTAGTATGTTCTTTATTATTTATTGAGTCTTTTATTTCTAATCTTAGATTTTTTTATACTTTTTTTTTTTAACCTGGACTCTGGCCTGCAATTATGAAGCCAGGGTTGTACAGCGCTCTCGAGAGCTACAAGGGCCATGGCCATTCTGGGGCTTCTGTGGTGTTGCTCCTGAATGGGTCTGAGGCAGCTAAAATGACTTCCTAGCCTAGATTCTTGAGTCTGACTCCTGATGAGCTCAGATGTGAAATTTTTGAGGCTGTGTAGATGAGGCCTGGTGTGAGCAATTATCTCATTGGCTACTTTTTGATCGGCTTTGTTCTGTCAACAGCTTCATGTGCAGAGGCCGATAAATAACTCCTCTTCTGTTCCAGGAGATCAAGTTCTAGACCCTGATCCTTGTTCATTCTCTCCTCACTGAAGTTAGGAGAAAGACGTGCTAGCCCTGATAAACCCAAAGAGATTGGTGTCAGTAATCAAAGAACTTGGTGCTAAAAGGGATTTGGATGTGCTATAAAACTATTCAAGGTGCTGTTGATAAATAAATCCATTGTAAATAATGGATCTGGGATTTGATTTTGGATAGTCTGTCTGATCTAGCATGTACAGCATTAGAAACCTGGCTGGATAATAACTTGGCCTCATTTTTTGAACTTCCTGGTCCCTCTTTCTTTTTTCAGAGTGCCAGTTGTAATGTAGCGGAGTTGCAGTGACGATCCTCTTTTAGATCCGGTCTTGAATGTAGAATTTTTCTCCTAGAATGACTTCCAGACTTGGAATCTGGAGGCCTGAGCATTTGAAGCATTTGGATCTTCTATGTGCAAAGCATAGTCAGTCTTCAGGCTTTTCTTGATAAATACCCTAACACTGGGCATGTCAGGGAAGCTTCCAGCAGTGTTCGGTTGTAACCGTGAAGCCCCTGTGAATTCTTCCTGGTGATTTCAGCGCTTGTGGAGGGGTGAGAGGAGCTTGGATTCGTTTACTTTGCTGGCAGACGGATTCACCAGCGTATATTCAACATGCTAGAATAGTCCCACGTTAGAGACGGCCCCGCTGATCTCTTGGGGATAAGAAATCTCCAGGGTAGATCCTCCACCCTTTGAGAAGAATTATTCACTGCAATCCGCTGTGCAGCATTTAGGTCTTACCTCCAGCCCCTGGATCAGACCTGCAGTACTGAGTTGCCACAGTAGCTCCTGCATCCACATCTTTCCCTGAGATTGTTGATAGACATGAAGAAACTTACAACATAAGGGAGTGTGCCTTTAGCAGCACGGTACTGGGCTTTGGTGGTTCTGCCCTAGTTTCTCAGAACGCCCTGTAGTGGGGCTCAGCTTGGGAGACATTTCAACCTTAAAGGCTCAATAAATATATGTGCTGCAAATCATTCTTTAGTAGAAAATACCATTCAAGTCTTTGTCCAAGTACAAAAATGGGGAAACAGTCTGTATTTACTGAAGGGTTCAGAGTAGCAGCCGTGTTAGTCTGTATTCGCAAAAAGAAAAGGAGGACTTGTGGCACCTTAGAGACTAACCAATTTATTTGAGCATAAGCTTTCCTGAGCTACAGCTCACTTCATCGGATGCTGTAGCTCACGAAAGCTTATGCTCAAATAAATTTGTTAGTCTCTAAGGTGCCACAAGTCCTCCTTTTCTTTTTATATTTACTGAGTTACTTGCATAGTGTTTTCTGCTAAAGAATGATCTGGGGCAGATAAGGTAAAATGCAATTCTCACTAAAGCTTTGCCATGCATGTAAACCCAGTGGGCCTGTTCTCTCTTGCTCATTCACCATACACTCTGCATGGCAGTGGAAAATCAGACTCTGGATTTTTAATGTACCCAATTGCAACACATTGATAAATCTCCGTGTCGTCAGTTAGAGACTGTAACACAGTGTTCCCCAAACTTTTCAGGGTCACACCGCCCTTACTCCTGTCTGCCCCATCCCCCCCAGGGCCCGGAGTGGGGGCCGTGGCTCGGGAGGGGTGGGGGGACGTGGACTGGAGTAAGGGGGCCAATGCTGGGGCCACAGCTGGGGGCAGGGACGGGGCTGAGAATGGAGCCCTGGCTGTGAGCTAAGGCTGGCAACCTGGGCCTCAGGCACGGGGCCAGCAGTCGAGGCCAGGAGCAGAGATGGGTGGTACTCCCTTCCCTTCCCCTCCCCTCCAGCATCAATATGGGGGCTGGTCCGGGCCCCAGCCACACGCCGCCGCCCCCCCAAAAACATTCCTCCACACCCCCTTTGGGTAGCATGCCCCACAATTTGGGGCCCTCTGCTGTAACAGAATGCTGGTCTAACCCAGCCTGCCAGCCAAAGAGATGTGTAGGAAATGGGGAAAAGGCCACTCTGCAGTGGGCTAACCAAACAGGAAGTGCACATGCTGGTGAAGAGCAATGTATATTGAGCAGGACAAACATATTGTGAAAAATCATTTATCAGGATTTCGTCTTCTATTTTGCAGGGCTGATAGCTTCTTCAAGAACCCGTCTAAGATCCCTTTTCAGTGTTTACTTCCTTCTCCATCCAGGCTGTCAGCGGCAACTGGATATTGTGGGAAATAAAATCATTTTGTTTCCTTTTCCCACCCGGCCCAAGGTTTGGGTTACTGGATTACCTGTACTCCTTTATGCAGTTAATAAGGATGTAGTCAGATGTTGAGGTCTCAGTCTCTGTCCTGTAGGGACTTCCGGCTGGCTTCCGAATTTAGAAGTGTCCTTAGAGATGTGGGATAGGCTTCAGCTAGTGGTTTGAGCAGAAGTCTGGATTCTGTTTTTGACTTTGCAACTGATTCATTATGTGATTTTGAGCCAGTCCCATAACCTCCCAGTGCCTCAGTTTCCCGTGTGTGAAATGGACATAATGCTCACCCACCTTTTGTTAAAGCACTTTGAGCTCTGTGGATGAAAAGTGGCATTAATTACTGTTAATGGGAAGTTGTTCAGGTATTGTGGTGAATCCAAGTCCAGGCAGAATTTGACTTTGATCAGAAGCAGATGGAAGAATGACTGTCAGTCTCAGTTAAGGCAGCTTTTACTACCTTTCAAAGTGGGTTAGTAACACATGTCCAGGCAGGTCAGAGCAGCTAAAGTGATGGGTGGGAGAAAGGAGAGAGTGGATTTAATATAAAACACCATGGGAACCGAGACCCATACCAAACATCAACAGAATCATTCTGCTTGTACAGTACACCCTTCCCCCTTATCCTTTTGTCTTTCCTTTGCTCTGAAGAGCCTACAGTCTTAGAGAGAACGATCAGTCTTATTTTATACTGAAAGAGCCCAGCAGACTTTGTGCCTTGTATAAACCAAACGTGCTTGCAGCTCTGATAACCCCTGTGCATGTCTCTGTGATATAGACAGGAGGACTTCAGTGCACTTCGCTGCAGGCTACCAAAAAGGGCTGATCTGTGACTCTAGCTAACGCAGAATATGTGGAACCACAACGAGGGAGTGGAGAAAGGTGTCTCTGCTTGTGTGTTGCTCTGTGCTCGCCTGTAGGTGCATGATTTGAGTTTGTTTTGAAGATGACATTTTAAAGCTCCGTGAACTTGGTGCCAGGGCCCTACCAAACTGATTGTGTCCTACCCGCCCTCTTGCACTGGTGAAGGTAGGAGGGCCTATAGGATGCTGTTCAGACCCAGTGTTCTCCCAGCCTGGTTTATCCCCTTCTCTGCAGTCCAGGTCTTCGTAGGGCCATGGACTTGGCCTTTTTTCTTTAGGGCCAATTCAGACAATGCTGCCAAACCTGGCATGGAACAAGGAAGCCCCTTGTTCATGGGTAGCCCCACCAATGCAAAAGCGCCATTTCTGAATCATGCTGCAGTAAAGTGCGACGCTGTTCCTGCTGCTTTGAGCTGACCGAGATCTCTGTGGTGATAACTCAGGACTCAGAACAAACAACCATTTTAGCACGTTCCAGATTCCCACTCACTTCCCTCGTACAATAAGAAATCTCCATCCAGTGTTCTCCTTCCATCCAGTGACACCAGTTCTGGACACATTCTCTGGTTTCCCCCATCACCACCTCCTGAGGGACTGGAACGCTCCTGGCCATTGTGATATAGAAGTTAGGGGAAAGGTTGCACCCTGAACCTTGGGTCCCAATTGAATGGCTTAGATGTGCTTGAATGGCCCTCTATACAGGAGCTTTAAAATATCCTGGCATTTGAGAGAGCTTTCAGCATGCTGCAATGGACGTTGTCATTCTTCTCTTGGGTGATTGACTTCTGCTTCCATAAGGCACCTAAAATGCCCACAGCAGACAGACACCTTCTAATGAAGATTTAGTTCCTACAGTACATGATGGGTCTGTAATCTGCTGTGGCGGTTTTGTTTTTTAGATTCTGACAATGAGAATGCCACCGATTGATGCGGGACCAGCTCAGCTGCAGTGCCAAGCACAAGGGCCTACGTCAGCTAAGGAGGACAAAGAGGAGGATGTGAAATGATGTAACGTGAGAAGTTCTGTACCGCTCTGGTCCACTCTGCACAATTTTGTACCATCTTTCTAAGCTTTTCTATTTATAGCTGGAAACACAAATGTTATGCAAAATAAAGGAAAAATATTTTGGGGGAAAAGGATTTTGTTCCCTTCTCTTGTGACTTCAGATCTGAGCTCTTAGGAGCAACCTGCAGAGGAGAAGGGGTGAGGCCCCGGCTTCACCTGCACCAGCTGAGCATCTCACAAGCAAGCTCTTTATCACGTTACAGCACTCAGACTGGTATTCAGCTCGAGGCCACCCGGGCTTTGCATTCCACAATGTAAACAGACAGCCTTTCGCTGACTCAGTCAGAAAGGTGCACTCAGAGATAGGCCCCGACCAGGCTGGGCTTTTTGGTTGCCTTCCCGTTCCTGCTTCACCCAGAACAGCTCACTTAGTCCAAGTGACTTGAAGGAAGCCGCGCCAGCCCTTTTTACCTTGCCTGGTGGGCCCTGATTGGCTTCTGTCTGCTCCCCGCTCTTCTAGCTGCTGGAAGACCAATTCTCCCAGAGTTCTGCCCACAGCTGATCCTGGCTGGCCTCTCTAGGCAGCTCTTGGAGGTCTAAACTCACTGCTCTTTTTCTCCAAAAGGACACCTTTGGGTGGGGTTGGCCAAGGTGTCAAGGCTCCAGCAGGGGGCAACAAATGCCTGACACACCCCCACAGAGGCCTGACTTTCACATTATTTTTGCTTCCTAGAGTGAATCATAATTTAATTTAATTTAGTTTTCAAAAAACAAAAATAGGCATATTTATTCCAATTCTACTAGAATGAGAACCAGTTCCATTTATATTTCTCCAAGTCACAAAATGAAATTCATAAAGATAATATTCTTTTTTTAAAACTGGTGAAATTCAGTAAGAGAAATCGACAGTGAACTTTGCTGGAGAATAAGCTTGTTACTTGGCTTTTTTCTTTTTTTTGAATAGACTAGCTGCATTTTCTTGACAGAGGTAAATACAGGTGTCAGGTCTCTTCTACTTTTAAATCTAAAAATGTTCCGAGAGAGAGCCACTAACTGGAGCAATTCGTAAAATACTTTAAAAGTGCCTTCAACAGAGGACGTGCTAAAATTATGTGGTGGGTGATTTCTCTTTCTTGAGTCACTGAAGAACGCTTCTGACTGTCCCCTGGGTGGAGGTGATGTAGAAATGAGTTTGTAGCACTTATCTCATGAGACTGCAGATAGCCACTGAAGTGTGTGCAATTGGGTGACTTTCTAGTGCTCTCACTGGGGAAGGCTAAAGAGTGCTGGTAGCCCCAAACTCTTCCACGCTCCAGCTGTTATGCACTTGCTTCCTGTCTGGATTCTAACTAGAGTCCCTGCCTTTCACCTCCCCTTCTCTGATACCGTGTGTGACCGGGGTCCCAGGGAGCCTCACTGAAGTTACTCAACTAGGGTCAATGGCAAAGAATGGGGCAAACAATCCCCAAAGCTGGTGGATATTCCAATACTTAGATTTACTAAACCAGCACAAAACGGCTTCTATAATATCTTACTGGGTACCCAAAAGCCAACAATACAGTTCCCTTAAAGCAACCCAGCCTCAGGCCTCCACCCAGACACCCAAGTCAAATATGATGAGGAGTACTGAAAATCTTATTCACCATATAAGAAAGTTCTACCAATCCCAAAGAATCAGACATATTACTTCTCAGGTTAATGAATATTTCAGATCTTACCCAAATACATGCTTACAGCCAATCCTTATTAACTAAACTAAAATTTATTAAAAAAGAAAAGAGAGAAAGTATTGGTTAAAAGATCAATATACATACAGACATGAGTACAGTTCTCAGATCAGATTCATAGTGGAGATGGTGAGCTTTGTAGTTGCAACGTGTTCTTTCAGAATTAGGCCATAGGTTATAGTCCAATGTTCGTATTCAGGGTGATCCAGATGGGACTGGAGATCTCAGTCTTAAGACTTAAGCTACCCCTGCATGAAGCATCAAGCAGATCTGAGATAGAAAGTTTCAGGACTCAAGACATCTTTATACAGTTCCGGGCCTTCTTTTGACAGCTCAGAGTCCTTAGGTGAACAATAGGCAATCATGGAGACTTTGAGGTAGACCTATTTCCTAAGCATCACCAGTAATTAGCTACAGGGATTAGCATAAGGCAGTTGCCTGTTTTCCACCATTCACAGGTGATTTGCTACACATTTCAAAGAGAGATGAACAGAGTATAGACCAGAATGGTTTGATTACATTGTTAACCTCTAACAATATGTATGTACATGCATAAAAACACAAACATCATCTACCAATATGTCCCTAAAGATTGAATTTGGGTAATTTATCCTGCAGGATGCTTAACCCCTTTCTGGCCATGTGTCACACCATGGAAGCATGCAGTCCCATTTTCCACATGCTTTGCACTCGTTGTCATCTCCGCTCACACGGCTGCATCTGGGCATGGTGTGTGGGGAAGTGGTGTCACCTGCCCTGTCTTTTCCAAACTTCAGTTTTCAACAATAAAACCTTTTGCTGCCATCATTCTCCAAGCCATTAGGTCCCTGAAATCCAAGCCGCAAGGCGTTACGTCTGCAGGAGGGAAAAGAATCTGTGGAATAGGGGACAGTCTGGGGAGACGGAAGGTACAAGCCATTCATTTAAATCAGCCTGCACTAGATACCCTGGCACAATAAACCATTAAAGCCAAACACCTCCATGTCCTACAGGATAAAGGTCTCAACAGAAGCCGGGTCGCAAATAACCACGTTGTAGGCTACGCTGGAATTGAAACATAGCTCCAAAATGGACTGGGTGTGTGATCCTAACACTTCGCTATTCTGCCCAGGTGTAAGGGAATCAAAGCTCATCTGAGACACACACCAGGAAGCTATAAGATGGTGGGGGCTGCTTCTAAATTACACATTCTTATCTGCTGCTGGCTTGTCTGCATGTTAGATCCGCTTTGACTCCCTTGCACATGGGTGGTTGGTGTAAATAATTCTGTAAGAGTTTCGCTGAAGACTAAAGGGTCTGAGACACATTCTTATGGCTCCCTTCTGATTTTTGGCCTCTAGCTGGTTTTCTCTTCACTTCCATCAAGCACAGTGAATAAGAAACTCCTTCCTATGCAGTTCCATGGAGTAGCTGTGGGAATAGCCGGCACACTCCACACGGGACAAGTATGTATCTCACAGACCTGCTCTTCCCGTCATGACAGCTTTCCAGTGAGTATAGCAACACATCCCTGCATGGTAACCTGGCTGGGTATTTTTATTCTTTACAGTTTTAATGGGTGCTCTCCCCAGTGGCTTCGCCGGCTCCTGCGACATTCCAGGGACTGGGCCTTCCCCACTGCATGACCACTTGTGAGCCCTTGGTTCTCCTCCTCCCTGTGTGCAGTGTGCAGCAGCGTCCCTGTGGTCTAACCCTCTTTAGTCCGTCACGCTCCTGCTTGGCCCCTCTGAGCTGAGCAGGGCTTCTCAGAATTCTTGAAGGGGAGCCCCTGGCCTACGAGCCCCTGCCAATTGGGAGAGCAGGAGCTCCCTACAAACAGTTCCTTAACACTCCTGTAGCAGGCTGGCTGGGAATGCTGGTGGAGCCCTGGTTTTTCTGCAGAGTCCTCCTGGCATTAGTTTGCTGTACAAGGTGCTGCTCAGACCAGGGAGCTCTGCAGTGTGGCTCACGCATTTGCTGCTTTTATTACAGTAGGAAATGAGATGTTCTAAAAAGTGCCAGATGGAAACGAATAGCTGAGCTCATCCCATCTGATCCGCTGCGTGGGATTCCCTGCAAAGAACGAGCGGTTTCCTGAGTGGTGCCTTCCTAAGGGACCCGGTGTCCTCAGTGTCTCCACCCTGCGCAGAGCAAGCTGAATGTTCCCCCTTACGTTAGCCATGGAGCTGACGTACCTGGGCTCGAGTTCCAGCTGAAACCCTTCCTGCTGCCCGAGTTAGGCTCCAGGAAATGACGCCCGTCAGCTACTCAGCCTCTGGGCTCCAACTCTAACTGTTAAAATGTTCTGCATCAGGAACTGGCTTCAAAAGCAGGGCTCTTGGAAAAGCCCCCTCATATCCCACCCGACTCACGAGGTATATACACAAATAGGTATTGGATGTAGCAACCCACTCCCAGACGTTCCCGGTTAGGTGTGGGTTCTGTTTTGCTCCCGCCAGCCTTGGTAGTAGTTTCCCAGGGCTCCATGTGTCTCACTGGATGCAGCCCAGTGTTAGGATGAGACTGCTCGTTCATGCTTTTCTCCTGTCCTGAGTGAAACTCCCTGAGTCTCACAAATGCAGTCAAGACCCGTGTACACAAGAATGGACATTTCAGGGTTTACATAAGCAAATGGAAAAAGGAGAAACCGTGAGACGCCTTGATTACAAACCCAGCACTAAAACACAAGGCTTAGGCTCTGCCTGGGGAAAGGCAGTCAAACGGTACTTTCTTCCAGGTGATACGTAAGTGGCATTGAGAATGACTAGCCTCCTGTTACACTCATGTCACAGTTCAGCACCCACTGAGGCAGTGAGGCGTAGTGGTTGGTGCACTGGGTGTGGCCAACAGGAGGCCTGGGTTCTATTCCCAACTACACCTTTTGGCTCGCCTCGTGACACTGAGCAAATCACTTATCCTTGCTGTGCCCCCTTCCATAAAATGGAGGGGAAGGGCTCTACCTACCTTGTTTAAGCACTTAGATCTTTTCATAAGCCGTCCTATGCACATGCCAAGTATTAATTAGCGGTAGTGGAGAACAAGTGCCTGGCATGCTTGGCTATATCAGAATGGCCACACTGGGTCAGACCAAAGGTCCATCTAGTCCATATACGGTCTTCCGACTGGCCAATACCAGGCGCCCCAGAGGGGATGAACAGAACAGGTGATCATCAAATGATCCATCCCCTGTCTCCCATTCCCAGCTTCTGGCAAACAGAGTTTAGGGACACCATCCCTGTCTGTCCTGGCTCATAGCCATTGATGGACCTATCCTCCAGGAACTTACCTAGTTCTTTTTTGAAACCTGTTATAGTCTTGGCCTTCACAACATCCTCTGGCCAGGAGTAGAACAGGTATAGCTGGATTTGACACTGCACCTGAGGAGCCAAATGGAGCTTTCACCTTGGCTTGGCGGAAGAGGGAAGCAACAGCCTCCTTGACACCCACTGACAAAACCTGCGACTTTCCTTGCTGTAGCAATTCGCCTTTCACCACCTGAAACCCACATGGCAACATCAGCAGCTACTTGTCAAACCGACACCCAAAGCAGGTCTTCTCTAGGGCCCATTGCACCATGGGACTCTTCAGGAGTTGGGTTCTGATGCCAGCTCCCCTCTTGCCTTCCCTGAGCTGCACAGAGGCTCTCCAATCTCCTGCGCCTGGAGAACCACCCCTAGATCTCTGGCCTATATTGCCTTTCCAATGCACTCCCAGTCTGGAATGTCTAACCCTAAACCGTGGCTTCCTTGGGTAGCCGCCGCTCGAATACCATGCTGCTTTGGGTCCAGCATTTGAACAGCCAGAATCGTCTAGTCAGCGTGGGTGCAAAGCTGACAGCTGTCTGTCAGACAGAGACTTCTCACTTGTTAGCAACAAAAACAAGGTGCCTCTGGGCAAGGGCTTGTAGGGGCAGATTTGGAATGTTACATACAGGTGGGCTTTAAAAGTGGGGACACAAGGACAATAGGATTTGTTCAGAGGAGGAAACTTTCAAAACACACCCAGGTTCCACCACGGGGCGGGAGGGAGAGGGGTAGTGACCAAGGGGAGATGAACTCACAGTAAATACCTAAATACCGCTGAGAAGGAATAATGGGTAAGAGTTGCTTTGGCTTCAGCCAGAGTCTCCTGTGTGTCGCTGTTTCAGTCATGATCAGATTTACACTAAAGGTAACAGAAGCTGCAGAGAGTATTAGTGATTTTTAAGGCAAGAGTTAGTCAATTTGCTGCATGGAAAATGCCTTCTATTGGCTTCCAGGGCACTGATTCGGGCCTTTCATGTAGCACCTTGCAAAGCATGTAAGAAGCGGAGGGATGGATCTAGGGATATAATGAAGGAAGGACGCATTGTTTCCTCAGTATATCTATCCACCTGACCTACTTTTGTCAACTCATCATATAATCAAAAGCTTCAGCAGCCCCGGCTTTCAGAACTGCATGTCTAATTTGCACACAGAAGGTGTTTGCACATGCAAGCTGGTAATAGGAAGCTCAAACATGCTGTCTGCTTGCATGTGCACTTATGAAAATCAGCCCCTAAAGGCCTGATACCGTGATCTAGAGGGAAGCCGTTTAATATGTAAAAGCACCAAGTAGCTTGTTGCTGATGCTTGACTGCACTGCTTTGCAGGAGATCCCAATCTTTCCTGGCCTTGGTTTCCAATCCCCATGGTACATGAGCTGGCTCAAGAATATTGCAGCCATCACTGATTGAAGGCAAAGATACCACTGCTGATGTGTTTCATAGGAAGCTCTCAAATGGAAGGCTGACCCTTGGATTTCAATGGAGGCTACAAGGAAAACTGGGAATGTGTAGGGCTCTTTCAGACACAAACTCTTATAGGAAAGTTCTACACTTATCATCTTGTAAAATGGCGCTTTGTTATTTAAAAGGCTTTTCCCGCCCATCTCTTTGGAATTTTGTGGTTTTTTCATTGCTGACAGTCACTCTGTAATTCCAGAGAGGCAGTAGAACACGGTACTGGGAAGAACCAATGCTTTCATTTGACAGCAAATTTAGTTTTGGTGACAGTTAAGAGGAGATATTATTTTAGAACCTTAACACCCACAATCAAGCCTCCTGCCAGAAGGCCCTGCTTCAGCAAAGCATTTGAGCAAGGGGGTGCATATGCTGACTTCAAGAAAAAACATCTTCAAACCCTTTTTGGATTCGTATCGTTTCTGAGAGATATAAGCGTGTGCTTAAGACTTTTGCTGAATCAGGGCTATTGTGCCAAAAAGGAACATCCAAATGCTGTTTCTTTCCTCCGTTCTTACCAGGACTGTTTCCAGGTACTCTAGCAATCTCAGCAGATGAAATTTTTCTGGGGAAAGGGGTGAATTTGCTGGGGTAGGGGTTGGATTCTGGGGGAGGTTATAAAGGAAGTTAGATGTTTTAACAATTACTACATGCATTGTTGCCACACACACAAAAAATGAAATGGGGTTGTCAAATCAGTTTAAAAAGTATCAAGGGATAGCAAAGTAATCCTCAGATGTTTGTGCTAATTGTGTGTAAGTGTCTAGACTATCAAGATCATTTCAGTATGTGCAATATGATGCAGCCTTTGCACTATTTATGGTGGCTGAAATGGTGGATTCTTTTGAAAATGATGTCCCTAGCCTCTGTTTGCCCGAAGCTGGTAGTGAGCGACAGGGGATGGATCACTTGATGATTACCTGTTCTGTTCATTCCCTCTGGGGCACCTGGCACTGGCCACTGTCAGAAGACTGGATACTGGACTAGATGGACCTTGGGTCTGACCCAGTAGGGCCATTCGTATGTTCTTATACAAAAACTCTACAAATCCAATGGGGCTTTGGAACCTTAATTTTCCAAGTTTGGGACTTATTTGACTCTGCAACCTGCATTTGTTAGCCTTTTTAATATGTTTGGAAATGTATCCGTTTTTACAAAATAAGTCAGCTGCATCAGTAGATCTTGGAGCTGACCTGGTTGACTACAGGCAACAGGAGGAATCCTCATTTTCACATGAATATTCTGGGGTCTGTTGTAACATTGAGGGAGGGAGAGAGACATGCTTAGGCGGGTCTCCCCTGTGCCATGCCTGGTGGGATAGTTGTGTTTTTATCCTCTCCAGTACAGCGCTAACATGCAATGTAGGAACAGATGATAACACTGTTTTGGTCGTGTGTGATTCTAGTAACTTTTTTCCAGAGTTCCTGATCGGTCATTTAATTTTCACAGCTGGATTATCTGAAAGAAAGAGATGGCACTTTACAGGCTCTGAGTCCAAATAACCAGAGCTGGTCCAGCGCATCTCTGCACAGCCACTGGCCATCCTCTCTCTTCTGCAATGCGGCCATGTTTGTTAAAGCTGTGTATAGAACAGTAGAGCTGATTGGGGAAGTTTCTGTTGGAATTATTTTGTGATGGAAAAATATAATTTCTAGAAAATCAAAATGTTCTATAGGAAAATTCTGATTTTGTGGAAAATGGAAAAATGTTTCCCATAGAAAATTTCAATTTTCCAGCAACTGTACTTTCCATTTGGAAAATCAAAATGAAATGTTCATTTTGGGTCAGTTCAACATGAATCAGAATATTTCAGTTTTTGAACTGACCTGAAAAAGTTTCATTTTAAATGAGTTCAACACAATATTAATCTATATTTCCTTATCAAGGCATTGCCTTATAGAAGGAGTTGTTTGTGCCCCAATTCTCTCCTGTGGGCCAGTTACCTGGAGGACTACATCTCCCATAATGCAATGTGGACTTTCTACTGATTGAGCTGTGTGGTGCATCATGGGAGTCGCATGATTCTGGGTGCATTATGGGAGATGCAATCTTGGCAGAGAGCCTAGCCCATAGGGAAGAATGGGGGCAACAGACTTCTGAACTACAACTCCCATAAGGTCATATGACATGGAAAAATGCAATTTAATATTGAACTGATTCAAAACTAAGCATTCTGGGTCAGTTCAATAAACCAAAATTAAATATTTCAATTTTGGGAATGTCAGACTTTCATTTCAATCAAAAAAGTAGTAATGAAACACTAGACATTTCTGAATTGAAAATGTTCAGAATTTTGGTTCCTCAAAAACATTAAAAATTTCAACTCCTTGTCCCAATCTGAGACAAAAGCAAATGTTGACATGTTAGAAATTCTGACTTTCACTCAGCTCTTAAAATAACAACACCACATTCCTGTGAGTGCAGGGAGAGAGGCTTGGGGGAGGCGGGAGGCCAAGAGGAGACTGGGCTGTGGAGGAGTGAATGTATAGAGGTCTCTCTTGATCTTTTGTGGGGAGGCCTGTCCCATTCTAGAACATCCTGCACCAACAGGTTCTGCAGCCTCTCAGAATACGCCCTGACGATATTTAAGGAGGCTGGAACTGCTTTTAACTAATTTTGAACCCACCTGAGCATTGGTCCTGAAAGTTCTATTGATTTGAATGTTGTGAAAGAGGGAGCTGAGAAGCAGTGGAAAAGAAATTCCAGAGCAAAAATATTATCTTTGCCATAATCACATAGAACACTTGTGCTACCCTTGTTTATTAGGCAAGGGCTCTCTCCCTGGTGTGGCATAGTGGTGCCATGCTAGTGCAGGCATCACGGTAGCTAGGAGAGATTTTTTTAAAAAAACTGAATTGAACATGGAAGTAAGCCTGAGTGTTTGAGGTTCACTCCTGCATTGCCAAGGAAGTAGACTACATGCAGTAGGTCTATTTCATTTCTAATTTCTATGGTTCTGTTACAAGGAAATGGGATTTGTGAACACTAAATAGTTCTGTGACTCCAAAAACTAGCTTGGAAGGATGACATATCCCTAGTGATGGGATGTCTTGGTACAATTTCTTATTGTACCAGTTGGAACTGGTCTACTTCCCAGCAATCTGATGGGAAGAAATTGTTCCCTGAAATGTTAAGATCAAAATAACTAATTTTAAAACAGCTCATTCATAGAAACACATAGCACCTGTGTAAAAGACACTTGCCCAATCAGCCATCAAAAACAAATGACCCCACACAGCAAAAAGGTGACATGCGAAACCACTAAAAGATTTACCCTCGTATCGTCTGTCCGAATCAGAATCGATTCACAGGAAATAATCCTTGATTTCCACATGGATTTGGAAACACGAAGAAGAGACAAGGGGAAAAAAAATACAGGAAAACTTCAGTGATTGACTGGCGTGTCCCAAGGGCCCATCAGAACTGGTTCCCTTTCTGACTCCCCACTTTCTAATGGTGCTGTAATTTGACATGTATTTACCCAGGGAAATTGTTCACTGCATCTGTTTTTCAGTGAGGCCCTGTTTGAACTGAGATGACTAAAGCATGTAGAAGTTAACTGCTCAAAGTCAAGAAAATGATTCGGATTCTCAGATAATACTAAGGAACTTTGGCTCATATCCTCAAAGGTATTTAGGCACCCAATTCTGATTAAAAGAAAAGGAGAGTTAGGTGCCTCAACACCTTTGAGGATCTGGGCCTTCCTGGCTCCTGATTCTTTACTACTTCACTCAGGCATACTGCCTTCCCGAGAACAGCTTTCTGTTTCCACAGAGTCAACTACCCGAACTGCCAATACCTAAATGCCACAAATGTATTTGCCCTCTGCTTTGGCAATTAGTCATACTCTGTTGCCCTACAGCTTGGCCCTATCCAGATACCATCACATTAAGCCAAGTTTTGAGGGTAGAAGCAGGGGAAGGAATCTGGGGGGCCCAGTTTACACTCCTGTAAATTACAGACAGCACTCTGATCTTTGCTGCTTGTTCGGCAGAACTGAGACAAGAGCATCTCAAATCCAAGGACTTCGTTTTCCATAGTTTCTGGGTTAGATCGACCATTCCTCTGACCAGGATGGCCATTCTTATGTTCTTAAGAACCATGTCAGTTCTCAGCAGTGGGAGTTTAGTAAAGCGTTACCCCTTTCGACCCAAGTGGTTAGCCAACATGCAGGGTCTTGTGGGTTGTTTCTGTGAAGAGGAGAAATAGACGATGGATAAGGTATTTCTGTGAGGCAATCCTGTTTATGTACAAAGAATGCACACAAAGTGCTGGTTCTCTGACCACAGTAGGAATCAACTAGGAAACCGTTTCCTTGCTCAGTCTGGCAAGCCTCTTTTTCCAGCCAGCAGTCTGCCCAAAAAGCCCCCTCTCCGCTTTCTTTCAGGGTCATGTGACAAGTACATCTCTGGCTGTCCTTGGCTTTCCACTGCCTTCTCTGTGTGTTTCTGTGGTGTTGCCACTGTACCTGTTCTCACACATGCAGCTCACCAAAACATTATCCAGCTGTCTACCTTTGCATTCAGCCCCCTGTGAAACCTCTCGGCCCTCGTAGCTCAGCTCCTGACTGGCCTGGCATGTTACCTGTGTTTTGGGGAGTGGCTCCTGTTGTTTCAGCTGTCTTCTGCCAAAAGGAGCTTAACTGCTTCTTACGTTTATCCTGAATGAAAGGCAGCTGTCACACCCACCAGCTTCAACAAGGTTTCAGCCAGCCTCCAGCATAGCAATATAAAAGTGTAACACATGCCAGCTGATTTGTTATGACTATTTCCTCACTGATGGGGAGAGACAACATCACTCATTTGTGAGAAAACTTTCCTTTGCTTGTGGAAGATAAATATCGAAGGCGCTCACCCTGAAAGAACATGTGATGGAGCTGGTGAGTAGGGGACCATAACTCCCATCAGCCCTGCCTCCTGGACAGGTAAGGGGAAATGACCTGAACCAGCAAGTGAACAGGATCTGGGAGGCAGGACCAGTGGCCGCATGGCAAGCTAGGAGCTGTAGAGAACCTGGATGCAGAGTGGAATCTCCAGGATCTGTCCACAGACCCACACATCAACCAGGCTGTGACTGCCAGCCTTACAGCAGCTGGGTGCAGCTCTGTGGGAGGCTTATGGGGCAGCAGCAGCTGGACAGGGAGCCAGTGCAGAGGGGCCCAATGAGAGACACTAGGTGACCTGGCTGGCCTGGAAACTTGCGAGCTCCTCTTTCCTTGAATAGAGACACGACTGGAGAGGGCACCCCACGCCCCAGCCCTGAAGAGGCCTGACTCTCAATTGGACTGGCCCAAGGAAAACCCATTATTGCTCACTTGAAATGTAACTGGTTAAGCCTCTGTTCCACCCCCGGGGGGGGGGGGTGTGTGTGTGCAACCTCTGCCCTTTCCTGCCGGCCCTCGTAAAATAACCTTTCACTCAGCCACGTGGCTCGGTGATTATTAGGACGCAGCGGAGCTAGCGCCTACCAGACCTAGCTGTGCACCTACAGGGCATGCCTGAGAGTGGCGCTACGCCTGGCATGCTATGGGTATCCTAGTGGTGTGGTGTACTCAACCCCGGTCCTTACAAGTGAGTGAGACGCCCCCACAAGGGATGGGGCCTTACAACGGGAGCGAGAGCCCTACTTAGAAGGTGGTGCTGGGGACCTCATTCGTGTGCATGTGCCATTAAGTTGGGTTTTCCTTTGTACTAACGCACTGGGATGAGAAGAGCTTGGGAGAGCCTGGAAACCCAGCATTTTACTAAGTACTTGGAGGGAAGGGAGCCCCCCGGGAGAAACACAGGGGAGAAGGGTGGAAGATGGGGAGCCACAAATACAGCCAAACCCTGTCAAGCAACACATGACAGTGGTATGAAAAGTGACCTCATAAGCAGAGTTGTTGCGGGCCGAGGAAGAGATTTATGGCTTAGGCTTAGGCTAGCACTGGGCATCTGGATCCGAGGCTGAAACACGGCGCTAGCCAAGGCCACGTGTCGTGGCCTAGCGCGCTTGCATAGTGGGTGTGAAACTTTTGTCATGTCGGGTGAAAATCATACAAAAATGGCAGCTGTTAGGGGAGTTCTGCCATGTTTGACCCGAACGGGCGGACAGGCTCCTGTCACCTGGATCCAAAGGTGTGGGCAAAGCAGGCCCAGGAGCGCTTCAAGCTACCTTAGTGCACCCCCCACTGACTGGGGGGCTGTTCCTTTCGGTTGTACGTGAGCATCTGGCCCATATTAGGAATTATTGGCTGGGAGTCCGTGTTGGTCTTGCACGACATATTCATTACCCTGCTGTTCGAAGCACATGGGACATGATGCCCCTGGCTGGGGACAGCCGCGCAGCAAGTAAACTGGCTCTAGAAGTAAGGGCCTCTGCTGCTCAGTCTAAATACAGTAAGCGCAAGCACCATAGCTGACTCAAACCTCTGAGGACTAGCCAGAGAGGGGGCGCGAGAGCCCCATTGTTGTTGCCGGTTACCCACGGCCTAGTTGGCTTTATTAGGCGCGGTCAGTCCTAATTCATATTTTCACTCATGTTCCCAACGACGTTTGCTTCTAAGTATACAGGGCATCAGTCAGGAAACCTGGGTGCTAGTCTCAACTCTGCCATTGACTCACTATGTGACCTTGGGCAGATCACGTAACACCTCTGTACATCGATCCCCATCTGTAAAATGGGCATGTTTATCCTGTGGGATCATCCCCTGTACAGTCTGTTCCTCCCTTGGGGGGATGGGGAGGGCTTATCCACGCCGCCTTAGAGTTATTTGCGACGGAGAGAGGAAAAGTGCAATATGAATCAAGTTAATGACAAATGAGTCTCGACTATCCTTGCCCAGTTCAAAGGAAGCTTGCCTGATTAATAGTAAAACTACAAGTGCCCTTCTAGTGCTGAGGGCACTTACATGTGCTTTGTCCATCACAGGAAGGGATGATCCTGCCCCCCACCTCACCCCCCCAAGAGAGAATAGACTGTAGGAGATGATCCCACCTAGGATGGGGAATACTCTGTAGGGGACCATGTATTGCTTGGGGCGGGGGGGGGTGTTCATTCAGGTGGGGCACAGGGGACTCCCCACCACCTTGTTCCTGCACTGACACCCATCCCCATCTCTGTCCCTGGGAGCCGACACAGAAGGACTCCAGCCAGTCCTGCAAGTGCCACCTGCCCCAGGCCGCTGGCCTCACCCCCATCCATGTGAGAAACTGGTTCAGCAACCACCACCAGCAGGACTGGGCAGCCTCAACCAAGAACAGGTGAGGGGACAAGCCCACCCTGGGGTCCGACATGGGATCCTGCCCCAGCCTTCAGCCTGGAGGGGATGGGAGATGTCCGTGAGACACACAGGGGTCTCGGTAGGGGGCACTGGGCTGCAGGGCAGGGGCTTGGTGGGGGGCGCTAGGCTGCAAGAAGCAGCCCGGGGGGCTGAAAGACCAATCAAATCCCACTATGATGTTCCTCTTTGCGGTTTCCTGGTTCCGCCCAAACACAGCCGAGGTTTTGGAGTGAGCTGACTTGAGTTCAATACCGGGGAGAGTGGGGGGGCGGTGAGACCCTTTCATTTACAGGAATAAAGGCTGCCTGGCTCTGAGGGTGGTACAGGAGCTCGTGGGTGTCTGGAAGATCAGGCGCTGTGCTGAGGCTCCGGATGCCTGGGTTCTATTATGGCCTCTGCTGTTAATGGGGCTTTAATGTCTCTGGCTCACTTAGGATTTTCCCTCCTAGGCTCTAGAAGTATTCACCATCCAAGCCTAGCATGGCCACGGCCACCCTTCCTACCCTGGCTGAGTGCCAGGCCAGCATGGGCCCGAGTGATGCCCCCTCCCTGCGGAGGCCAGTTCAGCCCCCAGCCTCAGTGCGCCCCCCACCAGCAGGCCGAAGGATCCGACGGCAGCCATCAGAGACCAGGAATTCTTGGCTGGGGCAGGCAGGAGTCATGGATTCCCCCAGTGATGACGTGGAAGACTGTGATTCAGAGGGGGATCCAGCCGGCAGCCACAGGAGGAGGAGTCCCTGAGCAGGTGAGAGATGGGTGGGGTACAGACAGCAGTGCTGAGCTGCATGGTATACATCAAGGTGGTGCCCATAGACCCTGCCGTCCTATCCCAGCATGCACTGGTGGGCTGCACAGCCCCCAGCCCTGCCCTTCTCTGGCTCCAGGGGCTCCCAGAATGGGGGGTGTCCGGGGCAGCAGCGGGACAGTGCTCCTAGAGCTGCCAAGGCAGGAATAATGCCCCCCGGGTGGCAGGGCCAGGAGCCAGGGCCCTAGGGGTGCCAGGTTTGCAACAAAGATCAACGGGTCATGGGCAGTTGGGGATAAGATGGACAGCTCAGGGGGCTGAAATACCCTCTGACCCCCCCCCATCCCACGTCCCAACACATGCACCAGGTAAATATGCCCCCCCCCCCTTGTGCAAGAAGCAGCTAGAGCTGCAGCCTCAGCGCACAAACTCCAGGACGGGCATCAGGGCAACAGGGCAGTTAAGCAGATTTAAAGTGGAACCTTTCCACGCTAGGGGGGCTGGCTCCAATCCAGCCCTGGGGCAGGGGGCCTGGGAATGAGACAGGGGGCCTTTCCCCTCCCGGGGGTGCCAGTTCTGGTCTGGATCCACCTTGTGTAAGGCATGTTTGCAGGATCTCAGCCCAGTTCTCCACAGGACACACACACAGCCCTGCCCGTGGGCACTAACCCGCCCCTCGCCGGCAACCCCAGCACTGGGGCTAGGCAGCTAAACAAGCCACCTTGGGAGTAAGAGGTGCAGCGGCAGGGAGAGCAGGGCGGGGGGCTCTTCAGGGCTCCCCCCGAATCAGACTCCAGGATGAATCTCCAGCAGATTTTCGGGGTATAAAGCGAGAACACGGTGCTGTGTTTCCCCTCCGGGGGCTGAGCACGGACTCTTGGGGTTTTGCCCCAGAGGGAAGTGGGGTCTAATGGGTTAGAATGGGGGCTGGGCATCAGGCATCCTGGGTTCAATTCCTGGCTCTGCCCCTGGCGTGAGTGAGTGATTTCCTCTCTCCAGTGCTCCGTCCTTCTGCGGGGGCTGAGCTGGCTCTGTTCATGTTCCCAGAGAGGCTGAAGCCAGCAGGACAGTGGTCTGGACTGCTTGGGGCCATGCAGTGTCTAGGCAGGGATGGGGAAGCCCTGGGCCTTGACAGGGCTCAGCGAGGGCTTGACTAAGGGCTCTAACCTTCCTGTTCTGCACCACCCGTGCACCGTTTGACCTGCACTCCAGGAAAGCAGGCCCTGGGCCCCACGGAGCCAGTGCGGAAGCTCAAGATGCACCTGCATCTGTCAGTCCCTCAATAAACCCTAATGCTTCCATCAGCAGCTGTGTCTGTCATTCTTACTGCGCAGGCCTGGAGGGCTGACCCCCGTGCTCCAGGGCAGTGGTAGGTGGTGCTGTGATGGAGGGAGCAGGACGGGCTCAGTAGGGAGCACGTGCCCCTTGCAGTCAGTGCTGGCCCCAAAGTCTGAGTCCAGGGGGCCGAGCTCAGGGCTGGGATAGCAGTGGCTGCAGGCTGGCAGTGAGGGGCATCAGCAGGGCTGCTATATCAGTTGGCTCCATTTCCCGGGCTGCCCTGTACTGCTCGCTCCATGCCCCAGAGCAGATCAGCTCATGGCTCCAGCACCCATAGGCAAGGCACTTGAGCAGTTTAGCCCATCTGCTCCTGCCAGAGTGGCTCGTGCTACCCCCAGGCCTTGGAGCTGCCACTCACTCTTAAAGGGCCCTGCCCCAGGAGGGTCTGCAATAGAGTCTCTGCAGGTCCTGGGCAGTGCTGAGTGCCAGTTGCCTCTGGGGTGGGGCATGGGGGCTGTTCACACAGGACTCCCTCACCTGGTGCTGAGACGCAGCAGCGGGCTACCTGCATGCGCACACAGCACAGTTCATGCCATGACCAGCCGTACCCTAGTCTGGGCTTAGCTCCTCCAGCAGGGGACTCCCCCACCACCACCACCTTGCACACGCGCACGCGCACACGCGCACACAGAGCCTGGCTCATCCCCTCCAGAAGTAGGTAGCACAGCCACATACCCAGACTCTGCTGTGGGTTTGTGTCCCTTTATTCACTGTCAGGCTCACTCCAGCCAGGCCTCCCTGGGCATGCACCATTTAACCACCAGCCCCTTGGCACAGCCTCAGGGAGAGAGGGGTGCCAGGGCAGAATAGATACCCTGCGGGGGAGGTTTGAGAGGAAATTAAACTATCCCCCAGCCTCACTCTGCCATGGGGGTCACAGCCTTGGGGAGGGAGGGGTGAGGCACCGACCCCACAGTATCAAGGTCCTCCAGCTATCAGGGATTTAGGGCAGCCCCAGTCACCTCCAAAGGAAGCTCCAGCCCCTCCTGCACATCTGGCACATCTGGGGAAGGCTGCCCCCTGCCCTAGGCTCCCCCTTTGCACAGGTCTGTCAATGTCCCTGTCCCAGCCCTGGGCTCAGTCTAACCTCTGGAATCCAATTCCACGCACAGGAGCTGAGATCAGAATCCAGCCCTGACCCCGTAGCCCTCAGGGGGTGACTGGATCTACACCCGGAGAGCTGAGCGCACACACTGGTTTTGCTGCGACGTGGCTCCCCTTGTTCTACCTCAGCCAGGGCCTGTGTGCCACGAGCACTGGGGTCCCCGGGGCAGGGGAGGGGGGTTCAGTTGTTCCCCGGGGGTAACTTCGTTGCTCTCCTCCTGTCTCCAGGCACCCATCCACGCTCCTGGCCGTGCACCGAGTTCATAGAGGCGTCCCAGCCGCTGTGCCCGGGGTGCCCTGTGGGGGACACGTCTCCCCACTGCGCATGATGATCACCGGAAAGTAGAGGGCGTCGTGGTAGCAGGGTGGATTCCCCAGGGGCTGCCTCTCTGCCCCGCCCCCGCTCAGGCTGCGGAAGATGCCGCGGCCCAGCGAGAAGCGGCTGCGGCTGAAGGGCAGGCGGGCGTAGAGGGCCCGGGTGCCGCAAGAGGGGAGCGAGTTGCTGCTCAGCGTGCGACGGCAGCGCTGCCAGCCCCGTAGGTAAGCCCCGCCTGCCATGACCGCATCCATCAGCACCGCCTCTGAGTAGCTGGGCACCAGCTGGCGGTTGGAGCAGATGTGCCACTCCAGCTCCGTCATGTCCACCGTGGCCACGCGTGGGATGGGGCGGCCGTAGCCAGGGGGCTCCAGGGAGCCGGGCCCGTCCTCGGTACCGAAGAGCTTCTCCACGTGGTAGTGCACGTTGGCCGTGCGGTACCCGGCCAGCACCCGCAGCGGCCAGGACAGAAGCGCCAGCGAGGCTGCCCAGAAGGCCCAGCGCCGGGCGAACCAGGGAGGGCGCCCTGGCTCAGGGAAGACCATCAGCTGCTCCTGGAAGTTGACATCCTGCAGCCGCATGCCCTCTCGTGCCTCCAGGTAGTCGTCCAGCCCCTCGTTCTGGCCGAAGAAGCGTGCCCGCTGTGCCAGGTAGGCAGCCTCGGCCCGAGCGCTGGCGAAGCTGAAGCACTTGGTGAAGCGCAGGCGCGTGGCCGGGTGCTCAGCCAGGCCCAGCAGCTCCTTGGAGATGTCGCGCACGCCGTGGGCCGTGTAGTCAAAGTGGCTCTCGGCCACGTGGGTGTTGACCCGCTCGTGGTACACCTGGGTGGTGGTGTAGGCATCGCCATTGCGATAGCGGGTCACCTGGCGCGTCCGGCGGACGTAGTGGTAGCTCACCGCCTTCCACCACACGCAAGGCGCTGCCTGCTGCATGCGCTGCACCAGCTGGTGCACGCTGGCCGTGCTGGCCCGGGGCTGGCGCCGGGCCTGGGCAAAGCAGTGCCAGCATTCTACCAGGTAGAGCAGGTACAGCATGGCCAGGAAGGCCAGCGGGATGTAGAGATAGCCATCGGAGCAGGGGCTGGCGTGATAGACAGTGGAGGTTCCCCGGGCTGCTCCATCAAAGGCCAGGCGGGTGACGGTGGACAGGTGGCACCAGGCCACGGCACCAAAGCAACCATACATCAGCAAGGTGAGCAGGAGGCACCGCCAGTGTGACTCCCGCCACAGGGAGCTGCTCAGGGACTGCTTGAGGGGGCGCTGCTGCTCCAGGGAGAGAGAAACACAGTTAGTGGGGAAAAGCGCTGTGTCCCTTTCCCTGTCCCCTCGCCCTGAGGCTGGATCAGCGTCCATGCCCCGCAACAGGGGAAGGTCCCGTTTCCTTTCCTCCCACGCCCGCCAGTCCCCCCTGAGCAGCCCAGAGCTGCTGCCCCCTGGAGAGGAAAGGCCGCATGTCCCCTACCCTGCCCTCCAACCTCCAACCATCGAAAGGGCTGGCCCAGGCCAGACAGCACTAGCCAATCAGGATGCCCGTGAGCAGGCTCTTGGCTGGAAAGGGGATGGCCCCTCTGGCACAAGGCCCAGCTGTGCCCACAGCGAGCATCTAATCCGCCCCCACCCGCCTTCCACCTCAACAGCATCTCGTGGGCACCAGGCAAAGTGCCAACTACAAATGGACTCCCGGGGGCAGGGCAGGGCTAGGGATGCAGATGCATCAGCACCAATGAGCTCACTGGGGGATGGGAAGGCTCAGGGCCAAATTAACCACCCGACTTTACCCCCTATGTCCCTCCCGCTCCCAGAGCTGGGTTTAGAACCCTGGAGTCCTGGCTTCCACCCCCACTGCTTTGGCCCATTAGATCCCACCCTGAACTGGGCCTGGAGCCCAGGAGTCCTGGACCTCTGCTCACCTCTAACTGCCTAGCCCCCACTTGCCTCCCAGGCCCAAGGACAGAACCCAGGAGTCCTGGTTCCTACCGCCCCCTGCTTTAGACCTCAGGCCTCTCCTGGAATTGAGAACTGAACCCAGGAGTCGGGGCTGCCAACACCCCAGCCCCCATTCTCTGCCACTGGACCCGCAACCTCCCAGAGCTGGGAATGGAGGGGTGGGCCCAGGGATGTGAGGGGGGGAGACGCAGGGATCGAAACTGCCCAGAACTAGCCAAAGCAGGACTGCCCCGCACGTCTCCTCCTGCCTCTGCGATTACCCCCCCCCTCCCCAAGTGTTCCCTGCAGGACTGGCGGGGACGGAGAAAACAAGCGCTCCCCACCCCACCCTTGGCCCGGGGGGATGCCAGCCCCAGCAAGCCCTCCCCCCATCTCTGCCTTTGTCCCGATCGAGCCCCTCACGGTCCCTCCCCCTCCCCCCACACCCAGCCCCAGCAAGAGACGCCGCCACCAGCCCCAGCCGCTCTGCTGCAATGCAGAGCCCGGCACCCGACCCGCCTCCCCGCGACGGGCCCGACAGCAGCCCCCACACCCCGGGCCAACGGGGTCCCCCAGGCCCGATCCAGCCCCGGTGATTCCGGTGCATCGTCCCTCCACATGGTAACGAGTTACCGAAATGCCGGGGGAACGGAGCGGGGGAATCGCCGTGACCCCCACGTCCACAGCCCCATACACCCCAACCCCGCCTGTCTCCCCGTACCCCCAGCCCCGCCTACCCCCAGCCCCCACCTCCCATCCCCCCAACGCTGCCTACCCCCCAACTCACACGCAAACACACCCCCACGCCCTGCCTGTCTGTCCTGGGTGGGGGGGAGTTCCCAGCAGCGCTTCCCCCCCCGCAACTAGCCCCTGGGGGGAGAGCACCCCACCCCTTGCGCGTGGGGGTCCAGGATCGGGCCCAGCGCTCACCTCCTCCCGGTGCGGGTCCCCCGCGGCGGGCGGGCCGGGCAGCGCCCCCTCGCCGAGCATGGCTGTTGCTGGGGGCTGCGGCAGCCGGGATCGCGGGCACCATGGCGGGGTCAGACCCAGCGCGCCCCGGCCCGAGCGCGGAGCCGCCTCCCCGCCTGGTGCATCTTCTGCGCCCCGCTCCGATTGCTCCGTGCGCCTGCTCCGCCTCCCCCGGCGGGGCCCTGCCCGCGGCGCCGGGGCCGCCTCCCTCCTGCCCCGGTGCCCAGCTTCCCCTGCCCAGCACTGCTCCCCGGCTACACCATCGCCCCCGGTTCCGCAGCCCTACTCCCGTGCGCCCAGGCGCCCCATCGCAGAGCCCCCCCACATCCACCCTCCGCCGCCTCCAGTGCACCCAGGTGCCCACCTCCCCTGCCACCCAACCCAGGGCCCTGATGTGCCCTGCACCCCAGTGCTACCTGCACATCCTACATGCATGTGTCCCCTGAACCCCCACTCCTCACCCCCCAGTGCAACCCACACCTCCTGTCCCTGCACTTCACCCCCTGTGCCCTATGCTACCTGCATGTGCCCCCAGAACCCCCATACCTCACCCCCTCAGTGCGACCCACATATCATGCTCCTAATTGACCCTCTTCCCCCAGCCCAGGTGCCATCCTGCAACCCCCCAATCTGTGCCTCCTGCTTCTACCAACCTGCACCCCCCTGACACCATCCCCAGTGCCTCCTGCCCCCCCTCCGTGCCTACAATCCCCACTCCCCTTGCTCTCCAATACCCTTAGGGGTGCAAGGTGTCTCAGCTCTGCATTACCAAAGTCCGACTATGCCTCCTTCCTTTCCCCTTTCCCCCCCCCCCCCCCGACCCCCATGTTGTTGCATTTTGGAGATGGTCCCTAAGATGGATAGGAATTCAGTTCCCCCTAATGCCCCTGGCAGAATGGCTGGTCCTGACTGCCCATGGACTCCATTGCTCAGGTAAGAGAAGTGAGACTGGCTCCACTGCCCTCCCCCCAGGCCTCCTCTCCATCTCTCCCTGCAGCTCCCATGGTGCCAGGACAAGGGGGCAGTGCCCAGGCAAGGGAGCCCCTATCTCAGAGAACGTGTGCAGCATGCAAGACTTCCTTGTGCAGTGTGCAAAGAACTAGATTCCCTGGAGACTGGCATGAGAGTCAGTGGGTGAGCTGCAGAACTCCCTGCCACAGGATTTATGGATGGGAGATTCAAAGGCCAGAAGGGCCTGTTCTCATCCTCCATCCTGACTCCTGAATCACTCAGGCTGGGTACTTCCCCACACCGATCCCTGCACCCCACCCAGAGCTGCTGGCTAAGCTGGAGTTGAGCTTTTAGAGAGACACCCAGTTTGGATTGAAAGACCACACTTGATGGAGAACCCCCTTCCCCCATCCCTGGGGCAGTTGTTCCAAGGGTGAGTCCCCTCTCCCTGTTGAACATGTGTCCCTCGGTTCCAGGCTAAATGTGTCGGGCGCTGGCTCCCAGCCCTTGGCTCTTGCTCAGCTTTTGTCTGTGACATTAATGAGCCCCCAGCTCCAAGAAATCTCCCTGTGGAGGTGCTGAAAGGCCAGGATTGAGCCCCTTTGGTACCTTCTCTGGGATAAACTAAATGCAGCTCCATCAGACTCTCCTTGCAAGGCAGGTCCTCCAGGCCTCGGATCCTTCTTGTGGTTCTTCTCTGAGGCTCCCCTTGATTTGTCACCAGCCTTTGGAAGAGTGGTAACTGGATGTGGGTGTAAGATCCAATCTCGGTCTCACCAGTGCTGTGTGCTGTAGAGGGGATTCACCTCCCAGCTCCTGCTCCATGTCCCTCAGACATGCCAGGATCACACTGACCCTCATACCAACAGTATGGCACTGGGAGCTCCTGCTCAGCTGATTTGCACCAGCACTGATGAGTCCCTGCAATCCTGGATACAGCCCCCAGCCCGTGCTGTGGTCAGGGCTCTCCAGCCAGGCATTGTGGAGTCATGCCTGCTATTAGGCGAAGGTTCAACTGGTCCAAAAGGGACGGTGAGTTAAGCAAGTCACTTTACTCAAAACCCTGTAATCTTGGGACTCCAGGAACTGGCACTTTACATAGACCCCTCTGGGGCATCCTCTCAGCAGGTGGAAATTGACCAGGCTCCACTGAAGTCACCAGCGTGGGGATGACTTTCACGCACTGAGAATCTACTACCAGTAGCGAATAACTCCACCTGCAATTGGGGCCAGCCAATTGGGCCGTGTGAGGGTGGGAGTCAGTGGCCCAAAGTGGGGGTGTGCTTTGGGGTGCAGATGGGGCCCAATGGGCTTAGTCTCCCAGTGATCCATGGTATTTGACTAATTCCTGCAGGCTCTGTTTTTAAAAATGTGCTAAATTGTTATTCAGATATGAACTCTCCCCATCCCCCCCATCTGTGGCCAGCAAAAACCTCATTGGTGGCTGCCTCAGGCTCCTCCGCTTCTCTGTGTACTTATTGTTCCAATTCCCCACAATTACATCAGGATCCTCACACCAATTGCTATTGGCCAGTAGCTGAGTGCACCTTCCCCAGGGTATTGTGCAGGGGAGGCGTGCACTCATATGCCTGATATTTTCCTGGCTCTGCAGGTGTACCTGACAGAGCTGTGGGATGTACAGCAGACTCGGGGGCAGGAGAGGGGTCGCTGTTGACTCTGGAAAAAGCCTTGGTGGTCATAGTGGATAAGCAGCTGAGCATAAGCTCCCAGTGTGATGAAATCCTTTGATGCACAAACAAGGCAATCTCAGGTAGGAGAAGAGAGGCTCCGTTACCTCTGTATGTGTCAGGGCCGGGGGTGCGACCACTGCTGGAATCCTGTGTCCAGTTGTGGTGTCCACAATTCAAGAAGGATCAGGTTCATAAATTGGAGAGGGGTCAGGGAAGAGCCACAAGAATGATTAAAGAATTGAAAATGTGCCTTAGATGAGAGACTCCAGAAGCTGAACCTGCACACCGTAACAAAGAGCAGGTTAAGAGGTGGCCCGATCACAGTCTATATGTACCTACATGGGGAATGGAAATTTAACAACGAGATTTTAAATCCAGCAGACAGAGATCTAACATCCAATGGCTGGAAACTGAACTGACACAGAGCCAGACTGGAAAGAAGGCATAATTTTTTTTTACCAGCGAGGGTAGTTAATCATTGGAGCAACTTCCCAAGGCTCATGGTGGAGTCTTCATCAGACAACTTTTAAATCAAGAATCAATGTTTTTTCCCCCCCTCAAGTAGCTGCTCTAGTTCAAACAGGAATTAATTCAGGACAGTCCTGTGGTCTGTCACATGCAGGAGGACAGACCAGATGACCACAATGGTCCCTTCTGGCCTTGACATCTGTGACTGTATGTGCAGTGCGGGGGGCACTGGTTGGCAGTAGCCACTAACCTCTGTACAGAGCATGGATCTAGTATGCAGAACCCTGGCTGAGCTACTCCCTCGCCCGCTCTGCTTGCCCCTTCGCAACTGCTGGCCCCCGCCCCCACACTCCTGGCACGTAGAGCTTCATCCGCAGTAAACACGCATGCGCGACTCCCTGCTGCCACACATCCTACCCTCTCACTTCTCATTGGAGCAACTGGGTCTGGATTGATATCTCCTGAGCCAATCAGTGTGACCGTTTGTCCAATCCACGTGCGCCGGCGACCAATCGGAAGTGGGGAGCGTGTGGCCGGGGACGTGGCCGCTGCCGGGTCTCAGGGTCCGGTACGAGGCGCCCGCAGCGAACGAAGGGCCCGTGAAAGCGCCCGTGGGGGGGGGCCCCGCAGCTCATTGTTATTCATACCCACAAAGCCCCGCGGAGGCCGGCCGCGCGCTGAGCCCGCCATGGCCTATCACCAGGGCTACGGGGGGCAAGGTGAGTGCGGGGCGCGCCTCTCCTGAGGGCTGGGCCAGTGGGGGGCTGCGGGGCCGTTCTCCCCCCCCCCTTCCCGGTCCCCGGTGCTGCCTCCCTCGGGAGGCCCCGGGCCAGCGCCAGCCCCTGCCAGGCTGGTGTCTCCGCCGCGGCCTCCAGCCGCCCCCGGGCTCGCGGCGTCGGGTTCCCGCCGCTCCGGGCTCCCCTGGCCCCGCGCGTGGGCAGCTGTGGGGGCTGGACCCCAGCGGGCACTCGGGGGTCTCTCCGGGGCTGGGGCAGGGAGCCTCAGGGCGGTTTGGGGGCAGCGCCCGGGGTAATGGGGCTCAGCCTCCTGACACCGTCCAGGGCCCGGCAGGAGCTGGGGTGGGGGGACCCCAGGCCCTGTGTGGGGAGGGGCGATGCCAAGGGCCAGGCCTGCTGTGATGTGGCGTGAGTTAGTTACACGGTAGAATGGCCCCCCCACCCGCCCCAAGTCGGGAAGAAAAGACCAGCGTGTCCCTATTTCCCAGCGGCGTCCCATTCGCCGCTCCCCGCCAAGGCGCTTAGACACCAGGAGTGAGTCTTGATCTTCTCTTTGAGAAGCTGAGCAGCTGGAGCTCTTAAAGTCTTCGAGTGAGAGACTTCGTTCTTCAGCCCCCAAGTCGCTTTGACGGCTCCTTTCTGCACCCTCTTCCGTTTTTCAAGCTGTGGCCCCAGAACCAGATGCCCTGTTCCAGTAAGGGTCTACCCAGTGCTGTGTGCTCCTACCTACACCTACTCTGGTTACAGATTGGGTGACTCCAAGGGTCACCTTGGTCCTCATTGCCACAACATGGCACTGGGAGCTCATAGTCAGTTGCTTGTCCACTTTGACCCCTGGATCCTGTCCAGAGTCCCTGCTCTCCAGGAGACAGTCCCAGCTCGGTTGGCACGGCCTGACCCCCTTGTTCTTAGATGGGTTGCCAATTTTGGCTGTATTAAAATATAGTGTGTCTGAATGGGCCCTGCTCCCCAATCGATTCAGCTCGCTTCATATGACAGCCCTGGCCCAGTCATTGTTTATCAATCTACATGTTGTCTGCACATCTGATCAACGTTGATTTTATATGGATTGCAGGCTCCAAGCACCGAGTCCGGGGCCCCATTGTCCCTCCTGCCCCGGACCCCCACCAGCTCTTCGATGACACCAGTGCTGGTTTCCCACATGCACAAGGCACTCCCGCCTCAGGAATCGACATGGGCTTCAACACCCTACTGGCTGACCCAATGGCTAACGTGGCCGTGGCGTATGGCTCCTCCATCGCCAGCCAGAGCAAGGACATTGTCCACAAGGAGGTACGGGAGGGACAAGACCCAGACCCCTGCATTGCACAGGGCTAGAATGGAGGGGGCTGGGCAGATTGGGGGTGTTGAATGCTCTGCAGCCCCTGGAGTCTGCATACCCTGCCCCCCCATGGTCGGGAGAGTCCTCCCCTATGTGGCAGTACCCCCTCTGCTGGGCAGAGGGAACTGAGTCTCCATGGTCCTTTCACAAAAGGGAGCACGGTCTGCTTGTTAAAGTGAGGGGTCTGGAAGTCAGGACTCCTGGGTTCCTTTCTCAGCTCTGGGAGGCGAGTGGACCTCGGGGGCCAGGATTCCTGGGTTATATACCTGGTGGTGGTAGGGGAGTGGGATCTAGTGGATTAGAGCCAGGATGGGCTGGGAGCCAGGACTCCAGGGTTCCCTTCCTGTCTCTTTGCCTCAGTTTCTTGTCTATAAATTGGATCTGGCCCGCACAGGAGAAGGGGGAGGTGTCGCTAGTTGACTAGTGATGGGCTTTGTCCTGCCAGGATGCCCCAAGCGCAGTAAGCCCCTGTCACACACATCCCATTTTGCCCAGTGCAGTAATCTCCTTGTGCAGCCTGGTGTGATTAGTCCTCCATTATGCCCCATAGCATGACCCCCTGCTCTTCCTGGCACAGTAAGTCCCAAGTCCCCTTTCTGGTTCCATAACCCGTCTCTCTCCCTGCACAGATCCACAGGTTCATGTCCGTGAACAGGCTCAAATATTTTTTCGCCGTGGACACTGCCTACGTGACCAAGAAGCTGGCACTGCTGCTCTTCCCGTATGCACACCAGGTACGGGACGCCCTTGCCGTACATCCTGATGCAGAAGCTGTGGGGTTGAGAGTCATGACTCCTGGGTTCTCTCCCCAGCTCTGGGAGGGGAATGGGATCAAGTGGGATAGAGGAGCATGGGCTGAGAGCCAGGACTCGTGGGTTCTATTTGCAGTTCTGGGAGGAGATTGTGGTTCAGTGGGATACTGGGGGGGATGATGGGGGGTTTGCCTGGGAAACCAGGACTCTTGGGTTCTAGTCCGGGTTCTGCCATTGGTTCAATTGCATGATGATGATGTCTGTGCCTCAGTTTCCCCTGCTTAATGGATAAGGATCTGCAAGGCTTAGAGGCAGTATCTAATCACTCTCCCTTCTCTTTAGAACTGGGAGGTTCGGTACAGCAGGGACACACCCCTGACACCCCGGCAGGACATCAACGCACCCGACCTGTACATCCCCAGTGAGTATGATCAAGCAAATAGTGATGGGGAAGGGGCCTCTCCTCCTAGCCCAGGTTAGTCAGGTCTGATGCCCTCCACTCTCAGGCCATTCACCCACAGCCCCAGGGGCCAGGGCCTGATGACCCTTCTCCTAGGACTGGTAGCTAGGGTCTAAGGGACCCCCCGTTTCTGTCTGTATGTAGTGCGAGAGAGAGAGCAGTTGGGAGGTGTCAGAGAGAGAGGGTGTGTACGGGAATGAAAGGATGGTGGAGCGCATGAATGGGGGCGGGGGTCAGTGGACAGACTGCCCGGTCAGTTAGGCAGACAGACATAGCTAGCACTGTCCCCTGGGAGGCTGATCCCCTCCCCTCACATTCCCTGTCCTCTGTGGGTTGTGTTTTCCCCTTAGTGGAAGCTCTAGCTCATGCTTCATCTGTGTCTCTATTTCAGCCATGGCCTTTATCACCTACATCCTGTTGGCCGGCATAGCCCTGGGCCTGCAGCAAAGGTGAGTCCTGCTTCCCTGGAGCCACCAAAACTCTGAGCCCACCTTTCTCCCACAGACTTTGTCAGAGGCGCTCTCCCCTTGCAGGCAGCGCTGACCCCAATGCCCTAGCACAGTGGGTCCTTTGTTCCAGTGATTCCCAGGTGTGGAGGATCCACCTGGTGTTTTCCTCAAAAGCTGAGGTGTGAACCCAGGTGTCCTCCTAGCCAGGTTCCAGATTGGGTGACTCTACCTATCTCTAAATCCCTGCTACAGTTTCTGTCAGTTGCAGGATTCTCCCCCACTTCCTCTCTCAAACTCAGGTGTAGCTTTGCTATGTGCTGGTAAACAGTCCCTGCACCCCACTCCAGAGGTGGCTGCGTCTCAATGCCAGGCAAGGGATCCCTGTATAAATAGCACCTGCACCCCACCCCAGAGGCAGAAGTTAAAGCTGATTTGCTATCATGGTTCCTTGGCAGGTTCTCCCCGGAGGTGCTGGGCATGTGCGCCAGCACTGCCTTTGTGTGGGTCGTTATCGAGGTCCTCGCCCTGCTGCTGAGTCTGTACCTAGTGACAGTGCAGAGCGACCTCACGCCCTTTGACCTGCTCGCCTACAGTGGGTACAAATATGTGGGGTGAGTCTGCACACAGGACAGCCCTGCTGCCGCAAGCCAGCTGGGCAGGCAGCAGTGCCAGGCAACTCCCAGGGATGGAGGTTCAAGGCTACAAATGTGGGGCAGAGGTTACAGAAAACTAATTTTTTGTTTTCATTAAATTATTTTCATTTCAGCCTAATTATCTAAATTTTTAATGGAAAATTTCAGTATTTTGGCAAAAATTTAAATTTTCATAATATTTCAGTTTTGCTCAAAAATTTTGGGGGAAAAACTGCTGTTAGGGCATCATGGGAGTTATAGTCCTGGAGCCTCAAGCCCCCATTCTCCACTGTGCGAGTTTCCCTTGCACGGACTATATCTCCCATGATGCACCAGTGGGGTGGGCCTTGGGGTTCTGCTGGAATGCGGGGCTGGACCGGGTAATGCTGGGGTGGGGTTGGGGGCTCTGCCAGGGTTGGGATGACTGGATGGGGCGAAGCTGAGAGTGGGTCTGAGGTGTCCAGCTGGGAACGGGGGACTGGGTGGGATGATACTGAGGGTGAGACTGAGGGGTCCCACCAGGGTGAGGGAGCAGGCTGGATGACATGATGCTGGAGTATGGGATCTGGTGCATCTGTGCAGGGAGGGGAGATCTGAGGAGCCCCCTCTCACTGCCTGGCCCTGCCCTCCCCTAATTTCTGTCTCCTCCAGGATGATCCTGGCTGTGCTGGGGGGGCTGCTCTTTGGCAGTGATGGGTACTACGTGGCCCTTGCCTGGACATCCTGTGCCCTCATGTACTTCCTGGTGAGTGCAGGGCCCAATACGGACACCTACAGCCTCTGTAATCTCTAGGGCCAGCCCCT
This sequence comes from Chelonia mydas, assembly GCF_015237465.2. Classification (NCBI taxonomy): domain Eukaryota; kingdom Metazoa; phylum Chordata; order Testudines; family Cheloniidae; genus Chelonia; species Chelonia mydas. The sequence continues at coordinate 28,964,312 of NC_057853.1, forward strand.
ATATAGACACATAGGGCCCCCATAAATCCCTGGGACTAGGCACCCAGGAATGGGGGTTGCTTCCTATAGCAGCTATAGCCCCTGTAACCCCACAGGTTGGAGGTGCTTGGGAGTGGAGAAAGGGGAAGAGCCTCAGAAGTGAGCGAGGCCATGTGGCCCCTGGGCCGTTTGAGGCCCTCCCATTGGGCTAGTCTCCAAGGCCCCGTCCCCACAGGGTGGTATCTGCCAATCCCAGCTGCAGGGCGGTGGCAGCAGTAGCCTTTGAACATGGGGCATCATGGGACTTGGTAATGGCTCCCTCAGCCACAGTAGCTGCAATGTTCAACTCACCCCATGGGGCAGCGCAGTCCCCACAATCCTGAGAGGTGGGGCCCTGGGCATGGGGCTGTGTGAGGAGAGGAGTGGGCATGGATAATTACCAGTTCATCCCCCATGTCTAATGCTGTCTCCCCACAGCTGAGGTGGTGGCAGGGAGAGACAGGGGCAGGTGGGTTACCAGGCCAGGCTCCCCCCTATATCTAATGTTGTCTTTCCCCAGGCACGCTCCCTGCGAATGAAGCTGCACCCATCCCTGGTGCCAGATGGGATGGGGCATCCCAGGGGCGGTGGGCGTGGTCAGACCTATGTCACCCTGGGGGCTGCTGCCTGCCAGCCACTCATCGTCTACTGGCTCACCTTCCACCTGGTCCGCTGAGATGGGACAGCATAGCGCCTGGGGGACAGTCCTTCCCAGACACATGGACTCCTGGGACGCCCCCAGACGTAGAGGCACCCAGGACAACACATCCTGCAATACACAGCTGGCGGGGACCACACACAACCTGAAGCATGGACACCTCAGACCCCCATGCGGGGTCTGGCAGCCAGGACTCCTGGGTTCTATCCCTAATTGGCTGGGTGACCTGAGGCGCGTCCCTTCTCCTGCCTATGCCTCAGTTTCACCCTCATTATGAAGGAGGGATGATAACACTAACCTGCCCTCTGGGACTTCCCCAGCCACATCACCTCGGGTGCAGGGCCCTATCCCCCGACCTCCCTTCTGCTGGTGAGTATTTGGTCCTTCAGTCCCCTGCGGTGGAAAGTAACCCAAAAAAACAGTGTTTCCAGCATATCAGTGTTTTCCTGGAAAACTCCATCAAAACCCAACACTGGGAGAGAGGGAATAAAGAGTCCTGACTAACTAGCAGTCTGTGTGTCAGTGCTGGGCCATGGTGCTAGGGGGAGCTTTACAGCAGGGAGTGGGGCAGTGGCCCAATAGGGGGCACTTTGCCCTTGCAGCCCTGGCCCCAATGCCCAGACATGGTACTAGGCGGGCTGTGCAGCAGGAAGCAGGATGGGGGCTCAGAAGGGGAGCATTCTATCCTTGCAGGCTTTGTGGACCCCTCTACACACAGCACTAGTACAGCTCCCCTCAATCGCAACCTGAAGCCACTCTGCAATTTCTGTCCCATTCATAGAACCATAGATTATATATCACAGAATCATAGATATGTAGGGCCGGAAGAGAGATCTAGACCAGCCTGCTGCTCTGAGGCAGGACTGAGTACACCAGGGATCTTTGGGATCATCTACTCTGACCTGTATGACACAGGCCATGGGACTGAGCTGAATTAATTCCTGTTTGAACTAGAGCAGATATTTTAGAACAAATCCAATCTTGATTTAAAAATTGCCAGTGACGGAGAATCCACCACAATCCTTAGGAAGTTGTTCCATAGTTAATTATTAAATTGTTAAAAACTTGTGCCTTATTTCCAGTCTGAATTTGTCTAACTTCAACTTCCAGCCATTAGATCGTGTTAGACCTTTGTCGGCTAGACTGATGAGCCCTCTGTTATCCAAGTGCTGTTCCCCACTGGGTACTTCTAAAGGGTGACCAAGTAATCCCTTAGCTTTCTCTTTGTTAAGCCAAATAGATCAGACCCCTGGAGTCTCTCACTATGAGGCATGTTCTCTAAGCCTTTAATCATTCTCCTGGCTCTTCTCTGAGCCCTCCAATTTATCAGCATCCCTCTTGCATTATGAACTGGATGCAGGATTCCAGCAGATGCTGCACCAGCGCCACCTACGAAAGTCTTCCCCTATTTATACATCCCAGGATTGCATTAGCCCTTTTGGCCACAGATTCACTTTGGGAGCTCACATTCAGCTGATTATCCACCATGACTCCCCAAGCCCTTTTCAGAGTTACTGCCTCCCAGGATAAAGTCCCCCATCCTGTAAGTGTAACCTACATTCTTTGTTCCTATATGTATAACTTTACATTTTGCCATATTAAATCACATATTGGTTGTTTGCACCCAGCTTACCAGCTCGTTCTGTATCAGTGACTTATCCTTTTCGTTATTCACTAGTCCTCCCATCTTTGTGTCATCTACAGACTTTATCAGCAATTATTTTTTGGTTTCTTCCATGTCATTGCTAAAAATACTAAACAGGATAGTGCCAAAAACCAGTCACTGTGGGACCCTAGTAGAAACATATGCACCCAGTGATGATTTCCTGTTTACAAGTACAACATGAGACAGATCAGTAAGCCAGTTTTTAATCCAGTTAATGTGTGCTGTGGTGATTTAGTATTGATCTGGTTTCTTAAGATAGACTTCTGTAAGTCATTTGCCATGGTACCCCAGGATAAGTGTTTGACATCAACACTCATCTTTGACTCTCAAAAAAATATACCAAGTTATTTTGACAGGCTCTATTTTCCATAACCCTATGTTGATTGGTTTTAATTATACCACACTTCTTTATTAATTGAGTTCTATTGTGTCAGTCATTCCATTATTGTGCCCTGGAATGATGGAGGTGGGAGGTTCATTAGGGTTTGGTATCTTTACAGCTCAGGGTTGAGTGTTTGGCTGTAGGGGGCTTTGAACCCATGTGGGGGACAAGTGCAGGCCCTGCTCCCTGCAGTGCTTAAAGTAGTGTGAAAAAGGAGTTGCGGGAGGAAGAATTTCAAGGCCATTATCTTTGAAAACTCATGGCGCTCAGGGGAGGTCCCAGACGACTGGAAAAAGGCTAATGTAGTGCCCATCTTTAAAAAAGGGAAGGAGGAGGATCCAGGGAACTACAGGCCAGTCAGCCTCACCTCAGTCCCTGGAAAAATCGTGGAGCAGGTCCTCAAGGAATCAATTCTGAAGCACTTAGAGGAGAGGAAAGTGATCAGAAACAGTCAGCATGGATTCACCAAGGGCAAGTCATGCCTGACTAATCTAATTGCCTTCTATGACGAGATAACTGGCTCCGTGGATGAGGGGAAAGCAGTGGACGGGTTGTTCCTTGACTTTAGCAAAGCTTTTGACACGGTCTCCCACAATATTCTTGCCAGCAAGTTAAAGAAGTATGGGCTGGATGAATGGACTGTAAGGTGGATAGAAGGCTGGCTAGATTGTCAGACTCAATGGGTAGTGATCAATGGCTACATGTCTAGTTGGCAGCCGGTATCTAGCAGAGTGCCCCAAGGGTCGGTCCTGGGGCCGGTTTTGTTCAATAGCTTCATTAATGATCTGGAGGATGGTGTGGATTGCACCCTCAGCAAGTTTGCAGATGACACTGAACTGGGAGGAGTGGTAGATATGCTGGAGGGTAGGGATAGGATACAGAGGGCCCTAGACAAATTAGAGGATTGGGCCAAAAGAAATCTGTTGTGGTTCGACAAGGACAAGTGCAGAGTCCTGCACTTAGGACGGAAGAATCCCATGCACCGCTACAGACTAGGGACCGAATGGCTCGGCAGCAGTTCTGCAGAAAAGGACCTAGGGGTTACAGTGGACGAGAAGCTGGATATGAGTCAACAGTGTGCCCTTGTTGCCAAGAAGGCCAATGGCATTTTGGGATGTATAAGTAGGGGCATTGCCAGCAGATCGAGGGATGTGATCGTTCCCCTCTATTGGGCATTGGTGAGGCCTCACCTGGAGTACTGTGTCCAGTTTTGGGTCCCACACTACAAGAAGGATGTGGAAAAATTGGAAAACGTCCAGCGGAGGGCAACAAAAATGATTAGGGGACCGGAACATGTGACTTATGAGGAGAGGCTGAGGGAACTGGGATTGTTTAGTCTGCGGAAGAGAAGAATGAGGGGGGATTTGATAGCTGCTTTCAACTACCTGAAAGGGGGTTCCAAAGAGGATGGCTCTAGACTGTTCTCAGTGGTAGCAGATAACAGAACGAGGAGTAATAGTCTCAAGGTTGGGTATTAGGAAAAACTTTTTCACTAGGAGGGTGGTGAAATCTCCTTCCTTAGAAGTTTTTAAAGTCAGGCTTGACAAAGCCCTGGCTGGAATGATTTAGTTGGGGATTGGTCCTGCTTTGAGCAGGGGGTTGGGCTAGATGACCTCCTGAGGACCCTTCCAACCCTGATATTCTATGATCTGTAATTTTCCACAGCTATTAAAGTGCCTTCACAGCTGCCTGCCCCATCAAACTGTCCCTCCTCTCACCCCCTATTAACTCTACCCCCACCCCCGCCTCCTCTGCACCTCCTGGGGGAAGAGCACTGTAGCAGCTCTGATTGGCCGCTTATACCACAGGAGGTGGGGCAAGCAGCCAGTCAGAGCCCCTTTGCCCAGCACTTTAACCCTTGCCTCCACTATAGCCCAGGCCTGCTGCAGCACAGGGATGCAAGGGTGGGGAGGGGACCAGACAGGGAGTGAGCTCTGGCTCATCCTGCCTTCAATGCTGCTGACATTGTCATTCTGCCTCTTGCCACCAGGTGTCAGTGCGAGCCCTTTGCGAGCCCAGCACACAGGGCCCTTTGCTCAGGGAAGCAAATGGAAGCAGATGTATTGGATCCCCACAAACTTTCCTCAGCAGATGCCCTGAGTTACAGGGGCGCTGGAACCATGTGTACAGTGGGGGCGCTGAGAGCCATTGAACCCAACTGTAAATGCTGGATATGAAGGAAACCGCTTCAAGCCAGGGGGGTGCAACAGCACCCCCCGTTCCAGCACCTATGCCCAGTTATGAGCCAGGGACCCCCATATGGGCCAGAGCAGCTATCAGTTTCCACCCCAGCTCTGCCAGTGCCCCTCAGTCCTGACCCACAGCCCCCTGATAGCCCAGCCTTGGGCTCCCCTTCTGTCTCAGGGTCTGTTAGTTAACTGCTCATCATCACCTTGCAACCACTCCCCCCAAGAGCAATTAATGCTGCAATGCTGACCGCAGCAGTTGTGGGGGAGGCTCCCAGGTCTCCTGCCAGACCCCCTCCCCCACCACTTCCCTTCACTGTGAATCCAGCACCTCAGTCAGCAGGGATGGGTGGGGGCAAGAAAGACAGGTAAGCTCTACCCCTCCCCCAGCACTGTCTTTCCCCCCACCCCAAGCTCTGACCAACTCCCCCACTCTCCCCATTTCTGCAATATCTGGAGGTTGCTGGCTCTTCCAATTAAGCAGAGATCTTGGGCGTGGGGGGGTGAATGAGGTGTGAACTCTCCCCCACCCCCCTCCAGTGAGCTGAGACTGGAACCCCACTGTCCTGACACCCAGCTCATCCCACTAGTTCCATGGCCTGTCCCGCAGCGAGGACTAAAACCTAGTAGTCCTGACACCCAGCCCCCACCTCCCACCACTCTAACCAATAGGCCCCACAGGCCTGGCGGCCAGCCTTCCCAGCTCTAACCCTGACACACCTTGCACAAGCACCATCACCCCTGCCTGTGCGCCCAAAAGCCAGCACCTCTTCCCTCCGCCCCCCAGGGAAAGGCCCTGTAGTCCATTCCCTGCACCCCCACACCAGTCTGTTTCCCCCACCCTGGGGCTGGATTGGCTGTGGTGCCCGCCACCCCCACCCCCCGCGCCCCGAGGGTAGGCCACAAACACACGCTTGCTCCCCCAGCCCAGTCTAGGTGTGCCCATATTAACTATCCTGCTTTGTTTAATGGAGAAATGGAGCGAATCAAGGACAAATTCATGAGCATTGCAGCAGGCGGGGAGGGGGGAGCTGAGGGCAGCCCCAGGGCCAGCAGCTGGGATCCTGTGGCTGGAGATGGGGCCAGCTGGGGAGCGGTCAGGTGGCAACTCACCTAAACAGATTAAATCCATCAGTGCTGCAGCTCATGGCTAATGTGCTGGAGCAAGCAGAGAGGACAGTGAGCACTGGCCATTACATATCAGCTCCCACCCTGGCGGCTGGGCTCCAACCGTTGCATCCCCCCACCCACCCCCCCGGCCAAACCCCAAAATGCTGATGGGTCATGTCTCAGTGCCAGGCGGGGTGGGGGAGGAAATCTGTATAAACAGCCCCAGCACGCCACCCCAGAGGCAGCTGCTGCTCACTGCCAGGCGAGGGAACCCCTGTATAAACAGCCGCCGTGCCCCACGCCAGAGGCAGCTGCAGCATGGCGCCAGGAAAGGGATCCCTCGCGCCACGGCTGTGATGGCGCCTTCCCAGCAGATCAAAGCCTGGGGGAGGTGGCTCGTTGCCAGTGCAGGGTTCTCGTTCACACTCTCTCCTGGCAGCATAGTGACAAATTTGATCCGAGACTTGATAAATGGCCCAGAAAACAGCAGTTGCTGATTATTCTCGAGCGCTTCAAAGAGCTTTGCAGCCCTACAACTGCCCCAGGAGAGAATTTTACTGAGCTCATTACAGAGGGGAAACATGTCAGCGAAGAGGCTCGGACATAGGAATCCTGGCTAACAGCGCCCCCCCCCCCCCCCGCCCCAAACCCCAGTCGTCTCCCAGTGGAGTGACAGAGCCCTGCAGGCCTCACAGGGTCCCCCCCTCACCCTGGCTAAGCCTCTAGCCCCCCTCCCACCAGCTGGGGAAAGAACCCAGGAATCCCTGCCCAGGTTCCAGTAGTGGGGATGTCCTTGGGCCTGGCTAGCTGGGCTGCCCCATAGGGACTGAGCTTGCTGCCTACACTGTGACTATGAGCCACCACCCCTGTCCCTGCACAGGAGCCAACCCTCGGGTTGTCCCTTTGGCTCAGGCAGGAGTAACAGACCAAGCCACCGCTGAGTGACTGCTGGCCTAGCAGGTGGCTGGGGTGTGTGCGCAGTGGGGGACTGTGTTTGTGTGCGGGTGGGGGTGTGTGTGTCCTGAAGGCTGTGTGTGAGGCTAGTTGGGGGGGGGGGGCAGGGGTTTGGTCTGGCAAGAAGGGATGAAGGGCTGAGCCCATGAGTGTGTGCCCGCTGGTGCTCAAGGGCTGCGTACACTCCAACAGCAGTGCCTAGCCCTGGGGTGAGAGCACACATCCCATCCTGCCAGGCTTTGGGGGGTCCCTGTGGTAAGGGCCACTCAGAAGCAGGGCTGCCAGCAGTCCCTTATTACACGGGACGTACGTCCCTTATATTTTCATCTCAACAAGCTCTGGAGTTGCTGAGTGCTGCAAAAAGCAGCAAGCAATGCCCCTGGCGAATGACCGGGGGGGGGGGGGCAGGGGGGTGAGTACGGCTTCTTATTGCTACATGCTCCAAACTCTGATAACAACAATATCGGGCAGGCCGGGGGGGGGGGGGCGCTACAAAAACAGGCCCTTAGTTTTTAAACACAATGTTGGCACCCCTTGAAGGCCCTTGCGCTGTTGCAGTGCAAACCAGCTCCCCAGTGCCCTGGGGGCTAGGAGCAAAGACACGTCCCCAGGAGGCCAGGATTGGTGGGGACAGGCTGCCCAGCACTTCACAGTCCCCCACAGCAGCAGTGCCAGAGCACCCCCTGCCCCCCAAGCCCCGGCAATGTGCTGCCTACCCTTGGGAGGCAGCCAGTCGGGGGCCTGCTCAGCCCCTCTCCCATGGCTGTGGAGGGGGGCAATGAAGCGCTGTGGCAGGGGACCGGCTTGGAGCTGGTGGCCCCGAGCGTGGAAAGTGCTGCCCTGCCCTGTGGCCGGATTGGAGCCAGCGCTCCCTGAGGGCTCATTGTCCCACTTACAGACACCAGGAGGCCAATGGGGGGGGGCCGTTTTTTTTTTTTTGCAAGTTTTTATTTAGCCACAAAGTTGAGGATTGTTTAGCCAATGTTTCTTTCATACACAAATGCCCCAGGGAGGGGGAGAAATGGGGAGGGGGGAAAATGACCAAGGGGGAGCGATTTCTCCCACCCACCCCAACATCTGTAGACAGCTCTGGCACCAGGGTCCCTTTCTGTGTGGGTCTGACCCCAGGTGGAGGTGCCGGGGGGGAGAGGGGGGCGGAATCCCCTCCTTCTAAAACCAGGGATTTCCTCCCCAGCACCGAGCCCAGAACAGCTCCCGACGTGAGATAATGGGGTGTTCTGCACAGAGACCCCCCCCGCATGCAGGATAACAGGTCACCCCCACACACAGGGACCCCATCCCACTTTCCGGACTCAAGGCCCAAATTTGAGTGCACCCCAAAATCTTCCCCCCAACTTGGTAATGAGGAGGTAATGAGGGTTGGAGCGGGCCTGACATTTGCAGTGGGTGGGGGGTGTCATTGTTCAGCCTTGAGCCCCTTCTCCTTGGGGTCTAGTTAAGGCACCCCCTGGGCCCCCAGCCCCCACTCCAGACAATAACTCCTGGTAACAAATTCAACACTACAAACACACAGAAATACCCTGCCACGCCCTGGCATGTGTGGGGTTTGGGCCTGCCCTGGGGTGGGGGGGGGGGCAGGGGCTGTGCTCCATAGGTTGTGGGGAGATCCTGGGTGGGTTACACCCCCTGGATTAGACGTAAATGTGTCCAACAGAATAACACCCCTGGTCCTAGGGACATCAGCCCTGACCCCCTACCCCCGCATTATAATGACACTGCAGGGGAGAGGTGCCCAGTATCCAGCTCCCCTGCACCCTAAAATGGGTTTAACAGTGGGACAGGGTGCCCCGTCCCCCTCCTTGCCCCCCAACAGACAGGCTCACAATGGGGTGTGGCAATGGGGAGTGTCACAGCTGGGGTGGGGGAGGTCGCTCCTGCCCTGGCCCCCATCTCAGAGGTGGGGAGGGTACATCTGGAAGGAGACGCTCCCCTCCTCATGGGCGCTGCAGAAATGAGGGGCAGCAGGGTTTAGTGAGTCACTCAAAACACGGGGCGGCCCTAATATGGGGAGGCCCAACATCTGATCCTGCGAGTCGTCCAGCGATGGGGCAGAGCCTCAAATCCATGGGGGCGGAGCATCAGGCCCATGGGGGTGTTGGAGTTTCAGGGCCCTCCTGTGTTCCCAGCATCTCTTACGCTCTCCTAGAAACAGCTGGTTGGGGGTAAGCCCAGGAGTCCAGGAGCAGCCACTGAGATAATTGTGGGGTCCCCCACTCAGTCCTCTTAGAAACTCACCAAAGTATAAACCATACTGGGGAGAGAAAGAAAAAGAGACACCCTGAAATGCTGCAGCATAACGGAGCTGCAGGTCAGGAGTGAGGAGCACAGGGTCTCAGCGCCAGGCACACAGACCTGCGCCCCACCCCAGAGACAGCTGTACCTGAGTATTGGGTAAGGGATCCCTGTATAACCTCCCCATGCCCCACCCCAGAGGAGGCTGCATCTCAGCCCCTGGTAAGGATTCCCCAGAGACCGTGCTGGGGCCTACCTGTACAAGTAGTAGAAGAAGGACAGCAGATAGAAGGCTAGTTTGCACCACGACTCCTTCTGGCAGTAGTTGAGGATGTCGGCGTTCATGATGGAGACAGCATCGTACATCACCTCGGACCCATCTGCCGGGCGGTGGAAGTACCTGGGGGGGGCAACGAGGCCAGGGCTCAGACAGCGTCTTTGTCCTCCCAAACGCCTCGTGCAAGGGGCTTCCTGTAGTGCTTAGGAAAGACCCCCCCTCCTAGCCCAGCCACGCCCACAGCTCTGCCGGCCCCCCTGCTAGCCCCGCCATGCCCACGGCTCTGCCGGTCCCCCCCAGCCCAGCCCTGGGCACCCCGCCCCGTGTCCTTCAATCCCAACCCTCCACCCCCAGAGGCTGCACTCCCTCCCCCCACAAGCTGTCCTCTCGAGGAGGGCTGGCTCCCAGGGCGCAGACCCCACTCACCTCCAGAGGTGGTAAAAGAGCAGAGGGATGTTGAGGCCCAGGGTGACCCACTCGGCTGCACACAGGAACATGAGGCAGAAGAGCCCATGGATGGAGTATTCAGGGACCACGAGCTGGAAGAGAGAGCAAGCCCTGGTCAGTGGGGAAATAGACCCCAGGAGTCCTGGCTCTAGGGTTGTCAACCCTCCAGGAATTTAAGATTAATCTGTACTTAAAGATTATGTCATGTGAGGAAACCTCCAGGAATATGCCCAACCAAAATTGGCAACCCTACCTGGCTCCCACTGCCAGTAGTGGGTAGATGCCGCCTCAGCACACTGTGCTCCCCACAGGCACCCCATTAGTATGCCGCGGCTTGGCCATGGCCGTGTCCTGTCCTGCCAACAGCCAGGTATAAATAATACGGGGGGGGGGGGCGGGGGGTATTCTCGGACGGAAATGCAGAGCAACACACAACAGGGAAACTGACACAAGCAACACAGCACCTCCCCAGGGGCACCAGCTCCAATCTGGCCCCAGGGCAGGGGAACTGGCTGGCTCAGGGTAGCAGGGAATAGGATATGGGGCCTTTCCTGGGGGAGGAGGCAGCTCTGATCTGGCCCTAAGGCAGGTGGGGACTGGCTAGGGGATGGGTGAGGGTTCAGGAGGGTGTGGGAAGAAGTGTCAGGGGCTGTGGGGGGAAGATGCTGGGAGCCTAGGAGGAGGAGGAGGTGCGAGGAGGGTTGGGAGCTCAGAAAACTGTGGGGAGAGGTGTGGGGGGGTGTCTGAGGGAAGGAGGTGCAGGAAGCCTAGGAGGGGAAGGGGTGGGAGGGGGCTTGGGGGATCAGGAAGCTATGAGGAGAGATGTTGGGGGCTTCGGGGAGGCAGTGCAGGGAGCCTAGGAGGGGAGGTGGTGTGAGCAGACAAGGCTGTGGGGAGAGATGTGGGGGGCTGTGGGGAGGAGGTGCAGGGAGCCTAGGGGGGGAGGAGGTGTGAGCAGACAAGGCTGTGGGGAGAGATGTCGGGGGCTGTGGGGAGGAGGTGCAGGGAGCCAAGGGGGTTGGGAGTTCAGGAGGCTGTGGGAGAAGTGGGAGGCTGTGGGGCTGAAGTCTAGGGAGCCTAGGAGGGGAGAGGGTGCAAGGAGGTGCAGGGAGCCTAGGAGGGGCAGGAGATGGGAGAAGGGTTGGGGGTTCAGGAGGCTGTGGGAAGAGGTGTGGGGGGCTGTGGGGTGGAAGTTCAGGGAGCCTAGGAAGGGGAGGAGTGATGGAGCTTGGGGGTTCAGGATGCAGTGGGGAGAGGTGAGGAGGCTATAGGGAGGAGGTGCAGATGTTTGGAGAGGTGCAGGAGTTCAGGGGGCTGGAGGGTTCAGGCGCTGTCAGTTGCTCCCAGGTTGGGGGTTCAAGAACTGGTCATGCACTGTTTTGGGGACTGGGAGAGCTAAGACATAAGGGGCAGGGATGGGGCCACATGGACGTGGGGGGACACACAGACAGATGAGGCAGGGACAGGGACACACGGACGCACCTTTCTCAGGAGGCAGCAAATCCGCTCAATGTTTTTCAATCGCTCTCGCTGCAGGGGGGAAAGAAACAGGGAATTAGACTGAGAGCTGGCACAGGGGAGGGCTGAAAGAAGGGGGTGAGGCAGGAACAGAGAGGGGTGTTCAAGCCTGGTGGGAGGGGCTGGGAGTCAGGACTCCTGGGTTCTATACCTGGCTCTGGGACGGGAGTGGGGTTGGAATGTTAAAAATCAATGGTTATAGCCTATTTAGGAAGGATCAAGTGGGCAAAAAGGCAAGGGGTGTGTGAAATATAGCATTATGTGTGTCTGAGTCACCGACAGCTCGAAAGCAAATGATCTACAATGCTTATAGATCAATGTCCTAACAGGTAAAGCAATAGATTGGTTACTAGATGGTGTCTTCTACATGCCACCAAATCCACTAGAGAACAGGATGCCTGGTTCCTTCCACACCTGTTTTTAATGAGTAGAGGGGGAATGAACAGTGTGATCATGGGGGCTTCAATCTGAGTGACATCTGCTGGAGGCCTCCTGCTGTCAGTGCTAAAGCATCCTTGGAATTTCTATATATTATAGATTGCAGTTATAAATGACAATTTCCTAACTCAGAGTATTGCATCCAACATGAGGGAATTCTATATTAGACCTCATCTGAACAGATAAAGAGGAACTGAGCACAGAACTAAAAATTTGTTGTTGCTTAGATGCAAGCGATCAAGACTTGATCACATTTGTTACGTATAAACAGAATAAACCCCAAACTAGCAATATATTAACTTATGTTTAAAAGGTCTCGTTTCACAAGGCTGAAAGCTAAAAGGAACCAAGTCAGCTGGGAGGCAGAATTTAATGAGAAAAATGTGAATGATAATTAGGAATTGTTTAAGAACATTTTAATAGAAGCCTAAAAAGCCACAATCAAGAAAGAACCCACCTCACTTAGAGATGAAGTGAGGGCAGTTCATTACAATAAATGAACGAGACAGATAGATACAAAAGGAAGAGAAGGGAAGTCAATAGCCATGAATATAAATCAGAAGCTAGGAATTGTAGAAAATTAATAAGGGAAGCAAAAGGATACAAGGAGTGATGTTTGGCCAGCAGAATTAAGGACAATGAGAAGGAATTTTTTTCAAGAATGTTAAGAACAAAACAACATTGGTCCATTCCTAAATAGAAATGGCAAAATTGTCAATAATAATGTAGAAATGGCAGAAGTATTCAATAACTATTTGTGTTCTGTATTTGAGAAAAAGCCAGATAATGTGTTCATATCATATGATGATGATAGTGATGAAACACTTTCTATTCCAAAAGTAATTCCAGAGGATGTTAAACAGCATCTACTAAAGTTAAGGTCAGGGCTGGCTCCAGGCACCAGCGAACCAAGCAGGTTCTTGGGGCGGCAAATGTAAAGGAGAGGCAGGAGGTCGGGCTCTGGGGCAGCAATCCACCCTCGGCAGTGGCAGGAATTCGGCGGCCACTCCGTCACAGCACGTTTCGCGCTCGGCGGCAATTCGGCGGCGGGGACGTGACTCTTCTTCGGCCGCACCATCACTCCGCCTCCGTGTTCGGCAGGCAGGATTCCGCCTCCCCGTTCGGCGGCAAGTTTTGTTTTTTTTGCCACTTGGGACATTTCTTAATCAGCAAGGCCCTATAACTTGCATCCAAATGTATTAAAAGAGCTGACCAAGGAGCTCTCTGGACAATTAGGGTTGATTTTTCAATATGTTTTGGAGTACTGGGGAAGTTCTAGAACAGTGGTTCTCAACCAGGGGTCTGGGGCCCCCTGGGGGGGGCTGCGAGCAGGTTTCTGGGGGTTCTCCAAGCAGGGCCAGCATTAGACTCGCTGGGGCCTAGCTTCGCATTAGACTCGCAGGGTAGAAAGCCAAAGTCCCACTGGCTGGGGCTGAAGCCCAGGGCCGTGATCCCTGCCACCTGGGGCTGAAGCCAAAGCCTGAGCAACTTAGCTCTGCAGGGGACCCGTGGCATGGGGCCCCAGGCAATTGCCCTGCTTGCTACCCCTAACATAGGCCCTGGCTCTTATATGCTGAAAACAGTTGCTGTGGCACAGTGGGCTGTGGAGTTTTTATATCATGTTGGGGGGGGGCTCAGAAAGAAAAAGTTTGAGAACCCCTGTTCTAGAGGACTGGGAGAACACTAATGTTGCACCAGTATTTAAACTGGGCCAAAGGATGGACCTGTGTAATTATAGGCTTGTCAGCCTGACATCAATCCCAGGCAAGACATGGGGCTGCAGATATGATGGGACTCAATTAATAAAGAATTATAGGAGTGTGATATAATTAATGCCACTCAACGTGGGTTTATGGAAAATAGTTCCTGTCAAACTAATTTGGTATAGTTTTTGATGAAACTCCAAGTTTGGTTGATAAAGGTAATAAAGCTGATGTAACATATTGAGACGTCTGTAAGGCATTTGATGTGATGCTGCATGACATTGTGATTCAAAACCTTGAACAATACAAACCCAACATGACACACATTAAATGGGGTTAAGCTGGTTAAGTGCTAGGTCGCAAAATGTAACTGTACACAGGGAATCATCACTGAATGGGAGTGTTTCTAGTGGGGTTCCAAAGGATCAGCTCTTGGCCCTACACGAGTTAACCTTTTTATCAGTGACCTGGAAGAAAACATCGAATCATCATGGAATGTTTGCAGATGACACAAAGATTGGGAGAGTAATAAATAATGAAGTTAGGTCACGGATACAGAGCGATCTGGCTCCCTGGGTAAGCTGGGCACACGCAAACAATGTGCGTTGTAATATGGGCAAATGTAAACATACACCTCTAGGAACAAAGAACACGGGCCATACTTTCAGGACAGGGAACTCTGACAAGGGCTTGGGTGCTCATGGCGGATAATCAGCTGAACACAAGCTCCCAAGTGCGATGCCGTGGCTAAAAGGGCTAATGCGATCCTGTGGTGTGTAAACAGGGCAGTCTAAAATAGGAGAAGGGAGGTTCTGTTACCTCCGGGCGTGGCGCTGGTGCGGCCACTACTGGAATTCTGCATCCAGCTCTGGTACCACAATGCAAGAAGGATGCTGATAAATTGGAGGGCTCAGAGAAGAGCCACGAGAATGACTAAAGACTTAGAGAACATGCCTCAGAGTCAGAGACTCCAGGAGCTCGATCTGTTTAGTTTAACAAAGAGAAGATTAAGGGGTGACTTGATCACAGGCTAGAAGTAGCTACGTGGGGAACAGAAATTGGATAATGGAGCTGCAATAGAGCAGCCAAAGGTCTAACAAGAGCCAAGGGCTGGAAGTTGAAGCTGGACAAATTCAGACTAGGGATAAGACACCTACATTTTTAACAGTGCAGGTAATTAAACGTTGGAACAATTTATCCAGGGCTGTGGTGGATTCACCATGGCTGGCAATGTCTAAATCAAAATGGGATATTTTGCTAACAGATCTGCTCTATTCTAGTGCAACCAGGAGTTAATTCATGGAAGTCCTATGCCCTGTGTTATATAATCATAGCAATGTAGGGCTGGAATGCACCTAACACGGTCATCTAGGCCACCCATCTGAAGGAGGCTGGACCAAGTAAACCTGGCTTACCCCTGCCAGGTGTTTGTCTAACCTGTTCTTAAAAACTTCCACTGGTGGGAATTCCACTGTCTCCCCAAGTAACCTGCCCCAGCGCTTTAATTAGACACTGGAACAAGCTACACAGGAGGACAGACTAGATGATCACAATTGTCCCTTCTGGCTTTATAATCTAGGAACCTTGTGGTTAGAGCAGGGTGTGGGGGAGGAGGGGAGCCAGGACCCCTGGGTTCTATCCTCAGCTGTGGGAGGTGAATGAGGTCTTGTGGTTGGGGAGGGGAGGGTGTGCACATGGATACCCACTCTGGGAATTAGTTTTGTGTGTCAGGGTATTGCTGGAGCTGGGGTCAGGGGTGGGGTGCAAGTAGCCATAAAGACACTTCCTTGCCCTTATATAGGGCTAGGGTTTGCAGAAAGTCCAAAATGAAGGTGGAGCCCAAATCCCAGGGCCTCTGGGGCCCCACTTCCTCCCCCCCCCAAGTTGTAAAGAGGGTTCAGGCTCCATCATTCACATCATAGTCTGACACAATGTGTGCCCTTAGTTAGGGCTTGTACAATACGCAAGTCAAGGATCTTGTAAGGTCCTATATAAACAGTGAGACTAAGCCCTACACAAACACAGACAAGACCCCACATAAACCCCAGACATTAAGCCCTGCACAAACACAAACACTAGACCCTACATAGACAGAGCTCAAGAGAAGTGGCTCCGCTTGTGCTCCCGTGAGGGGAAAGGGAACATTTACATTTCCAGTTTCTTCAGCATGAACCCCAAGGCTAGTGGGGCCCCAAAACCATGAGACTAGCTTTGAAATCATGTGCCATTGGGCTTGTATTTATTGGCTCAGCGCCTGTGGGGTGCCTCCAGGAGGCAGATACCAGCTTCTCCCCACAAGGGAGAGAAAGTTTCTGGGGGGTTTATATATGAAAGCCACGATTCTCAGAAGATCCCAGGACTCTGGGAGCTGGGGATTTAAGGGCATGTCTACACTGCAATAAAACACACATAGCTAGGCCATGCCATCTGACTCAGGTGGGCAAGGCTCGGGCTGAGGGGCTATGAAACTGCTGGGGCTGGAGCCTGGGCCTCTGGGATCCCATGAGGAGGGAGGGAGCCCCATGAGCCTGAGTCAGCTGACAGGGGCCAGCCCGGGTGTTTGGTTGTAGCACATACATGCCCTAAGACACCAAATGCATGATCAAACCCTGAGACTGGGCAACAGAGACTTCAAATGGCAGCTTTTTCCAACAGAGACTCAGCCTGAGAGGATTCCAGCTCTGGAATCCTGGACACCCTGCTGGTATCCCTGTGCTGGCCCGTAGCCCCTGCTATCCGGCCCTGGGCTCCCCACACAACTCTGTCAGAGCCCCTCAAACCCGCAGTCCCTGCTATCCAGCCCTGGGCTCCCCACACGGCTACCAACCCTGCAGAGAACAGGAAGCAACTTGAGCTTCATCTGGGGGGACTGAAACCTCAGTGTCTCTTCCCTTTTGCCACCCAGTGAACCCCAAACCCTGGCTGGATCAGTAACAGGAAAGGCAAACTTACAAGCAGGACTCACACAGCAAGGTCCCCCCACCTGCTCACCCCCTCTTGAGCACAGCCAGACCCCCAAATTCACTCTGCTGTGATCCCTCCCCCCCACCTGAGCAAGGCCAGCCCCCAGAACCCACCCCCATCAATTTCCCCAGCTCCTTCTCTCCCCTCCTCCTTCACCCCCATCTCATCCCCGCCAGCCCCCAGTGGCCCCCACATCTCAGTTCCCTTGTGGTAAATCCAGTCACCCAGCAACAGCAACGGGATGAGGGCTGGATTCTGAGCTCAGCTTCCCCTGGTCAATCAGAGCAGTGCTTACTTTGTAATGAAAGAGGTGCTGGGGCTCAAGCGACTTTTTACATTCTTACCTGATGCAGTAAGCCCAGAGGTGCTGGGGCTCGGCACTGCCAAGCCCAGAGGTGCTGGGGCTCAGCCCTGGCACAAATTAAGCACTGATCCAGAGTCAGCAAGTGCAATTGGGCTAGGGACAGATTCTGAGCTGAGAGCCTGAGTAAATCCAAAGTCACCATCTGCCTGCGATGGAGTGTGGGCCAGAGTCTGATGTTGGTTACCTGGGATAAATCCAGAGTCACCCCTGAATGCACTGACATCAGGGCCAGATTCTGGTGTCAGCTCCCACAGGTTGTGTCCAGAGTCACCCCTGAATGCACTTGGGGTCAGAGCCGGATTCTGGTGTCAGCTCCCACAGAGCATATTCAGAGTCACCCCTGACTGCACTGGGGTCAGGTCCGGATTCTGGTGTCAGCTCCCACAGGTTGTATCCAGAGTCACCCCTGACTGCACTGGGGTCGGGGCCAGATTCTGGTGTCAGCTCCCACAACGTATATCCGGAGTCACCCCTGGCTGCACTGGGGTCGGGCCTGGATTCTGGTATCAGATATGAAGTGAGGTTACTCCAGTACTGAAATGTTAATGAATAGAATTTGGGTGAGAGTGGGGTCTAGGATTAGAGCAGGGGGGCTGGGAGCCAGGACTTCTGGGTTCTATTTCCCTTTCTCATCCCTACTCATTGCATGACCCTGATTCAGTTCCTCCCCCATCTGTGCCTCAGTTTCCCATCAGTCAGGCAGATGCTGTGTGTGAGCAGGGAGGTGGTTGATTCCAGGGCTCTGGGCTGCACAGACAGGGAGCGCTCTGCCCTATGAGGAGTTATTCCTTCACCTGGCCCAGCTGTCCCCTCCACTGTGCCTAGCCTGGGCAGAGTCAATCCCAGCAACCTCGGGGGCCCCAAGCCAGGGACTGCAGCTGGGGCCATCGCTCCCACTCCGTTTCCCTAAATATAAACAGCTCTGTGTGACCTGAATTCCTCTCCCAGCAACTCTGTTACTGCAGCCGACACACAGGCAGCAGACAGGGCTCGCCACCCACCAGGACACCTGGGTTCTATCCCCCACTCCTGGAAGGGAGGGGGGGTCTAGTGCAGTGGTTCTCAACTTTTGGGGGCTCAGGATCCCTTTGTAAATGTTTATGGCCTGTCGCGACTCAGTAAATAGTCTGGGGGGCGGAGGCCTTGGGGGGGGTTCGGTCAGCTCCTGCCCCCAGGACGGGGTTGGGCACTGCACGGCACTCACCCCACAGCAGCAGCTCCTGTGCTGGCTGGGGTAGTGCCAGGCATCGCAACCTCTGGCGGTCGCAGCGCGGCTCAGGTTTGGCCCCGCCCACCTGATTGGACCAAATGTGTGTGGGTGGAGTTGTGACCTGGCTCATGGGGTTACAGGGCCGCCACTCACTCAGATTTGGCCTGTCTGGGTGGCTGGGCCAAACCTGAGGGGTGCTGGGACCGCAGAGGTTGCAGTGCCTGAAGCAGGGAGAGCCCAGCCAGCCCCATGGGCTAGGAGCTGCCACGTGACCCTTTGAAACATTCCGCCAACCAGTTCTGGGTCCCACCCCTGGGAAATGCTGGTGTAAGGGGTTTGAGCAGGAGAGAGAGGGAGAGTCAGGACTCCTGGGTTTTATCCCTGGCTCTGGGGTGGGAGTGGGTTTTTTTCCGCGGGTCTGCCACTGACTCGCTGTGACCCATAGCAAGCCCCTTCCCCTCTCGAGGCCCCAGGGTGCTATTCCGCCCCCGCAAACCCTGCAGGGCACTGTTCCCTCTGCTCTGTGCGTGTTCACACAGATCCTAAACCCCACGCACACAGTGAAACACCGCGCACACAAAAATTTGCACAGAAGAAATTTTTTGCACACACAGCCTGTGAAAAATTAGAGGGAACATTGCTGGGGGTGGGGGGGCAGTTGTTAGTGATTGTCAGCAGCATCTTTAATTACAGCTCCTCCACCCCCGCACCTGAGCACAGCCTGCCCC
The DNA here is from genome assembly GCF_015237465.2 of Chelonia mydas. Classification (NCBI taxonomy): domain Eukaryota; kingdom Metazoa; phylum Chordata; order Testudines; family Cheloniidae; genus Chelonia; species Chelonia mydas. The sequence goes on from NC_057853.1 coordinate 28,983,188, forward strand.
CAGAACCCACCCGCACCTTGACCCCCATCTGAATGGGGGCTGCTGGGGTAGCAGGGGGTTGGGGGCTGGGACTGAAGAGTATCAGCTGAGCATGGAGGGAACAGGATCCAGGGCTGCTGCAGGTCAGGACTGAGGGGCATCGGCAGAGCTGAGCGCAAGCCCAGGGGTGGGCTAGCGGGGGGTTGGGGGCTGGGATGGAGGGGCACCAGCACTGATGCAGCTGGATCAAACTAGGCAAAGAGAGATGAAAAAGCAGCAAGCAGTGGGGTTGGGCCAGGGGTGTGATGAGGAGAGAAGGAGGGGGTGGGGGACTGGGGTGGAAAAGGAAGAGGGGTGAGGGGATGGGAGGGGGTGGGTTGGTGCAGAGCCTTGGAAGCCTGTTGAAATCCCAGCCCCAGAGTAGTGTTGACACCCCCCCGGCGGACCAGCCCCAGGGGCTGATGGGAACTTTGGGACCTTCCGAAAAAACATTTGAGTGACACAAACTTCAGCGCAGCACAGCCAGCGGGAGTGAACCCAGGAGTCCTGGCTGCCAGCCCCCCAGCTCTAACTCACTAGACTCCCCTCCCCTCCCTGAGCTTGGATAGAACCCAGGAGTCTGGGAGCCCTGCACCCCTCACGCCACCGTCACTCATTCATGGCAGAGGACGGTTGAGTGGACACCACATTTAAGAAATATAGGAATGACATGGGCGACATGGGCGGGGGGGGCATGGCAGTGGGTGAGGGGGAGGGTCAGACACAGACGGACACAGAGACAGACACACCTCTCCCACCACATCTATTGACTTACTGCCCTCGCCGGGTTCCCCTGGTCAATGGGACTCTTGAAGTCTGTGTGCAGCTCGTCAAAGGCGATGATCTGTGGGGGGAGCAGGGTCAGAGACAGCTGCAGAGAGAGACAGATACTCCCGGCCCAGCCCTGGAACACGGCTGAGTCTGGGGTGGGACATGGGGGCAGTGTATCCAGGGATCTCTTACCCAGTGCTGAGATGCAGCTGCCTCTGGGGTGGGGTGCAGGGGTTGTTTATACAGGGATCCATCCCCCCGACCTTCCCATGGGGGCTCCCCCATTCATTGAGGGAAGGGTAGGGAGTTCCCAGGAGGGTCGCCCCCTGGAAAGCAGGTGAGGAGGGGTCACACAAGCCCATGGTGGGGCTGCCTGAGGACATGATCACCTAGGCAATGTCTGGCCCAACCCACACAATCTTATTTATGTATGCAAATCAGACCCATCCTGCCAATTTGCATGGGGTGACCCCAACTGCGGGCTGATGAAGCCAGAGAGGAGCATCTGCCAGTGCCACCCACTGGGGCACCCAGCCGGACCCCCTCACACACACGCACACCGTCTCAGCTCCCCATTCTGTCACCCTTCCTCTCTAGCCCTTCTAGAGAATGGGACATGGGGCTTTCCCTTCTATGGTGTGCTGGCTCCAATCCAGCCCCAGGGCCAAGGGACTGGCTGGTTTGTGGATACAGGAGATGGGGAGGAACAGACGGACCCTACTGCTAACAGTCACTGCTTGATAAACTCCCCAGAAGTGATCAAGCTGACAGGAATTCACCAGTCTCTGCTGCTTTGCACTTCCATATCAATAATAAAAATATCAAGGATTAGAGCAGGAGTCTGGCTCCCAGCCCCTCCCTGTTCTAACCACTAGCCCCTACTCCCCTGACAGAGCTGGGATGGCTTCCAGCCCCCTGAACTCATCTGCCCCCTGAAGAGCCTGGATCCATCCTCCCCCAAGCGTTACCAGGGAAGTTAGCTCCCAGCAGGATGTGGAGAGACCCAGCTTCCCTGGGGGGTCCAGTTTCCTCCCCCGACTCCACATGGCTTTGCCTGGGCTCCTGCCAGCACAGCCGGCTCCGGAACAGCCAGCCCCGGAGCCCCAGCCAAATGGGGTGACTCAGCCACTGCCTCCCCGTCCTCCGGGGGCTGGGAGAGATCCGGTGTGAGACAGTGGGGGACTGGGGGAGCCCCCAGCCTGGATCAGAGCCGATACCCCCCGGCCTCCCCAAATGGAGATGTTTCTGTCACTAGCCTGAGCTCAGTCCTGTTGCCGTGGTCTCCAGCAGGTGTGTCTGGGGGATTCCCTTCCCCCTTCCAGAGCCCCTGCTCGTGAGTTTGCCCCCTCCCCCCACATTAAGCATGTCCAGGTCCATCACACTCAGGCCCAATTACCAGCACCCAGAGCCTCCTGGCTCCCTGGCATGTGCCCCAGCCCCAGCTACTCCCGTCACCAATTTCTGGGCTCTCAGAGCAGAGACTCACCAAGGTGATGGGCTGAGACACACAGTTCTGCTCTGCTGGTTCCCCCAATCCTGACCCTCAGCCCCCTGCTAGCCCAGCCCTGGGCTCCCCTGACCCCCACAGCTCTGATGGTGCCCCCAACCCAACCCAGAGCCCCCTGCTAACCCAGCTCTGGGCTCTCCTCCACCCCCACAGCTCTGATGGTGCCCCCCAACCCAGCCCAGAGCCCACTGCTAACCCAGCTCTGGGCTCTCCTCCACCCCCACAGCTCTGATGGTGCCCCCCAACCCAACCCACAGCCCTCTGCTAACCCAGCCCTGGGCTCTCCCCCACCCCCACAGCTCTGATGGTGCCCCCCAACCCAGCCCAGAGCCCACTGCTAACCCAGCCCTGGGCTCCTCTCCAGCCACAGTCAGATCTGAGCTGCACTTGGTACCTGTCAAAGCAACAATGAGGACTACAGGCGCCTGTCGGGGTTGCTTAGCAACCCCCACACGTGGCTTCTGTGCCTGGCAGGGGAGGGATTCTGCTTCAGCATCCTCCCCCCATAATCAGAGCCCTAGGAACAGTCTGCAAGGCCAGCTGGGGGAGCAGGGAGCCAGGGATGGGGTAACGAGGTGGCTGGCTGGACCATTTAGCTGCTGCTCTCTGTGGCTGGGTGCCTGCCCCACACAGAATGAAGCTGAGACCCCACAAATTCACTGCACACACCAGGCCCTAGACAGGGTCCAACACTCCAGCTTGTGCTGGGACAGACATAATTTTGTGACAGGCACAGTGGGGGAGATTAGGGGTCAGTGAGTGCTGGGGGTGGGGGTGGGAAGGTGGTAAACCCAGGGCTGGAATATCAGGGGATTGGGATTGAGGGGCACCAGCAGAACAGGAGGGCTGGGGGTCAGGATTGAGGAACACTGGCAGAGCTGGGGGGCTTTGGATCGTGACTGAAGGGCACTGCCAGAGCTGGGGGCTGGGGGTTGGGATTGAGGGGCACTGGCACAGCTGCGGGGCTGTGGGTGAGATTGAGGGGCACTGGCAGAGCTGGGGGGCTGCAGGTGGGATTGAAGTGCACTGGCAAAGCTGGGGGCCTGAGGGTGGGATTGAGGGGCACCGGCAGAGCTGGGGGCTGTGGGTTGGGATTGAAGTGCACTGGCAGAGTTGAGGGGCTGCGGTCAGGATTGAAGGGCACTGGCAGAGTTGGGGGGTTGCAGGTTGGGATTGAGGGGCACTGGCAGAGCTGGGGGTCTGAGCATTGGGACTGAGGTGCATCGGCAGAGCTGGGGGACCGTGAGTCTGGACTGAGGTGCACTGGCAGAACTGGGGGGCTGAGGGTGGGATTGAGGGGACCTGGCACAGCTGGGGGTTGAGGGTGGGATTGAGGTGCACTGGCAGAGCTGGGGGGCTCCAGGTTGGGATTGAGGTGCACTGGCAGAACTGGGGGGCTGAGGGTGGGATTGAGGGGCACTGGCACAGCTGGGGGTTGAGGGTGGGATTGAGGTGCACTGGCAGAGCTGGGGGCTCCAGGTTGGGATTGAGGGGCACTGGCAGAGCTGGGGGTTGAGGGTGGGATTGAGGTGCACTGGCACAGCTGGGGGGCTGAGGGTGGGATTGAGGTGCACTGGCACAGCTGGGGGGTTGAGGGTGGGATTGAGGTGCACTGGCAGAGCTGGGGGGCTCCAAATTGGGATTGAGGGGCACTGGCAGAGCTGGAGGGCTGCGGGTCAGGACTGAGTGCACTGGCAAAGCTGGGGGGCTGCAGGTCGGGATTTAGGTTAACTGGCTTTGCACAGCTACAAACTCCATCCCCTCCATTTCCCCCATGCCCAGCACCTGCCCAGAACTGGAGGGAGAGAAACCAGCGTGTGACCCACCCACCATTGGCCGCCTGGGAGCCGGTCACCGGGGCAACAGGATGGTTTCCAGCAGGGGGGAGTGCGCGGGAGGAACTTTCCCTGCTGCTCCAAGGGGTCAGGCACCTTGATTCCCAATCGCCTGAGTCCCTCGCCTGGGTCCCTGATCCCAGTCACCTGGGTTCTGAGCCTGGGGAAGGGCAGGATCAGGGGACATCCAGAGCAATTCACTCCTTCTATTGAGAGAGGAGCCCTGGCTGGGGGAGCTCCCCCCCCTCAAAGGTGCTGGAACTAGGGGTGCGGGGGTGCTGCCACACCCCCTGACTTGAAGTGGCTTCCATTCTATCGAGGGTTTACAGTTTGGTTCAATGACTCTCAGCACCCCCACTATACAAATTGTTCCAGCACCCCTGCCTGTCCCTCCCCACAGGGATCCCCCAGGACTCTGCCTCGAGTCCGGGGAACCATTCAGCCCCTGGGCTCCCCAGTGGCAAGAGGGCTGCTTACTGCTGCGGGGGGGGGGATTACAGGGGGGCACCATGTCTGCTAGGAGCTTGGTTGAGGAGACCCAGCAAAGCAATGTGCAGACACATATGGGCTCTCCCATGCAGCCAAGCCCCCTCAGGGGCCAGGCCCTGACTGGGGAGTGGGGGCCCCAGACTGGGGCTCAGGACACCTGGGTTCTGTTCCTGGCTCCCCTGCAGATTCCCTGCATACCACTGTGCAAGCTGTTTGACCCCCTTGCCTCAGTTTACCCTCCACTGCTGGGTGGGGAGGGGAATCTATGGTTCCCAAGGGTTCAAGTGGGGGCAGCGAGGGAATGGGGCAGGGCCCCCCTCAGCACACAAAGTATTATGGGATGTGCTGCATGTTCAGGGAGGAAAGGTCACTTATCTGTGGGGTGCTGGAGTTCAATGCAAACCCCTGACCCCCAGCAGAGAAGGAAGGAGGGCACCACAGTGAGCTCCCCCTCAGCACACCTCTGGGGGATACTGGGCTGGATGGGCCATTGTGTGGCCCTGGGGCAGAGCACAGAAGGGTGTTAATGGCCGGGCAGTGACCAGTGCTTAATTTGTAATGAAAGAGGTGCTGGGGCTCAAGCAATTCCTTTACATTCGTAACTGATGCAGCAAGCCCAGGGTGCCGGGCTCAGCCCTGGCACAAATTAACACTGGCAGTGACACAACTTCACTGTCAGGACCCCTGGGGGGTTAGAGGCAGGGGCCAGCAAGGCACAGAGCAGCCCGTATCTATCTCCATCCCCACAGCTGCCTGGGACAGCTGCTCCCAGGGCTCAACCCCGGCCACATCCAGCCCTAAAGCCTCCACTGCTGTGCTGCAGGGTGGGCCTCAGTAGGGGGCGCTGTACTGCAGGGAGCAGAGCAGGGGGCTCAAGAGGGGGCACTCCCTCCTCGCAGTCATTACTGACCCCACTGTGGTGCTGTGACGGGAGGAGCGGGGCAGGATGGGGGGCTCCCCAGGGGGCGCTGTACTGCAGGGAGCAGGGGGGGGCTCCGCAGGGGGCAGGGGAGCACAGTAGTGCAGGGAGCAGGGCAGGGCAAAATCCTTACATGTCAGGGGCTCTGTTCACACTCTGGTACATTCCCTTTTGCTTCTGACTGGAGCTGAAATTTTTCCTTGGACTGTTTCTTGATAAAAATGCCATTTCTGGCCAAACCCCACTGGCCTGTTTGCACGTTTTTGGAATGAAAAGGTTTGGCAGTGGGTTTTGAAATGACTTTTCAGAACGAAATTCATCGTTTTTATATAGAAAACCATTCAAAGTTGGAAACGGTTGAAATGGGAACCAGACACTTCCATTAACCCCAAATGCCTGGGGGAGGTGGGGGGGGGGGGGTCGTTTCCTTTTGTGGGAAATTTCCAAATATTTTTGCTTCTGTTCCAGGAAAGAATGTTGAATTTGTGGAATTTGCCATGAAACGGGAAATGCAGCTCACACCCAGCCCTACTCCTGTGTCCTCCTAGGGCACTCTTCAGACAGACAGGATTCCGCTTCACTTCCTGTCCTAAACTATTGTGTGACACTGTCCTGTTATCACACACACACACACACACGCTGCCCCCCGAGGCGGCTGCAGTTCAGTGCCAGGCAAGGGATCCCTGTATAAACAGCCCCTGTGCCCCATCCCAGAGGTGGCTGCAGTTCAGTGCCAGGCAAGGGATCCCTGTTTAAACAGCCCCTGCGCCCCACCCCAGAGGTGGCTGCATCTCAGCACCAGGGGAGGAAATAGCTGACAGCCTGTAGCTCCCAGACTCACCTGGATTGTTGCTGCCAGGGACAGACCCCTCTGGCCAGGTCCCTGTTTCAAATGCATCCTATGCCCCAAACACCCCTGGGGCCCCTCACTCCTGTAGCCCCCTGCTATCCCAGCCCTGGGCTTCCCCCACCCCACAGCCCTGCTGGTGCCCCGCACTCCCAACACCCACATTTTCATCCCTGACTATTGCAAAGATCATTGCTCCAGACAGCTGTGGTTGGAGCCCTCCCATGACAGGGGCAAGTGCCAAAGCAGTTGGGCACTCTGGGGGTGGGGGGTGGGCAAGGAGGGGGATGACACAGCTGTGCTGTGATGCCCATGGGGAGGGGGCAGGGATGAGGAGGCAGTAATCTGGGATACAGGAGAGACAGGCCCAGGCTGTCTATGCAGTGGAAAGCCAAGCCAGACCTGTGTCCGTGTGGGGGAGCCCAGGCTGGGATAGCAGGGGGCTGTGGATGGGGATTGAGGGGCACCGAGGCTAGGGTGGGGGGGGGTCTGCAAGGCAGGGCTGAGGGGCACTGGCGGAGCTGGGGGTGCAGGGCTAGGAAGGGGAGCGATGGGGAGACCTCCCGCCCAGAACCAGAGGAGTTAAACCCACCACCCTGTTATTGATACCCAGAGCCCATCTTGTAAACAGATGTAGTTCCCATGGCAACCAGCGCCGGGTTCCCTAGCTACGGCTGAGCGGGAAGGGGGGCTACATCGCGGGGAGCCCGGGATATGCAGCAGCCGTGGAACAAACGGGGGGGGGGGGCATCCAGCGGAGGGCAATTTGGGGGATCCACGGGGGATCTGGCTGGGGGCAGGAGGGATCCTGCACGGGAGGGGGTTGGGACTGGGCGAGAGGGATCGGGCTGCGGAGGGGAGGGTGTTTGGGGAAGATCCGACCGGGAGGGGGATGGGAGGCAGTTGGGGAGACCCGGGGGAGCTGGGACACAGTGGGGAGCCACGACGGAGGGGGGGGGTTAGGGGGCTCTGGGGGGCAGCGCAGGCAGGGCCCCCCCAACCCTGGGTTTCTTAGCTACGTCGGCTCCATATCACCACCAGCACCAGCATCGCGCACACACACGCACACACACACACACACACTGACGGGAGCCCCGCTCCGGCCCAACGCCTCCCAGCAGCCCGGCCTGGGGAGCAACCCCCAAACTGGTCCCGGGCAGCCAGGGCGCAGGGCCAAGGGCGTGGTGAGAAGGGGAGCCGGGCGATGGGAACTGGGGCTGGTGCGGTGTCGGGGTGATGGGGGCAGAGGGGAACTCTCCCTCTCTCTTTCATTGCAGAATTATTCACGGTTCTTGTTATTCTTGAAAGCGGAGACTCAGGCAAAGCCTGTCAGCCAGGGACCGAGAGACGCGGGGGCGGGGGGAGCAAGTAGCGAGACAAGCCCGAACCCCAGAAACGGGGCAGCATGAACGGGGTGGATCCCCCCGCCCCCGGCCCGATCCCCGGGGGGCCTGGCTGGCAGAGGAGGCGGCCTGACAGGGACACGGGCAGCCTCTGAGCACGCCCATCCCACAGCCCGGATCCCCCCATCCCGACCCTCCCCCCCCAGCACCGAACCCCCTTCCCGATCCCCACCCCCCACCCGCACTCACATGCCAGATGACGAAGAAGATGAGCGAGGCGCACAGCACCAGGGTGAGCATGTAGCAGAAGGCGGCGAAGGTGAACGCCATGGTGCCAGGACGCCTGGGTCCCTCCGAGCCCGTCCGGCGTGGGGTCTCAGCCCGTGCGGCCGCCCATGAGCTCTGGGCGCCGCCGTGGGGAATCGGGCGGACCCGCCCGCCTAGGAGCGCTGCGGAGCCCGGGGCCCCATGGCTCGGGGACCCGCCTCAGTTCCGCTCAGCTCCCGGCTCCGGTTCTCGACCGGCTCCGCCGCGACTGCCAGCCCCGGCCCCGCTCGCAACCAGCCGGGAGGAGGAGCCGGGGCGCAAGCGCAACCGCGTGTGAGTGTGGCAGAGAGAGGGGTGTGAGTGTGAGACAGGGAGGGGGGAGGGGGAGTGGGAGTGGGTGGGGTGAGTGTGAGGGGCTATGAGTGTGAGACAGGGAGGGCGTGAGCCAGAGACAATGGATGGTGTGCATGGGTGAGACACGGAGGTGTAGTGTGTGTGAGACAGGGAGAGGTGAGTGTGTGAGAGACAGACGGGGGGGTGGGGTGAGACAGGGAGGGGGTGAGACAAGGAGGGGGTGAGTGTGTGAGACTCGGAGGGGGTGAGTGACAGGGAGGGGGTGAGTGTGTGAGACAGGGATGGATGTGAGTATGAGTGAGATGGGGGTGTGAGACAGAGGGGGTGAGACGGGGAGATGGTGAGGGTGTAAGACAGGGATAGGTGTGAGTATGAGGGGGTAGGAGTGTGAGACAGGAAGGGCATAAAACAGACAATGGATAGTGTGTATGGGTGAGACAGAGGTGTAGTCTGTGTGAGACAGGGAGGGGTCTCTGAGTGTGACAAAGGGTTTGAGGCAGAGACAATGGTGTGTGAAACACAGAGCGAGGTGTGTGTGAGATAAAGAGGGGCTAGGGGAATTGGAGTGTGTGTGAGACAAGGAGAGATGGAAGGGGGGGTGCCAGAATGAGAGACAAAGGGGCTGTGTGAGAGAGACAATGGTGAATGTTGGGGGGGTGGGGAGGGTGAGGGAGACAAGCAGGGTGTGAGTGTGCAAGAGACAAAGAGGGTGTGTGTGTTTGAGACAAAGGGTGGGTGAGGGGGGTGGGGTGTGTGTGAGACAGAGACAAAGAAGGTGTGTGAGATGGGTGGGGGGTTTTAAGTCTGTGTGAGAGAGAGGCTGGGAGAGAAGTGTGTGTATGAGTGAGTGAGTGAGAGGGTGTATGTGAGAGAAAGGGCGGGCGTGTGAGACAGACAATGGGGTATGAGCAGAGACAGAGACAAAAGGTGGGGTGAGACAGGGTTGGGTGGGTGTTTGGGAGAGGTTGGGGAGAGGAGTGGGTGGATGAGAGAGTGTGACCCAAAGAGTGTATGTGAGCGATAAAGACAGGGATAGGGGGATGAGTGTGACAGACAGAGAAGGGGTGAAAGAGAGATGAGGGAGACTGGGAGGGGTGAGTGTGAGAAGGAGGGGTGTGTGTGTGTGTGAATGTGACAGAAAAGGAAGTGTGCATGGGAGAGACAGTGGTGTGGCTGTGTGCACAAAGGGACTGGCTTTAGAAAACCATAACCAGGGGGCAGGACATGTAATTGCCTGGCTCCATATATGTTTGCACACACAAACCTCCATGTGGCCTCCTGCCTCTCTACAGGGGCAGGTGGGTAATGAGGGGGAATCTTTGCTACAGGGTCTGTGTCAGATGGCGTGTGTGTGTCTGTGCTGGGTTGTGGGGTGGAGCCTGTGCCACCTGCAGGGGGATTCAGTGCGGGGAGTCTCCCTGGTCAATGCTGTCAGGGTTTGGCCCATCCTCCTCCATCATGCACTAGTAGGATCCTCTCTCCATTATTTCATTAATTGCTTTGAGTTCCCAGGAGGGGCAGGAACGGGGGGAGGGAATCCCTGAGGTGGGGCATGGGGAATTGAGAGGGGATACCAGCTGGATCTTGAGGGGATGGCAATACTGGGGTGGTAAGACTGGGGGAACTGCAAGGAGAGAGAGTGGAGGATACTGAGATTGACATGTGTGGGGGCTGCTTTGTGGAGGGAGCTGAGCATGGTAGGTTGTGTAGCTGTTCACACCACAACTACACTACAGAAACATCAGCCCCACCTGCCCAACCCCTCACTATGATCTGTATATGCACTCTACAGATGCTGTACACATGAACGCACACTCTGCAAACACTGTACAGACACACACACACACAGTGGTAAGCCGGGCACAGCAAATAATATGCTGTTTAAGATGGCCAAATGAAAAGTTATACATCTAGGCACCCAGAATGTAGGCCATGCTGACAGGATGGGGGCCTCCATCCTGGGGGCAGTGACTCTGAAGAAGACTTGGGGGTCATGGAAGATAATCAGCAGAACATGAGCTCCCAGTGCAATGCTGTGGCCAAAAGGACTCATGAGATCCTAGGATGGATGAACAGGGAAATCTCGAGTAGGAGAAGGACGGTTCTATTACCCGCCTATGTGGCACTATTGTGAACATTACTGGAATCCTGTGTCCAGTTCTGGTGCCCACAATTCAAGAAGGAGGTTGATAAATTGGATAAGAGTGTTCATGGGTTCAGAGAAAAGCCAAGAGAATGATTAAAGGATTGGAAAATTTATAGCAAGAGACTCAAGGAGCTCAGTCTATTAAGCTTAATGAAGAAAGGTTAAGGGGTTGACTTGATCCCAGTCTGTAAGTACCTACAGGGGGAACAGAAATTTGATAACAGGCTCTTTGATCTCATAGACAAAGGTCTAACAATAACCAAGGGCTGGAAGTTGAAGCTGGACAAATTCAGACTAAAAATAAGGCCCAAATGTTTACCAGTGAGGGGAAGTAACCATTGGAACAATTTACCAGGGTCGTGGTGGATTCTCCATCACTGGTAATTTTTAAATCAAGATCTGATGTTTTTCCTAAAAGATCTGCAGTAGTTCAGCCAGGAATTAATTCAGGGAACCTTTGGTCTGTTATATAGGAGGTCAGGGTAGATGACGAGAGGGTCCCTTCTGGCCATAGAAACTAAGAATGTGGACATGCACACACACCCCCTACAACTTCCCTCCATACTCAAATGCACACAAGCACCTGTCTACACATACACCTGTAATGTCACACTGCAGATACTCCTATTGTCTCTAAACACACAACCCCCTTTGAAGCACACACACTCTGCACAACCACCCCTATACATACACATGGTGCACTGACACATAGCCAGACAAATGGATAGCAGGGCTACTGTGCTTGGAAACATACAAACACCTCAATGAACCATACACAAGCACCCTTACCCTAATCTTCACAAATACACCCCCTCTGCCACAACAATATATATATACATGTACCCTGTACACACACTCACGCCCCAGCCATGTCCACCAACACACATACCCCTCCGCATTTGTGTTGCACGGCACTAGGCCAGGCCATTCTCAGCTGCCTGGTCTCATCGCTCCCAATCTTCTGGAGCCCTGAGGAGCACCAGCAGAGCTGCGGAGTTGGGTGCCCAGGGCTGGGACATCAGAGAGCTCTAGTCAGGACTCAGAGCACTGGTTGAGCTGTGGGTTGGGGTTGAGGGGCACTGGCAGAGATGGGAAGGGGCCCAAAGCGGAGCTATCTGGGCTGCAAGATGGGACTGAGGGCCACAGGCACCATATCACAGACATTAGGCCCCTCGAAGAGATCAGAAATTTCCCTCATATGGAGGTGGGGAACTTGTTTGCAGATTTCTGAGCATGTTTTTGGGTTAATTAAATATTCATAATCTGGTGTAATTACATGATGATTCATATGAGCAATAATTTTAATTAGAATGAAATGTATTATTCAAGTTCTGTTTTACTTTACACCTGACGCCGGTCCGGGTGGCTGCCTTCCCCTCCACAACACGGTACAGAACAGTCTGTGACTGAGCGCGGGAACAACGCACCAGCCCCACCTGCCCTGTCTGACAGGGGAATGGGAGCTTGGAGAAGGCTGGGTCTCCTTGCCGTGACCCACAGCTGCCTGCTAGCCCAGCCCTGGGCTCCAACCAACCCCCCCCCCAGCTCTGCTGGTGCCCCTCAGTCCATGGGTCAGCACCGCCACGTTGTGCAACGGACAAAATTACCAGACTTAGTGACGGACTTTGGCGGGGGGCGGGAGAGGGCTCTGGGCTGAGGCAGGAGGTTGGGGTGTGCGGTGTGGGAGGGGGTACAGGCTCTGTGCTAGGGGTATGGGTTCCAGGGTGGGGCCAGAAATGAGGGGTTCAGGATGCAGGAGGGGGCGCCAGGCTGGAGCAGGGGGTTGGGGTGTGTGAGGGCTCCAGCTGGGGGCGCAAGCTCTGGGATGGGGATGGGGATGAGGAGTTTGGGGTGCAGGAGGGTGCTCCAGGCTGGGATCAAGGGGTTCAGAGGACGGGAGGGGATCAGGGATGGGGCAGGGGGTTGGAGTGTGGGAGAGGGGGAGGGGTGCAGGCTTCATGCAGTGCTTACCTCAAGCAGCTCCTGGAAGCAGCGGCATGTTCCCCCTCCGGCTCCTACATGGAGGTGCGGCCAGGCGGCTCTGAGCACTGCCCCGTCTGCAGGTGTCGCCCCTGCAGCTCCCATTGGCCAGAGTACCTGGCCAATGGGCTGGGGGCCACGGAATCAGCGCTCTGGGTCAGGGGACAGAGGCAGCATGCAGAGCCGCCTGGCTGCACCTTCACCAGCAACAGCAGAGACGGGGAGCCACCCTAGGTGAGTGCCCCCATGGACCTCAACATTTTTACCATGGACACTCGTGTCCATGTAAGGACACGTTGCCAACCTCTGCCTCAATCTGAACACCCAGCTGCCTGCTATCCTGGCCCTGGCCTCACTGGTGCCCTTAAGCTTGATGCCCAGCCCTCTGCTACCCCAGCCCTGAGCTCCCCCTCCACACACACGCAGCTCCGCTGGTGCCCCTCAATCTCACCCCACACCCCCAGCTCCCTGCTATCCCAGCTCCAGGCTCCTTCCCTCTGCTCCCACAGATGCCCCACAGATGCCCCTTAAATGTTTGCAGGGTTCCAAGCAAGGGCCCTAGAACAATTTTTATAACGGGGATGCTGACAGCCAAAGAACATAACTGCAAATCTGTGTGTGACAGAAGCTACTTCAAGCCAAGGGGTGTTGCCACCCCTTGCACCCCTACTTCCAGTGCCTCAGTTCCACGTGGGGAGATAGGGCAGGTAGCTAGGCCAGGCATTTATACATTTCTAGCCTTCCTGCATCACACTACAGGCTTTAATGACATTATCACAGACAGTTTTTCCACAACACCCCTGCCTCATTCAGTGCAAAAGCTGGACCTTCTCTGGACCCTGCTGGGTGGCTGGTGAGCAATGAATAAGGCAGGGGGCTGCAGGGAGAGAAAGGAGGGTCTCGTGGTTAAGGGAGCTTGAGAACTGGAATCTATCCCTGCCTCTGTGGCACCTGGCAAGTCACTTAAAGCAAAATGCTCACCAGTGTTCACTAATTGTGTAAAAAGAAAAGGAGTACTTGTGGCACCTTAGAGACTAACCAATTTATTTGAGCATGAGCTTTCGTGAGCTACAGCTCACTTCATCAGATGCATACTGTGGAAACTGCAGAAGACATTATATACACAGAGACCATGAAACAATACCTCCTCCCACCCCACTCTCCTGCTGGTAATAGCTTATCTAAAGTGATCATCAAGTTGGGCCATTTCCAGCACAAATCCAGGTTTTCTCACCCTCCGCCCCCCCACACACAAACTCACTCTCCTGCTGGTAATAGCCCATCCAAAGTGACCACTCTCTTCAGAATGTGTATGATAATCAAGGTGGGCCATTTCCTGCACAAATTCAGGTTCTCTCACCCCCTCACCCCCCTCCAAAAACCACACACACAAACTCACTCTCCTGCTGGTAATAGCTTATCCAAAGTGACCACTCTCCCTACAATGTGCATGATAATCAAGGTGGGCCATTTCCAGCACAAATCCAGGTTTTCTCACCCCCCCACCCCCATACACACACAAACTCACTCTCCTGCTGGTAATAGCCTATCCAAAGTGACCACTCTCCTTACAACGTGCATGAAAATCAAGGTGGGCCATTTCCAACACAAATACAGGTTTTCTTACCCCCCCCCGCCTTTTTTCCAAAAAACAAACAAACAAACAAACAAACAAACAAAAACACACACACACACAAACTCACTCTCCTGCTGGTAATAGCTTATCCAAAGTGACCACTCTCCCTACAATGTGCATGATAATCAAGGTGTGTTTTTGTTTGTTTGTTTGGTTTTTTTTTTTTTTTTGGAAAAAAGGGGTGGGGGGGGTGAGAAAACCTGGATTTGTGCTGGAAATGGCCCACCTTGATTATCATGCACATTGCAGGGAGAGTGGTCACTTTGGATAAGCTATTACCAGCAGGAGAGTGAGTTTGTGTGTGTGTGTATTTTTTGAGGGGAAAAAAAAAGGGGGTGGGGTGAGAAAACCTGTATTTGTGCTGGAAATGGCCCACCTTGATTTTCATGCACGTTATAAGGAGAGTGGTCACTTTGGATAGGCTATTACCAGCAGGAGAGTGAGTTTGTGTGTGTGGTTTTTGGAGCGGGGTGAGGGGGTGAGAGAACCTGAATTTGTGCAGGAAATGGCCCACCTTGATTATCATACACATTCTGAAGAGAGTGGTCACTTTGGATGGGCTATTACCAGCAGGAGAGTGAGTTTGTGGGGGGGGGGGCGGAGGGTGAGAAAACCTGGATTTGTGCTGGAAATGGCCCAACTTGATGATCACTTTAGATAAGCTATTACCAGCAGGAGAGTGGGGTGGGAGGAGGTATTGTTTCATGGTCTCTGTGTATATAATGTCTTCTGCAGTTTCCACAGTACGCATCCGATGAAGTGAGCTGTAGCTCACGAAAGCTGATGCTCAAATAAATTGGTTAGTCTCTAAGGTGCCACAAGTACTCCTTTTCTTTTTGCGAATACAGACTAACACGGCTGTTACTCTGAAACCACTAATTGTGTGTTCATCACGCTTGGTGCCGAACTTGAGCCCCTGGGGTCTATTTTGCAGAAGTGCTGAGCGCTCACCACTGCAGCTGAATCAACAGGAGCTGAGGCTGCTCTCGCAGTCAGGCCATGTGGTCGGCAAGGCTGAGTTTGAATTCTGCGTCTGCCATGGCTCACTGTGTGGCCTTGGAAGAGTCACTATGTCAGGTCCCTTTCTGTAAAACAGGGATCACACCACTCTCCTGGGAAGGCAACTTAAAACAGGATGGTGCAGGGTGTAGGGTGCCAGCCTAAGCCCCTGGAGACCTGGATTCCAATCCCTGGGCGACCACGGGCAAGTCACCGAATGTCTCTGCATCTCACCTTCCCATCAATACAATTTGGCTAAGAACTCTTCCCAGCAATGTATGAGACTAAACACATGGAATTCTGTGAGGTGCCCTGATGCCATGGTGATGGGCCTCCCCCTAAAAAGGACTTCAGAGTGATGAGGCAATTGGTGGGGCTCAGAGTTGGGGGATGGAGGGGGGGAAATGCTGCAGAAATGGAGCAGGAAATTTGATCATTTCCCATTTTGTGAGGTTCAAAAGGGCCCCTATTTTGTCCCTTTTTCCAATCAAACACTTTTATCATTGCTTTGGGGGGGGGGGGTGACCCAGATCGGGGGGGAGGGGAGGGGTTGGTGAAGGGAAAATGCTATTTTTGCTAAAACATTGGATAAAAATTGTTGGGAAAGTACTTGAGAAACGACAAAGAGGGGGTGGGTGGGTGTGAGTGAGAAAGAGAGAGAAATAGGTCATCCCTCCTCCCCCAGGAAAGGTCATTTCTCCCCCGCCCCCAACCTGAAATTTCAAGCAACTCTCTGGGAGATTCCCAGGCCTGGATCTGCCCTGGGGTCTAGGTGCTGCCAATGCACAGAGATGGAACCATACATGGTAGAGAAAGGAACTGCTACCAGGCACATTCCTTCATACCAGCCATCCCCAGCAAGGAGCGAGGCAGGGCCCTGGGGCAAATATCCAGTGGTGCCTGCTCTCAGGATCTATCCCAAATCTCACACTGTTGGGCACCTTTGCTGGACTCACAACAAGCTGGCAGAATGTCACCTTGCAAGGTGTAAAGTTTTTAGGGTAGAAGGGTTTACAAACATGACCCTGAAAGGTTCAGGGATGTGAGAGGAAAGAGCTAAACCAAGGGTTGTGAGTTCAATCCTTGAGGGGGCCATTTAGGGATCGGGGCAAAAATTGGGGATTGGTCCTGCTTTGAGCAGGGGGTTGGACTAGATGACCTCTGAGGTCCCTTCTAACCCTGATATTCTATGATTCTATGAGAAAGAACCTTCCCAGTGATTATTTTTAAAGCCGCAGGATCAACTGATGATGTGAGCTCGGCACCAGTGGTGCAGCCTGTGACCACATGGTCAAAGTTGGACCTCAGTGCATTGACACAGGCAGGCAGAGTTCAGAGTAAATGGGACAGCCTTTGCTGTGGCATTTCTTACCTCCTGAGGGCTTGAGTTCCCAGCCTACCTCACGTGCCTTTAATGGAGGGGGAGAGGGGAAGGCAGTTTCCCAAGTTTTTATTTTTGAAAGGAAAAAAAATTCTCATGTGCAACCCTAAACTGTTCAATTGTGTGCCCTCCATAGGATTTCAGCTCTCCCAGTCCCTTCAGCATTGTCACCCAGACTGCTACCACTTGAGCCAGCAGCCAGAGACGGTTGCTATCCCCTGCGACCAGCCTCTAGCATAGCACATAGCACCACCCCTCTCTTCGCGGTCAGTGCTGGCCCCAATGCTCAATAAGGAGCTAGAGGACACTGTACTGCAGGGAGAAGGGCAGGGGCTCCGGAGGGCGCACGCTCCCCTTACAGTCAGTGCTGGCTCCAGGGGGTGCTGTACTGGAGGGAGCAGGGCCCGGGGGCTTGCCCCGTGCAGTCTGTGCTGGCTTTGATGCCCCAGCATAGTGCTAGTGGGTGCTATGCACAAAGCTGTGGCAGGCGAGCTCTGACGGGCAGAGAGTGGGGTCTGGGTACTGTTCGCAGGGTGCGTAACCTCACGGTGGGCCCTTAATAACAAGCCTTTGTGCTTTTTGCTCTTTGCACAAACTGCGTAACAGGAAGGAACCATGGATTCAGACAGCCCTGTTTACTAACTGCACACGACATGCCAGGCTTAGCTCATGACACACAGCCGGTCTGGCCAGGGTCTGAAACAGAATATGGCAAGCCGTAGGAGAGGACTCACAGACAGGGCCGCTGAGGCGGGGCGGGGGCAATGGCCTAGGGGCCTGCATGATTTAAAAGGGCCTGGGAGCACCAGGCCCTTTTAAATTCCCCGGGCAGGCCACAGGGCTCCTAGGCACACACAGGGTGGTACCGTGGTGGCGAAGGGCACCAGGCAGGCACATGGAAGCCTTGGCCGTGCAGGAAGTGCGCCCATTGACTGTTGTGCCCTGAGGTCCAGAATTGCTGTCGGCAGGCCTGCTCCCAGGTGTTTAAAGAGACACTACCCACTCCCTCCATGCTGAACTAGAGGCTGTGAAATGCACAGAATTATTAACAGCACCAATAAGCAACTCTAGCATAGCAGGTTCCCAGCCCACCACCCATTCTCGTGGGCCAAAGGGTACTTTGAAGGTGATCCATTGTAGCTGCGTTCCAGCCAGGGTCAGAGGTGAGGTGCCACAGAGAGGCCACAGGCAGGGCTGGTGAATGCTGACCCTCCTAGTCTTGCTGCCAAAATCCTGCTGGATCAAGCAACCACAGGGGGGAAAGGGCCATTTTCAGCAGCTTAAAACTCAGCCAGACAGGTACCAGTTTCCATGAAACATCAAAAGGCAGGTCCCTGGCCCTAGGGCTACCCCCAGCCTGATTTCAAAGGGCAGGTGCAATCCAGAGCCATATCAGAACTTTTCAAAAAGGCCACTGGACTTTCTTGTAGTAAAGGGTTCAACAGCATTGCTTCAAACAGCCCAGCTCTGCTGAGAAATAGGCCCAAGTTTGGACACTTTCACAGCAAGATTTTCCATATTTCAAAACCTTTCATCCCAAAGCCTTTGGCAAGCTGCTTATCCAGGGATCTCTGGCTCAGTGCTGAGATGCAGCCACAGCAGGGGGTGGGAGGGAAGTGCTGGGGTATTGATGCAGGGATTTTTTACCCAGCATGGGGATCCAGCTGCCCCTGGGGTAGGGCGCAAGGCTGGTTATACAAGGATCCCTTGGCTGGTGTGGAGATGCAGCCACCCTGGGGAGGGGGGGGCATGGAGAGTGTTTGTGCAGGGATCCCTCACCTCATGTGGAGGTACAGCAACAAGGGTGTGTGCATACTCACAGGTGTGTTTAGGGGGGAATTCCTGCTGCTGGGCAAACTCATGCTGCTGTTTCTCCTGCCCTTGCAGTGACCTTATTTCTTGACAGCAAAGGGCTTAAAATAGTAGATTGGTCGTGGACAGGGGACACAATGGCTCATCCTGAGCAGCAGAAATAGCCCGCCCTCACTTCTCACCCCAGCAGCCATTGGCTGAACCTGTGCTGAATAAAGGCACCTGCTATTTCCTCTGCAGGTCAGGGGTGGGGCAGGGAGATGGTGCCCAATGTTGCCCCTTAGCACAGAGATGGTATTAGCAGCACACATGCACCTCTCAAGTCTGGCGTACTCCAGCTGGGGCCCAGCTCTTTGACCCATGCTGGGAAGCAGCACCCACACAGGGGACAGATAGCCAGGCAGGACCTGCCCCTCCCACCAGGCTCCCAGCTGCTGCCCTAATTCCCCAACTCCTGACCCAGATCCTCACAGGTTGGTGCTGCTTGTGGTGGCAGATCCAACCCCCAGCATAGAGGGAGCCAGTGCAAAGTGAACACACTCTCCCCCAGCAGTGCGGGGGGGCCAGCCACAGCCTCCCTGGAGAGAAGACCCACAGTTCTCAGTAGCAATTGCAGGGCCCAGCCTAAGATGCTCATTTTCCAGACCTCCCTTAACAGGTTTCATATAGGGACCCCTCCCCCAGGCAGTGTTGGCGGATGCAGGTCCATCACCCACTCAGCTCATTCCCAAGCTGGGCGCAGGCACCAATCAGGGCTGAGCCAGCCCCTCTCTGACAGCCTCAGCCAGCCCTGGCCCCCTCCCACGGTGAAGCAAGTCAACAATCCAGGACAGGACTGGGTCTTAGTATTAGGGGAGATGGGGGGGGATGCAGTGATTTCCTCTAGGTGAGGGTTGTACACTGTCCCCCTGCCCATGGCATCAGAGAACCTGCCAGGGGTTCTAGCAAGCTTACCACACACCTGCATGCACAAACAGCTAAGGCAAGGGCAGTGTGATACAGTTTAGCAGCAAGCAGGAGCAAGGTATGTGGGCAGGGCCGGGGAGGTGTGATGGGCCAGGGCCTCACCCCCCCACAGAGGGATCCTATTTACACTGCTTGGTGCGGAGACTGTGGTCCAAGCCAACACCATGGTGGGGGCCGATTGGGGGCCCAACCCAAGGCCAGATAGGGCACTGCCAGGCCCCACAGCAGGGCAGCCCTCTGGGCCATGCCCACAGGGGGGCAAGCTGCTTGGTGTACCATGCACCAACTCAGAAGACACTAGGTGAGCAGAAGCATACGTAGCATGTCCTGGGGAACAGCCCCCTTCTCACCCCCAGAAAGAGGGGCCATACAAAGCCTTGGGCCCAGCCCACATAGTAGGCAGAGGGCACAACACAAGATGTGTAAATGAAGGGGAATCTTGCCTAGTCAGAGCCAAGCCCCCAAGTTCTCTAGGCCACCTTGGCAGCAGCCTAAGACTTAGTCCCTGCAAGGAAGAACTAGGAACTGCTCCAAATGTGGGGGGGCATAGGCTTTTGCAAGTTCACGTGAGGGCTGCATGTCCCTCCTGCAGCCCCACAACTTGGCAAGGCTTGAAAGCGAATTCCTGCCATCCCCCAACTTTCAGTAACAGCTATGCCCAGCAGGTCTCACCACAGCACAGAGACACCAGAACCCTGGGGACTCCCAAAGGGGGTGTTATCCAGTCCTCTTGCCCCTGCTCCATTGTGAGGCAGTGGCCCAGAGGCCACACATGGCCGTGAAAAAATTACAGGCACCTGACAAGCAGGAGAGGGAGTCATTCCCAGCCAGCAAGATGCCACCCCACTGCTAGGGGGAAGATAGTTGCCCCAAAACATGCCCAGCTCCATAGGTCAGTGCAACAGGCCAGCACTCCTGCACCTGCAACAGTCTAGCCCAGGATTAGGATTTTACTTCCCCACCCCTGCTCTAAAATTGAATGCAAAGCTAGGTCAAGGGGATGCAGTCCCCCTCTCCCCCAGCTTTGAGTCTTCCAAAATGGCAGGGGAGCTCTCAGCCCAAGGACACTGCTGTGTTCCATGGCAGCCACAGGCAGGTGAGCTCAGCTCTGGGCACTCCCAGGGAGCAAGAGTAGCAGGTACAGCTAGGAAAGGAAGATCGGGGGGAGAGGAGAGTTTAACAATGCAGCGCCTGCTCGACTGGGGGCCACACTGGGGAAAGGAGGCAGAAGGTGCCCAAGCTCAGCTGTACTCAGTCTAGCTGGGGGACCCTAGGCAGGGGGCTGGACAGTGCCTGCACTGTACCAGGGCTGCCTGATCCAGGGGGGAGGGGCACCTGACCCAGCCCATGTGCCTCCCCCCTTTCTTGCAGTGCACACCCCAGCAGGCCTGCTGACAAGAAGAAGGGTGCAGGCTGCAGGAGCCTCCCAGCAGAGGCACTCACCTTTATTTTGGAATTTTTTTTGTTCCATTTTTTTTTTTTTTAAATAATGTCACTGGTGGAAAAAAAAGCCAATAAATGAACCATCCAGGCAGCTCCTCCCACTACCCTAAATGGGCATGGCTGAGCCACACCAGACAGTGGGGGGCTGGGCACAGCAAAGGGAGACACGCTCAGGCCCCCAGCTTCCCCTTCTTGCCAGGGTTGGGGGTTGGTCACAATGGGAAGGGCTGACGCTGCAGAGGGGTAAGCTGAGCAGTAGAGGGCTGCCCCCATGCACTTGCCCCACAGAAAGAGTAAGAGCTTCCCAGCTGGGGCGGAAGCAGGACAGCTGCTCAGTGCATTAGCCCCCCTGAGGGCTGAGGTGCTGGGTGCTCCTGAGCCACGAAGAGCCCTGGGGAAGGGGCTGGACAAGCAGCTCATAGGCCTCTGATCAGTTCTAAGGCCCCCGACTGTCCATGCTACCCTGAATACATTCAGTGGGCCTGGCATGGGGTGGCCCAGGGACAACTGCCTGCCCCACTTGGCTGGGGAGCACTGGGAGACAGCCTCAGCAGGGCGAGGTGAGGAAACTGAGGGATGGAGGTGGAATGGCGGTATCAGGCTCCACTCAGCGTTCCTGGGCCAGCCCTGCGTCACAGCCACTCTGTGGCACTGTGTGAAGGTCTGCAGCAGGGGTATAAATATTGAACTAGAGCAAGGCAGTGGGAGGAAAGGGGACCCCAAACTGCAGCAGAGAGGGGATTAAACAGAAGTCTCTGTGCTGCTGGGAGCGAGAGGAATGAGAAAAGACATGGAGCCAGGACAACACAGACCCCTTGAGTGGAGGCAGGGGGCACAACCCAGAGAGTAGCTTGAGCAGTTCAGAGCGGCCTATGCCCCTACCTCCATTATTTTGCGAGTGACAAGCGACTGCCCCATAGAGACCAGGTACCAGGCAGAACCGCTCCAGCCAGCCTTGGCTCAACCTTAACCACACAGGAACCTTCCCGGGGGGGGAGAGAGAGAGAGAGAGAGAGAGAGAGAAGGGGTGAGCCTGTCACCATCCGAGACTCCCCGCATCTGGAACTGGAGAGAAGGGGACTGCAGGCAGCAGAAGAGCAGAGGCTGGGGGTGGAGATGGGGGCAGCCCCATGCACCCAGCAGGAAGGGGAGGGGAGCAGCAGCAGAGAACCCACGAGAAGGAGCCAGGAATCCTGCCAGCCATCGGGCACCAAGGACCAAGGCAAGAGGCTGCATAGAGGGAAGTTCTCAAGGGTGGGAGAGCACACCTTGCAGTCTGTCCCCACCACACACTCAACAAGGGTAAGTAATTAACACAGGCAGAGAACCCAAACCACCACCCCACCAGAGAGGTCCCGTCCCCCTGCATGGTATCATCCGGGAAAGTTGCTACTCCACAGGAGGAGGGTGCTGGACAGCACTGGGTTGGACGGTCCCCTCCCCTCCCCACCCCACCCCTCAGTCCTGGGCCTCAGCAGCACCCTCCACCCGCTGGTTTGACTGGAGTGCTGTCGATTCTGAGGTTGGGTCTGTCCCCACCAGTGGTGGCGCCGGGGCCCATGCGCTTCTTGATCTCAGCTGCCATGGTCATGAATGACTGCTCCACGTTGGTGGCGTTTTTGGCACTGGTCTCCAAGAACGGGATGCCCAAGGAGTCTGCAAATTCCTAAGCAAAGACAGGGGAGGAGAAAGGGTTACAGACTGGCAAGGCCTCTCCTGTCTGTGGCACAACGGGACAGGGCTGTCCCTGTCCCAAGAGTCACCTACCCAGGAGGGCCCTCATCCCTTTGGGGAGGGGGCAGTGCTGAGATCCCTAGCCAGACAGACACCATTCAGACCCCCAACACCCAGGCAGTAGGTCTGGTCAGTCATTAGCCCCAGTGTAGATGGGGAAGCCAAAGCACACCCCAGGGAAGTGATTTACCAAAAGGGACACACCAAGTGAGTAGCAGAATGGGAAAAATAAATCAGAGGCCCCTGCTCTAACTAGGCCTCACTTCCCTCCCAGAGCCAGCAATGGAACCCAGGCGTTCTGGATGATGGGTTGGAGATCCTAACCACATCCCCAGCTTCTTGGTGCCACAGTGAGCTGTAGCTCACGAAAGCTTATGCTCAAATAAATTGGTTAGCCTCTAAGGTGCCACTAGTACTCCTTTTCTTTTTACAGGGCAGACTGCTACTTCCCAGAAATTAGCCTGTTTCACCATCACTCCTAGTTCTGTCCCCAGACACTCGTGTCCCCCAGCCAGGCAGGTGGCTAGGAGCCTGAGCCCATGGCTGGCAGTGGGGATGGAGGCAGCCAGCACAGCCCTGGAGATCAGCCCTACCGCTGGCAAATAGCAAGCCCTTCTGAGCTACAGCCAGGCATGAAGGGGAGGAAGCATCTGATAGGACAAGTGCTGCCCCCTGGTGGGGCTTCCCGGTACTGCAGGAATATGCTGCAGTGGGGACAGCCACTCAGTTGTTAGGGCCCCACCTGAGAGTTGCTGCCTGTCTGCCAGATGCTGGAAGTGCCAGAGACAGAAGGGGGAGTGCTATCCACAAGCATCAGAGGGGCTTGCTGTGCCCTGCTCACCTTGGCCGTGGTGTAGTCCACCACTTTCTTGGTAGTGAGGTCGCACTTGTTGCCCACCAGCAACTTGTTGACATTCTCACTGGCATAGCGCTCGATCTCCTGCAGCCACTGCTTCACATTGCTGTAGGACTCCTGCAACAGGGAACGTGGGCTCAGCTGGACAAAAGCAGGACCCCAGCCACCCTGCCAGCATGCTTACAGCAACAGCTCAGAGCACCCACACAGTGGGGAGCAGGTCCCCAGCACCCCTCAGCAAGGGTGCATCTCCATTTCATAGGCAGGAAATGGATACAGGGGAAGCAACTGGCACTAGGGTCACAGTGAGTTGGCAGCACAGCTGGGGACAGAACCCAGGAGTCCTGCTCCCAGTGCTTTCTCTACCAGTACAGCCCTTCCCACATTCAGCAACTGTTCTTAGATGCTGTTACCTTGATGTCCTTCCCACCTACTCCAGGCAGCTGCTGCCAGCCTTGCCATCTTCAGAAACTGCTCAATTCCCCATCTTCAAGGTGAATATGGAAATGAAGGCAGCGCAGCCCCCTGGGCCTGGCTTTGCAACCTGCTCGATGGGCCAGTCATGGGTACGCCAGCTGCTGGCACAGAGCAGAGTAGCTGCTGCCATAGCGGTGCACAACACCTGCATCAGCAATGTCTGGGGCAGATGCGGAAGGAATGCAATGCCCCATTGGCACAGGAAGGGGCAGTGCCCAGCACAAAGGACATCAAAGGGTGCAGGAATGGATGTCACTTGGGAATAGTGATCAGGATCACTCTCTTCCCCAACAACCCCCCCACACCCAAGACCCAACAACTCTGGGAGGACTGCCTGGTCTCCACTGTGCCACCCAGGAGGCAGGGTCTGGCTACCAACAGTGAGGCATTCTTACAGCACTGCTCTAGTCCTGGAACCAGGACAGAACCCAGGGGTCCTGGCTCCCTAGGTGCCCAGCAGGCAGCCCATTGCCTGAACCTGGAGGGACTCTGGATGCAGGGAGGTCAGGGAGCTGTCAGAGGACTTGCAGGGCCAGAGTACTTGGAGCAGCATTACCTGATCTGTTACATCATACACCACAATGATGCCATGCGCCCCTCTGTAGTAGCTGGAGGTGATGGTCCGGAACCGCTCCTGACCAGCAGTATCCCACTGCAAGAGAAGGGAAGGGAGGGGAGGAGGTGGACCTTGCATTAATCCTCTCTAGAGACAGACAGTAGCCCCTAGAGGGGAAACCCCCATATTCCATTCCCCCATGCTCCTAAGCCAGCCAGTCCCCTACCCTTGTGTAGGATAGGAGCTGGCACCCTCAGAAGGGAAAGGCCTGTATACCATTCCCTGCCCTCCAGAGCCAGTCCCCAGAGGTCAATGCAGTGGCCAGGGGCCAGATACTCACGATCTGTAGTTTGATGGTTTTGCCGTCCAGCTCAATGGTCCGGATTTTAAAGTCTACCCCAATGGTGCTGATGTAGCTCTCTGTGTAGGTGTCATCCTGGAGGGTGCAGAATGAGGTGATTACCAGGGCAGCTGGGGTCTGTGCTGAACCTTCTTCAACACCCAATTCTAGTGGTGGGGAAAGGTCATGAGCCCTGATGCCCAGTGCCCTGGATCTAAACACACCTCAGACATTAACAGCCATCACTCAAAGGTGAACAGATGTCAGCCCAGTGCTGGGCAAAGAGGAGGGTTTGGGATTTCTTTAAATAGGGGGCTTTTATTAAGTGCTTTGGGAGTTTGGAGATCCTGGTCAGGAGCTGCTTAGCTTCCAGGAAGGTTCTGCAGTTTAAAAAGCCTATTTTAAGCAACTGTCATTCTAGCAAGACAACTCCTTGGTACCTGCCCATTGCCAAAGGACATGCAACACCAGCCACTCAGCTGCCCTGTAATGCTTGGTATTCCCACCCCAAAGTGCTTTATGGACAGATAAGACTATATGCAGCCACCTCTGGGGTGGGGTATGGGGACCATTAAGCAGCACACAATGATGTGCAAGTTTAGGACAGGAAGTGAAGCCTGTAACCAGATGTGGAGTTACAGGAGGCCAAATATAATCACTCAAGATGGAAACTGACCAGGACACCAGAGTGATTACAGAGCCTCTTGGGACAGTGTCAGGGTCAGGACCCCAGTTTTAAGTCTCTTGCAAAAGGCAGCACCTCCAATAGCAATGTCCTCAAGCATTGCACTGGGGCAACACTGACTACAAGGGCACAGAGGTCCCTATTGAGCCCTCCCTGCTGCTCAGCACTCTCCTCCCCAGCATGATACTGGGGTCAGACTGAGGAAAGAGGGCACCCTATTACGTCTCTGCTGTTCTCTGCAGCGTGGCAATCTCTTAGCCAAGCACTGACAGGCCTAAATGTCTTTAGCTTGCAAATTTGACTAGGTCAATGTATGATTGTTTGAGTTTCATAAAATATGCCCCAGGGTGATGATACCCAAGTACCCACATCTCAGGCACCACAACCTCACTGCAACAGCTCTGGAACAGATGTGGCCAGCCTGTCACCATATGGCTAGATAGCTGCCCACTGGATCATGAGGGGCTCTGCACAGGGCAGGGACACTCACAGCAAATCGCAGCAGGAGGCATGACTTCCCCACACCCGAGTCTCCAATCAGCAGCAGCTTGAACAGGTAATCGCTGAAACAGACATAGATGGAGAATGAGGAAAACAGAACAGTTCCTGACTTTAGTAGTGTGGATAACTGGAGACCTCTCCCCTGCTCAGACCAGGGAGTGTTCCCAGTTGAAGAAGATTAGAGGGTCACATTCCCACAACCCCAGCGGGCAAGGACTTGGAGTACATGTAGTGGGGAAAAGTGTATG
This sequence comes from Chelonia mydas, assembly GCF_015237465.2. Taxonomy (NCBI): domain Eukaryota; kingdom Metazoa; phylum Chordata; order Testudines; family Cheloniidae; genus Chelonia; species Chelonia mydas. Next base: position 29,009,298 of record NC_057853.1, read on the forward strand.
TGCTGGCAAACAACTCTGGTGTAGGGCATGGGGGCTCTTTAAACAGGGATCCTTAGTCGGATCTGGGCAGTCAGGACTCTGCTCCCTGCCACCCACAGTGTTCAAGAGACAACAGGGAGCATCAGATGCTCCACAGGGGATGTAATTAGAACCCAAGAATCGTGGCTCCCGGCCCTCCTGCTTTAAGCACCAGAGCTCACTCCCCCCTCTCAGAGTGGGGAACAAAAGCCAGGAGTCCTAATTCCAACACTCTCCCTTGCTTTGGATCAGTGCACACTATACATTCAGATCAGTCTATTAGGAATTGCTTACAATGGCAGTATCTTACAGAGCAGGGTCACCCTCCCAACCAAATTTTGAGAGGTCCACTTTCCAGGGTGCAGCCCATGGTGGAGGTCAGAAATGCAAGGAAAATAGCATGGGGTGCTTGGTTTTAGTACTTAGACTGCCTCATGAGTGGGGGCAAACTCTCTACAGGGCCCTCAAGACAGACGTGTTGCAGGCTCAGGGGATCCCAGAGACTAAGGCATTAAAAAACCCTGGAAACATTAAGAATTTGGGAACAAATGAAGCCATTCAGAGCTGGAGGCCAGAAAGGCCTGTTCTGATCATCCAGCCATTCCTACATCTAGGGCCTTTCAGCTAGGCCAAGCCTAAAGGCCTTCACACAGCTCCTGAAATGCAGCCACAGCAAAAGGATTTAGAATTTTTGATCAGGCAAAAGCCTGCCTTTAAGTCAGGTTTTAGATCTCCACACAGCCATGTGGGAGCCTCCACATATCTGCTGGTGCTGTCGGTTCTGCTGGGATTGGAGGAGTCACCCCAGGACACACTGTGGCTCTGTGGATTGACACTGAGCACTGGGGCGGTTCTCAAACCTCTTGAGCAGAGACCCAGGTATTTAAAGTTTTAGGATCCCACTTGGTTATGGCCAGCCCTTTGCCCTCGTAGCAAAATGCTCACCCAGCTCTGGGGAAGCTGCAGCAGAGATCCCAAACTGGAGTGTCAACTCCAGGAGGGGGAAGGAAGAGGGCCTTTCTTAAGAGTCCTGCATGGACCATGCACCACAGTGCTGGCCTCTAGGGCTGGGTTTCTACAGAATGCAGGTGCTCTGGGGCAAGGCAGCTTCAGCTCTGCCCATCCTAGGGAGCTGGGCTCCTATCCTGGACTTGCAAGGTTGCTAAATTCAATCTGAGGGGGTCAGTGGTGACCCTTAGCAGAGGGACAGCTAGGGCTTGGCAGTCAATCAGGGAAGGTCTCCCAGCAGTGAAAGGTCTAGAAATCTCCAGACTGTTTTTAAACTCCCTTTGAGGGAAGCAAACAGATCATAGTCTCCAGGTCTGATCTCCGAGGAGCAAGTGAGCTGACCATTCCCCACTTCAGCCCTCTGCTCTGGGAGGGTTATAGGCTGCTCTGTCACCCACCACCCAGAACAGCTTCAACCCCTCAAATGCTAGCTGGAGATCTCTGGTCTCCAGTGACTTTCTCTGCATCCCTCACCATACTGAGCCAGTGAGCGTAGCCACAGCAAGGGAAGAGACCCATTTACAGAACAGCCCAATCCCAGTCACTGCAAGTGTAATCCATCACCCCAATACATTGCCATGGCAATGCCATGTGCAATGAAGCTGGTACCACCCATCCCTCCCTGCACAGGAAGGAGGTGACCCAGCCAAGCAGCAACTCACCCTCAGCCATTGCGACCCAAGGCAGCAGCAGAACTTCCCACATGGTGACAGTGACATGGGGTGGCCAGGAAGGGGTTGCAATGGCCAGCCTGACTACAGATCTCATGGGAAGACATGCTGAGTGGCTGGACATTAACACAAAGGCAGCTTAGCCCCAACCAGCTCCAGCTGGAGACTCTCGCTGCTCCCCAGTACTGCAGCTGGGGGTACTGGCAGCAAATCCCTGAACAGAAGAGGCTCATGATACATTCAGGACAGCCTGAACCAATCCCAGACAGAGACCAAGCCCTGGGACAGACTGACTGTCCCCTGCTCCAACACACAGGGGCCCTAAGAGGGATTACAAAGCCAGAACAGACTTCCATGTCATCCAAGAGTTCAGAAGGCTCTGGAAATTAGAAGCTGCAGAGCACTGAGGTAAATCACACAACGCGAGTCTAGTGGTCACAGTCCAGTGGTCATAGAAGGGGGCTAGGACTCCTGGGTTCTCCTCCCAAATCTTAGATGACGTGATACAGTAAGAGCCCCCCATTCTGTGCCTTGAGCTGCTTTAGCTACTAGATCCCACTTCCTTCCCAGAGCTGGGGAAAGAACTGAGGAGTCTTGGCTCCCAGCCCTCTGTTCAATTCCATCCGGATGTCCATCCTGGATGCCAGCGCAATTTCAGGCAGAATAGCTGTCGTCTGTGGAGAGGGACTGATTTATCACCGAGAAGGATAACCTGCCCTAGAGTAACATTCAGCCCTTTACAGCCTGAGGTTCTGGCCATTGGACCCCACTCACTGCCCAGCACAGCTTGCCACTAGCAATAGCAGGGCCCTTCATGTGCTTTCCACCCACACCACAAGCCAGGAGGAACTGAACTGAGAGGCCTCTGCACAGACCGTTTTATCATACAACACCAGAGACATGGTAGCACCTATCCCAAGTACAGTCCCCCCTCTGCCTCACTCTCTGGCCAGCTGAGCTGAGGCCTCTGACCAGCAACACAGCTCAGCACAGTCGCAAAGCCTGGGTGCGTAAGCACTACATCCTGACAGCACAGCAGTGACACAGAGCTATAGCGTCCTTCACCCCAAAGCAGGGTGCAGGACGACCTATTACTGTGGCAAACTGTTTACATGGGAGCCCAGGCCTGGCCCCTGCCCAGTGCTGCATGACAGTGCAGGCAGAAGTGAAGGTTAATCAGACTCAATTGCATTATAGCTACTACTTGAGGGAACTGTGGGGAAAATGAGTAGCTACCAGGCCATCAACATCGGGGGGGGGGGGGGGAAGGCATCCCCTCTCCCCACCTCCAGCATAGGGGGAGAGCACCCCTTGTGGAGCCCAGCAGCACCCTTTCTTAGAGCTCAGCACCACGACACTAGATTCAGTGCCTGCTCAGACGGACAGCACCCACTACAGAATCACCACTACCCCATATGGCAGCTTAGGTTTTCCACGGAGGTCTCCTATCCAAGTAGTGACCCTGCCCAGCCCCACTTTTCAGTGCTGCTGCATTACACAGCTATAGTTTGAATCCCCAAAATGAGCAGTAAGAACACGCAACAAGGCTCTGCACACCCAGAGCTAGACTCAGCTCCCACCCTGCCCGCCTGGTGCGGATCTAGCACTTGCCCCTGGGGAGGCTGCCTGGCTGTCGGGTACACCTGCTGCATTCAACCCCTGCTTTACATGGCATACAGTACAAGCCTTTTCTAAAGGCTCATTAAGAGCCAGCCAAGGGTAGCCCTGGATACACACCAGGCTCCGCAGAGACAGCTACCCCCACAACTCACCACAAGCCCTAATTAACACCTGCCCTTTTCAAGCCTCACAGGCTCTTGCAAGTACCCAGGCTGGGCTATCAAGGCCCATTACTCCTCCCAACACAACCCACTCTTAGAGAGCAACTGATAATAAACGTAAGCCCTGAAGCTCTGGTGCTGGCAACAGGAGAGAGAGAGAGAGAGAGAGAGATCCAGGGAATAACTGCTCAGAAGAGTGCTGGTAAACTGGAGTCTATGATCTCCAGACTCAAAGCCTCACCCACATGAGAAATGTATACCAGTCAGATCAACACTATGTTTGTACAGCACCTGGCATAACAGGGTCCATGTCCGGGGCTCCTAGGCCACAAACCGGTGCAAATCCTACTTCAGAGTGGCTTGTTAAACTGCTGGAAGTTAAAGCCAGGTACATTGAAACTTGAATTAAGCAGGCCTGGCAGAAGTCAATTTTTATGATTTTCTCCCCCCCCCCAAATTTTGACAATTTTTATTTAAGAGTTTTCTTCTATTTTTAAAACTTCCCCCCCCACAGTTGCAGGGGTTGGGTTAGTGCAGTGTTGATGGCAGGGGGTTCCCTCTGCAGCCAAGAGGCACAATATATGGGGAGGCTGCAGTCCTGGCCCAGCAGAGCAGAAGCCCCTGGTTGTGGGGGAGGCCATCCCACTGCTAAACAGCTCCTGCCCAGAGACAGCGCCCCTGGCTCATGACACCCAATCCCTGCAGGCACAAGATGTGAGGAAGGCTGGGGTCCTAGTAGGGAACTGCAGACACCACTGGCCAGGGCTTTAAGAAGTCCTCGTGTCCAGCTGTGGGGGGGGAGGCCACCCTACTGCTGAATGGCTCCTGCCTGGGGTGGCCTCTTCAGTGAGCAGAAACAACTCCCATACCTTGTGCCTTCAGGGACTGGGCATCACCAATCCTGCTCGCTCATTCACTAGTCAGGAGCATGGGAGCCGTCCCCAGGCAGTTGTTCAGCAGGGGGTGGTCTCCCTGCAGAGGTGGGGGCAGGTCTTCCTCCTTGCAGTCCTGGAGGAGGGTCTCTGTTCCATTGGGCTAGGAGCGCTGCAGCCTCCCCAGACTTTGCGCCTGCAGAGATCAGGTGATGCTGGCCCTTAGGAAGCAGAACTCTGCTGACACAGACCAGCTCACTCACTCCTGTGACAGCAGAGATGCAGAAGGCTCCCCACACATGACCCAGTCCCTGCAGTCATATCAACTGTTACCAACTGATTTGTTGATTTCAGTGTGTCAGCTGAAAGACATTTACTGACAGTTCTAGATTAAAATCAAATCCTATAAAGCCTAGAAATAAGGCACCAGTTTTTTAGCCAAAAGGAAGTGGCAGATTCTCCATGCTGTGTTAGTTTCAAATCCAGACTGGATGCTTTTCCCAAACCCAAATAATTGGACTTAATACAGGGGTCACTGAGTGACACTCTGGCCTGTGATATACAAGAGGGTCAGACTAGAGCAGTGCTTCTCAAAGCTGGTCCGCCGCTTGTTCAGGGAAAGCCCCTGGTGGGCTGGGCCAATTTGTTTACCTGCCACGTCCGCAAGTTCGGCGGATTGTGGCTCCCACTGGCTGCAGTTGGCCGGTCCAGGCCAATGGGGGCTGCAGGAAGCGGCGTGGGCCGAGGGATATGCTGTCCACACTTCCCGCAGACCCCACTGGCCTGGAGCGGCAAACCACAGCCAGTGAAAGACATGATCAGCCGAACCTGTGGACACAGCAGGTAAACAAACCAGCCCAGCCCACCAGGGGCTTTCCCAGAACAAGCGGCGAACCAGCTTTGAGAACTACTGGACTAGAGGATCTAACTGTCCCTTTTGGCCTTAACTCTGAATCTTAAGTTTTGTTTCAGTCACGAGGCATCAGCTGAAGCTAGATTGTTTTGAGTTTGATTTATATTAAAGATCCATAGATTGTGGTCCTTTCTTTCCAGCTACTCTGGCCTACTGTGTGACATAAGTACCAGACAGCCTACAAAGGGGTTTGCACTGAGTAAACAAAACCAGCTTACACTTACTGATGTTAAATCAGTGGTTCTCAAACTGTGGGTTGGGACCACATTTTAATGGAGTCACCAGGGTCATTACACTTGCTGGGGCCTGGGGCTGAAGCTGAAGCCTGGAGTAGTGGGGCTTAGGCTCCACCTCTCCTCCCCCAACCTGGGGTGATGTAGTCATTTTTGTTGTCAGAAGGGGGTCATGGTGCAATGAAGTTGGAGAACCACTGTGTTAAACTGATGCAGCTTTCCTTGCGCAGTGCCTGCAGCAGCAAGGCCCATGTAGAGAGAGTGTGTGAACACACAAAGTGGCTCACTGCCAGCACTAAGTCCGGTCACTGCCAGGAGCAGGACAATTTTATAAGTGGAAGCCTCTGTCAGCACAAGCTGGGCTGAGGGTTCCACTTCACCGCAGGGTTAACTTGGCTTCCAAGGCAAATGCAGTCCCTAACTCAAGCCCTGTTCACACAAAAACCCATTCCCCTCAAGTGTGGTGGTTTCAACTTGAGCTGGCTGGCTTGTAGGGGCGTAGGCTACAGCTCGTGTGAGCACACCTCACCCTGCAGCATGGGTGCAAGCTAGTACCACTGGAGTGCCACGAGTCCTCCAATGCCTCCATTCCCTGCATCTCCTTCCCAGAAAGGACAGGCCTACAATTCACTAAAGAACTCAGAACAGCTCAGCTGACTCTAGTGCTAAGAACCATGGGATATGCTCTAAGAAGCCTTAGCGCCAAACACAAGGGAGCCCAGTACCAGCATGGCCACAGCAGCTCCAGTGTTTTCAGGCAGGGTGGCCACTGGCACTTGAATGAGGCCAACTCCAGAGTAGGTCGCTCAAATGAATGCTGTAGTGCTGAGAGACCCTCAGACCCACCAATGCATTTTATGTAGAACAGGTTTTGCTTGTCACTGACCTGTTCTGGATTCAAACCTGTGCCATGGAGTTTCACTGCACTGTCAATGAAGGGGTGCTAAACAGTTCACACGCCAAGCTTCAACATCCCATGAAGTTATTGCCCAGATTTAAAAATGAGGAAACAGAAGTCTAGAGATGGAAGCAACTTGACCACAGCTGCTCGATGAGTTAGCGCAAAAGCTGGGACTAGAACCCAAAAATCCTGACTTCAAGCCCTCCCAGCTATCTGATAGCCTCTGCCCACATGCTATACAGATAAGAGTGACTGGTCTCCAGGGCTGTATGCAACTGCATGAAGGCCTAACGGGTGAGGCCCCTGACAACTCCTCTCTGCTGCCTCCCACAGCCCCCTGCACAGGGATTGTGAGAAGAGAAGTGGCGCCTGCTGCATGGAAGTAGTTTGTTCCCCAATCCCAGATTGGAGACTCTCACTTCACAGCTGACTCAGGAAGATCTGACATACAGGATACAAGGACAGATGTTTAATCAAAAAAGCGGGTAGCCAGAAGTCTTTGGTTTTATCCCCAGCTCTGGAGAGCAGTGGGCAGGAAATCAGGACTCTGCCTGTCTCTGGAGAGAGTGTAGTTCAGTGGTTAACAAAAGCCCTAGGTTCTATTCCTAGCTCTTCCACCTACACTGCATGATTGCGAGCAGGGTCCTCACCTCTCTGCCTCAGTTTCCCCACCAGTAGAAAGGGGCTAATTCCCTTCAGTAGCGTTGAGGACTGCAGGATCCTTTGATAACAGGTACTAGGGAAGCCAGGTGTTTCCCTAAGAACCCAGCCACATATGAGCTACTGTGACAGCACAACACCCACCCCTTTCTTGACTGCTCTTGCAGACAGATTGTTCCATCTGACTTGCAGAGAACTGGTGCCCTGCCCTCCCATCTCCACTATCTGGGGGCAGCAAGGATGGCTCCCCATCCATATACCTCACCAACATGTTGGCAGGGGCAGAGGTATTTGTGAGCAGAGCTGACAGAATCTGGGCAGCATCTCTCTGCAGGCAGAGCTTTGCTGCAACACTGCTTCCCTGAAGCCCTCACTGCAGGTGCCCGAGCTTTCTCTTCTGCAGCACCTGTCAACTGGGACCTGCTCCCAGGCTTACCTCAAAACCACACTACACCCGCTCCACTAGGGCAGCAAGCTCCTCAGATCCATGTCAAGCTGGGTTCTGTTGTAACAACTGGCCTACAAATTTACTCTATTTGTGAGCTCAGCTGTGAAAAGTGAGTTCATGAAACATCACAGCAGCCTATAACGACAAATGTAGATGGGAAGAGGTGCAAGAGAGACCAAGTACACCTCTTCATTTGGACTAACTCAGTCTGATAACTAAAACGGTGTTGAGATCATTCCCTGGTAAACAAGATAGCAGTAAGACTGGAAATCAGTGAACCAAAACTGGTGTCAGAAATTAGGCCTAATTAGACAAAGTAATGAAGGAATAGGCTACTCCACCCATCACTCCCTTTGGGGGAAAAACTGGAGGCAGCTACCATGATACTGGCCGACTAACAGGTGAGAGAAGGGGAATGAGTGAGCTTCACCATCCTGGTGGTCATCCCTACTGTCTGTGTGGTCTTCTGACCTTCTTCATCCTAATCTGAGAGATGTCCTGATCAGAGTGGGCAAGAGAGGGGGACTCAAACATTGCCACCTCCACTACTTAAACTGAATCTCAAACACCAAGAAGAATGTGTGACTTTAAGCCCTCCCTCCCCACTCCGTGTGTCCTTTTCCTTCCCTACTTTATTCTCCTTTTGTCCTCTGTTTAATAAGCATCTCAGTTGGCCAAGACTATATATTCTGCAACACTGCTGTAAGCCTGTGACCAGAAAGAGGCAGCTAAAAGCAATGCCCTAGACAGCTTGATGCTGATACAAGTTTGCCAGGTCTTTGAGTGGCTTATAAGACCATGTGCTGTGCCTGTCTTTCTACAGCACTGAGGCTGCAAGTGAAACATAACCCAAGACAGAAGCTGCATTTTCTAACTTTGCTGTCCTTCTCTCCTCTTGTGTGTTTGTCTTGTTTGGTCTTCTCAGAAACAGGATCCGGTTTTATCTCTACTAACTTTTCTTTCCCACAAAAGAGCAGTTACCACCATCTATAATACCATGTAAGAAACTGTCAAACAAGGGGTTGTGTGTTCTAAAACTCTACAGCTAAAGAGAAAGACCAAGGGAGCTGTTAAAATGAAAATATTTAAAAGCCTTTGAAATGTAAATAAAGTATTAACTTTCCTTTTTCTGTATTTGCAATAGAAGGTTTAAAGAACGGTGATTGTGTTTACACCATGGTACTAAGCAGGCTGAGGTCTCTGTATGCCTAATTCAGACCCCTGTTTAAGGTTGGACAGTGACTGGGTTATGTTAATACCTTTTGTACCAATTTAGATGGAAAATGTGGGCCAAAGTTCTACCCTGCTCCTCAGCTACTGCAAGCCAAATCCTGCTCTCAACCCACAATACCCTCTTCTGCTTTCAGGTGTCCCCAGGCAACCCCACCACTTTTCATGCCTCCTCTCAGGACTGTGCAGGCAGCAGGAGGACACCCACTCATTGAAACCTAGCTGATGATTCTGTCCAACAGGCAAGCCAGGAGAGAACTTAACTCCAGCACCAACAGCAACATGGGGTACAGGCAGAGGATGCTGTGCTCCGCTTGGTAATAGCAGGACAGGGGGAGGACTGAAAGACTACTGAAGGCCACCGTGACCAGGACTGGCAAAGATCCATAGATTGGAGCTGGTGGGCACACTTTCCTCCCAAACCAAAGGTGTTGCTTGGGGCGATATGTCTGGGAGAGAACAATCACTATGAGATCTCAGACCCCACAGGTCCCAGAGCAAAGGAGGAAGCCCCACCTGCTGGGATGTTGAAACCCCACAGGGCCAAGTGCCACCCTACCCTAGCTGGGATCCAGATGCAGCACTGTCCCATGAGACAGTTTATATAGGATTAATACTCACACCCAGCCAGAATGGAAGCTTTATACAGCTGAGTCCAACAGGGGGCAGGGCTTTGGGAAGGTCTTTAAGCGCCCCCTCCTCCCAGAGAACAAAAAAGTGGTGTGAAAGAAGAGACCCAGCAGGAGTTAAGGGGGTTCATTCTCCCAGCACTCTGCTCTCCAGACCCCTCCACGTGTACCGAGATGACACTGCTTTCACAAGAGCACAGGGTTTGAGTGACTCCTATTGTTGTGCAGAGCTGGAGTTTGTGACAGGAAGAGTTCATTACCTCATCCAGCCCATGCAGAATGGCTCCTTAGTGCTTGGCTTAGTACTGTGGTGCCCCTGCTGCCCTTGGGAGGAGATTCCTTGCTCCAGAGACTCCACTGTTAGGAATGGCTTTCCAATATATAAAACTCTTCCTTCCCCCAGCTTTATTTATCTGCCCCCTTACGCCCCCTCGACAATGCTTCCCCCTTGCTGATCGTCCCAGCCTTCAGATATGGGGCAATTTACAATCCTCTGAGACAATACAGAGCAATAGGTAAGGCTCAGGCACTGGCACTCAGAACTCCTGGGTTCTAGCCTCAGGCACAGATGTCACTGGCACAACTGGTTCCCCCTCTGAAACACAGGAACAATATCGACCATGCTTTTTAAAGCGCTAAGTGTTTGGCCCAGCCATACATATATGGCCCTTCGTCATCCCCAGAAGCCAGGCTCCCGGAGTTCTCAAGTCAGTACCCAGGCAACAGTCAGTGGTCACCACGTGTGAGTGCCTAACTGCCCCCAGCATTGCTCAGGCACAGAAGCAGCCCAAACTGAATCTTGGAGCCCAGCTTCCCTTACCACACACCTCCCCTCCTCCCCCCCCGCAGAAGATCAGCATTGTCATAAAAGGAACAAACTCCGTCTCAGCCCCAACCAGAGCTCTTCAGCAGCTATCATGACTCCTCCTTCCTCAGATCTCATCCTGCCTCTTACAGCCATCATGCTGTCAGTACAACACTTTAGTTGCCTGCACAATGCAGGCAGGAATGAGCACGGTCACCACTGCACCGGAGATAGTTGCCACAGCCATTGCGTGCATCTGAACAGACCTCTCTCTCATCACCACCGGCTTGATGCTGCTGCAAGGAGACAGCAACACCTTCCATGATTACTTGAGGTCTCTGCACAAGGGGTATCCAGCATGTCCCTTGCCTCTCACAAGTGTTTCTGCTCCAAATGGCCCAAGAAACCTTTGCACCATCCCCATGATACCTCCAGGGGCTCCCAAAGGAATTGGCACAATTAATTATGGAGCATTTGAGTGCTTTCAGCATTTGAGAATTGTTACATCGGTCACCTCAGATCAACAGAATAAGGTAGCCCGGCTGCATTACTCCTCATTGGCCCAGCTAGCCTGGTGACACAATCAAGTCCTGCTGGCAGCAGGCAACATGAGCGCCATTTCCTAATGAGTGTGTTTTGCTGGTGGGGAGGGGACAGGAAGCCCTGACTCATGCTATCTCCGGTCACTTTTCCTTTGATTCAACATGCATTCAATATAGATGCTTTGGGGCGGTCCCTAGTGGGGGAGCATGACTAGCTATCCAAGAGAATGCACCCACACAGGTCAAAAATTCAGCAAACACAGTGCCGGCTCAGTATGAGATTGTCCCCAACCCCCACTTCTGGAGTTCCCATGCTCCTGGTGCCTTTCACACCATAGCCATCTCCATGCATATCAGACATCACTTCACCCACCACTTCTGGAGTGGAAGACAACAGCTGTTTAATAGCCAACAGAGATACTAGCAAGAGCAGAATCCTGTATCCATTTGAAACTCAGGGAGAGGGATTTAAAAGGAAGAAAAATGGAATGGCCCCAAGAAGGGCTGGGAAGAGAAAGGGCATTGGGCTCCAAGAAGTCAGGACGTATGCTAAGTCTCATCTGAAAGGCAGAATCACAGGAGCTGCCCGTCAGTGCCAGATCTTGGCTCTGACAACCTGCTACGAAAAGTGTGTTGACAGCTTCATTCAGAAAGGCAGCCAGCGCCACTTGAGAAGTGTGTGTGTGTGTGTGGGGGGGGGGGTCCTAGTTTGCCCCCTAGCAGCTCAAGAGGGAATGCCACCAGCCAGATGTGCAATTCCTTTTCCAGAAAGCCTCACTCTCCACAAAGCCACCTGTCATCAACACTAACTGGCTGCTCAGAGAGGCCATGGAGGCCAAACTCCTAGCTGCTCTGATCAGGGCATTGTCTAACCCCAGAGCTGACCAGGTTTCCATTGCCTTCACCTTCTCCCTCCAACAAGCAGACAATCTGGACGAGGACTTCTGCCCACTTCTGCCTACAGCCAGCTAGAATGCAGCTTCCCTGTGTGCCCACCTAGGGGATGGCCTCTCTGGAGCCACATCTGAGCTCCCTCAAGTGCCCCAGAGCTGCAGTCACATACACACTCTGGAAGCAGTCAGAGCACTGCCCATTTCAGTCAGTGCCAAGTCAGCCTAGTAGGAAGGGCACTCCACATCCCTTGCTGTGGAAGCTTCAGTAAAGAAGGATTCAAAGCAGGCCTATGATTTACATCAACTTGACTTTTTCCCTGTGCTATTGACAAGCAGCTGTGATAATTAGCACTGGATCCACTTGAAGCAGCCAAGATGCTACCCTGTAGAACCACCACCTCATGGGGGAAGGCTGAAGCCCAACAGAATTGCACTGAAATGCAACAGAGTTTGTAAGGGGTCTGTTTGGCTCTGGGGTGGAAAATGGGGTCTTCCCCTGCAGGCCACTAGCTCCAGCCAGCCTCCATGGTGGAAAGCTGTTCCCATCTTATGTCTGTTTGGTGGCCCATCCCCCTGAAACACACTGGGGTGTGGGTGGTCTCACCCCAGGTCACAGGAGAGCAACCATCTCTATCACCTGTTCCCCAACCCAGTGGGCACTAACCAGTCCCTTGCTGGCCTCCTCTGCCAAGGCCTGAATGGGTCCCAGCACCGACTGAAATCCCATCAGCCCCTGAGAGAACAGCTAGTGTAGTTGTTAGGGCGCCAGCCTCCACAGGGGAGACCTGGGTTCAGCTTCTCCAGACTCCCTAGGCCAGTCGTTCAGGGCTCACGTACACACACTGCCCTGATTTACTGACACCAGTCTAGTTAATGCAATGCAGGGCCCTAGTGTGGCTGGAGTTACCGTGCTGTACAGGTGCTTTACACCCATACAGTTACCCCCGGGCAGCAAGGAGGAGTGGGGAGCTTTAGCCCGGAATAACCTTGCCCACCCTGGGCACTATTCTAGAACGAGACTGGTACAAAACCGCCCGCACCCTCCGCTGCCTCAGCTCCCATTGTAGGGCTGGACTGACCCCTCCATGGCGAGGATAAGACCCGCCACCCCCCGGCTTCCCCGCAGACACCCAGTGACGGGGCAGGCGCCGGGGCAGAGGGACCCAGCCCCGCAGGGAGCTCCCTGGAGCCGGGGCTCACCCCCCGATGCCCCTCAGCCGCCCCAGGGAGGGGCCGAGCGCGCGGCTGGCGCCGGAGCGGAGGGCCCAGGGACGCTGGTGAGGGGAACGGACCGGCAAGTGAGGCAGGATAGCGCCTGGGGAGGGGAAGCGGGGGGCCCGGACCCCGGCCGGGGGACGCCAGGGGGCGGCGGCAGGAGACGCCCCGCGGCCCCGGAAGGGCAGCAGGGGCGGGGCTACGGGGCTGTAAGGCCCCGCCGAGGGCTGCTCAGGGCCCGGCGGGGGCTGTGGGGAGCGCTCTGGGATAGGGTCCTAGCCACGGTGAGGGGCCGGCCCCGAGGGGCTTCGGTCCGCCTGAGCCACGGGGGTCCCGGCCCTGCCCTTCCCCGCGCACTCACTACTCGGGGTTCATGGCGGCGCCCCCGCGGTGATTTCGGCTCCTCCTCACTCACAAGATGGCGGCGGCCTGCGGCACCCCCCTCGGTCCTCCCCCCACCCCAGGGGCGGCACCGCCAGTACGCAAGTGTGGAGTCCTGCCTCCGGCACCCTGGGATATGTAGTCTCCCGCTCACGCTTGGCCACGCCCCTTCCCCTGCGGCCGCGCGACCTGCGGGGAAGTGCGCATGTGCGGAGAGCGCATGACTTCATGGGATGCGTAGTTCCTCTTACCCAGGCTTCACGCGCTCTCCGTGCAGACGCTGCTTGTCCCGTGCACAGGCGCCACACACGCAATCCCTCACGGGATATGTAGTTTACTTGCCGGACTCTTTGTCAGACACGTGTTCAGTGTCTCCTTCGCAAAGCCCTCAGCCGCAAAGACCCCTGGGGGATGTAGTTTATTGACCAGATCAAGCTAACTTCAGAACCCACGAGACCCCAGAGCACAAGGGAGGGGGCGGGAGCCAGGACTCTTGGGTTCTTCTAGCCCTAGCTCTAGGAGAGGAGAGGAGGGGGGGGGTCTAGTGGTTAGAACCAGGGCCTGGGTATCAGGACCCCTGGGTTCTAGCCCTATGTCAGGGTAATAGTGAGGTTGTGACTCACGCACAATGACTGGTTGGGTGAGTCACTATTGCTTTTAGCCTTTGTTGCAGTTACCCCTAGTTAATTTCAGTGAAACACACCCTCGTTCTTGCATCACAGGCAGGGGAAACCAACACTCCCAATCTCTCTTTCCAACAGGCCCCTGCCCTCTCTAGGGGTTGTTAGCAGCACTGTGCTACAGAGTAGGACCTGGGCCTAGTACTTAGTTGTGGGGCTAGCTGCAGAAATGGTTGGGGACAGGCTGGCTTGGGTGATAGATAGAGGATGTTTCTTCTAATGATGGCCCTTCTGGTTCTGTGTCTGTTCATCTATAATCCTAGGGGACCTCACACAGCCGCCATGTGGACAGTTTTAGATGCTCAAGAGCTCCACACTCTGTGCCATAAGTGCCCATCCCCTAAAGTCCCACCAGAGGGGTCCAGAGGGAACCTCCAGAGCAGTGGTATAGAAGAAAGAGACTCAGAACAATCACGGCGTGGGTGGACCCTCAACTTCCTGTCTGTCTAGATGCTGTTGGAAGCAGGACAGGAACACTGGCTGCAGGGGCAGCTCACAATTACTCCATTCATGGCCTCTCCCAGCAGGGGGCACTGTCAGGAGAAGCAAAGGAGCACTAGGTGTACAGGGAGCTCCTTCCCGGCTATTCCAGGGGCTGCCTCTCTCAGTGAGGAGCAATGGCAGCAGGTGGGAGCTCTTGGCTATTCCAATCTGGGATACGACTACAGGAAACACAGTGGGGAGGAGAGCTGGCTGAGGAGGAGATCCCAGCCTCTCCCACCAGGGGGTGCTGTAGGTGTGGAGCAGGAGCTCTGGCCGGGGGACTCCTGGCTACTCCAGCCCTGGCCTTTACAGGGGTCACTGTAAAAAGCATAGCAGGGAATAACAGTCCCAGGCTGGCACCTGTTATATTTCATGGCATACAGATAGAGAAGGAGAAGAAAACACAAAATATTCCTGTGGGAAGATTGAAACATAATGCTACTTTATTTCTGAGAAATCAGAATGAAAACACACACAAACCCAACAACAGAGAGAGACGAAGCAGGCTGCTCCTTATAAAACCAGAATGATCCAGTTCACCTCAAGTTGCTGTAGGCTGACTAGCTGCAAACCAACTCTGCTCAAACACATACAGGCTTACTATAGATCCCCCTAACCTGCAAGCAGAATCAGGAACCCCTACTGAGCCTTTAAAGTGATAGCATGCAATTCCAACATAGGCCTCAATACCCCTCACACTGGGGCTACCCTCCTGGTGTCCCATTGCTAGGGCACTCCCATAGCCAAGTGATGGGGAAATTCCCCCTGGGGCCTGCTTGGGCAAGGGCACCTCCCTTCCCCAAATAGCCTGACTCCTCTCTGGGACTGGGGAGAGGGGCAGCCAGGCCTTGAGGAGGGGCAGCCGGGGGGCTTCCAGGACCATTAAAAGGGCTAAGGGCTCACAGGTTAGGTTAGAGGTGGGGGAGGAGCCAAGGCTGCTGGGGAAGGGTCTGGCTGCTCCAGTCCATCAGCATATCCAGCTTAGTTTCCTTTCTCTAGGAGGCCAGGGAAAGGCAGCCAATCAGAGGGAGCTTCCCAATAGCATGGGCTGGGGTGACAGTGACTGTGGGACAAATGGGGACTGGGAGCATGTAGAATGAATACAAGGAAATGTCTGTGTTTGGGGTAGGGACAGGCATTGTCCATATGCAAATTTATGTAAATGTATTCAAATTGCAAGCAGGGGCACCCAAGGAAGTGCTTTTCTCCAAGCCCCAGCTCTCAGAGCCCTGAGATGATGAGCCAATCACAGCCTTCCCTTCTGTGCTGGTGGTGGAGAAATGCTGGGAAATGACTCCCCTGGCAGGGGCAAAGCAAGGTACGCCACGTGCTAAAGTTCTCAAGCCTCATGCTGGCCTTAGCTGAGCTCACACTGCGGGGCCTGGTGCGTGGTGGCTGAGCCCTGGGGTCAGGAGGCACTAACCTGCTTCCAGCAGACAAGCTCAGAACTGAAACTGCAGCTGAGGTCTTAAACCACAAAACTGGGCCCCCTAGGGGGGCTGCCGGACTTGGCTCAAGGGGGCAGGGTGCATTGGCAGAGGCCAATTCCACAGATCTGGATTCCCCAATAATATAACTCCTTGGCGCTGGGTCACAGCTAGCATCTCCTAGAGGGTAACAGCCCCATGTCCCATGCCCCACCCCGGAGCCAGCCCATCCTCTCACCCTGGGGTCAGATCAGACCCAGCACCCCCTGGAGGGGAAGGCCCCAAATCCCAAAAAGGCAGAGCCCCACACAAAGATTTTGAAGTACCTTTTATTTCTACAGCAACACTGGTAAATCCAGAGCGAACTCAGCAGGTGCCCCACCCCGCAAATGTCCCCCAACATGGGGACAGGCAGGTGGGTGAAGCAGTGAAGGCTCAGGGGCCCCCAGTGAGGGAAGGATTAGGAGGGACCCAGCTAGGCCCCTCTCAGGTTAGGGGGAGATTTTCCATAGCAGCCTCTCCCCCTGGCCCCCCTCGGAGGGCAGTAACAGTGCCCCCTCCCCGCTGAGGCACAGCAGCGGTTGGGGACTATGCCTGTGTCCAGTGGCGGAGTAAAAAGATGTGACAGGCTGGAGCGGGAAATGAATTGTGCAACAGCGCTATCTCCATTCCTGCCCCCCAGGCCCCAGAGGGGCTAGTGTTTTCCAGTGTAAGGTGCAGGCTTTAGCTAGGAGGAAATGAGACACACCCCCCCTCCCCGCCACAGCAGTGGAATTAGTGTTGAAAGGCTGGGGGGGAGCGGGGTGTCACCAGCTTGCACCAGGACCATGCAAACCAGGGGGATGGTAGTGACTCGCCAGTCTCCTTCAGTAAGGAGGGTTTGCCCCCTGCTGTGGGGCAGAGAGGATTCTGGGTAGGTGGGGGATGCGGAGAAGGTGAGGGGAAGACAGCTCAGAGGAGCTAGATACTGAGGGGCAGCAGCAGCTGCGTCTGAAGGGACAAAGGGGGAGGGATTTCCCAGCTGGTCTGGGGGCAGCATGGAGCAAAGGGGGGCTCCCACCAGAGGGGACTCCCTGAGAACAAAACATAAATACAAAGGAAAAACGAGGTGATCTGTGACCCAGGAGTGAGGGGGGCAGATGTAACTCACCTCCTGCTCCCCTTCTCCAACCCAGCAGCGGAGTTCCAGAGGTTTCCTCCTGAACGCCCCCTCCACACCTCCCCACCAGCCCCACAGACAAGTCTCCCCATCCCATCCAAGCATCAGATCCCCAGCCCGAGGGGTGACGGCAGCTCGGGGCAGCTAAGGGGGTGGGGCTGGGGGATGAAGGGGTGCCCCCCCCAACAGGGAATTATCCCTACAGCAGCATGTGAGCGAGTGGCCTGAGATCCCAGAGCAGGAGGGGCCAGGCCGTGCCACGCGGAGGGTGGGGAGCCCCTAGTCTCTATGCAGGGAGTACGGCCCTCCCCCGTCACTACACACTGGGTGGAGAGGGGAGCCAGCCAATGGAGGTGTAACAGCAGGGGTTGTCTCCTCTACTCTGGCCCACGGGGCTTGTGGGGGTGTCCGTGGGTGTCTGGGGGGGGCCGGGGTCACCCCAGCAAGGAGCTGCGTCTGGACAGGTCCACAGTGCTGGAGCTCAGGCCCCGGCTCTCGGTGAGGCTGCTGCTGGTTGGCTGCAGGGACAGAGACGTGGGGTGGGGGGGTTAGTCAGGGCTCACTCCCTTAGAGAGGGGGGAAGCTGGGCAGGGGAAGGTGTCAAGGCCTGAGGCAGGAGATGGGGACTCCTGTGACCCCTGCCTCTCCCCCTCCACATACATACAGGGGAACATTCAGAAAGAGTTCCCTACCCCCCACCCGAGCCCCCTGTGGGACCCCCTGGCCCTGAGGGCTGTAAGCTAGACATGGTCCTGTGGTGAGGAGGCTTGGGGGAAGTCAGTGCTGACAAGGGCTCAGTGGGGAGAGAAGTGCCTGGGCCGAGCAGGGAGTTCCCACCACGGGCAGATGCCCACACCTCCAGGGGTGTGTTTGCGTGTGGCCCCTTCCCCTCCCTGTGCGGGGAGGCCTGGCATAGGCCCAGTCCGGCATCCCCACAGCACCTGGGGTGCCCAGCTCAAGGGCATGACAAGGTTCCCTCCGCCAAGTTGTGACCAGCACCTACCCCCAGGGGACAGGGCTGCAGTAATGTTTGGGGGCAGCAGGCGGGGACACAAGGAGGGTGGCAAGCTAGAGGGGAGGGGCCCAAACTGCTCGTCCCCCCTTCTGCCCCTGCCCACTTCTCACCAGGCTCGACTCTTCCACGCTCTTGTTGAGGAAGTTCAGGGAACTGGCCCGTTTCATCCTGAAGAGGAAGAGAACAGAGTCCCAGTAGAGTCAGGGAGAGAACCCAGGAGTCTGGGCTCTAGTTCCCCCACCTATCCTCCCAGAGATAGAACCCAGGAGTTCTGCCCTCACCCCCCAAGGCACACATGGGCGGAGGCTGGCGAGGGGTAGAGTCCAATAGGGAGGGCTGGGAGGAAAGGGGACCCCCAAGACACACACAGACAGCTGGGCAGCGGCATAGTGGGGTTGAACTCACCCCAGGTTCCTGGGCTCCTGGGGGCTGCTCCCCTGCAGCTTCTTCACCAGCATCTCGCTGCTCCGGCGCAGGGCGTCCCGCAGCTTCCCAAAGGAGCCGCTCCGGCGCAGGACTCCAGAGCTATCCTGGGGGGCAGGACGAGTCACACAGGGACACCCCGACAGAACCCCCGATACTCCCCTGCCAGTACACCCCATCTGGGGCAGGGCTCTGGAGCAGGCCCTGGGGTGGGAGATGAGTTCTGTGGGGGGTATCCCCCATGTGATTCCCCCTTATCCCAAACACCCCTGATTTCCCCCCCCACGGCTCTGCTTGGGATGAGAGGAGGTGGGGCGATTGGGCCCCTGTGGCTGACCTGGGGGTGGGGGAGATGCCCAGTGGGGGCTGGGCCCTGTGAGGCTGACTGGGGGGAGGAGGGGGCGGGGAAGATGCCTGGTGGAGATAGCATGCTAAGTGGCCCCCGGCATTCTGGCCCTGCCTGTTGATCCCTGCCGCTGTCGCCGTGTGTCTCACCCCAGCCCATTCCGTGCCTATCCCGTCCGCGGGCTCGGGCCCGTTCTCAGCCTTGGCAGCACTGTTGCTCAGGCTCTCCCGGCTGGGCCGGCGCTCCGACCGGCCCCCATCCTTCAGCAGCTCCACCACCCTGGTCTGGCTGATGGCGTGCATGCCCTGTGGGGAGACCAGCAGCACCCGATTGTTCTCAGGGAAATGAAAGACACTCTTCTTTTTTAAAAATAAACCCCCTTAAAATGACATTTGACATCCTGGCAACCTGTGTTAAGGTTGGGAGGGGACTGGGAGCTAGGACTCCTGGGTTCCATCCATAACTCTGAGATGGGAGTTTCCTGCTTCCTGATTTCAATAATAATTAAAATCATTCCACTGTGGGGGAGACAGAGATCAGAACACTGCAACACAGAGAGAATCCAGGGGTCCTGGCTCCCAGCTCCCTGCTCTAACCCACTACACGCCCCCTTCCTTCCCAAGTGGGGTGGGGAAGGGAATTAGAGGAAACCAGTTCAGTCCCCTCTTCCCCCGGACCTGGTGATACCTGCTTGCGGGTTTTCATGGCACACTCCTCCAGCGTCTCGGCGGCCTCCAGCTTGCCCTGGCGCCGGTACAGAGCCCCCAGGCTCTTCAGGGTCGTGTTCACTGTGGGGCTGTGGGCAGGAGAGGGGACCCAGAGGGAGCGATAAGTACCAGTGTGCTGAGCAGACTGTGTGCACAGAGGAAACGGCTCAACCAACATAAAACAGGGACAGAGCTGGGGATAGCAGCCAGGACTCCTGGCTCCCACCTCACCTGTTCCAACCCACTAGACTCCCACTGACCCCCAGAGCAGGGATAGAACCCAGGAGTCCTGGCTCCCAGTCCCCCTTCCTCTAATTCCCAGACAGTTGCTGTGAGGGGGCGGAGCCTGACTGCTGGGCAGGGTGTAGGAGAGCACTGCCACCCTCCACTGGGGCTCTGGATGTTGCTCCCCCCGGAAGCTGAACTCACCTGTCCACCTTGCAAGCCTTGTACCAGCTGCCGTACTCCCTGTAGGGGACACTGTCCTTGCTCCTGTCCTGTGGGGGGCACAGACACACAGGATAGTCCCAGTCACTGTGCAGGGGGAGCAACCAGGGCAGGGTCCCCCCAGTACCCCACTGAGACCCCAGTCCCCCGACAGCCCTGCACTCCCATGCCCAGGTACCTTGCTCTCCTCGCGTTCCTCTGCATGCATCCAGATTGGCTTGTTCTCTCCTGCAGGGACAGACGGGGGTTGGGGGGGAGAGTGGGTTACAGTAGCGCTCCATCAATTCCTGCCCAGCACTGGGACACAGCTGCCTCTGGAGTGGGACTGCAAGGGGAGACCCCCCAACTGAGCGCCATCCCACTCCCTGCAGCACAGCGCCCCCTAGTGCCATACTGGGGTATTGGGGCCAGCCCTGACTGCAAGGGGAGCATGCCCCCCCAGCCCCCCGACTCACCATTGACTGAGCCAAACTCCTTCTCGTGCGCCCGAGTCAGGATCTCCTTGTACAGCGCCTCGGCCTCTTTGTACTTGCCCTGTTTCAGGTAGCAGGATGCCTGTAGGGCAGAGCCAGGGTCAGCATGGGCGTCTACTCAGGGACCCTGAGGGCAGGAAGGGCCGGGCACGGCGGGCTGTCTCTGTCCAAGCTGCTGGGCACAGACACACCTGGTGGTTCCCCTGGGCTACCCAGCTCTGGCCTGCACTGCCCAGTCTGGACACAAGGGGGCGAGGCTGGGCCAGGCAGTCTCCGAGGTGGGGGCAGCATTCTCTGCCTTCCCACGGGGCCTTTGCCCTCATCCCTTGAGAAGCCCAGAGCCCACATTCAGCTCTGGGGAAGGGCAGATGCTGCCCTTCGCCATCTGCAGGGGGAAACATAGGCACCCGAAAGGATGGGACCTGGGACCTGCACATGATCCCACCGAGTCAAAGGAGGAGCTAGAACCCAGGAGTCCGGGCTCCCCTACCCTGCCCGGCGTGCGTGTGCGGTGGCTGCCTGCCCTCGGCACCAGCTCTCACCAGGTTGTTCTTGGTCTTGGCGACGTTGGGGTCGTCGGGGCCCAGGCGGCTCTCGTAGATCTCCAGCGCCCGCCCATAGTAGTACTGCACTTCCTCCGCCTTGCCCTGGTTCTGGCACAGCAGCGCCAGGTTGTTCAGCTGCTTTGCCACGTCGGGGTGGAACCGGCCCAGCACCTGGGGGTGGGGGGACGATGACGAAGAGGGAAGTTTTGGCAATAGATTTGACAAAGCCTATGTGTGCCTCAGTTTCCCCTGCCCTTTCCCTGGCTACCTGGGGTGAGGGGAAGGGATGAAGCTGGCTCTCAGGGCAGGCTAAGAGATACAAGGGTGGGTGTTCGTCACCTAGCTGTCCGAGTGGAGTGAATGGGTCATTAAAAGGGCCATGAAAGAGAAAACCCAACAAGACAATGGCAAACCCAATCGCCAGGACACTGACTCCCAGCAACCAAGGGAGGGGTCCCCTGCCTCTCAGCAGGGAAGCGGAGCAGAGACCCCAGCTGGAGACCGGAGGGCTGGGAGGAGACAGGCTGGCTGCTGGACGGGGCCTGGGCACTCTCCCCTGAGGACTGACTGTCAGAGAGCGACAGAGCCTGGCAATGGGGTCGCTGCAGCCTGGCTGGGCTCTGGGCTGACCATCAGGCGTTACCTTCCTTTCCCTGAGCTAACCTGGGGGCTTCCCACACTGCGTCCCGGAGACCATGAACCCATGATGTCAGTGCATTAACCCCTGTAGAGTGGGCAAGTCTCCACCAGGAGCAGGGGGGCTGAGGGCCAGGCTCAGCAGGCAGGCAGGGAGGCCGCATGGCATGCCCTGGGGGAAGAGTGAGGCCCCTGGGCTCTGGCATGCTAAAGGGTTTCTCCAAGAGACTGTTCAAGAGCTGGGGGTGCAGCCCAGATCCTGTAGATCCAGGATAGGGGATCAAAAAGCACCCTGAGGACTCACCCAGCTCTGCCCCCAACTCACACGGCATCCCCTGCCCTGCCCAGATCACGCTGCACCGCCCTGCCGTCCCCCCAACTGCACCTGCTCCTGGGTTCCCCAGCCTGCTGCCCTGCCCGTACCACCCTCCGGCCCCATGACTCCACCCCCTCCTGTCCCTCCAAGCCCCCTCACTGACCTCACCCTCAGCTGTATCCCCTCTCGCAGACCCACCCAATGGCCACGCCCACTTGCCAGCCCCCACCAGCCTCCATCCATCCCCCCTTACTGATCTGCAGCTCATCCCTCACAGCCGTCCCCCAGCACTGCCCCCACCTTCTCGCGGATCTCCAGCGCTCTCTTGCACAGCGGCTCGGCCTCCTTGTACTTGCCCCTCTTGCCGTACAGCACAGCCAGGTTGTTCAGGGTGGCAGCCACCTGCGGGGGCAGAGGGGTGTCATCGTCCACCCTGCACAGCAGCCCCTGGCCACAGCTCCCCCCAGCAGGTCCCTGTGCGGCCCAGGGAGAGTTCAAGCTCTGTGGCACTTTCAGCCCCCCAGCCCTTGGGATGAGTCTGGGGTAACAGCGCAGTGCAGACCTGAGCCACCCACCTACAACACCCAGCCCTCCTGCTCTAGCCACCAGACTCCACTCCCTCAGCCAGGGACAGAACCCAGGAATCCTGGCTCCCAGCTCCCTTTGCTCGAATCACTACACCCCACTCCCCCCATCCCAGCCAGGGAGAGAACCCAGGGGTCCTGGCTCCCAGCCTCCACTCTAACCACTAAACCCCATTCCCCTCCCAGGGCTGGCAACAGAACCCCGGAGGAGTCCCAGCTCCCCCTGTTTAAGCCATTAGGCCTGACTCCCCTCTGTGAGCTGGGGATAGAACCCAGACGCCGTGACTCCCAGCCACCAGCCATGGCACACTCACAGCGGGGTGGTCCTTGCCCAGGGTCTTTTCCCGGATGGCCAGCGCGTCGTTGAGAAGATGAGCAGCCTCCTTGTACTTGTTCTGGTCCCTGTGGTGGGGGGATGGTCCCTGGTCAGACCCATGTGCTACGGGCATCCAGGCCTGGCCCTGAGGCTAGGGGCCCTGAGCACAGCCCTGGGGTGGGGGAGGCTCTCACTGTCCAAACCTAGCAGAGACCCCCATTTCCAAGGCCCACCTATTTATGGCCAAGGGGGATGGGTACTGCCAGGAACCGAGACCACCCAAACTCCAGTCAGACTGGGCGGGGCGGACTTTCTCACTGGCGCCAGATCAGAGCTGGTGCCTCTAGAGGGGAAAGACCTCCTGTCCCATTCCTTGCCCCCGTAAGCCAGCCAGTCCCTGCCCCTTGGTGCCAGATCAGAGCTGGCGCCCCCTAGAAGGGAATGGCCCCATATTCCATTCCCCAGACTCAGCCAGTCCCTGCCCTCTGGCACCGGATCAAAGCCAGTGCCCCCCAGAAGGGAAAGGCCCCATGTCCCAATCCCTGCCCCCTGGCACCAGGTCAGAGCTGGTGCCCCGTAGAGGTGAAAGGCCCTGTGTCCCATTCCCCACCTGTACACCAACGCCAGGATGTTGAGCATGGTGGCCACATCGGGGTGATCGTGGCCCGAGGTCTTCTCCAGGTCCTCCAGTGCCTGCTTGCAGAGCGGCACGGCCACCTCGTAGCGCCCCTGCGAGGCGTACTGGATCACCAGGTTGTGCAGTGTGCGTAGCCGCGCTGGGATCTCATAGCCCCCATGCTGGGCCGCAGCCTCCCCGCTGCCGGGCGTCGGCCCTGCAGGAGAGAGACGCCGTGAGGGCCCGTGGGCAGAGAGCCAGCCCCTGCCCTGCAGCGCTCACCTTGGCAGCCGGGCAGCTCACCTTGGCCCTGGTCGTCATCGCTGGGGAACAGGTCATCTAGCGAGTCCTTGGCTGCCTCCCCATTCTTCTCCTCCTGGGCAGGAAGAAGGCTATCAGGGCTGGAGCTTTCCCATGCCAGCCTGGGGAGCATGTGGGAGCCTAGCCCCACGCTGCTACTCTAATCACTAGACCTTGCTGCCCTCACAGAACCGCTGAGAGAACCCAGGAATCCTGGTTTCCTGCCCACCCTGCTCTAACCCACTAGACTCCACGCCTCCCTCAGAGCTGGGAGAGAACCCAGGAGTCCTGGCTCTGGGAGACGCACCGAGGGGGAGATGTCGTCATCAAACTTCTTAATCTGGTTCATGAACTCCAGGTGCTTCTTCTCCTCCTCCAGTTGTGCCACGGCCTGCTCGCTGCGCTGCAGCTTCTGCTGGGTGCCCGCCAGCTCGTCCCGCAGCCACTGGTTCTCCTGCACCAGGCGCCGCACCTGGGCCCGCAGCTTCTGCTTCTCCGACTCCACCGCGCTCAGGTGGCTCGACAGAGCGATGATCACCTGGGGGGATGTGAGATGGGGACAAGCCCCCTAGGCAACCACAGCCTGCCCCCCACAACCACAGCCCTCCCCTTATCCCCCGGCATCCACTGCCCACTGTGACTACAGCCCTCCCCCTTCCCCCTGGCACCCCTTTCCCCCCACAACTACAGCCCTCCCCCGGCATCCACTGCCTCCCATGACTACAGCCCTCCCCCTTCCCCCCTCAACTACAGCCCTCCCCCTTCCCCTCCACACCCCCTGACAGGCACCCACTGCCCCAACACCTGCCACTGCCTCCCTGCATTCCCCAGCCTCCACCCCCCCTCACCCTCCCCACTCCCCTTGCCCCACCACCAGCCTCCCTCTCCCCCACAGGAACCCTTTGTCCTCCTCCTCCACCCCACAGGCTCCACTGCCCCCCCCCCCCATCACAACTCCCCAAGAGCCCTGACACTACCCACAGGCCACATCTGATCCGGCGGGACGGGACGACTGTCTCTTTTCAGAGAGAAACTGGACTTGCCTCCAGGGTCATTCTGCCAGCAACATATCTGGCACTAGAACCCAGGAGTCCTGGTTCAAAGCCCCAGCCCTAACCCACTAGGTCCCAGAACTGGGTACCAAACCCAGGAATCCTGGCTCTCAGCCCCCCCGCCCTCAACAACTATAACAAATTCACATCCCTGAGCTGGGGCAGGAAGCCAGGTCCCCTGCAGGCCTCACCTGGGCCTCCCCCAGCCCCAGCTCAATGGCCTCCAAGGACTTGCGCACCAGGCTGGACTTCTCCTGCACAGCGCTGGCCTCGTGCTGCTTGTCCAGGCAGTTCCTGGTGTCCAGCAGGGTGGCCAGGATGGAGTGGTGCTCGCTGCGCAGCGTCTCCAGGCCTTGGATCACTGCCTTGGTGCCCAGCACGATCTCGTCCTGGCTCAGCTTCTCCTCTCGCGGGCACACCATGGTCGCCATGGCCGGGCTCCTGCGGGGAGTGGGCTATGAGACAGGGACCTGGCACAACTACACTCCCCCCAACACACATTCAGGGGCTTGGCACAACCACCCCTCAGAACGGAACCCAGGAGTCCTGGCTCCCAACCCTTCTGCTCTAACCACTAAACCCCACTCCCTCCGCCCCGCCCCCTGACATGGAAACAGAACCCAGGAGTCCTGGCTCCCAGCCCCCCCCCCCGCTCTAACCAGTAGACATCAGCCCCGCACCCTGCTCCCCAGACCTGGCAATAGAACCCAGGAATCCTGGCTCCCAACCCTCCTGCTCTAACCAGTAGACCCCGCCCCGACCTGGAAACAGAACCCAGGAATCCTGGCTCCCAGCCCCCCTGCTCTAACCACTAGACCTCACTCCCCTCCTAAAGCTAGACTAGAACCCTAGTCCTGACTCCCACCCTGACCCCCTGTACTCCCAAATGTAACCAATAGATGCCAATCCTTGATGCCCCCCCATGTCCCTTTAACTTCCTTGGATGCCCCTTGTGTCCCTTTAATTTCTAGCCTCACTCAGCTGGGGAGGGGAGTGTGTGGGGGAGATGCACGGGGGAAGGGGTGCAAGGGGGAATCTGGGGACGCATGGGGGAGGGGTACATGGGCTCCCTCATCTTTCTGGAATGACCCCTGGTTCCGCGGCTGCAGTTCCAGCCTCCCCCAGCAGGGGGCCGGCGGCCCAGACGATAGCGACGCAATGCGGTGCAGGCCGCACGCGCTGCTGAGCCAGCGGCTCCCTGCACAGCTCTGGGGTAGAATGGGACCCCAGTCACCCCCCTCGGGGCGGGAGAGACAGAGATCGTTCTCTGCCCCCACCTTCCCCCCAGCGGCCCCCCACATCTCCCCTCCCGACTCCCCACTGCACCTGGAAACTGTCCCAGCACTTTAGGCGCTAGAACTAGGGAGGGGGGCTGCTACTGCACCCCCAGGCTTGAAGTTTTTTCTATCATACAGAGGATTTAGTTTGGTTCAATGTCTCTCAGCACCCCCACTGTACAAATTGTTACGGCACCCCTCGTCAGCGCACCCCGCATCTCCCCCGAACACCCCACTGCTCCCCGAAACTGCCCCACTGCTCCCCTCATCTCCCCCGAACCTCCCACTGCTCCCCTCATCTGCCTCGACCCTACTGCACCTTGAAACTGCCCCACTGCTCCGCTCATCTCCCCCGACCCCACTGCACCTTGAAACTGCCCCACTGCTCCCCTCATCTCCCCCGAACCCCCCACTGCTCCGCTCATCTCCCCCGACCCCACTGCACCTTGAAACTGCCCCACTGCTCCCCTCATCTCCCCCGAACCCCCCACTGCTCCGCTCATCTCCGCCGACCCCACTGCACCTTGAAACTGCCCCACTGCTCCCCTCATCTCCCCCGAACCCCCCACTGCTCCGCTCATCTCCGCCGACCCCACTGCACCTTGAAACTGCCCCACTGCTCCCCTCATCTCCCCCGAGCCCCCCACTGCTCCCCTCATCTCCCCCGACCCCACTGCACCTTGAAACTGCCCCACTGCTCCCCTCATCTCCCCCGAACCCCCCACTGCTCCCCTCATCTGCCCCGACCCCACTGCACCTTGAAGCTTCCCCCACTGCTCCCCTCATCTCCCCCAAACCCCCCACTGCTCCCCTCATCTCTCCCCATCTCCACTGCACCCTCAAACTGCCCCAGCACATCCCGCATCTCTCTCCCCACCACACCTTGCCTAGTCCCCATCACCACGCCCAGCGCACTCTGGAGCTCCCCGGCGGGACAAGCTCTCCCCTACACACACCCCGGTGTCATTCTGAGACTCCCCCCGGACCCACCCCGGAGGACCTCGCAGCCCCCCAGGACATGCTCCCCTGGCCCTGAGATTGCCCCTCCCACCCACCTTATACCTCAGCGCCCCGTGCAATTCCCCCGGGCCCCTCTGCACCTCCACCCGCCGCGCCCCGGGCGCCCCCCTCGCTCCCCCGGCCCCGCCCGCGTCCTTCACCTGCCCCCGGCTGCCCAACCCGACGCGCTTGGTCCGCAATGCGCCCTCCGTGCCGCTGCCCCGCCTCCCCTGCAGCCGGAGCGAGCGGAGCGCCGGCCTCGGCACTGGCCGGGCAGACACGGGGGAACGCTGGCCCAACCCCCCGCCCCCCGCGCGCATCGCCCGGAGCCCTTCCAGATGTGCGGGAACCCACCCCAGTACCCCCAAACCACCTGAGACCATTCCAGATGTGCAGTAATCCCAACACCCCTCCCATACCACTAAGGGCCGTTCCAGATGTGCAGTAACCCTCCCCCACTGCACTCTCATACCTCTGGGTCCCTTCCAGGTGAGGAGAAGCCACCCCACAGGACTCGGGGCCAGGCCAGGGATGGTGTAATCCCCCTAGCCCCTCTGCCCTGCCAGACACTTCTCCCCTCAACACATACCCCAGAGCCGGGGCCACTCCAGATCTGAGAGCAACACCCTCCGTACCACATCGGGTCATTCCAGATCTGGAAGAAATCCCCCAATACCGCCCTCCCCGCACTGGCGAAGTCATTCCAGATGTGGACTCCCCTTTCCCCAACCCTAAATGTCATAGTCGCCTCCCCGCACCACCCAGGCCCATCCCAGAGGCGATGACCCCCAGCCCCTCTCCACCACGCTAGATGAACAAATTCCGCAATACCCCCTCCCGCCCGGGGCCATTCCAGATGTGTCCCCCTCCCAGCCCTTCCAGGTCCCCAGTGGATTCACACACACACAGAGCTCCCCCCCAATGTCCAGCCCTTCCAGGTCCCCAGTGGACTCTCACACAACCAGAGCCCCCCCCCAGTGTCCAGCCCTTTCAGGTCCCCAGTGGACTTTCACACACCAAGAGCCCCCCCAGTGTCCAGCCCTTCCAGGTCCCCAGTAGACTCACACACACCAAGAGGCCCCCCCCAGTGTCCAGCCCTTCCAGGTCCCCAGTGGACTCACACACCAAGAGCCCCCCCCCCCCCAAAGTCCAGCCCTTCCAGGTCCCCTGTGGATTCACACACACCAACAGCCCCCCCCAAAGTCCAGCCCTTCCAGGTCCCCAGTGGACTCTCACACACACCCAGAGCCCCCCCAACGTCCAGCCCGTGGACTCACACAAACACACACACCGGGTCCCCGCTGGACCCAGAGCCCCCCCCCCCAGCCCGACAAACACGGGCTGACCCCAGCGCCCTGCTAGACATTCCCCCTCCCCACACCTGAGTCCTGCCCCGTGTAGCCCCGCCCCTACCTGCTGCAGGCTCCGCCCCCTTCTCTCTCTCTCTCTCTCTCTCTCTCCCCTCCGGTCTCAGCTCCGACCTGCAGCTGCCGCCGGCCCCATCCCGCCCCGCCCCATCGCTACCCAGCAGCCTCCGCGGCCGTACCACGTGATCCCCCACACTGCCTGCTGTAAAGGGGAAGCGGCTGGCGGCGATTTAGTGTCTGGTGAGCAGAAAGCCAGCACCTTAAAGGGGAGGAGCAGAGCGTTAAAGGGAGGGGGCGGTAAAGGGGAGGTGTCCGCAGGGGGGCGGTGCACAGTTAAGAAAGATGGAGCTGGGTAGGAAAGGGCTGGGGGCCCGGACGCCTGGTTCGTCCCCAGCGCTGGGCAGGGAGTGGGGTCTAGTGGTTAGAGCGGGGGGGTTTCAGGGAGCCAGGCGGAGCAGGACTCCTGGGTTCTACCTACGGGACCGGCTAGCGCCACCCAGGCGCACGATGGCCGGGGGGGGGCAGTGCCCCCCTTGCGGGAGCAGTGGAGGGGGCAGGGGGCTGCAGGGAGAGGAAGGAGGGGCTCATGATTCAGGCAGGTGGAGTCTGCCTCTGCCACCGAGTTCCTGTGGGCTGCTGGGCCAGTCACTTCATCCAGACTTTAGTGATCACTAATGGTGTGTTCCTCGTTCTCTGGCCATCTGGCTTGAGCCCCTGAGGTCTGATCTGCAGAAGCGCCGAGCACTCACCGCTGCGCCAGAAGTCCGCGGGAGCTGGGCTTTGCACACACAAATGCCAAGTAATGCTGAACCAGGCGCTAGCTGTCTCCAGTGGGCACTCCAAATTAGTGGCAATTCTTGCCTTTCATCTGTCTGGGCCTCAGCTTGCCCTGTGGTACACAGGGATAATACCCCCCTCTCACCTCAGCAGGGTCTTGGGAAGATAAATTAATGTGCAGGGATCTTGAGTTCCCTTCTGGGCTCTGAAGAGGCGAGTACTTCAGTGTGCACAGACTTCTGCCTCATCCCCTCCAAACTGCCCCAGGCCTGTCTCTTTCCCAGCCTTGGGTCATCATCCCCCTACCATTCTTCTCAGCGAGCCAGGCCCAGTCTCCAGTTATCAGACTTCCTCTCCTAGTCCCCATCACAACCCCCAGCTCCCGGTTGCATTTTCATTTGCCCCAGCATGGTGGCATCAAAAGCAGGAGTCATAACCTTGTGGCACCAGGCCAGGCCAGTCCAAGTCCCAGTTTTCATCCTACCAGCCTCAGCCTCCTCCCAACCGCCCCAGCTCATTGGGCCAGTGTACTACTTCCTGCTCTCTACCCCACCCCCGCTCCAGCTCTTGGCCCCCTCTGCATTTGAATCAGGCAGCTTCCTCCTCTGTGGTGCCTGGGCAGACAGGTGGGGGAGCAGGGAGGTCATGGAGAGCACACGAAAGACAGGGCCCCTGCTCTCAATTCCAGCACCCAGCCTGCAGCAGCCCAGAGCAGCAATTATGGGGAAAGCCCTGCACCCCCAGGCTGGAGCCTGCTCAGGGTGGACTAAATCTGCCCAGAATGTAGCTGGAAAGCTTCTAGCAAGTTTACTGTGCAAACTGCAATTCTTCAAAGGTTTATAACTTGGCCAAATTTGGGCAGACTTCGAAGGGATGGCAGAAAGGACAGCCCTGGCACACAGGCCAGCCCCTGGCCAAGTTTCACCATGCAGAGTTCCTCTCCAGTTCCATCCTAGCCCTACTGCAACCCCATACCACCCCATGTACTCCAATGAAACCACTCTCACCCGGTCTCTAACGACCCCTTCTTAGCCAAAGCTCAGAACCAGTACTCCATCCTCATCACCCTTCAACTGGCAGCCGCCTTTGACACCATTGGCCATGCACCTCTTCTTGAAATCTTGTCCTCTCCTGGTTCCCCTCCTAACTCTCTAATCATTCCTTTAGTTTGTCCTTCAGAAGATCCCCCCACCCCACCTCTCCTGCTTTCTGTGGGCAATAGGGCTCTGCCCTTGGTCCCCTTCTCTCCTCCCTCTTCCCCTTAGTTCTGGGTAATCTCATCCGCAAACACAAATTGAACTACCATCTGTATGCTGCTGACTCACAGATCTGCCTCTCTGCTCCAGACCTGTCTCGTCCTGTCCACACTGAAATCCCAGCCTGTCTCTGCCATCACCTTGTGGCTGTCTAGCTCAACATGGCTAAAACAGAGTTTGCTACCCCCTCCCTGCTACCTCCTTGGTCAGTCACTGAGGACCCCATCACCATCTAGTCTAGGGGAGGGCAAACTATGGCCCGCAAGCCACATCCAGCCCGTCAGACCATTTAACCCAGCCCTCAGCTCCCGCTGGGGAGTGGGGTCAGGAGTTTGCCCCACTCCAGCCGGAGAGCAGGTTCGGAGGTTTGCCCCTCTCTGTGCGGCTCCCAAGAAGCAGCCGCCATGACCCCGCTCCAGCTCCCACGTAGTACGCAGAGGCATGGCAAGGTGGCTCTGCGCACTGCCCTGTCCGCAGGCACTGCCCTCGCAGCTCCCATTGGCCATGGTTCCCAGCCAATGGGAGCTGCAGGGGTGGCATCTGTGGACGGGGCAGCGCACAGAGCGGCCTGGCCGCGCCTCAGAGCCAGAGGGGGGACATGCTTCTGGGAGCTGCTTGCTGTAAGCGCCGCCCAGAGCCTGCACCCCTGAGCCTCCCTGCGCCCCAACAGCCTGTCCCATCTCTGATCCCCCTCCCACCCTCCGAACCCCTCAGTCCCAGCCCAGAGCCCCCTCCTGCACCCCAAACCCCTCATTCCCAGCCCCACCCCAGAGCCCTCACCCCCCGCACCCCGAACTCCTCATTTCTGGCTCCATCCCAGAGCCCGCACCCCAGCTGGAGCCCTCACACCCCTACCCCGTACCCAAACCCCCTGCCCCAGCCCTGATCACCCTACCACCCTCCGAACCCCTCGGTCCCAGCCTGGCGCTCCCTCCTGCACCCCAATCCCCTCACCCCCCCACGCACCCTGAACTCCTTATTTCTGGCCCCAACCCAGAGCCCGAACCCTCATTCCCCTCCCGCACTCCAGCCCAATTTCGTGAGCATTCATGGCCTGCCATACCATTTCCATACCCCAGTGTGGCCCAGGCCAAAAAGTTTGCCCATCCCTGATCTAGTCTGACCTCATGTACAGCACAAATTTCACCGTTTTCACCAGAGAATTTCACCATTACCCCTGTATTCAGCCCAATCACTTGTGTTTGACTAAAGCCTCTTCCAGAAAGGGGTACAGTCTGGATTTGAAGACACCAAGAGATTACGAATCCACCACTCACTCCGTTAATCAGCCTCTGGTTCCTTATTTCTAATGTGTCTGCCTTCAGCTTCTAGCCATTGGTTCTTGTTCTGCTTTTCTCTGCTAGGTTAAAGAGCCCTTTAGTTCCCAGTGTCTTCTCCCAGGAAGGTGTTTATATCCCATAACCAAGTCACCTCTCAATCACAGACTGAGCTCTAAATCCTCAGGCGGGTATTTTCTCCAGCCCGCAAGATTTTTTTGCGGCTCTTTTTTGCATCCTCTGCAATTATTCAACATCCTTTTCAAAATGTGGTCCCCAGAACTGGATGCACTGTTCCAGGGTGAGTCTCACCAGTGCCATAGACACAGTAAAATCCCCTCCCTGCTCCTACTCATGCCATGGGTCGCACTGGCCTGTTCTGCCACAGCATCGGTTTGTCCACTCTGCTCCCACGATCGCCGCTGTCCAGGATACAGTTGTGTGTGTGTGTGTACGTCTGCATGGGAGCTAAGATCTAGGCCTCTGGCTGCAGTGGCTAGGGACAGTTAAATCCCTGATGTAGCTTCCTGAACTTCAGTGGCATTGTTGGTGCACCCAGCAGGGTGTTTATAGAGCTAGTTGCCAACGGTGAAAGCAGTTTCTTGTCCCCACAGCTGCATTGTTGGCATCCAGGTAGTTTGTCTCTCTGGCAGCCCCCTATTCACATGCAGGGGGCTAGTG
Organism: Chelonia mydas; assembly: GCF_015237465.2. Classification (NCBI taxonomy): domain Eukaryota; kingdom Metazoa; phylum Chordata; order Testudines; family Cheloniidae; genus Chelonia; species Chelonia mydas. Next base: position 29,041,657 of record NC_057853.1, read on the forward strand.
TGATGGTGGAATGAGGCAGGATGCAGGGCCCAAACTGGCAGCCCCTAGGCCCAGCTGATGCTGCTGCTGCTCTGAGCTGGGACAATGCAGGCTGCAGCCGCTCCATGGGTGTTTTTCCATACAAGGCCTGGCAGGTGGCATGGTCTGGCTGGGGGTAGGTTGCCACTGTATGGTGAGAGGGGCAGGCTCTCTCCCCCAGGGTGTGTGTGTGTGGGGGGGCATGTCTCTCTCTCTGGCCCAGCGGGAGCATTTCCCCTCAGCTGCAGTTCTCCACTGCAGCCAAGTTTGAGCGATCCCCTTGAGCAGTCCCGGGCCACGGAGCCGAGGCCCAGCCCGTCCCACCTCCCTCACAGTAGTACCACAGGCTCTTCGCCAGGCAGCAGCAGCCCTAAGGCAACAGACCCCAGCAGGAGGATGGTTCTTGAATGGTGTAGCGTGTGTGGGGGGTTGGCCGGCCAGGGCCAACACACTGACTGGAGCAGGGCACTAGGGGTGAGGCAGCACCCCCTAGCTTGAATTACAGCAGCAACCGAATGCTTGGCTCCCATCATAGAGGCTTCACAGTTTCATAGAATCATGGAATATCCAGGTTGGAAGGGACCTCAGGAGATCATCTAGTCCAACCCCCTGCTCAAAGCAGGACCAATCCCCAATTGTTTTTGTCCCAGATCCCTAGATGGCCCCCTCAAAGATTGAACTCACAACCCTGGGTTTAGCAGGCCAATGCTCAAACCACTGAGCTATCCCTCCCCCTATTTCAATGGCTTCCAGAACACCCACCCCCCCCGGTCTAAAATGGTTCCAGCACCCCAGGGAAGGGGCTTCGTCATTCTGCTGGAGTCGGCGCGACCCTGCAATTCCAGCCTCCTCCTGGCCTCTCCCAGCAGGGGGCAGCAGTGGGAGGGGTGGGAGTCTCTTGTGAGCATGTGTCCATTAGGGTCTAACAGACAATGGCCCATGTCACACAGCATATGTCTACACTGCAATCAAACACCCGCAGCTGGCCTATCTTAGCTGACTTGGGCTCACAGGGCTCGGGCTGCAACAGAACCCAGGAGTCCTGGCTCCCAGCTCTGACCCCCGTGGACTGGGGAGCCCCCTGCAGGGTTCAGGCTGAACAGACACAAACTGATTAAATAAAGAAATGCCTTCTAAGAAATAACCACAGTTTATTTAATGAAAAAACTCCAAAAAAAGGGGGGGACAACAGCTCCCCCAATAAAATGTGTCAAATACAACAGGGGTCTCTCCCCAACCCCGGACAATGATCCCAACGTGGACGGTGTGCGCAAACCAAACGGGAGAGGCACTCACTTATACACACCAGGGGGCTATGTACACAGTGCCCTGTGTGCCCAGCCAGCACCATGAGCGGGGAGGGGGGACAGATCAAGATTCCCAGCCCACATAGGCCCTGTGGGCTGGACCAGGCGCCTTCTGGCCCCCATGTACTGGACCACAGTCCTGCTGGGTGCTCGTGCGGCTCCGGCCTGAAGCCAGAGCTCACTGGGGCCGCACACAGCTGGGGGAGTGCAGGGAGTTTCTGGAGTGATTTGTGGGGGCACAGATTGAGATGGGGATCCCACCAGCTCTCATGGAGATTGGGGTGGCCGAGAATGTTCTGACGACTCTGGCCGTGGAAGTGTGCGTAGGGATCGTGTGGGCCTGGGGTGCCTGGCGGTAGGGCAGCTCCCTCCACCCCCACGGCAGCCAGCCCAGCCTGTGGGGACACCAGAGCTTTGCTGAGGCCTCCTGGGGGCTTTGGAGTGCCTCAGAGCCCTAGCCTAGTGCGCAGGCCTGGGAGACCCCGCCCCCGTCCCCAGCCCGATGCAGCTGCCAGGCTCGGAGCACAGAGGGACAGGGAGCCCTGGAGAGAGCCAGCACTGAACAGGCCACGTTGGAATGCAAAAGGCAGAGAACGCCGAGCAAACATGAGACCCCTCTGCAGGGCCAGCTCTGGCTGCAGCTCTTTGTGCTTGGGAGAAACCGCAACGTGGGGGCTAGGTTGCAGCGAGTGAGACCAGAAGATGGACGGGACACACTCGGTCAGCAGGGAGCAGCTGGCCTGCAGGGGCTTGCGGCGATGCACCTGTCTGCACTGGCAATTCAGCTTGGGATGTCTGGCCCCCCAAGCACCAGTTCGGAGCTTGCCCAGGCCACCTGAGCAACCCTCAAAGGAATTGCCACATCCAGGTGACTGACCCACAGTGCAGGCAAGCGCTGGTACGGACACTCGCTACCCGGCTCTCTCACTCGCAGTGACTCAGACACAGGGACCATCCTGCAGCCTCCCTGTGACTGCAGGGGTGGCAATGGGGCGGCTACTGTCTCAGCCAGCAAATAAACAGCTTCCCAGGGAAGCCAGGCAGGCCTATAGGTGCCACCTGTCACACCCGAGTGACCTTCCTCCCCACCCAGCCAGGCCGGCCTGGAGGGCAATGGGAAATCAATGGAGGCAGTGGGGCACGTGGTGTTTGTGTGTTGTAGGGGAGGAGGGGAAGGGAGACGGGCTCTGCCAAGGTTCAGCTGGCTTTATTGCTAGCAGGTAGGTGGGGGAGATCGTCTAGATTCTCATGCCCTCTCCTGCCCGCTGCACGGAGCGGTCGGGGCTGGGTGCTGGGGGAAATAGGGGGGCTGGGATGCCAGAGGGATTGAACTGCGGCTCCCACCTGCTTTTTAAGACCCCCACACACACTGAGAGTGGGGGTGCCTATTGGCAGAGGCACTCCACGCCCATCAGAATGAGGCTCAGGGAGGCCCCCTTCTGATAATTGTGTCTCTTTCAGAGCTGGGGTCCGGGGTGTCCTGCTCATGGTCCGTGTGGACCTCGCACACGGCACAGGCAGGATCCACAGGGCCCAGGACTCAGCAGTGACCAATGGGAATTATTGGACACATTCCTGGACCCACTGGACCACGCTTGCATGGACTGCGAGGCCCTGCCAGATGTGTGGGGAGAAAAGAGCGGAGCTCACAGTGAGCCTGTGTGAGAAAATCCAACCACTTAGCTGCTGCCTGCTGGGGGGAGGGGGTCAGAAAGACAACAGCTGGGGGTGGGAGAAGCAGCCCAAATATGGGGCTCAGTTTAAGGGGGGTTCGTAATGAAGGTGCTGGCTTGAGATGGAGTGGGAGGGATGAAGTGCAGCCAGGAGTGAAATTGGCATGGGATGGCCAGATGCCGCTTCCTAGCTCCTGCCACACCTGGGTGCTAGAGAACAGGGTCGGGAACTCAGTGCTGTGAGGGGCTCAGGGCAGCTGGGACTGGGACCCAGCTGCCTGCTCCTTCACTCTTAAAAGCCCATCTGTGGACTATACCCCTGCCCCCACCTCACATAGGGTCTCTGTCTGCCATGCTCAGAGCTGTAATAAACTGGGCCAACCCCAGTGACCTGGTCCCTATTGAACCAACTTACTCTGCCCGTAGCTGACCTGGGGCTGGCCCCTGTTGGGAGCAGACTACATTCGGGTTGCTGGCTTTGGGGAAAGAGACACCAGCTGAAGCATGGCAGCTGACACAGCCGGGGCTTTCTAACCAACCGCTGGCAGCATGGGGCAGGGAGGAGCTCAGCCAGCAGTGGAGCATGGGATGGGGGGAAGGGGGCAGTGGGAAAGCCAAGCCTGCAGCGACTCAAGAGCTGGCTGTTTACTGTCCTGTAGTGCCTGGCAAGGCAGCGTGATGTGGCAAAGGTGACTGATGTGGGGGGGAGGGGGGGATTCACTGATGCACTGGGGCAGGGATAAATTTAAGCAACTCGGTCTTGGCAACCATTTAGGATAGAAACAAACACAAGTGCCCAGGGAATGGTTACACACAGCTGGAAGTCCGAGCCTGCCCCTGCCCCAGGCCAGGCAAGGCAGACACCCGCCCCTCCACCTCCAAACCCCCATCCCTGGCTTCACCAGCAGGGGGCCCCCCTCATGGGCTCACCTTCCACCAGGACACAAAGCCATCAGAGCAGCAGCATCACACACCAGGGCTCTCCTCTGCTTGTGAACAGCAGGGGCCACGCTGCCTGGAGTGCAGTGGTCCTGGACATCAGTGAGTGCCCACTGCCTACAGGAAGGGGCAGGCTGTGCTGGAAGGGGCCCCCTGTGCCCACATGCTATGCCAGGGCAGACAGCAGTGGGCACCCAGCCTGTGGCCTGGCTGCTTGTGCTTTTGGAGAAGGGCTACAGAAGGGGGTGAGGGGTGAATGGGCCACAGGCAAGGGCAAAGCCACTGGCCAGTTGTGCCAGGCAAGAGCCTTCTCACACACTAAGCACTCCCGGGCCTGTCCTGGGAGTCACAGCTGCTCCAGGCTGGACGGGGGAGTGTGTCTGGGGCCGGCTGGGGTCCCTCCCCACTGGGCACTAGGACCCAATGCGGTGCACACGCCCGCCCACCCACCCACACACACACACACGCGCACAAGGAAGCAGTCGGTGGCAGCTGGAGACAAAGCTGGTGATGGGGGGATGACAGGTTGGCACTGGGGTGCTCCCTCCTCCAGCCCTCCCAGTGCAGAACATACCAACACAGTTACGCAAGGAGGGTGGGATGTAGCCAAAGAGGCTTCCCACTGCTTGAGGGTTCGGCCAGGCTGGTGGGTGCGGCCCGGCAGCAGGGCGGGCGCTGTCACGCCGGCTTCGAGCCAAAGAGTCCGACGGGGAAGTGTTTGACGTGCGTGGGCCACTGCGCGGCCAGCTGGAAAAACTTGATGTCGCTCCACTCCACCCCGTCGATGGACACTGCGAAGGAACGAGGGAGGTTAGAGCAGGGCCTAAGCAGCTGGCTCGTGGTGCAGGGTGGGGCCTGGGGCATCTAGCCCCTCCTGAGCTATAGCTCTGAGGATCCTGTGCCCCTAACCTGCCTATGCTTCCCCCACAGGATGGCAAGTGACACTGCTCCAGCCCTGGAACTGAACAAACAGACTGGATAATTCCCACCTGCCTCCCCAACATTGGTGCTGCAGGGTGGTTGTTAAAAAAGCTGCCCCACCCCAGAAGTGGCTGCATTTCAACGCTGGACAAGAGACCTCTGGATCAACAGCTGCCTCGCCTCAGAGCTGGTTGCATCTCAACATCCCTCTATAAATATCCCTGCACCCCCACCCAGAGGTGAGAGACCAGGGACCCCTGTATAACCAGCTGCTTTGCCCCAGAGGTAGCTGCACTGCAGAGGCAGGCCTTACCTTTCAGCATGGTTTGCTGCTGCTTGGCAGAGCAGATTAGCCGGCTGATGCCCTCAATCACCTGGCTCTTGGAATCCACTTCCTTTTCTTTGGGTTTCTTACTCAGAAAGATGGTGGGGACTGGAACGAGAGGCAGGGGACCCAGGATTAGCGTGCGCTCAGCACAAGCCTTTAGAAGGCGGTGCTGAGGGGAGGGCAGCTGGGTGAGAGGCTGGATGTGGCATCCCCAAGGCTGGTGGTCACACATGGACCCAGCCTCGCCCCAAGTCCTGCCGTGGAAGGATGGAGGAACTGGCAGCCACTCTGCCCCACGGGCTGGGAATGGCAGAGGGAGAACGCTCCCTGCTCGGTGCAATTCGAGCACTGGCTGTTAGAAGTACCTTGGGGCCCTGTGCTCAGCCTCCCAGAGTCTCTGAGGGGTCAGTCAGGAGCCCACACGGGTGCTAGTGGGTCATATATAGCTCTCAAAGCACTTCTAGAGTCTGTGCCCCATCGCGTGTGTTTCGCGGGGGTTGAGGCACAGGGGATAGTGATGCGCCCAAGGTCACGCCGTGAGCAGCAGAGCCAGACCCAGGAGTCCGGGGCCCCATCTACTGCACCCCAATTTGTTTCTTAGGGCAGTGACTCAAACCTGGCTCGACTCTGGCTCCCAGCTCAGAGGATAACAGCTAGTAGCAGGGGGGGCTGGACACCCTGTGACCGGGGGACAGCTCTAGAGAGGGGGCTGGAAGCTGGAGTTGGCCGAAGGGGCCTAACCTGACTCCTTCCTGCCGAGCTCCAGACTCGGGGCACGGCCCCGCACTGCAGCAGCACCAGCAGCAGCAAGGGGTAGGCCACTTTCCTGGGCTAGGTCTGGCCAGGGAGACGCTGTCCCAGCCCAGAGCTGCCAGGAGGGCTGTGGGGGGAGCAGAACTTGCCCTGGGAGCCAGAGCAGCACTGAGCTCAGGGCCCCAGGCAGAGATCCTGGGAAAGCCCCATAAAGACACACAGCTGCACACCACCACCCCACAGCCATGGCCCCACTGTGAGTCAGCGATGACATGGGGAAAGAACCCAGGAGTCCTGGCTCCCAGGCTCCCGCTCTTCATCGCAACAAAGCCCTCTGGCCAAGGTGAGAGGGGCATTTCAAGGCCTTGTAGTGGTTAATTCACCGGCTGGGGGCTCAACACAGCCCTGCAGGCCAAAGCCCTGCCCCTATCTCCAGCCCACAGAGCTGAGGCCCATTTCCCAGGCGGGGTGCCCTATGTTCCTGGCTGAGCCCGAGATCAAGGACAGACGGGTTCTGCCTGGGGCGGGAACAGTCTCTGGTCTGGACTGTAAACCCTGAACTTCTGGAGCTGCCCCCTCAGCGGGGAGCCCTGGGGTTCATCTGGCCCTTCCCCAGCCCCAGGTTGGGGAAGGGAGCCCTTCTGCCAACACTGACGCATGGCGAAGATGGATTAAATTGTACTCGAGCAGGCAAGGGCCAGAGGGCGTGGACTGAGCCCACAGACCAAGCCGCCCCATCACTCAGGCAGGGCACCCATGCCATGGCCTGCCCAGCCAGCCTGGGGCGAACGCCTTCCCTCTTGACTGACAGGCGGCAGCCGCCCGCCCATCTGCGCAGTGGGAAAACTACCAGAGCGGCACTTTCAGCGAGCCTGAGGCCGGAAGGACATTGTGAGCCTCCAGCCTGACCCCTGTCTCGCCCGGCCCAGGGAGCCCGCCTCAGCACTGGGCTGGAGCAGAGCTTTTACAGAGAGATGTGCTGCCTGGACTGGGAGTCGGCTGGAAAACCTCCCCACCACCGCCCCGGGGCAGTTTTTCCAACGGTGAATCCCCCTCCCAGTTAAACACTGGCCCCTCGGTTCCAGGCTGAATGTGTTGGGCCTCACTCCCAGCCCTTGGCCTGCGTCTGCGCCATTAAAGAGCTTTAGCTTATCAACATGGTCAAGAGGCAACTCAGTCCTGGGTCTGAGTACCACCTCCTTCCTACGGGGCCTCTCCATTCCTGGCAGCCTGAAGCCACGACAGCCGGTTCGGTACCATCCTCTGCTGGTCCCTGCAGACCAACAGCTCCTCGGACCCACCCAGAAGACGCATCATCCGGCCAAGAGCTGCTTCCTGCCTCCTGCTCTTCTGCCACCAGCTCCCCTTCCAGCGCCCACACACAGGCATCACCAGCTGAACTCAGCAGGTGTGCCCTGCAGTCCAAAGCTGCCTGCCAGAAGTAGCTAGCGGCTGCTGAGCTCCAGTCCTCTTCAATACTTTTCCGCGGGTCACTCAGCCTACTTATCGTGTTTTCAGAATTCCTCTAGCCCCATATTTGGCGGGACTGTAAGGACATTCCCAGGAAGAAAACCCCAGGCACTACTGGGCTCTTGAATGTAGCAGAGAAGGCGGAAAGAGAACCAAGGGGTGGGAGCTGAAGCCAGACCCATTCACGCTGGAAATGAGGCACCAACATTCCCAGTGTGGGGGATTAACCATCAGGGTGGATTCCCCATGGCTCGGTGTCTCCAAATCCAGCCTGGCTGCCTTTTGGGCAGATGCTTTCGACAAACCCACGCGCCGAGGCTCAGTGCAGGAGGTCATCCCTGGGAATGGGGTGACGTTCTCTGGCCTGGGCCATCCAGGTCAGACCAGATGATCTAAAGGACACTTCTGGCCTTAGTGTCTATGAACGCACTGTCCGAAAGCTCCTCCCCACCCACAGAAGTACTGGTAGCTGTGAGCGAGTCTCCTGCGAACCGCCTCAGCCCACGCTCCTGCCAGGGACTAGACGGCGTGCACGTTCCATTTCTCGCCATCGGCCGCAGTGACAAAGGCAGAATCCAGTGCCCAGCGTGAAGGAGCAGGGGCCTGTTCAGACAGTCTGCCAGTGACACCCCGCTCAGTCAGCTCCTCCAGCGTACGGGGTGAACAAGGGGGCTGGGAAAGACGTGGCAGTAGCACAGCTGCCAATGATGGGGAGTGGGGAGGGAGGGGCGCATTTACCAATGCCTAGCTGCCTCCTGCAGAGGGAAGGCAGAGCTGGGTTGCAAATAGCAGCACCTTGCATGCTTAGCCCCGGGCAGCCTGCAGAGGGCAGCGTCCTGAGGGCACAGCCTTGCCTCTTGCAGCCCCTTGGCACTTTTTGTGGGGAGAAAAGGGGCTGGCAGAGCCCCTAGCTCAGAGGAGGTACAGAATGGGCTTCCCCCTTAGCTAGCAGGACTTCTCTGGGGCAAGATGGGGGTCCACACCCAGGGCCTAGCCAGTCTGCTGCCCCTAGCATGTCCAAGGAATGCCCATTCTGGACAGTTAGTGCCAATTCCGGAGACGACACATGGACACGGTTCCATGGGGCCAGATTGGAGGCAGCACCCCTAGAGGGAAAAGGCCCCAGCTCCCATTCCCCACCCCCTCAGAGTGGGCCAGTGCTACCAGCCTGACGCCCGTCCAACCCCAGCACACCCACCTTTCTTGTTCTTCTCTTTGGTGACGACCGTCATGGCCATGGTCCCCGAGGGCTGGCTCTCCCCGCCACTGGGCAGCCGCGACACCTGCACCGAGCGGAAGACACTCTTGAGGGTGTTCTTGGAGCTGGCGTCTCGCTTCTCGCCCTCCTTCCGGCGCTCCGTGGGATGGGCGAGCCAGTAGTCCACCTGCAGGCCAATGACGTCTCCGTAGGGGCTGCTGGGGGACCTGGGGACAGTGGGAAAGCATCAGCAGTGGCTGGGCAGAGCAGGGGTTCACCCCCAAGGGGCAGGACAGTACCAGCTACATCACAGAGATGGGGAAACTGAGGCATGGGAGGGCCCTGCCCAAAGGCCTATAACAAGTCAGTGGCAGAGCTGGAAGAGAACCCAGGAGTTCTGGCTTCCAGTCCCAGGATACTGGGGGCCCAGCAGAGCAAACAGATCTGAAATTCGATGCCAGAATCCTGGGCTGATGGCTCCTGGGGGATCCCAATGCCCCCTGCAAACGGTAACTAACTCAGATACCTTCGGGAGGCAAGTGAACACCAGCCTGCTTTGCTGAGGGCACAGAAAGCACAGAGGTAGTATGACTCGAGCCAGAATTAGGTACAGAGCCTAGGTCCCCCTCCTCTAACCCATTAGACCCCACGCCCCTCCCAGTTCCAGGGACAGAACCCAGGAGTCCTGACTTCCCGTGTCCTTGCTTTAAGCACTAGCTCAGAGTGAGCCCCTGATGCAGGACTCAAGATGACTGCCCCACCCTGCATGGGTGGGGTGCGGGGGCACCAGCCACTCAAGGGCGCTCAGAGGGAAGGGATCTGCCAGCACCAGTGGCTCCAAGAGCTGGACAGCCCCGTCCCCACGATGGCAGAGGCTATTACTGAGCACATGCCCCCAGGCGCAGGAAGGCAGGAACAGGCCTAGACACAGAACCACTCTACCGGGATGGCCTCGCACACAACCTGGCACCCAGACGCCAGGGTTCCCCCAGCTGCTGCTGACTCCCTGTGTGGCTCAGTTTGTCCCTTCCCCACCCAGGCCTCATTCTCCCCAGCTGGAACATGGCAGCTATGATCTGCCCTGCGGGACGCCCAGTCACAGCCCCGCCCCAGTGTGCTAGGCCCTGCACACCCACGGATGGTACCAATCTGCCCGCCGGGGCATGAGAAGAAAACATGATTCCTCATTAACGACCATGGGGCCGGTGGCCAAGGCTGCCTCACCCCACGACAGCGAGCCCACTGCTCATGGACGGCGAGGATGGGGGGGTGGCGCAGACATCCTTCACCAGGCCAGAGGAAGATGGGGGGGATGTGGAGGGAACCGTCAGGCTGACCACGGGCATATCGTCTCCATCTCCTGCCGAGAGAACAGAGGGCGCGGCCGGGGTGAGGCAGGTTCTGGGCTGTGCCACTCAGACTCATTTCTCCATGGGAAGCCCCAGACCGCTTGGTTCCCCACAGGGCACCTCGGCCTCCCACAGGGGCTCCCTGCCCCCCTGGGGGCATCCTGGCCTCTCCACAGGGGCTCCCTCCTCCCCTGGCGCTCCCCAGCCTCCCCATAGTGGCTCTGTGGCAGGCACCAAGTCCCCGATGCTGGTGCATTCCTCTTCCTTGGGTTCTCGTCTCCGGCCGTGACCCACTTGGAGCAGGCCCAGGTCCTGTTGTAGGTGTCTCAGCTGGGCCCCTACCCATTCTGCTGGGCTGGCGGGAGATGAGCTCACTACTGCCACCAGCCTCCCAGTCATTCCTGTGGTGTGACAGCTCCCAGGCCCTTTCCAGCGGAGGACTTGGGGATGGGGGCGCTCTGGGGGTACCAGGCCAATGGGCGTCCTGAGCCACGAGGCGCTGTTGCCTCCATGGGCAGGTTCCACAGCCCTAGTGACTCCCCTTCAATGCTTGAACTCTTGCACTGCGTCATCCCCCTGCTCCCCAGCCCATACGGATTCAGCCCCCAGCCTCCCTGCGGGGATCCAACCGTCACGCCCTGTCCAGCCGGAGCAAGAGGTGAACAAGCCGAGCAGCAGCCTGGAGCTGGAGGGGAGGGGAATCCCAGGGGCAGACCCCGTTGCTTGGACAACTCCCCACTCCAGCGGCAGCAGGGGGCAGTAAAAGCCCAGCTGGAAGCAGGCCCGTTGGGCTGAGGTTGGGCTGTGGGCGGAGGGTTAGAAGAGGGAGGATGGAGGGGGGATGGGTGGGAGGGGAGGGTGTCTCAGCCCAAGGGGACCTCACCCTGCCTTTAACCAACCATGGTTCCTGGCCCAGCTGACTGCGGAGGGAGCCCTGGGCCTGTCCAGCTCTGCACAGAGCCTAAGAGCAGCTCAGGGAGGTGGGAACTGTGCCCCTGGACTCCCGACGTGGCACCAGCTCTGAGGCTGCGAGTCCCAGCCGGCCTGGACCCAGCCGGGGGCCGGCCTCACAGGGAACGTACCTGTGGCTGCAGGGGAATCTTCAATGAGGCCCACTTTAACCACCTGCAACAGGGAGACAGAGATCAGTAATTCAGGCCGGGCTGCCAGCCCGTCCAGGAGAAGACATTTGAGCCTGCTCCTCTGGGAGACCCAGAGCTGCAGGGCCAAGGTTGCCATTAACCCTTCCTGCACCATGGAGGAAGGACTCACATCCCCACTTGCGCTCCACGAGCTCCATGCAGAAATCTAGGTGGGCAGGACCCCCCAGGATCATTGCATCAGGGCTGCCCCCATCCCAAGCACCAGCCACCCCTGGGGTGACAGCAAGTGGGGGATGCCCTCTCCCAGCCATCAACCATGTCTGACATCCCAGTGCCCAAAGCAATGGCAGCCTCACCCCCTAAGACATTGCAGTGGGGTGTTTACAATGGAAGGGCAAGTGCTCGGAAAGTATCCAGACAACAGTGAATTCCTCCAGGCAATGGGGGCTGCCCTCCCACTTTGTTCCTTCTATCAGAGAGTGTCACCCAGCCAATGCCCCAGGAGACTCTATGCAGAGCCAGACAGGCTATAGCAGAAGCATTATCCCATTTTACAGATGGGGAAACTGAGGCACAGAGCGGGGAAGTGACTTGCCCAAGGCGCCCAGCAGGCCAGTGGCAGAGCTGGGAATGGAACCCAGGATTCCTCACTCCCAGGCCAGTTCTCTCTCCGCTAGGTGGCAGTGAAGGGCTGGAAACACTAACTCCAGTCCTCTAAGCAGACCTCTATGGGGAAGGACACAGCAGAGAGGCTCTGATCACTGTTGATTATTCCCAAGGTTTAACCCTCGCAGGCCCATGCCCCTGGAAGAGGCCCAGCCCTGGCACATCTCTCCTCTGGGCAGCCTGGGCTGAGGCCCTCGGTTTCGGCCAGCCTGGCTCAGGGCCCAGCGAGCTCGGAGCAGCAGTCCCAGTGCTCTGTGGGGAGAAGGGGCTCTTGTGCGGAAGGCACTGCATTCCCTGCTCAGTGGGGGGATGGCGCCCCCTGGTGGCCAGCAGAGCTCATGCCCCTCGCAGATGCTGCAGTGAGTCTGGGGCTGAGCAGACTCACTCTGGGTCTGGGTCAGTTCTTCCAGGGGTTAATCCCCCTCCCTGGTAAGTAGGTAACTCTCGATGCTTCTCCTGCTGTCATGGGATCCACGCAGACAAAACCTCTCCGGAGCCAGGCCCTCTGGGTGTCGGAGACGCGATGTGGCTGGCACACCCCGGAGAGCCTGGCTCCGGAGAGGTTTTGTCTGCGTGGATCCCATGACAGCAGGAGAAGCATCGAGAGTTACCTACTTACCAGGGAGGGGGATTAACCCCTGGAAGAACTGACCCAGGGCCAGGGCAGGGATTCTCCAGACCCTGGGGGGGTTAATTCCAGCCTGCTTTAGCCCCAACACTGATGGGCTGGAGGCAGGGAGCCCTACCCTGGGTGAGGCAGGGCTCAAACTGGAAGGTCACAACGGGTATTGCCCCACCCCAGCAGCACAGCGGTGTTCCTGGGCCCTCACTGGAGGGGCCCCGGGGGGCAGCCTTACCCCAATGAAAGGAATGAACTTCTGGTAGGAGTCTTCATCCGGGCTGTGGGGAGAGGAAGAGACAGCTGTTAGGGTCTGCTGGGAGGTGGGCGGTGAGCCGGGGCCCAGCAGGCATGGAATGCCTCACCCTGGATACACGAGGGGCATCCAAAGCTCGCCAGGCTCAATGACCGCCCCCACCCCCGCCCCACCACATTAATGACAGTGACCACAGCACGTCTCCCGCCTGCTGAGGGAGGTAAGTTCCCATCCCCATGCCAGAGGGGCTGGGATACAAAGGGAACTGGCGCTCCAGAAACACACCCAGATTCGGGGCAGCTTTGAGAGGGGTGGAAAGAAGGCAAGGCACAGAGAGGCCACACACTGAGTAGTGGCCGAGCCAGGACCAGAACCCAGGAATCCTGGCTCCTAGCTGCCTGCTCTAACCACCAGTCCTCACTCCCGTTCCCACTCCCAGAACAGGGACCAGAACCCAGGAGTCCCGATCCCAGCCCCCTTCTCAATGATCTTTAACAGCTTTGCTATCCCCACTGAAAGGGTCTTTTGGGTGCCTGTAACGTCCCCTGTCGCAGGAGAGTCGCCCGGGCGACACTTACAACTTATGCTTGCAAGTCAGCATGGCCTCGGCCACAGGCAGCTGGTGGGTCACGCTGGCTCCACCCACATACTGCACGATGCGGCCCACCACATCGAACGGCTCTGAGGGCAGAGGGGAGAGAGGGATGTGACCAGCAATCCCCACAGAGCCCGCTCTCTGACTCCTTGTCCCCGAGCCCGCAGCAGGGGTGAGCTGCACAGCAGAGCCAGGATGCCCCCCGCTGACTGAGTGGCAGCAGAGGAGAGGGTGCTCTCATCGCAGTGGGGAACGGGGTGTGTGGGTCAGAGGGGATTTTGCCCCAGGCAGGGGCGGCTGAGGGAGAAAGCAGGTGGCCAGGCCTCTGGCTTGGCTGCAAGGCTAGAGGGCCAGAGCTTACGCTGCAGTAGGAAGGGGGCAGGACACATTCTCACACAGAGCTCCCCCTGGTCCCACTGGAGACTGCCTCCCGCACTGCTCACCGGGCTGGAGCTGTGACCCCTTCAGTGACCCCTGGTGCTAGGGGCAGGCCCCAGGGAATAAACCAGGGCTCAGGAAGGAACTGGCCAGGCCTGCTCTGCGCAGACAGAACAGCCACTGCCATAGGGGAGCCCAGGCCACATCCCACAGACCATGCCCAGCTCTGGCTGCTCCCTCGCTAGCCCCTGGGGAACAGCGACCCACAGCCCTCCCTGTCCAACGGCATGAGGGCCATGGACACAGTGCTTGGTGCTGCTTGGCCCCTCACCTGTCCCGGGGGGCTCGGCCCTGCCGAACAGCTCCCTCCAGGTGGAGTCCAGGAACGTGCAGCTGTACCTGCTGTCCACCGAGCCCAGGTACTTGGCTACGGGATGGGAGCCTGTGGAGGAGAGAAAGGGGGGTGTTGCTGTAGTGCCTTCGGGGGGGGGGGGGGGAGGTTCTTAGCTGTGTACTACAGTGCCTGCGGGAGGGGTCCTTCAGCTGGATGCTTCCTGTTATCCTGCACCTCTGAAAGCAGCCTTCCGCAAGGCCCTGTGACAGGAGCGATGGTCTAGCTGTCCCGTGGATGCCACACCCCAGGCTCCCACCCCATCCTGGGCCTTTACCCAGCTCTATGGCAATGCAGAGGCTGGGCTGCCTGGGACCCCTTTCCCAGCTGCTGTGTTGGTATCCCCACCATGAGGCAGCCTGCTGGAGCTCAAGCCACCAGCAGGGCTAGCTCTGGGCTCGGCCCCTGGGGGCACCCGCTACAGACCCAGGCATGCTTTGCTCAGCCGCCCCTCTGCACCCCTGGGTGTCAGCGTCGGACCCCCCACCCGTGGCGTCGCCACACGAACAGGGAGAGGCTAGAAAAGGCCTGCACCGACAGCCGCACTCTGGCTGCAGGGGGGTCAAGCAGGACTCGCGCCAGCTGGGTGGGGTCTGGGCAGAGGCGCCTACCCAGCGGGACGATGAGGAACCGCATGTAGCTAAGCCAGTCTGGGGTCTTGTTCGCCAGCTGCTTCACAAAGAAACGGAGGATGGCACTGAGGTAACTCTGCCCCCCCACAGCCACCACCTTCACGGGCCGCGGCACGGAGGAGTTGCAGTTGCAGCTGGAAAAGAAAGGACAATGGGAATGTGTGCGCTTATTGCACCCTCTGCCTGCAGGGTACAACGCTAAATCACGCTAGGCAGCGAGCCCTCGCCTGGCACTGAGACATGACCACCTCTAGGTTGGGGTCCGGGGGCTCTTTATACAGGGATCCCTCATCCTGTGGTGAGATGCAGCCAGCTCTGGGGTGGGACCCAGGGGCCATTTATACAGGAGTCCCTTGGCCAGCGAGGAAGACAAGGGGTGCCCCTCCCCATACACTGTGGTAGGCAGTACAGGCAATGAGGGCTGCTGTTCCTTCCAGGCACCGAGTTGATGAGCGACTGCTATCTCCGGCACTGCCGTGCCCAGCTGTAATTACCATGCCAGGAAGCAGGCCGTAAATCCCAGCAGAGTGCTCCAGCGGGACTCGCAGATGAAAAGCTTTGCCCTGAGCAGGGCAGCAGCCCGTGGAGCAGTGACGTCAGCAACCCACCAGCTAGACAGAGCAGCTGCCGCCCGCACTGAGGAAGGTCTCCTCTGAGGGAGGAGCCAGCAGAGCCTGGCATTGCTGCTCTCTGCCACATGGAGCATCCTGGGGGGCCTGATGCCACTCCAGCCACTCTCAGCCCTGGGACCCAGGGTGCCCCCACTGAGCTGTGGAGGTGGCTCTCAGAGCAGCTCCCGATGGGTTGGCCCCCCCGCCAGGCCCAGCGCATGTGCTCAGGACCAAGGACCCCTCCAGCATTGCTAATGCCCAGCATGTCCACGGGCCTGGCGCCCTACAGCCCAGCCCAGCGCTGCGTCTCTAGCAGCTGATCTAGGGCAGCTGCAGTTAAACGTGCCACACAACGGCCACCACTAGAGGGCACCAGAGAACCACCAACTTCCTTTAGGCAGCTAATAGGGCCAAAGCAAGGAGCTACCACATGGCTTTGGGACAGCCTGTCCATCAGGCAACAGAAAAGATCAGTGCTACAGTGCAGTGTCATGGGCCCTCCCGGCTACGCCATCCTAGATCCCCGCTTGCTCTAGTCCGCTCCCTGTATTTCACTAGCACTGCTTCCTTTTTCACCAGCATGCAACTGCTGGTGCAAGAGCCTTCTCCTCTGCAGTTGCTCCCCATCTCACCTGCCCGAGCTGATAGAGTCTCCTCTCCCCTTTGCTTAGGCCTCTGCCTCTCCCCTCCTCTGTCAAGCAGAACAATGCTAGACCTCTTCCTCCAGGAGCGCAAGTCGCTGCAGGCGTTGCCAGCCAGCCTCCAAGCCATCAGTACTCAAATCCCCCTTCATGGGGGCCACCAGATTCAAGGCCTGGACCACAGGTAAGACTGATTTTGCTGGAAGCTGTAACCCCTGGGGCTGCAGTGGATTCTGTAACAGCCTGCAATAGCAGGATCAGGTCTTGATGGCCCAGAGGGCCACTTCTAGTCCTATGTCCAAATGCAGAGGGCAGGGATGTTCACACTCACACAGGTTGTCCTCTCCCCGGGAAAGGAGCGTGGGCCCAGGTTTCCCCTTCAGACAGACCCCCTGTGGGGGAGGGCTGCAGGCTGACAGGGTGTAGGTGATCTGCAGAGGCAAGTGATGGGCTTCCAGCCTTTCTTGCATTTTTCTGATCTAACCAGCCAGGTTTGCTTTCGGCACCTATCCCTGCAGGATCTGATGCACAAAGGCAGGTGGGAGAAACAAACTTTCATTTATCTACTTCAGAAGAAAGTGAAGTCGGAGCGTTCCTGGAGGTCTCCATGGGTGTGCCGGAGAGGTGAATTGGGAGCTCACTCCCCTTTGGTGAAGGGAGGAGGTGGAACTATTAGGAAAGAACATTTCTCCCAGCTGTCTGTAGAGCAGTGGTTCTCAAACTTTTGTACTGGTGCCATAGCAAGCTTCTGAGTGCAACCCCCCTTATAAATTAAAAACACTTTTAAATATATTTAACACCATTATAAATGCAGGAGGCAAAGTGGGATTTGGGGTGGAAGCTGACAGTTCGCGACCCCCCATGTAATAACCTTGTGACCCCCTGATGGGTCCCGACCCCCAGTTTGAGAACCCCTGCTGTAGAGCATCTAAGGCCTTGTCTACACTATGGGGGGAGACTGATCTAAGTTACGCGTTGACGTACTTAGATCTACTTTACCGCGGGGTCCACACTATGCGATGTTGATGGGAGACGCTCTCCTGTCGACTCCCCTTGTGATTCTCATTCAGGTGGAGTTCAGGAATTGACGGGAGAGCGATCTGCGGTCAAGACCCGATAAATTGACCGCCCATGCGTCAATCCCCCGGTAAGTGTAGACAAACCCCAAGTTGCAGGTGTTACTACGTCCTGCCTGTCTGACTCAGCCTGCCCCTTTCTTGGTACCTGGACTCGTAATTCTTTTCCTAGCTCTCCAGGTGCCCACAGAGTCTCCTGGAGAGAGACAAGGCTGATGGGACCTGACTTTCTAACAGGCACATTTCGGCTTGGTTTTTTTAGGGGAATCTTTCGTACCTTTCTACATCTTAAATAAGCCCCAAGCTCCTGTCTCTCTGCCATGCAGGCGGAAGGAGAGATGGCTCTATGGAACAGTTAGCCATCTGCATTATAATCGGCTCACCTGAAAACAACCTCAGGGAACAGACAGCATTTTAAAGTGTGGAGATGGGCAGAAAGAGTGGGTAAAAATAGCCTGGCTGCATCCCCAGCCAGCTGCTGCTGAGTCACGGCCGCAGAGGTCAGGGAAAGGCCCGCATACCTGCACTGCACCTACACCTCTAGCTGCGGGGAAGCAGCCCAGTGGCGGATCCGCTGGCAATGCACGACCCGGGTTAGGAGCAGAGCTGGCTGGGGCGCAGTGGGGATTGCAGACTGTAGGCAAGGCCTAGGCGGCTCCACTTGTGCATGAAGCAGGCTGGGGTTTGTCCCTCAGATACCACAATATTCAGAGTCATAGGCAAGAGAACCATGGAAAGACTCCAGCCCTCACGTCCCTGCACTATGAATGAAGTATCTTACACATCTGTGGCAGCCTTCACCCTGCAGGCCCCAGCTGTGCTATACATGAATCATCCACTACTGGAATGCAGACTTCTCTGGGGTGGAATACAGCAGCTATTACATTGAGATAGTTCATCTAGCAATGAAATGCAGCCAGCTCTGGAGAGAGATGCAGGGAGGGAGTTATACAGGGAATGCTTGCCCAGCAATGAAATGCCTTTGGGGTGGGGCAAGGGGCGATTTGTAGAGGGACCTCTTGCTGAGGGGTGAGATGCAGCCAGCTCTGGTGTGGAACACAGCAGCCGTTTGACAGCTTAGAGCACATAAAGTGAAGCAGCCAGGGATGTTTTAAACGGGTGGAATATAATTACCATGCTGGACTCTGGGCAGGACCCTGGGGGCTAACGGACAGGAGTATTATACGGTCAGGAAGCCCTTGAATGAACACAAGTGGCCAGGATCTTGGTTTTATTTCCCATCTGAAAACAGCATCTCAAGTGGCACAGGACTAGCATCACCCTGGGGCCGGAACTGAACAAAGAGCTCCCCCTATTGGATCAACAGCCTTTCCTCCTTTACCACACTCCCAACTACCGCTCAGTCACTGGCACCAGGACTAGCCTGGAGGACAGCACCCCCTGCTCAGTCCCCCACCCAGCTCCCTGCAGCACAGCACCTCCTAGTGCCATGCTGGGGTGTTGGGGCCTGCATTGACCGGGAGAGAAGAGCACCCCCAATTGAGCTCCTGCCCCCCTTCCTGCAGCACCGCACCCCCAGCCCCACACTGGGGCATTGGTTTGGTGTCAACTCCAAGAGGAGAGTGCCCTCTAATGAACCTCCCACAACACTCATGCCACACCTTGGTTTTGCCTACAGGTCTCCCCTTCCAAGCACTGATCTGGCCCCACCCTGCTTAGGTTGTGAGAGCTGACTCATAACCCATGGCAGGGTTAGCTAATAGAGCAACTCCACCATAGCCATATCGACAGAAACCATCTGCCCCCGGCGCAGGGACCAGAGGGCCACCGCCCTTTACTCACTATCTCTGGATCCTGGTGAGGACAGCAGACAGGACGGCCTGTACTTCCACGGTGGAGCACGTGCACACGACTGGCTTCTTCTGGTCCCGAAGCAGCTCGGCCACATACTGGCAAGGAGAGGAGGAAAGGTGAGCACAGCACGCCCGTGTGTTTGGGAGCAAAGCGATCTGTTACAACACCTGCCACGAATACTCCTCCTCTGTGCTTAGCAACCAGAGTCCCTGGGGACAGGTGGGTAAGCGTGCCCCTCCCTGCGCCGGTTGGCTGTTGCTGCCGAGGGCTGGCAGGCTGTGCGGGGCACAGGCAGGACAGGTGGCAATGGCCATGGGGCGTGCGTTCATTCCA
This sequence comes from Chelonia mydas, assembly GCF_015237465.2. Taxonomy (NCBI): domain Eukaryota; kingdom Metazoa; phylum Chordata; order Testudines; family Cheloniidae; genus Chelonia; species Chelonia mydas. The sequence continues at coordinate 29,060,729 of NC_057853.1, forward strand.
GACTGCCAAGGGCCGGGAGCGCTGTGGCTGCCTAGTGAGTGGGAAGTGGCAGCTGTGGGGCAGCAGAGGCTGGTTTGCTTGGGGCTTGGCAATCTCAGGTGTGAGATCAAGGCAAGTCAAGACTCCCCTTCATGGCTCGCAGAGGCACGTTGCCTACAATGCCCATGCAACAGGCTCCAATGAGGGACCTGCTTGGGGGCGGGAGGAGAGAAGTCAAGGCTACACAGCCCTGGTCTCTCCGCTGAGCGCGCAAACAAGAGTGGGCCTGTCAGCTGCAATCCAGAGGGTGCTGTGCACTCTGGAGGACAGGCCTCGAGAGGTGTTTGGTATTGCAGTGAGGAGGGCTAGCGAGGGACACACAGAGACCCAGAGCCATCAGATCACACGCTTGCCCTGGTCCGGACTGGGAAAGATCAGCATCCGCCCCAGAGCTTCCAGTCCACCTATAGCCACAGCTCGGGGAGACTCCACGCCAGGTCAAGGGGGATGCTCAGATGGGATTCAAACTCGGCCACGCAGTCACAGCAGCAGCATTAACGCTCACCTGCAGGGAAATGTCTGTGGGCAGCCAACCCAGCCCCGCCCCCTGGCACTTCCCATTCAGCCCCCGCCTCAGCTCAGCCCAGGCAATGCCCTGCACTTCCATTACTCGCACAGCCCGGAGCACCACCCAACAGGCCCCGCTGCCTGCAATGGCTCCCCGCAGAAGCTGGCTCCAGGCGACACGGCCAACGGCCCCTCTGCGGAGCAGCCATTTCCACTCCCAGGGCAGCAGGGCTCCGAGGGCCCCAGTGACCCGAGCTGTGGCTCAGTTTGCATTGGACAAGGCAGGCACTGCGACGGCAGCAGAGCCCAGAGACCGGCAGGGCGGGGGACAGGCCCCATCCCCTCGCTCAGGGCTGAGGCATGTCAGCGGAAGACAGGGAAACAGAGGGGCCTCGTCTCCATGGGTCACTGCCACCCTGCCCAGCAGCACCTGCAGGGTCCCGTCCCGGGGCCGGCCTCCTTACCTGGCCTTGCCAGTCGGCCGCATTCACCAGGATGATGTTCTCGGGCAGGGCTGTGTCTGACACCAGGATCTGGTTCAGCTGGTCATAGATGATCTTGCGAGGAATCTGTTGGGGAGGGAGGGTGAGGGGAGGGCTAAGCCTTGGCAGGGCACAGGCAACACACACTGGGCTGGGCCAGAACCCTGGAGGTTCCCCTGGTGAGCTGCTTCTCCTTTGGTGCTGTTACCCGGAGCCCGGTCCCCTGCCTTCCTTCAGCTCTGTGTATCCAGCCACCTGCCTCAAGGCCCCTGCTGCCCCCCACAGCCCGCGTTGGTAGGGAGAGGAGGGAAGGCAACTCCTGCAAGGGGAGTTCAGAGAGGTAAATCCATTAGCTGAACTAGAATGTGGCCAGGACACGGGATCCAGCTCTGTTATACACAGTGCCTGGGATATGTGCTGAGTGCCAGCGGGCAGGACACAACTGTACAGATCGTCAGGAAGATGGAAAGCTACAGCACAAAGTCTCCCCTAGTGCCGCGCTGGGGCACTGGAGCCAGGACTGACCGAAGGGAGCACCCTACTGAGCACCCGCCTCCGCTCCCCGCAGCACTGCACCCCCTGATGCCACTGATGTCGCTCATTGCAGCCCCTGGCTCTCCGTACAGGACTCCCAGGCAACTGACTGCGTTTGGTTAGATCTGTGATGAGCTCCCAGCTGTAGGTGGTGCAGGCTAGGCTCACCCCCCCATAGAACAGTGCCTGGGGTTGCATTCACATCACCTGTGTGCTATGGCCCAGGTCCGGGGACCTCTCGCTGTCCGAGCTGTTGGTCCGTTCGCTCAGGGGTTTGGAGAGCTGTCTCTCCTTCAGCGGGGTGCTTCTCTTCTGCCGGGGTGTGTGCGCTGCACCTTCCATTCTGCTGCAGCATACAAAGGACAGTGCTGTTGGCCTGGTTCCCCGGCATGGCATAACATCCATGGGAGAGCAGGGTCCTTCCCCCACGCACCAGGGTCTCTGATTGCAGATACACACACAGGCCCCGCTCAGGTCTAAGCCACGCCCTGGGGCTCCTGTGAGCGTTTGCACCAGGACAACACTTGCCCGCTGGCAAGGGGACAGAGTGGCATGGCCATGTGACTTGGGTTTCCTGGCACATTGCCAAGAGCGGGAGCTCAGCAACGCTGCTGGGTACAAACAGGACTGGGTGGGCTGTCAGACACAGGGAGAGCCCATGTACAGTCTGTAGCCAGCACAGGCTGAGAGGGAACCCCAGGGGCGGGCTGTGTCTCCTCCTCTAGCAGCGGATCCAGGGCGGGCTCCTAGCCAGTTCAGAGGGCTCTCTCCCATGATCCGGATTCCTCCAGCAATCTCAGAGCAGCAGAGGGGGCTGTGCTAGGTGCTGGGGCTCGATCCCCACAGGAATGCAGAGCCTGCCAATGGCTGGCAGGTTTGGCATCTCTCCTGGAGGGCGAAGACCATACTGTGCAGGCCTTGGACATACGAGCTAACAAAGCACCATGGGGGGCCGCGGGATCCAGAACATGGTCAGTTCAGAGCACAAAGCTCCACGCTCCTGCCCACACCCTCCTCCCTCAGTAGGGCAAGAAGGGCATGCTCTCCAGCCCAGGCCCCTGTGGGATGAGGTTGGTACCCTCTCCAGCCTACACTCCCACCCATGCAGCTGGACCTAGAACCCAGGAGTCCTGGCTCCCAGTCCCCTGCTCTAACCACTAGACCCTGCCACTGCACTGCTCAGGGATATTTGTCAGTTCCCTTTCCGATGGCCTCAGCCCATTAGAGCGTGCCGCTCCCCTGAAACATGACCTTGGCTCAGATGGTCCCACCTTACTGCACAGCCCAGCTTGGGTACTGGAGGCCCAGCTCTTCCATCACTGACTAGAATATGGTTTTAGTCCTTGCTCCTAGATTGAGACGCGTAAAGGCAGGAAGGGCCCGGTTTGATCATACCGTCTGAGCTCCCCACCGGGGCCAGCCCAGCCAGCTGAACTAGAGCTCTGCTAGTGCCCGAGAGCCAGCCCAGCTCTGGGGGAGGAGAGGTGGAATGTTAACCAGCTCGTGCCCCCCCCACCAGAAGTTCAGACTCTCCCCTGCTGGAGGCAGGAAGCCGGGGGCTTGCAGTGCTGGCAGGCGGGAAACAAGAGCTTTTCGCTTGTAAGCCGAGCAGATCTGATCTGGAGCCTGGCCTGAATGAAGCAGCAGCGCTCCCAGGAGCCCGAGGACACAGCCGCCTCTGCTGCCACCTGGCAGCAATTAAGCAAAGGCATTAACTCCAGGACAAAGCAGCCTGGTGCTTAGCTCCAAGAAGGCACTGCTTCAGCACTAAGACAAATGGGGGGGGAGGGGTATCGATGGTGTCGTCCCCACCCCCAGAGCATCTGGGACGGGGCCAGCACGGCGAGCCTGCGTCGCACGCTGAAGCTGCACTTTTGTCCATAGTGTCTCCAAACAAAGCAGGAGGCAGATGGGGCAGGTTTCCATTGGGAACGTACGGGCATTTGAACACACCAGGTATGTGGATCCAATCCTTCACTCAGTGCAGCTCCGGCACGGCCCCACTGCCTTCACAGCAGGAGAGGCCTGGTACCCACAGGGAATCAGGGACGGGATGGGGGCCCGACACCACACAGTCAAAGGTTCAAATACAGCCACATCGAGATTGCCCACAGACCATCCAGTGCTGGAGGCTCAGAGCCATAAGGCATCGCCACCCTCCCTGGCCTGGGATGGAATGGGCAATAGCAGACCAGACCAGAAACCCCTGGCCAGGGGAAGATGCCTAATGCTGGGTACTGGATGCAAAATGCCACACAGTCCTCTGAGCGCCCAACACCTGATATGGGGAAACTGAGGCGACTTAGTGAGAACCACACATTCCAAGGGCAGAGCCAGAGATGCCACCCAGGCCTCCTGACTCCTGCAACATCCCCTTTCTCCCTGGGAGGGTCTCAGGCTGTTCAGGTGCAACACGCCAGGTTGTTCTGGCGGGGAATCTCGGCAGGGCTATAACCAGCAGTTTGCTTTGAACCGCTCCAGTTCAGGGCCAACTCATTGGAGAGCACAAAGCAGGGGTTGGCTCCGAGGGGCAAACCCCACTGATCCTGGTGATCTCATCCCCCAGCCTGCTAGTGTGCGACATCAGTGACCTATGTCAAGCGAGGGATGCGTGCCCCTGGGATTTTGGGGCTGGAGTAAAGCCCGCAGAGAGCCTGTGCTCAGGGAGAAGTCAATAAACCAGTTCAGTAAGAGAAATCGAGTTCCACTGGCTGTGAGGTCCAGGAGCCTCCTCCCTGGGTGTCGAGCAGAATCTGACCCCCAACCCTGCAGAGCGCTGGGGAAAGGGCCCACCTGGGAACGGACAAGGAGGTGGAACCTGTCTATTAAGAGCTACATCAAGACAGGTCATGGAAGGGGAGCAATGGCTGGTAGCTATCAGCCTGGCTAGGAGCCAACTCTCTAAAGGAGAAAGGGAAATGACCTATTCTCTGCCCTTTGAGCCAGCCAAGCCCTGCCCTGGGCTGGCCTGGAGCCAGTGCCCCTAGAGGCAGTCACTTGCTGTTCTATGCAATCCACGTCTCCCATCCCTGGTTTCAAAGCAGGCAGCTTACCTGGGTGATGCCATGCTCTGAAGCTCCCCCTTGCTGCTCTTCATGGGCGTCTTGACTTTTTCGGGGATGACTAACGTGGTGCTGGAGTCTCCGAACGTGTCCTGCTCGCTCGCTTCCTATGGACACGGAAAGGGAACGAGGAGGCTCCAGAGCTCCTTCTGGCCATCAGCAGCTGGGGCCCTAGCGGGGGACAGTTCGCAGCCAAAAGCCACCGACTATGTCGTACCAAGCAGCCACTGACTGGAGGTGCCAACTTGAGACAAGTTGGGCTCCATTGTTAGAGGGGCTGTATGCCCCCATCCTGAGCTCAGCTTCCTGGCACTCTACCCACTAGGCCATGCTGCCTCCTGGGGCAAACGGGCACCAGCACAGGGTGTTACCTTGGGCATGTGAGCTCCCCCAAAAGGGAGAGGCCTGTACGTGCCATGTCCCCCTTGCTCCGGCTCCTAAGCCAGGCAGAGCACCGAGGGGAGAGCAAGCCAGCGCGGCTGGGGCATATTACCAGGGTGTCTATTTCGTTGAGGCTGTCGTCCAGGTTTTTATTCCGCGAAGGTTTCAACTTGTCCCCGACGGCTGCGTCCATCTGAAAAAGCAGCCAGGGCAGAAGGATGGGGGGTTTACAGGTCTGGGGCAGACACTGCCCTACTGCGCTCACTCCCCCTCAGCCACCCCAAGGGCCGCTGCTCAGAGCCACTGGCCCAGCCAGGATCCCAACAGCGCTTCCCAGCTCATCCCCTGGAGTCCTGCCCCCCTTGGCTGAGTGCTCCGTCGAGACAGTGAAGCTCTTTGGGCAAGGTATGAAGGGCCAGGCACACTCCGGGCATCCCCTGGCAGCACTGCCACTGTGCTGAGCAGGAACGCTTCATGGCCTCCTTGGGCTTCACTGCCCGGCTGCCTGTGTCCACCAGCCGGCTTCTGGCTGACACTGGACTGGCAGCTCTCAGTGTTCGTACAGCACCTAGCACACCGGGGGCTCGGCCAGGAGTGGGGGTACTGTATGTTGCCGAATACAGATAATCAATGCTGATAAGAAGCAGCTTGGCCTTTTACAAACACTGGTGTTAGAAAAACCAGTTTGTATGTGCCGGGCTCTCAGGAAGCAAACTCTGCCTAGGAGCTGGGGAGCACCGCGGTGCCAAAGGGGAGGCCCCACTGCCCTTCTGTGCACCAAAGCTGCCTGGACTGAAGGAGGATTGGGGGGCAATTCCAACTGGCCAGGATAGGTGCTGGCTAAGATTTTAGGGACTACGAGGCACAGGCAGCTGCCTATTGCACTGACAGGCCGCGCTGCCCTGCCTCAGCCAGTCTCCAGGCCAAGCGGAACGCAGCCATTCAGCAGTGCTCAGGGAGGAGCTGGCACCTGTCCGTGCCCAGCACTCCCGCAGCCACCTGGCTCCAGCAGAGATCCTGCGACTGCATTCACATGCGTTGGAAGTCAAGGTCCGAGCCTCAGCGTGACACGTACCAGCTGCGAATCACCACGCAGCCAGACCCACATTGGCACCCACATGGGCCCACTACGTCTGGCACCCCCAGCTGGAACACGAGACCCACTCCCTCCCTGTGCGATGACTCACCGGGCTGGTGGCATCTTTGCCCAGGCTCCCCTTGCTGTTAAGGCTTCCAATTTCTGTCTGGGAGCTGGACTGAGACATCCCCTCGAAGAAAGGCCTAGCAGGGAGAGATGCAGCGGATCAGGGCACAAAGTGCTTCTGCAGACCCTGGCCCAGGGCGAGGAGAAGGTTAGAGGGATTCAAGCCCCAGGGACAGCCTGCGCGAATCCCGGGCGTATTTCAGTGCCTATGGGCCGGCCTGCACGGTGGAGACTTTGGCTGATATTTAAAGCCCCATTTCCTCCCACAGTTTGCACGGCTCTGCAAGAGGCACTCCGCACTGGCACAGCAATGGACGCTAGCGCAGGGCTTCCCGTCCCTTCCAGGTTCCCCGGCACCATCTCCACTACGGAGCATCTAACGCCCAGCCTGGTTTGGAGTGACAGGCTCACCTTACCCACAAGGGGCTCTCTCCAGGGGCCTCTCTCCCTGGAAACGCTGCAGTGCTGCTGGGCCCCTCCTAGCTCCAAGCAGGGAAGGTTGGGGGCTGGGCAGACACACAGCAGGCCTCGTCTGCGTGAGAAAGCTGAGACGGCGTCACTTACAGACCGAACTGAAACCGCTCCAGCTAGTCTGGTGCCAAAGGCCCTGTGAACGCTGCAGCTCAAGTCGACTGGGAACAGGGTTAATTCAAACTGAGATCAGAGTGTGTCCGTGTGGGGATTTGCACTGATCTCCCTGACACCACGCGAGTATGCGCGCCGATCAGCCTTGCTCTGGTACCAGAGGGGCCTACGTCAGGTTAGCCTGAGTCCCGGGCCACCCACAGAGCTGCAGTACCATAACACCCTGCAGGAGTTCAGTCAGCACACAAGCCTGCAAGGCTGGTTTGGGCTAGGCCAGGCTTCTCTCCGTTCGACTCGCATTGGTCCATTTACTGGGAGCGCTAACTCCATTGCACCAGTGTGAAACCAATATGAGTCCACACGCAAAAGCTGCAGCGATTTCCCACAACCCAGTGCAACGTCTGGGAATGGGTTACAGCTAAATCGCAACAAGGCCTTCTCTTACATCCAGGCGGCCTGGTACCCTGGCTTCCATTCACAGCTTCAGTCACACCCGTCTCCGGGAGAAACGTACACAAGCCATCCATCTCGCATGCCTTCTCCAGGAGATGGGGGAGCTGAGCTACAGAGAGGGGAAGGGCGCAGATGCCAAGGCCTTTGGGTGGCAAGACTGGGGCAGGACAGAACCAGGAGACCCAGCACCTCGTCCCCTGTTGTAGCCAGTGTATGGCTGAAAGCTTCTGCACAGTCAGCTACAGCTCAGTGCTCCTGATCCGGTGTTTGAACCCCACCCCACCAGGCCTTGAGCCCAGCAAGTCCATCTCAAGCTCTGGCTCGCGGCAGCCCTAGGGAGCGGCCTGGCGTCAGGGATGCAGTTCGGGCCAATCAGAACCAGGCTGGCGTTTAGGAGAGCCGCGCAGCCCTTTGCCGGGGCTGCGGTGCTATGCCAGGGCTGGATCAGAGCAGCGAGGGACATGAGGAGCTACAGCGATGCTGAGAGCTGGGCAGCGCGGGGACAGCAAGCACCAGAGTCTGAGGGGGCGAGATCACTGGCTGTGCTCTGTGGGGGAGAACAGAGCACAGCTCAGGTGTGGGAGGAGGAGATGGTGTGTTATTGGTAGGGCTGGACTGGCAGCCCACGCTTGCTTTGGGAAAGCGAGTGGGGGGGGGGGGGGCGGGGGGGCTCAGATTGTACTGGTGCCTGATTAAGCACGTGTGATGTTGGCCTTGGCTGTGACTCACACCGAATATGGCCCGTGATCTAAGGAGCCGGTTTTCCACAGCCCCTGATCAACCTGTCAGCAACAGCGACTCCCAGCCCATTTGGCAATGCTGGAGAAGGGCCCCCATGCCCCCTGCGATGGAACTGCACTCCCCACACACCACCATGTGGGTAAGGCACAGGGCTGGGAGCCAGGACTCCTGGGTTCTCTTCCAACTTACGGGAAGTGATCGGGGTCCAGTGGATTAGACCAGACCAGAGCTGGCAATGGGGATTTCTGGGCTCTATCCCCAGCTCTTGGAGGGGAGGGGAGTGTAGGGGTTAGAACAGAGGTGCTGGGAGCCAGAAATCCTGGGCTCTGTTCCCAGGTTTGGGAGGGGAGGTGTGTCTAATGGTGAGAGCAAAGGAATGAGCTCCTTACTAGGGTCTGTGAAGCACCGTGACTGAAGCCATAGCTCTAGGCAGATGGCAGGAATCCTGCTCAGGCAGCCTCTCAGAGTGCCCAAGGGCTTGTGAGGGCAGGTGCAGTAGAGGTGTTATAGACTGGGGTGTTGAGGGGGGGACTGGGTGGGGTGTTGAGGGGCTAGGGGACACCCGCAGGAGAAGGGTCTGCAGCAACAGTGGCTGGCATGCATGAGCAAAGCAGGGCGAGAAACAACCTAGCTGAACAGATCACTCCTTTCATCCAGGCATCTCCAAGGGCTGCACAAATCCTAATTAATCCTCAGTTCCCAGGGGAAGGCATGTGACACCAGTCTCAGCTGCAGGGGAAGAGCCCTAGAGCATCAGCACTCTGATTCCAGACTGGATGGATGCACTAACGGAGATCCTGAGTCTCAGCCCATTTGGGTAGTTTCCATGAGGCTTGTTGGACGGGGGGCTCTGAATGTGCAGTTGAGATGCAGGGCCCTTTTCCCCTCTAGTATCCTTAGCCAACATGCACCCTTATGTCACTGACACAGCGGCGGCTGCGCTCCACCCCAGAATTAGCTGCACTTCAATGCAGCTGTTTCCTAAAGCACTGTGGAGACTTACACTGTCACTCACGGAGAATTACAATCATTTTCAACCATCTCAGGGGCACCCTGTGCTCCCTTCCCCTTGTTGTCTAGTCTCATGGCTGGATTGTGAATTCTGTAGGGCAGGGAGCGCCTCTGTGTTACAGGTTCATACAGCACCCAGCACAATGAACCTGGGCCCTCTGGGAGCTACCACAGTGTAAATAACAACAGTGTCTCACAGACAGTCACGGAGCACTGTAGATACTTGCTGCATCAGTGTCATATGGGAAGAGACTCCCAGAGCCCTGACTCCTAGCCCCCCAGCCCACACTATCAGTAGTATTACAAGAGTGCTTGGAGGCCCCAGCCAAGATCAGGACCCTGCTGTGCCAGATGCTGCACAAAATGTGTGGCAAGAGACTAGCCATGGCCCTGAGGAGCTCTCAGTCTAAACAGACGAGACCGGGAGAAGGTGGGAGGGGAAACTGAGGCACCGAGAAGGGAAGCGACTTGCCCAAGTTCACTCAGCAAGGCAGTGGCAGAGCTGGGAGCAGCTGCCGTGTCCCATGGATCCCACCAGCCCAGGTTCGCTCCCTGTTGCAGCTGTCGCTCACCGTGCTGCCCCACTGCCAGCACTCACTTGAGCTTGGGCTTGGGCGTGCTGAGGATGCTCTCCGTCTCCTCCATCTCCGGGCCGCTGTCGCTGGGGTTGTACATCTCCAGGCTGTCGTACAACTCGTCCAGGTCCTCCTCCACCTCTCGGATCTGCTCCCTGGAGACGTGTTCCAGGCCAAAGCCAACCTGCGGGCAGGAGACTCCAGACTAGACCAGGGCCAGGCAACCCGGAGTAGAGACTGCATATTTTGTGGAAGCCCACGGGAGTGAGTGCTAGAAGAAGCCTGAAGGACCTCCTCCTGCTCGTGACTCTCCTTCCCCAGCCAATGGCATGTCAAGGGTCTAACACCCCACCAATCAGCTGTCAGTTGACATCTCCCAGAGAACATTGAGAGTCACCCACAGAGCTATGGCCCGGCCAGTCCCAGATCCCATGTCAGAGAACGGCTATCACCGAAGGTTCAGGAAGAGTTCCAAGAAACCTCCGAGGCAGATGATGGACTACCCTCCTCTCACAGGCATATCTAACACCCAGCAGCACACGGCTGCTTTAGCCCATGAAGCAGGAGGGGCCCCTACTTAGTCTCATTCACCTCCTGCTCCTTTGGTTGTTAGAAGGTTGAGGGGAAGAGGGATCTTGTAGTCAGAATAGGGGGGCTGGAATTCAGGACCCCTGGGTTCTATCCGCAGCTCTGAGACAAATGGGGTCCAGTGGTTGGAGCAGCGGGTAACTGGTAACAGAGGTCAGACTGCTGGAAGGGCAGTGTGGGAGGGAGAGATGGGCTCATGATTAGAGCAGGGGATTGAGAACCTGGCACAGAAGTGATGTGATTTCCCATGAATGACTCAGTGGAGGAACTAGGACAGAACCCAGAAGTCCTGGCTCCCAGCCCCTCTCTGCTCTAGCCACTAGACCCTACTCCCCTTCCTTCCAACAACAAAAATGAGACAAACTGTTGAAGGACTTGAGTTCTGAGCTCACACTGCCATTCATTTGGAGCAGGGAAGAACAGTGATGAGGGATGCATTTCACCTGATCTGGATCACAGCCCATCTACCAACAAGAGACCACGGAAATAGCGAAGGCATTTGCAACAAGACAGGGAAGGGCTGCACCTACCTCATCCGACACCTTGAACCTCTTCAGTAACGCCACAAACTTCTGCTTTATATTTGGCTGCTGTGAAGAAACGGTGCCATTGACTCGTTACAGTGACACCAAGGAAGGGAACAGGAATCAGGGGCCCCAATGAAGGGGCGCAGGCTTTTGCTGTAGGCGCGACTGAGCGGCCAATGGAAGGAGAATATCACATCGCCCCACAGATAATGCCAGTTACCCTAATCAGGGGTTCTCAGGACAAATTTTTTGGTGGCCTCAGAGTGCGGCCACCAACTTTTGCTGGTGGCCGCTTTCACACTTTTTCCTAAAATACTTCATTAATTTTAGGAAAAACAAACAAATATGCACATATACACGTCCAAATCATGGTCATTTATTTATTGCTAGCTAGTAAGACCGTTGTGAAAAGTGATATTAGCAAACATACAAGTATCACATTCCACAGCAGACTTACTCAGCCCTGGCAAGCCTGGGGACAAAGTAAACCCTGGATGGGGGGCCAGGGGAGGCAGCAGCGGGCTAGAACCTGAAGCCCCACCGCCTGAGCCTGGGGCCTGCCACCTCGCCACCCCAGGGCTGAAGCCCAAAGCCTGAGCCCCACCGCCTCTGGGAAAGTGGAGAACTCGCTGGGTGCCACAGTGGCCGCGGTTGAGAAATGCTGCCCTAAGTGGCAGTTCAAAGTCCACCAGAGTTTCCAAACCTGATGCAGGGCTGGACATAGGGAACATGCAGAGCGAAGCACAGCACTCCCTAGCACCATGCTGGTGCACTGGGGTTAGCACCAATCCAGAGGGGAGCACTACTCCTCCTGAGTCACTCACAAGTTTCCACGCTGCACCTCTGGCTCATCCTCCGGAGGTCTAGCCCAGAGCAAGCCTGCTTAGCTTGCAAACCAGCCAAGCTCACTGCGCGAGATGGCGAGGCTGAAAGCAGGCATAGCAGCTGCATGCAGCTCAGAGGCGGTTATCACAGCTAGGTGTTAAAGGAGAGGCATGCAAGCAGCTCTGGTAACTGCCTTCTGAGCAGGGCACGGTGAGAGGCAGCATTACTGCAGGCCAGTTCCTAGGAGACAGGGCAGAACTTCCCAGCCACGGCTTAGGTCAAACAGCCACGCCTGGACGAGCGACAGTGCGGTGGAAAGGGGACAGCCTGACAGCTCTGGAGATTGCTGCTGCGTAGCTCCCCCAGCAGCGTGTCTGAATGTGCTGAAGAACGGTCACTTTGAGAGGCGAATGGCTCCTTCTGCCCCATCCCAAGTCCCAGAGCCATCCAGTCCCCCCGGAAGCTGCTTATGACCAGTTCAGAGGCCCTCCTGGCCCGGCTAGCATGCACCAGGCCTCGCACGAGACTGGAGCCAGACGGCGACAAGCCAGCCAGCACACCCGCAGAACATACTCACCCGAGTGATTGCCGAGGCCGAGGCCAGTTTCCGCCTCGTTTTCTTCACCTTCCGGAGATCCTCGTCTTCGTAAAATAAGTCCTTGTGGGGTGGGGGAGACAGCACATTCAGAGAAATAATACCCCCAGGCCCTGGGGCTATGGGAGCCTGGCCACACTGCCATAGCTAGCTCTCTTAACCAGGATCTCCCTGGTCCTCGGACCACAGCAGCTCAGCTCCAGGCAGGTACAGTTCCACATAGGCTGCCTCTAGCAGCAGCCCAGTCATAGGTGACCACTTGGGGCAGCCAGCCAAGGGATCAGTGGCCTGGAGTCCACAGTCCTCAGCTAGATCCCAAAGGGAGGCTGCTCTGCAGCTTGTCTGCCTCTCCCCTCCCTTCCCAAAGGGGGATGCTCCCAGAGCCAGCTCCCAGCCTGGCTTGCACAGCACCACCTCTTGCTCCCTTTGCCCCCAGAGGTGCAGGCTGGAAGGGGGAGCTACTTAGCATCTTTTTCAGAGCTCGCTGCGGGCACTCTTCTCTGCCTTGATTCAGCCACTGAAGTAAACGGGGCTGGGGAGGGTTAAAGGCAGAAACAAGGTGAAAACCCCCCTGCTGCGGAGAGATCAGGACTGGAGGAAAGCCTGAACCCATGGAAAGAGGGGTTTGCAAATGGAGGCAGCCAGGCCCAGCCAGCCTAGTGCTTTGTAATGCCTTACAATGGAGCTCTGCCCTGAGCACTCTGAGGGGGCAGCAGACTGGGAAGGGGGGGTGCGGGGTTACCTGTCCATGTAGGGGATCATCACTGCCCTCCTGCTCTGAGGAGAAGCTCTCTTCCTCCTCTTCTGAGTAGTTGTCGATGTCGGGGGACCGATCTGGAAGACACAGCTGGGGTTAGGCTGGAAGTCCAGCTTGAGAGCTTAGCGCTGTCAGCAGAATTCGCATAGGGTCCAGGACACCACACATCACAGCCTAGCAGGTCAGAGTGTGCTCAGCAGTGCAGACTGGTCCTCCAGGGTGGTGCAGTCCAGCCAGAGCCCTAGTCTCTGTATAGCCTGGCCTATGTTACAGATGGGCTAGCAGGCAGCCGGCACTGGGCCTCTCCACCATCAGACAAGCACATGCCTTCTCTAGTGGAAAGTACCACACGGCCATATGTAGCCACAGAGTGGTCAGGACTCAGTTTTAAGGGTGATCCAAAAGAGAAGCGTGTGTCCTTTTTTGGTCATGCACAATATAGACGAGAGAGGCTTTAGTGGCTTGGCTTTCCATTAGAAATTCAGACCTCGGCTACCCTGGAAGGTTCTGTGGGTGACCGGAGAGCTAAGAGGGCTCTGGCACCATGGGACTCACTGAGGCAGGTCTGCTTGAGAAGGCCTTTTATGCCGACTCTTTCGAAAGCTGGGTTGTGCCACAGTAGTGCCTGGATGCCCTGCTCTGCTGGGGGGTGGCACAGACACCAGGGGAGCTAGGACCCGAAGGACTTACAGTCTAAACAGGAAAGAGGCTGAAGTAAAGCCGGATTAGTGACCCAACTGGGGGGATGGGGAAACCAAGGCACCGAGGGAAGGGTCACATTTGAGTGGCTTAGATTCATAGACTGTAAGGGCAGAAGGGACCATTGTGGTCATCTAGTCTGAGCTCCTGCATAGCCAAGGCCTCAGGGCTTCTCTGCACCAACACCTGGCTGAACTAGAGCAGAGCTGTTAGGAAAACAGACAACCTTGGTTTAAGAATTACCAGTGATGGAGAATCCAACACAGCCCGTGGCAGGTTGTTCCAATACTTAATTACCCTCCCTATGAAAAATGTATGCCTTAGTTCTAGTCTGAATTCATCTAGTTTCAACTTCCAGCCACTGGCTCTTGTTAGACCTTTGTCTGCCAGACTGAAGGGCCCATTAGCCAATTTCTGTTCCCTGCGTGGGAGCTTACAGACCAAGGCACCCCTAAACGTTCCCTTTATTAAGCTAAATAGCTTGAGCTCCTGGAGACATGTATCCCCATCCTTTACTTCGGCACGTAAGGCCTTCCTTCCACGGTAACTCGGGCACTTCGGCACCTAAATCCCAGTGACTTTCAATGAGACTCAAGCTCCCTAAGTCGTGTTTGAAAATGGGACTTAGGCACGGTTACCATAAGGGACTTACTCAAGGTGGCCCAGGGAGTCAAACCCAGGTCTCCTAGGCAAGTGCTGAGCCACCAGGCCAGCCTTCCACTGGATGAACAGCTGGTAGAAAATAAAGTCTGTTGAAGATTCAACCCCTCCCCACTTCATTTAAGGGATGAGAAAGCTCCCAGGCAGCTTCTTTGGGGTCTCAAAACCCCAGGGAACAGCCATCCCTGATATATCTAAGGTAAAAGCAAAAGAATCCTTTCAAACACCCTAAGGGAGCAAATAAACGCCCAGTTGATCCTCTTCTGCCCCTCTCCTTCAGTCATGTCCAAAGACAGCATCCCCATGGCCCATAGCAGCCCATAGTCCTTCTGATTGCAGCCCTGCCTGCATCCAATGACTAGAGAACAGTCGCCCTGTGCAGGGCGTGGAGAAGTGTGGAATATGGAGCCAGCCCAACATCTGAGATGAGCTGGCCATGGACTGACTGATGAACTTGGGAACTGTGCTGATTATTGAGCTGCAAACAGCTCCCTGCACTCCCTTTGGGACCATCTGGTATTTCCCATTATCTGACAGACAGTTATTTGTATCTGGTTAGTGTCTTTTGGGGGTGGGGAGTCATCCTTGGACACTATTAAAATAAAATAATTGCTTAAATTCCCACTCAAGGACAAAGATCAGCTGGTGCTGGAGTTTGAGAGAGAGGATTTCATGGCTCACAATATTTACATTCCTGTTTCCTCACAGAATCTAGCAGAGTAGAACCACCTCTCCCTTTGCAGCAACAAGCCTGGCCCCTCTTTAGTGCCTTTCATTGGAGACTCTCACAGCACTTTACGAGCATTAACACACACACACACACATACACACACACCCAGACTTCCTAGAAGATAGGGCCAAGGGGCGTGGCACACACACCACATACACACTGGGGGGATGTCTCCACTAATATGCTCAGCAGCTAAATTGTTAACCATATTGACATGTACATTGTCATTGGTATGCTTCAGAGTTAACATCCTGTTGAGATGAATGAGGTTCCATTTGATGATGCTTGTTTCAGGCTGCCTGCAGACTAAAGCAGACACTATTACATCCTTCACATGTGGCGCAACCATAAGAGCTGCACAGATTTGTTTTTAATGAAAGCTAGAGAAAAGAGTACGATTCTGTGGCTAAGACTAAATTCTGCCACCACAGAGGAACTTAGGCTCTGTCTATGAGAGACCTGGACTGATTTCTATTTGCCTCAATATGCCAGACAGGAAAGGGTGTAGATTTCCAGATTAACAGGTGCCCCCCCGTCAGTGCCCACTGCCTTCCCTTGTCGGGTCACGCAGTTACTGGTAATAAACCCAAATATTAAAATAAATACAACGCAGAGCCTGCATCTCCATCAGTTTCCCTGGCAACCAGATTTACTGCCTAGGCAGCCATCCACGACAGTATCATAAACGGAAGGATTCCAAGACGCAGGGCTAAATATAGCCGTGTTGGAAGGAATTAGCCTCCATTGTTCAAACAAGATCTGATGCGAATGGACGTGGTGGAACTGGGCCCTGAGCAGGGTTTTGCCTTCACTTCTGCAGATTAAACACATTAAAACCAGAGACTGAATCGCTGTACAGGTAACCAAGAGGGGGCTGATGCCCAGCCGGCTGCTGTTCGCACCTGGGCTGTGTCACAGAAGCACCAGGAACACATATAGCTGAGCGGGGATAGAATGTAACTGAAGAGGCTCCATGTGCTTTCTAAGGCACTGCCTCCAACCATGCATACAAGAGACTAGCAGAGCTGTACAATGCAGAATGGAACCAGCAGGCATGTGGCTTTTACAGCTGGTAGGTTTCAGGGACCAAGAAAAATCTGTTCTGCTTCTGAGACTTTAGTCAAGCCAAGCCTCTGGAGAAAAGTGTTTTTGCCACAGTGTGGAAATGCAGCTCCCTCTGGGGAGGAACGTGTAGCCACACTCTATAACAGCTCAGGACAGGAAGGAAAGAATTCTCGGTCCCAGGGAAAAGGCAGAGCGGGGAGAGAATTTAGGGAGGTAGAACATAATTCCCCCTGGTGGAGTTTGCCCAGGACACTGGCTCCAACACCCCAGTTCTAGCAGACAGCAAGTGACTCA
The DNA here is from genome assembly GCF_015237465.2 of Chelonia mydas. Classification (NCBI taxonomy): domain Eukaryota; kingdom Metazoa; phylum Chordata; order Testudines; family Cheloniidae; genus Chelonia; species Chelonia mydas. The sequence goes on from NC_057853.1 coordinate 29,077,043, forward strand.
CTCAGGAACTTTAATGACCAGGTCAGGACACTGGCTCTGTTTCATCTGAAGGAGGCACCACCTCCAGCGCAGTGTCCCCTGCCACCCACCCCTCTCCCAGCAGGGAGGGAGGGGGGCACATGCTCAATGGAGAGGATCGAAAACACCTGGGCCCCATCTTGGCAATAGCTGCAGCTCGCTGTGCTAACTGAGTATTACTGAGCTGTGCACCTGCCTAGTGATGCAGGCTCCACGGCAGCCAATGAACTTCCCCTCTGGATACCCCATGCCCAAGCCCCACCATCCCAAACTAGTCCCCTCCTTACCGGACAGTTTAGACTTAAGCCCTTCATGATCAATTGGCTGGCTGGACAGAGAGTAGATTTTAATCTCAGCAACGGGCACAGAGACGTCCTTCACGTTACTGTGGAGTCCAAGCACCAGAGCTCCTTCGCTGGGGTGCTGCATGACCTGGGCAGGGGAGACACCACATGGCATGTACTCCCAGCGGGCCCCGCAGGAGGCTACTGAGACTACCGAGCCCATCACCCACACCGAGACTGTGGCCCCACATGGGCCAAGCTGACACAAGACTGAGACAGCTCAGCTGGTCTAGGTGTCTCTGGCTAGGTCCCACCCCTGAGCCCAGCCTAGGGACACAGCACTCTGCCTCTGCCTGAGCTAAAGAGGGGAGAGGTTACATGTAATCACTTCTTCCCCATGGCCGTTCCTGGGGCCTCCCTCCTCCTCCTCACCTCAGCCATGTTGATGAGCCCAACAGCCAGAGTCTTGTAGCCCAGGATGGTCCGGTTTTTGTATCTTTTCCTTCTCTGTAGCATGATCTGCAGTTTGTTGGCATCTCGCTTCAGGAAGTGGGGGTACTGCAAGGGCAAGTGACAGTCAAGGGAGCAGCAACAACAGTGGGCCGCATGAGAGCCCGGTATGTTTGGGTGCCAGGTGGCCCGGTGCAAGGGTGTTTGGGGCAGAGATCTGTCTGGGGGCTCCCATGGGGGTACTCAGGAAGGCTGCTAAAAACCCCATGTCCAGCCCTGCTAGGGAGAGACTCTCCCAACACGCATCACAGGCTGATGGTGAGTGCGGGCACACTGCTGAAGACCGGCCTAGCGGACACTTGCTCGCCCAGGCTGGCAGGGAGCGGGGAGGAAGCGCGGTGCCCTGCTTACAGCGGACGTGCAGAGGGTGGTCAATACATGCCACGGCTTCCACTGGAGGGAGACCTGTCAGGTCATGCGGAGCCTCTGAGGCTCAGGAGAAGGCTTATTGGCCAAGCTACGATGATGATCACATCTCACGTTTCCAGGGGTTCAGAGGAGAGCTCTAGTGCTCAGGGAGGCATCCCCCCATCCTATCCCTCTTCCATGGACAGCACTGGGTAGCAAAGCCTCGCGCATCTTCCTCCCAGGCACCAAATAGCAGCTCCCACCTTAGGCACAGTGCTTGGTCTGATCAGTAAAAGCAGGCGGCCAGGCTACATGGGGTGGTGCTCAGAGCTAGTATGACAAAGCCATGGAAGTGGGATCTAAGATCCCGTCCACACCTGTTTGGTGATCAGCCCCCTGGTGGGATCCAGCTTGCCTGGAGAGCAGCAGCCAAGGCTCAACAAGACCATAAGGGGCACACATTTACAATTCTCAGAGCTCGTAACTGCTCGTCCCGGGAAGCAGGGATTTATGCAGCACAGCGGACAGTCAGGCACAGAGGGTGAGCTGTTCTGTCCGGGGGCAGGGTGGCTGCAGCTCCACTGGCAGGAGAAAGAGGATGGGAAAATCTCACGCCACTACCTGCATGAGTAACAACGTGAGCAGAAGTGTCTTCTCTGGAAACAACCTGTGCTAGGTTTGCAGATGGCAACCAGCATTGCGCAGGGAGACCAAGCACAGAGGGAGGGGCAATAACGTTCTGCCCTCCTGTCGTGTCTTCCTCCAGGAATCCAAGTGCTCTGCGAACTTTAATCCTCCTCTCTCTTTGGGAGGCAGGTAAATTATATCCCTTACATGTGGCAAAATTGCAGCACTGAAAGATGACGTTTTCAAAAGCACTAAAGTGATTAAGGAGCCTAAATCCCACTGAGTCCGATTTGGGCTCCTAAATCACTTTTGAAAATGGGTCTTTAGAACTGCATTTTTAGAAGTGCCAGTGATTTTACCCTTGAGCCAAGGACAAACTGAGGGAATAGCAGAGCTGGGACTAGAACCCACGACTCCTGGATTTCAGTCCCTGCTCTGCCCATTAGCTCACATTCCCTTCCAAAAACCAAGAACAGAACCCAGGAGTCCTGCTTGACAGTTCCCTACCTTCCCATGCCTCCCACTGATTATACCTTCTTCCTGAAAGAAACCAAGTTAATTTCAAGAAGTGTCTGGAAGCCAACTGTTGAAAGAGGCAGTGTTCTGGCTGGCTATTCTGAGCATACCGCAGCTTCCAAAAGCCACTACACAAGAGAGGCTTTAAGGAAGGGATCAGACAGGTCATGAACACCTTGAAATAATCCAGGAAGACAAATGTGTTATGCTCAATGTCTGAGCACAATACACAGCTCCAGGATACGCAGTCCAGGGCAGTACTTTGCATTCACTGGCCAATGAGGTGTGGCAAAAGCTTCATTGCCATTTTGAGCCTGTATTTAAAAAAACAAAGGGAGGATACCGTGTCCCTCATGAGAAATAACAAGGCTCTTTCTATGCCACTCTTTTGGCTGAGTGCAGGGAAGAAGGGGACATTCAGAACTGCTCCAAGGACCTGTCCCAGGCCAGGACTGGCTGCAAACACTTTCAATTGCTAAAAGAGATGGAAACTGCCAAAGGATGTCGTTGCAACAGTTTAATTAATCAATTCTTATTACTGCCCACTGTGCATTTTCCTGCAGGATTAAAATCATTTGGAAATCCTCTTATGCTGTATTATCAGCAACATTTGGGTGTTTTTAAAGAGGGCAAAAAACTGGGGACGTGGGGGAAGCTAGTCCGCTTTGTGCATATCACTCTGCTTAGGAAGTTATAGTAGGCTGGTCAGTTTCACTCTGTGATCAGTGACACTGGCTCATATACTCTAGGGATGCTGGTTGGTTCCCCACATGAAAGGGGAAAGGTCACATCTCAAAAAGATACAAAGCATTTCAGGAAAACACAAGAGTCCCATGGTACAAGGCTGACTTTTGGGGCCTGAACTATCACACAGTCGCTTCTCTGCTGCCAAGATCTTACAAGGGTGGAGGGAGTTGTCAAAGGGGTCAAGCAGCAGGGACGAAACATGGCACGCTGCGTGGAGAGTGCAGCTGTAAGCCACTGATTTTGGGATTGCTGCCTCATTCAATCTAGGTACTTGTACGGTCCCAGCACTGGAGTATCTTCACCCTCCATCATTAATGGCATGACAGGGTTGCTTACAGTACCACGGGAATGGGCTCAATGACCCAGGAAGTCCAGTCCAATCCTGCATTCCTAAGAATGCTCCCATTTTACAGGTGGGGAAACTGAGGTAGAGAGATGGTAAAGGACTTGCCCAAGGTCACACTGGGAATATAATTTCGGTCTCCCACCCAGCTGTTAGACTGGATTTAAGGCAGAGGGCAGGCAGGGGGAATGTCAAACAGGAGATGATGGTATTGTCATTGCTTGGAGCTTTCAAGGAAACCTGGTGTTATTAAGTGCAACTGTGCCTGTTCAGCTTGCCACCTCCAAGAGCTTTGTAGCCCTGTGGGCATTAAGGACTCTGGAAGGCCCCTCCAGCCAAGAGCAGAGGCTGTCTGAGCTGCTGAGGGACTCCAATTGTAATTCAAAGTTTCTCTCTATGGCTATGTCTACACTACCGCAGTAAGTCGACCTATGCTATGCAACTCCAGCTACATGAATAACGTAGTTGGAGTCAATGTACCTTAGGTCGAGTTACCGCGAGGTCTACACCACAGGGAGTCGACAGGAGAAACTCTCCCTTCGACTTACCTTACTCTTCTTGTCGGAGGTGGGGGGCGGTGTAGAGTACAGGGGTCGACTGGAGAGCAATCTGCAGTCAATTTGGTGGGTCTTTACTAGACCCGCTAAATTGACCGCTGGTGGATCGATCTCAGAGCGTGGATCCCGGCTGTAGTGTAGACCTGCCCTTGGGTATATTGGAAGAGACATAATCTTAAGCTGGTGCCACATGGGAGTTTCCACCTGTCAAGGAAAAGGCCTCTCCAGTTCAGAGCCCCCCACAGCTGCACGCACTCACCTGTAGCGAGAAGGTCAGCTGAAGCTCTGTCTCTACAAGTCCGCTGACCGGCAGGACAATCTCATTGGATCTCAGGATCCTCTTTGAGCCCTGTAACCAACACAGAGCAGACAGTGTGACATGCGTTCAGGATCAGGACAGGCAGAGAATAGTGCCCAAATCAGCACCAGCAGGGCAACCTGGCCCAGCACTGCCCCCACATCAACCTGTGCCAACCCCACCCTGGAGGGCCCAGCTACATGGAGAGAAGGTATCACAGCCTCCTGTTCAAGCTGATCCTTGGCCACAGCTGTGAAGGGGGCTTGGGGGAGAGGACGGGATTGAAATCCACCCTTCATCTGTCCCAGAGGCCAGCTCTCCAATGCACTGCCTGGCAGATCTCCAAAGGGAGCGCCAACACCACACCTGCACGCGCCCTGTAAGAAGCGGGCACTCCCCTGCTGCTGTTTCACTTTCAGCACCATTTTAAATCCCCCGGTTACGGAGCTCTGGATCCGGCAGCAGGCAGAGCGCTCCTGGAGACAGACCCAGACATAAGAAGAGCTTGTGCTGTGGGAATAACACTGGCATTTTCCAAGCGCCTGTCATCCGAGATCTCCTAGCACTTACCCCGCCCTCTGCCCCCACAGCATCTGGGCACCTCACAATCTTTACTGGGAGGTAGGGAAGGATTATCTCTGCTGTCCAAATGGGGAACTGAGGCACAGAGGCCCGAGGTCACACAAGCAGTCTGTTGGAGCAGGGAATTGAGTTTAGGTCTCCCAGTCCCATGCTGGCACCCCAACCACTGGAGCAGCCCTTCTCCTCCAGTCTCAAAGCTGCTTAGAGACATGAAGGCTCTGGGGATTCTCCCCGTTCCCAGCAGAGGGGAAGTCACAGACTAAGTGGCAGAGCCAGGAATAATACCCAGCATCCCCTGCTCCAGCCACTTCTCCCAGAGCACAGACCCATTGGGTGGCAGAGCCTCGCCTTCAAAGCCCCTGGCATCTTGTTACTATGCCCACAGGAATCCTGACTCCAATTGCTTCCTGCTCTTACCACAGACAGTGGAAGACTTTGGGTACATGTGGCATGTCCCGCTCTGGGAGCTGATCCACACAAAAAATAGACTCTTATCCCTACCAGAGAAAGACCGCATGAGAGCCAATGGCTGAAAGCTGAAGCCAGAAAAATTCAAACTGAAACAAGGCACAAAGATTTAACAGTGCAGGTGATTAACCATTGGCACAGACTGCCAAGGGAAGTGTGTGTGTGTGGGGGGGGATTCCCCATCTCTCAGTGTCTCCAAATCCAGCCTGGCTGCCTTTCGTCAAACACTCGCGTCTCGCCCCAGCGCAGGGGGAATGGGTGACGTTCTTTGGCCTGGGCCATCCAGGAGGTCAGACCAGATGATTAGGGCCCTACCAAATTCATGGCCATGAAAAATGCACTACAGACCGTGAAATCTGGTCTCTCCCCACGAAATCTGGTCTTTTGTGTGCTTTTACCCTATACTATACAGATTTCACAGGGGAGACCAGCGTTTCTCAAATTGGGGGTCCTGACATAAAAGGGAGTTGCAGGGCGTTGGCAAGGTTATTTTAGAGGGGTTGCGGTACTGCCACCCCTTACAGCCTTCAGAGCTGGGTGGCAGGAGAGCAGCTCTGAAGGCAGTGTCCCACCAGCAGCAGCGCAGAAGTAAGGGTGGCAATACGATACCAGGCCACCCTTACTTCTGCGCTGCTCCTGATGGCAGCTCTGCCTTCAGAGCTGGGCTTCTGGCCAACAGCTGCCGCTCTCCAGCTGCCCAGCTCTGAAGGCAGCACCCCGCCAGCAGCAGCGCAGAAGTCAGGGTAGCAGTACCGCAAACATCCCTACAATAATCTTGTGACACCCCACCCCGCACAATTCCTTTTTGGGTCAGGATTCCTACAATTACAACACCATGAAATTTCAGATTTAAATAGCTGAAATCATGAAATTTAAAATTTTCAAAATCCTATGACCGTGCAATTGACCAAAATGGACTGTGAATTTGGTAGAGCCCTATAGATGATCTAATGGGCCTTTCCGGCCTTCCCATCCCTGAATCCCTTATTAGCTTACATGGTTACTGCTTTAGCTTTAGTGTTAGAGGCCTGTGCTTTTGTTGCAGAGGGTTACAGGATCTATCCCTGCTGATGACCTGTGGTGGGAATCAGGCCAATGCTGCCTAAAATGAGAAACAAAAGGAGCACCCAGACTCATTGGACCCATGGCCAGTCTAGCCCAGACCCCCACTGCTGAGAGTGGCCAGCACCAGGTGCTGCAAAGACAGACACACAAACCCTGCAGCAGGCATGCAGTGCCAACCAAATCTGAGATGGTGCTTGTGAACTTAGCAGAGGGGCCCGTAGGTGGGGCCCTCCAACTGCTTTCTAGATGTTCAAGGCCTCGCTCATCAAAGAAAGTCCTGAGCGGAAACCCGCGATGCACCTCGCATCTCACCAGGCACCCGCACATTTGGCAGCCTTGTCACACCTCAGCTGACACCCTTAGACAGAGAGGAAGGTGCACTGAGTTGCAAACCCGGAGACCATGAGTTTGAGGCTTGCCGCTTCCATGGACTGCTGTTAATATTTCTGCAGGGTGCCTATACTGCTATCTGGGAACAGAAGCCAGGTCTCTAATAGGACAGATCTTGTCCCACTGAGCCACATGATTTTCAGAGTGAATATGCCAGGTGCGTGCTCTTGGCTTTGCTGTCAGGAACCACCGCTCAAGCCATCAGACCCCACACGTCACCCAAAGCGCTTCCTCACTGAGGGCAGGCAGGATTTGCATCAAATTCACACAACCATTTTCAAGCTGAGGTTTACGCTTTTATGCTAATTAGCTCATTAAATAATTTGCATGTGTGTCCTACAAGAGAATTGCCCTGGACTTGGCAGTGATGCAAGTGCCTGAGGTCAGAGTTCCTCTGAAAGTTCTTCCTTGGCTCTCCAAGGCAGTGGTGTTGTGGGGGAAGTGCCACTCAACCCCTGGCACTTGCAATCAAACGCTGGCTACTTCCCTCCCTCCCCCGACCTGCTGTGATCCACACTGGTAAATGGCTGCTGCGTGTTGCAGAGGTGGCTGCATCTCAGCAGGGACAGAGCGAGCTATATATAGTTCCTAAAGCACTTTGAAATTCTTCTGCATGAAAACCTAATAAACCCAAGTTATTAACAGTGAGAAACATGATAGGGAAACAGCAGGAAGCAGACAGCAGTAAAAGGACATGCTCTCTTGGTAACAGCTCTCCTTAGACTGGACACAAAATACTGGTTCAAAACCCCCTAGCACTGGTTGGTAAGGACTTTCGGTGAGGTTTGGAGGTGGGGCGGGGCGCGTTGCCATGACATGGTATCATTTGTACAGTCTATGGAAACCCCAGAGGGGAAGGGTTAAAACCCCCAGCAGTCAGTCAGTAATAAAAGCATGTCATCTCAGCTGTAACTAATTCACACTGGGATAAATTTTTAATTAAATGCATAGGGCTTTCTGGTAGGAGTGAGGATGAAGAAGGTCATCCCCCCCTCTCCTGTGATTAGACAGATGAGCTCTTGGCCTGACATATTTATTTTCCTCTTTGCCTTACACAGGAAGTGTGGACTGAATGGACTGAAGAGTTGCCTGGTCCAACCGGAGCTGCTGGAAAAGCCCCCAATGCAATGCTGGTTTGTCCCTTACTGCAGGCTCTTTGGCTGGTCACTGCTGTCTTTAGGTCTCTCTCCAAATCACTGCTAGGCTGCTGGAGGAAAGACTAGTTCTTTTTTCAGTCATACTAGTTACACCTGCTAAATTAGCCCCAGCTGCCCCCAGCAATGCAGCATGGCTTCCACTTTGATTATGATTAGTAATCCTGTTTATTGCTGTAGTGCCGAAGGGTCAGCCCAGAACGGGGCACCACTGTGCTAGGCCCTGTATAGAGTAGATGGTCCCTGCCCTGAAGAGCTGACAATCGAAACAGACCAAATGCAGGGTGAAAGGATGTAACACACAAGCAGAGTGAACTATGTAGTGGCAGTGAAGGGACACTGAAGGGAAGGGGGCCCGCGGCAGATGTGGAGTGGCGTAGTGGTGAAGATACTGTAAAGGAGGGAGAGAGTTGGAGCAAATCTCTAAGGCTTTGGCCCATCTCATGGGATGTTTCTTAGGAGAGACTATTCCCCAGCCTAGCAGATCTGACCATTAGGAAGCTTATTGCTCCTAGGAAGAGGCCACAGAACTGGGATCAGCAACTCCATTTCCAGTCCTGGCTCTCCCCCAGACTTTGTTCTGCTATCTCTGTGCATCGGTGGGAGGCAGGGGATGGTATTCCTGGGGCAGGCTAAGAGAGTTAATGTTTGCAAAGAATTTGGAAGATGAAGAAACAGAAAAAAATGTATTTGCGCTTACCTGAAAATTCCCTTTTACTGAGCAACAAGGTCCCCAGATCCATTACAATGGGTACTTCCATCTGCTTGAAGAACCAGGCCTGACAGTCACTGGCAGCAGGGGAATGCCTCACTAGTGAAGTCCCCTGCAGCCAAGAACTTTCACAGCCAGGATCATTCAGACCTAGTTTCCTAAATTACAGACTGTGGTAAATATACTTTGTGGGAAAAGCACAATTTCTCCTATTTCAAAGCATGGGAAATTTCAATGACGACAAATCCAAATCCTTGGATGTCAATTTCCATCTCTAGCCTGGATGATTCGTCTCCTGGGTGGGCTGGATATGTGGACCTTATTACTTGAAGAAAGGAACTTCACAGGTAAGCAAGGATACATGTTCTTATACTTCTTCATGCTAAGGCTACAATGGACTTTCCAGGCACCAGATTTGCTACACTGGGATTTTCAGAGCAGCGTGCCCCCAGAGCAGGAAGCAGGATCATCCTAAACAGACATCCAAAACAAGGTAGATTATATCTCCTCCATCTTCCCCAGGGCACTAAGGCATGGAGAAGACTTCTCGCACTGGCTAAAATGCAGAAGTCGGTGAACTTACATATTGATGGCCATGTGGCTGTCCAGCCAGTCTCAATACAGGAGACATCGCTACTCTGCTGTCTGACCGTCTGCGCTCCTATGGACTGGATTTGGATGCTTACCCGAAGGAGGACTATTTCTTGAATTTACGTAGGGAACGAAATGACTTCTGTACATTAAAAGAACATACAGGGTCTCGTTAGAGAAAGCTCCCAACTTCAAACAGCAGGAGGCCTGCTCTACTGGACAGGAAGTATGACGACACCTCCACAGGGGTTCAGTCTGGGTAGTGCTGTCAGGAGTAGAATGAGGATCCAAAGGTCGTGCCCTACGACCTTGCAGGTTGGAATAAAGCTGATGCCCTAAGGAAGCATTTAATATTGGGATCTGCACAAAACGTCCTTTGCTTGAACATGCTGAGAACATTACACTGCAGAGACTTGACCTTTTTGCTTGGACACGCTGATACATTTGCAGTAACGCCCTCAGGGAGGTTCTCAAGGTTACATTTCACCAGGTTAGCATGGCAGTTAAACCAGGGACTTTGCACCCAGCCAGCAGAATACACTCTGTTTGCTGAGCTCTCCTTTGGGGTGCATGGGGACAATGATCACCTCAGCCTGTATTCCTTTAAATCTGACTGGTCACGGATGCGGGGCTGGTCTTGCAATAGCAGACCTCCTCTGTGAGCTAAAGACAAGGTGACAATCCTACACTCAGTTATCAGGTCTGAACGCCATTGCCTCTTCAGCCAGAAAGGCATAAAACGTATCACCGCTTCTATCTCCTCACTAGCTTTTGTACTGCCCTGGGGAGCAGTGCCATAGGTAGGAAAACAAAGCAGGGACCTCACCCAGTTTTGCAAGATGTCATTTACCACCTTACATTCCAATACAGAGAGGCTACAGGGCACTTTATTTACAGTTTCCAGATGCAAGGCAGTTGATCACCAGCCCACCAAACTGGTTTACAACTAGGAGATATTTCTGGGTGTCGGAGTTACTCTGCTAATCCGACTTCTGCTGCGGAAGTCTTGGTGTTCATCTCCCCCTTGGTGGGCAACGTACATAGAGATAGCCAACTTTGCTCTGCCCAGGACAGGAGAGTTTCTCTCTGGGGAAGGGCTGATGGGGTTTCCATACACACTAGGAAAAACACAATCACACACGCTGACTGTCGTGACCAGAACAGGTCTGTTATCCATGGAAGCTCCGAGACCTCAATGAATCACTCTGGTCCAGCTGGTGGATGTGGTACTCTCATTCTGGTTCCCATTCCCTGAACTGAATGAAGAAGATCCCTTAAAAAAAATCTGATTCTCTGCGTTCTCCAGCTGTGGGGGTGGGGGATAGAATATACACTTGGAGCTAGATCTCTGCCAATGGATGTGACAGGGCAAGATGTGGAGGGGATACCCAGAATTACTACATAGGACTCATAGGAAGTCAGGATCACTGAAGCATGCCTGTCTGGGAGATCAGAATTCTCCATAGGCTCCAATAAGAATTGGATAATTTCTCTGGCACACCACTTGTTTTCCTTTATGGCCATCATCATCTTCTGAGAGGAGTCCTCATACCTGCTAGTATTGGTCCCAAGCCCTAGCTTATGATCGACTTTCCAGGCACCATGTGTCTGTGTTTGTCCTGAAGCCAAGCTACTCCAGGAACCATACCACTCATGTGTTTGCTTCAGCTTTCTCTCTGTACAGAACCCGATCAGAAAAGTTGTCCAGGAACAGATTAAGTGAATTTCCTTCTTCCCTAAAGACAGTTTTACTGCTGCCATGATCCTGGAGAGGGACCCTGGGAGCACATGTCAGAGCAAAGGGAAAAGACTGCCATCCATCTGCAAAACAAGAGAATTGTCTGGGGATGGGAAAATGGGAATGCTCTGAAGTCAAGCCTCCTTCAGGAACGTATTTAGTTATTTCAGACAAGGCCCTGCTCTGCTCGTTTGGGGTTTCCCTCAGCAGAGCTCAGCAGCAGGGAGGGGTCAGGATTGCCACTGGGGAGGCAGAGAAAACTGGAGGGGATGCTGCAGCCAGTGACTCTCAGGCTGGGTCTGCCCCGAGCTGAAGCAGGCTGGCATATCCACTGGAATGGCTCTGCAGACCTTAGCATGTAAAAGAATGCACCATATGTGCTTTTTAAGGCCATCCTGAACAATTCCTCTTCCCTACTGGCATTTACAACCCCTGCCAGCTGCACTGTGTGTCTCCCTTTTCCTCCAGTCGGTTCTTCTGATTTTCACAAAATCAAAGGGTGCTGTCCATGGATGCCTAGAACACTCCCTGGAATTTTGGAATCTATTGGACTTAGCATTCAAAAGCTATCGCAATGCAGGCCAACAGAGAAGTGTTATTGATTTGGGCATAAGACCTCACTGGGCTTGGCCAATAAAGCTGCAGATACAGTTTTTAGTTCGGCTGTAGTTCTACAGGCTTTGCACCCAAAGATTTCAGAGCACTTTGCAAAGGCTGGCAGTCAGGAGCCCCCTGGACAGATGGGGAAGGTAAGGCAAAAAAAAGGTGAGATAAATGACCTGCTGAAGGCCTCAGAGAGCAGGATCTGAAGTGGGAACAGAACCCAGAATGTCCAGTTCTTATAGCTGCAGGCTACTTTCAGAGGTGAACCCAGCATGAGTCAGAACAGTCCAAGCTGCACAAGCCTGGCAAGAGCCTAAAACCACAGCTACAGGAGGTGAGACTTTGCCCCACTTTCTTAGACTAAAATGTTAACTCTGGGCCCTAATGACAGCAACACCAACGTTAGAAGCGGGAAAGTTCGATTTTGAAGATCTGGACAATATATTGTGAATGGATTCTCATTCTGATGGCTCAAGTGTGCAGAGTGTAATGTGTGGTGGAAATTCTGAGGGCATCCCTTTCCCCCCCGGGTAATTAACCATCCAAGTGTCCTAGCTAAAGGGCTGCAGACATAGTGACACTGCCTGAATTAAACCCCCTGAGCTCCTGAAAGGAGGGGTTAATTTCTTCATGCACTTTCGAACACAGAAAGCAGCTGCACAGATTAACCAAAAGTGATTCAGCCCTCAACCTCCTCTCCAAGTGCTGCAGGGAATCCCCACAGGGCATCACAGCCGGAGATCTGGATCAGGCTGGCTCTCTCAGACAACGGGGGAGAGAGACAGCAGTAGGGAATGTGTGTCAAGCACGCCAATGATCTCTTGCAAAGCTGACAACCTGAACGGTAGGCAAGAGCAACCACTTTTAGCAAGACTCATTACAGGGGAGTGGGAAAGAAGAGCTCCTGGGCATCACCTGACATACAGCTGCAGACATCGAAACTGGCAGAGAAAGATGCACAACGACAGCCTGGATTAAACATTTATTGATGATGCAGGGCTTACATTACGTTAGCAGATCAGTAAGCAGTGGACGGGCCAATGTTCATTCCTCATGCGCCCAATTCAAGACGATTACCAGAAAGACCACAACAAGTTACATCTGTAACAGCATTCACCTAACTGGAGCAGGGACAACACTGACCTCCTAGCGTTCCCCAACACCACCCGTGTCCCACGCCTCCCTCTTGTCCAAGGGCTGGGTGCACAGAGAAAATCTTGTTGCTTGCTTGTTTCCCCAGATCATCTCTCGGCTCCAGACTCTCTACAGAGAATGATCCTGCCCAGGGCTTCATTTTCTGGCTTGGCTGCTGTAACCCGCTCCCTTCTGGGCTCTCTGACACGCCCCGTGTCCCACTCCACACCAGGAAAAGCGCATCTGCTAAGTTCACGAGCCTGATCTGACCCTGTCACTGGCTCCCCTTTCTCCACCACTACCTTTGACTGCAAAACACTGCTCACTCTGCTCCCTACCTGCCTGTCCTCTCCACTCAACAGCCTGTCTCGCCACTTCCCCTCCCCCACACACACCAGGTCTGCATGGGGCTCCTCACCTAGGCCATTCCTCTGCCCATCAGTCAAGTCCCTCCTAAGACCTGCCTCTTTCATGATACCTTAGAGAAAATTGCTCTTTAAACATTCCGGTTTGATTTACATCCTTGCCCTGCTGGGCTGCTCCTCACTGCTTGAATAATGTCAACTCACCCTCATCCCGTGCTGCTTTGATTCCCCCCCTCCCCCTTGCCGACCCCTACCACCACCACCACCCACACACAGTCCACCTTATTGTAGCAGTCCCTTGCCAGCACTTTCCTGTTCTGAGGGAGGAGAGATTGCCTGGAGGGCAGATTGTTCTGGAGGGCAAGGACCTCGCATGTTAGAGATTTCCCCTAAATTATACCTATCTTCTAGCTATTACATAGAGCTCTTCATCCGTCAATCGCAGTGTGCTTTACACAGGTTGGCATAGCCTCATTTTCAGATAGGGAAACTGAGGCACCAGGCAGGGAAAAAGTCAGCAGGAGACCAGGCAGGCAGCAGCAGTGACTAGTTAGCTTGGAACCCCTCCACCCTGCTCCCACATGCAAAACACACCACCTTCAGCCGCTGACTGGGCACACTGACCTGCAGCTTCACAGCGATCACCACCGAGTTTAGGTCCTTGTCCATCTCCTTCAACATGATAAGCTTCTTCAGGGTCAAGCTGAACAACCTGTCAGGAGAAGAGAAACTGTCAGAAACAGGACGGAGCAGCTGGGAGATGCAGGAAGAGATGAAGCATTCCTGAAGCTAAACAGGGAATCAGAGGTTGTAAGAGATGCAATCCACTCATGGCTTTCTATTCCATCAGACAGCTCTTCAGAGCTTTGCGCTACAAGCAGGTTGGAGTAGACACTCCCCAAGGCTGTCTACATGCTCTTGTGCATTTCTGTGGTGCAAATATTTTCCCAGCTATGTGTCTGGCCCGTCCAGCCTCTTGCAATACAAACAGCGCTCAGGGAAAGGGAAAGGAAGCTCATGTGGGAGTCAAGCCACACTGCAGCTGACCTGCTTTGAACTTATGATCTTTGACGGCAACTCAAACCTGTTCCGTTCAGCCTGAGCCTCTGGCAGTTCTGGGCTTGATGTAGAAGTTACAGGGTGAGGTGCTATGGACTGTGATAGGTAGGAGATCAGATTAGAAAAGAACAGGCCTTCAGGCCATAACATCTATGGACTGCACTAAATGCACGGAAGGCACATAGGTCAACACACAGGTAAAGCTCTGATTATCCAGAGCCAAGTCTCGGGGGGCCATGCCAAACCTTTGGGTAATGGGGGTTTTGGCTACCAGTGATTTTCACTGGTTTGCACGGTCTGTGTGCTATCATGAGCAGGGGGTGGTGAAGTGCAGGCCACACATTAAAGGATCTTTGAAAATAGATTTCAAAGGACGCCAATTGTGAGAGACACTTTGTACTTTACCAACAGCCTGATCTGTCCCAGCAAAGTCGGGACATCTCCTTTCACTGAGCAGCCAGCTCCACACCCACATTATAGTGGGTCTGCAGGTTTGGGGGGAAACCTGACCTGCCAGTCACTGCCAGGAAGGGGTGCAGCCCAGGCCCCAAGGACCTTCCTGTTCTGTGGAAGTTACCTGCTTGGCTGACTGACAGAATCCTCACAATCTGCTTCCAGAAAAACTCAAGACCGCTACGTACTGCAGAGCTCAACAGAAACAGGCGCGTTTCTCCACTGAGCCAAACCCTGCACCAGCTCCTGTAGCAACATTCTGGGTCTGTGGACCTCATTATGCAGAGAAAGGAAACCTTCAGGTAGCTCAGATACACTCTCCTCTTTTCCCTCCTATTAACTCCTAAGATCCATTCCTGTGGGACCCTGATGGCAGTATGGACCTGGGCAGGGAGACTGCCTACAGACAGAGACTGAGCGGCGTTTTCAATTGTGCCAAAGTGACTTAGGAGCACAAATCCCATTTCAAGAGAACATCACTTGGGTGCTCTGAAAATTCCACCCACTAACTGCATTCTCTGTACTGGAGGGACCAGAGATTGGAGCAAAGGGAGAAAACTCCTAGTAGATCTCCCACTAGGACACATGCGATTGTCCTTCAAAGTGGCCACCACTGTCCCCTGGCAGTGAGCTGTGACATTAGCCACATAACCTTTCCACTGGGTAGACCCCAGAGACACACATCAGCCATTTGAAAATGACAGGCTAGGAGGTTCTCTCTCCCTTTGATTCTCGTTGGAGAAGGCTATCAAATGGCAGGACAGCTTAGGGTCAATCTTGAGGGCTGGCTCTGGACAAAGGACCTCTTTGGGAAACGGGCTATAGTGCTCACAGCCCCAGTGCGCTTCTAGGGGCAGAGAGAGCAATGAAGACCCCAAACGTAGGGGAGGGGAGATAAAGAGACACTTCCTTCGCAGTGCAAATGCATGTTCCATGAGAGCGGTGGGGACCAGATCCAGGTGACAGGGGGCTGAGATGGACTGACACTGCCAGAGGTGCTGCCTTCTGTGCTAAGGATAGTGAATAACCGCAGGGATCTTTCTGCACAGGACAGGTACAGTTGCACCTCCCTCTGAAGGCAGGAAAGCCTCCTTCCCAGCTGTCCAATTAGCACATGGTAAATGGAACTCTTCACTTCACAATGCCCCTTCCTCATGGAGGGAAAGCTGGGCCTTGGGCTCCATCCACCTCTACCCTGCCTCCTCTCCAAGGACCAAGCCCCAGGACTGGGCACCCCCCTCAGATGGACGCTACAACCTTTGGGGGCGCCAGCGAGTGCTCTCCAGCTTGCATATGAAAAGGCATCACTCCTCAACCACCAGAGAGGTGGCTGCAGAAAGGCCCCTCCTGCCGGGGAGTGCTGGAAGTGCCGATCTCAGAGCAGTGCCGTTAGTCAGACGGGCACCACCCCTGTTTGCTCCCAGGAGCAGAACTGTGTGCGTGGCTGGCAGACTCTTCTGATCAGGACACAGCAGTAACTCCTCCATGTGAACCCGTTGGGGAGCGTCTGCCACTGCTGTATCTCAGTGGTCCCCCACTGTGGCAGCCCAAGAAGCAGTAGATGGGGATGCCTTCCTGCCAGGGTTCCTTTCACGGCAAGCCCTTGGTGAATACTCTGGGAGCAGTGGCCAAAGCAAGAGGAAAACCCCGTGCCGGAAATGCTATCTTCCTAAAGTAAAGCACAGGGGCCTGTGCGGCATCAATAAATGGTGATATGGAGGAAGCGTCCTTCTCATCTTTAGGCAACAGGGAAATCCCCTAGGTCGGCTGGCGCCTGAGTGGCTTCGGCGATCTTGTGTTAAGTAAGGCACTTGACGAGGAGCTAGGAGGTCTGGTTCTAGTCCCCGCTCTGCCGCTGGGCGAGCTTGAGCAAATCACTTCCCCTCCATGCCTCTGTTTCCCCATCTGTAAAATGGGAGTAACAAGACTTCCCCACCCCACAGAGACAAGATGCTCAAATACTTCAGGATGAATCCCTATTGCTCAAGACCAAGCCAGTGGCTCAGTCACTAGACCATGGTAACTTAAATGCCATGGTTTTGTAGCTGTGCATCCTTAGATTTCTATCAGATCCAAGTTCTCATTTGCAGGTTTTAGTGACTACTTTGCTAACTCCTCAGATCCATACTTGAGGAGTAATGAAGTCCCAGGACGCACCGAAGGCAGCACCTTCCTCTTTCAGAGATGAAGGGGAAATAGAAGGCTAGAAGGAAGAAACAGATGCTTTCCAGAGTCCCTCACACCACCACCTTCTCTCTCCAGGCTACGTCACTGCAATAGAAGCCCACTTGAAGCACTGCTATTAGACAGGAAGCCAGCAGCACGACAAAAAAGGAAGAAAGGGGAAAAAAAATGAGTCAGGAGGACAAAAAAGAGTTTGTAGGGCAGATGGTCCCACCTAGGACTCTTTCAGGGCCGAGTTCAAACAGACGTGAAAGGCCTCACAGCTGAGGTTGAGGCCTCACAGCTGTCTGACCCCCATCACCACTGGAGCTGAGCACCTTGCCCTCTTCAACGCAATAGATGTTAACCTGCACCCATACCATGAAAAAGGGAACCATCGTCTCTTTGCCGAACTCACTGACCCAACTCTCAGCGGCATGAAGCCTCCAAGTTCTCTCCTGATCAACCTTTGACCTGACATCAGAGCCAACACCACTCTAACTTTTTGCTAGGACTAGTTTAAAAGGTTAGGTCTGTGCTATTTATGGACAAACTAAGGAGGCCAGACCAGATGAACATGTAACAGGTCACCATGTTCTATTAAGAAAGGTGGGGGTCACCACAGCTGGGAATTTAGGGGAGATCTGCCCCAGGGCCCTAATCTACAGCAGAGCCAAGAACTGAACTCAGATTTCCCAAGAGCAGTCCCGTACTTTACATCGCATCAAGCCCAGGACAATCTCTAGCAGTTGGAAATAAAGAAGCAGAAGAGGAATAAAAGGCAGGTGGCACCAGAATTGGTTAATTGCAAAGAGAAGCCTCTTGAGATGCAGCCTGTGTACTACCAGGCACATGGTAAGTCATCCATGACTCACTGTTCATCTGCACAGATGACTGCACCTGTAACAGCAGCACATACCACGGCTCAGGAAGGAGACAGGTAAGTGCAGGGGGTTCAGGGAGGCACAGCTTTGTTGTGAAGGTGAGAGAAACTGCGTAAGGACCTGCCGCCAGCTTACAGCAAACACATCAGGTGCTGACTGAGGAAACATAATGCTGCTTCTACTTCCAAAACAACTTTGTCTTTCAAGCAGTGTGATCTTTTTAGAGCCACAGGAGCTAAGTGGAGCCCAATGTAGGAATATCTATTGTTATCTGCACAGCTGCTGCGACAGATAAGAGGCCAGCACAAGGGAACTCCAAACCGGCAGCCTTTTTGCATAACATGGAACCTCATAAATGCTCAGTACAGTTACATATATTCTTCACTTACATGGGAACTGCTGTTGTATGGGTTTCCACATGCTCTGAGAAAAGTTAAAAACCACAGGCAATTCCCAGGCAAAAAACTCTGTTAAAAGGGAATGTGACAGGGTTGGGCCAGATGGCTACAGCAGAGTGATTTTTTCATGTTTTTGTATATTTATTTCTACAACCATGATGGCTAAAAAAACAGTATTTCATTTCAAACAAAATTGTACAATTAGGAACCACTGAATGGTCCCCACAACACACAGTTTTTTTTAACAGTTGTAACTTCTCTTCTTCCCCCTCACCTACTATTAAGGATAGATTGCACAAAGAAGAACTTCTCCGATAGATAGCAGTACATTAAGCTGTAACAATCTGCTCATCGAAGGCAGATATATTAGCCCCAGGTTAAGTAGGTCCCTTTTCCCTGGGTAAGGTAACAGGGAAGTTTCCAGAACAATCAGCAACTTTCTGGAAACAATTAAGGCAGACAGGCTGATTAGAACACCTGCAGCCAATCAAGAAGCTGCTAGAATCAATTAAGGCAGGCTAATCAGGACACCTGAATTTAAAAAGGAGCTCACTTCAGTTTGTGGTGCGTGCGAGGAGCTGGGAGCAAGAGGGCTGAGAGTGAGAAGGCGTACTACTGGAAGACTGAGAAGTACAAGCATTATCAAACATCAGGAGGAACGTCCTGTGGTGAGAATAAAGAAGGTGTTGGGAGGAGGCCACGGGGAAGTAGCCCAGGGAGTTGTAGCTGTCGCACAGCTGTTACAGGAGCCACTGTAGACAGCTGAAATCCACAGGGCCCTGGGCTGGAACCCGGAGTAGAGAGCGGGCCTGGGTTCCCCCATCCCCCCAACTCCCTCCTTGATACTGGAGGAGTTGAACTGGACCGTGGGTTCCACCCGAGGGAATGGTCTCTGGCCTGTTCCCCAATCCACTAGGTGGATCAGCAGAGACTGTGGGGATTGTTCTTCTTCCTTTCCCCATGCTGGCCAGTGATGAGGCTAACTGAGTGAACGGCAGATTTGAGCCACAAAAGTGGCCAAACTGAGAGCTGCCGTGAACCTCTGAGGTGAGAAAATCCGCCAATAAGCACAGGACCCACCAAGGCAGAGGAGGAACTTTGTCACAGGAGATAAGGTTGAGCAGATGCATCCCAACCATTACCTAATACTGTCCGTGAGCTCCCAGCATATGGAGAGTTAACAGAAGATGTCTTAGTCAGAAGAACGATCAGTGCTGTCCCCAGACGGATCAGGCAGGATTTGAGGGGTGGGGGGAGAGCACATTGTTCTTGTTTTCAGAAGCAAAGGATAAAATCTTCAGACTTGGGTGTCTCTAGTTAGCCAGCTCAGAAGTGGCCTGTTTTTCAGAGTTGCCCAGCTGCCATTAAAGTTCGGCCCCCTATCAGCCCCACATTGCAGTTTGGAACGAGCTGCCCCTGGGATCTCAATCTTGCTCTCTCCATGTCTTTCAAGTGCTTCTACCTGCACGTCTCCTGGAATGGAACCATGAGTTTCACTTCACTTTAAAGAAGATCACCAGGCTACAACACCCCCTGTTTACCAACCATATTACCTCAACCGGAACAACTGGCTTTGGGTCTGGCTGTAGACTTCTCAATGGGAGCTTGTGACCAGTAAGAATCAGCAGTGACTCAGGATAGTTCATCAAACCTAAGTATGATTTATTGATTCACAGAAACTTACGCTGAGAGAAACAAGGCAGACTGTCATTCATAGGCGTGTAGGACACAGAACTGCAAGGGCCCTTCTGGGTGACCAAGTCCAGTCCCCTGCTGTCGCAGCCAACCCTGTCATAGAATCCCATTCATAAATGTCATTTCAAAATTCCTTTTTCATCCCTGGGTTCCTGGGCTTGGTCCAAACTGGGTTATTCACCGTGAGGTCAAGGTTGGACTTCACAGCAGTAGGTTCTCTGTTTTGTTCTATTCACTGGTAGTTACAGGTGGGAATTAGAATTGTTAGTCTCATCTGCCTATGTGCTTGCTAGTGTCTGTCTATATGAGGCATCTGTGTGGAATAGCTAGGGTGTGAATTTGGAGCATAAGAGCTATTTCACAATAACTCCCTGTGTGGACACTCTTATTCCGCACTACAAATGCCTTTGTGCACTTTAGCTTAATCCACTAACCACACAAGGCATGAGTGTGGAATAAGAATGTTCACTTGGGAAGCTAGTGCACAACAGCTATTGTGGGCTATTTCCCTGGGTTGACAAGCTTTCAGCATCTGCTGGAATTTACCCCTCTTGATCCCATAACCCCCAACACAAGAGCAAACAAACAAGGACATAATTTTCATAAAAATACTACAAATATCGACCACATTCTTCACATCCCATATATACACTGAGCAACGGGGGAGGTAGTTGGGATTTTTTGACAGTCTTTCATGACTACACCCTCAGAGAGAAAGAACCGTGTTCCAAAAACACCCTCGGATGGAAAGGAGTAGCCAAAAGCAGGCTCATCTATTGCAACAGGTCTACAAGAGTCACCGCCACCTTATGATCAATAATACTGAAGGTAGATCTAACTAGTTCAGCATGGACACCTGATTTTCATCTCCTCTCCAAGTGAAGATCATCTACCAGTCTCCAAGCCATGCCCACATCTATTCCCAGATAAACAAAATCTAGGAGTTCTGAAGCTGTTTAGACACAGCAAGAATTTTCTTGCCACAATGCCAAGAGATACCTAAGATTACCATGGAGGAAGTTACAGGTCACTTACAAGACATGATTGCAAGTTCAGGGAAAATTACTACTCAGGTGACATAATCCAGGCCACCTCCTGTATTACACTTCTTTAGCCTAAGCCACCCCACATCAGCCAGGAAGGTAGGTGATTGACTAGGACTGCAAACGTGAATTGTGATCGTTCAGAATCCTCTCCCCATCCCGCTAAGTTTAGAAACCATCCTGGAGTAATAACCTCACTTTCCTCACATGTGCCACGGGGGAAAAGGAAAAGGATTACATATAGTAAGAGCCACAACTTCCAAAGGAAGATCTATGATATGTTGCAAACTCAGGAGTTTCTGATGTACCGGGGGCTGCTGCAGGAATCCATCATTGTGAAATCTTTTGGGAAACCATACAGCTTTGTCAGGCAGAAAACTATCACTATGGAGTTCCTGAAAGAGTTCCAGTCAGCGTCACTGAAGTTTTCACAACTTAGTCACTCGGGTCAGGAATGAGACAGCAGGCCTGTACAGGATTGTTCTGCACTTGGTTCCCATGAACAACCCCCCTGAAAGCTACCAGAGTTGGAATGCAGGTCATGAGGATAATACACTTAGCTCTTTACCAGCTTTGTCCACCACCACCACCTCTCCTCTCACCCCAGCTCCTTGAACTTAAAGTATTATGGCACTGAGGAACTCAGCATCCCTGGGAGGCAGGGGTTGTCTCCAAACAACCTAGGGAAGCTGGTCTCAGGGGTTAAGCAGCTTCCCTAGGTCTGTGGCAGAGCTGGGAATGCAACACACCTCTTATTACCCAGTCCATTGCTTTAGCCACAAGACATGGCCTCCTTCTCCTTATAACTTAATGGTGGCAGCAGAGGACTGAAAGGCTGGATGCCTGGGTTCTATCTTTGCTACCGATGTTCTGTATCACCGTGGGGAAGTCACTGCAGCTGGGATTTTCACTCTTGGGCTCTTTGAAAGTCCCACTCGTGCCTCAGTTTCCCCATCTTTCAGCTGGGTAATGTTCATCTCATAGGCGCGCTGCCAGGTTGGAGCAATTGCTGTTCGTCAAGCTCTCCAAGACCTCGGAGTGAAAGTTACACTGCTGTTTGCACAATAAAATATTAGAGAGGCTTAGCCTAGAGACACTTGATTATCGCAGTTCTTCGGTGCTTGGAGGCATGGGAATAGTTCCTCCCCCTGCTTGTTTGTGTAACACATTGGGCCTGTTTACCTCCCGCAGGACTGAACCCCAGACCTTCAGCACCAGCCCCTACCCTGGAGCTAAAGCAGTCACTTTGCGTAAGTAGCAGGCTCTTATTCTCAATGGTGGGGTGGAGCCAAAATATCCCCAGGCACCTCTTTGGTCAGGACTTCCCCTAATGGCAGCCTTTGAACTGCTCTGGCCAATGGGTTTCCTGCTTGGTATTTAATAGAGCCAAATGCAAGGTCACACACCTAGGAACAAGGAATACAGGCCATGCCTACAGAGCGGGGCCTGTATCGTGGAGAGCAGTGATTCTGGACAGGATTCAGGGGTGATAGTGGGCAAATAATTGACCAGGAGCTCCCAGTGCCACACTTGGCAAAAAGGGCTAATGTAACCCTTGACTGTGTAAACAAAGGGGTAGTGAGTAGGAGCACGGAGAGGATTTCACCTCCATATACAGCACTGGGGAGACCTGCCCTGGAACAGCCCGTCCAGTTCAGGGGGGTCACATCTTAAAACAGATGTTGAAAAATTTGGAGGTGGTGTAAAAAGGAGGCATGGAAACGTCTGACTCCAGGGCTGGAGAAAATGCCTTGGAGTGAGAGACTTCAAATGCTCAAAGAGAAGATCAAAAGGTGACTCGATGGTGTCTCTTTATGGGGAGAATATGCAGGATACTCTTTAACCTAGCAGAGAAAGGCAGAACAAGAACCAATGGCTGGAAGTTGAAGTCAGCCAAATTCAAATGGAAAATAAAGCATAAATGTTTAACAGCCCAGCTGATTAGTCATTGGAGCAACCTGCCAAGGGAAGTGATGGATTGTCTTCAAATCCAGCCTGGCTGCCTTTCTGGAAGACGCTATAGTCAAACACAAGTGCCTGGGCCCAGTGCAGCGGTAACATTGTCTGGCCTGTGCCATACAGGAGGTCAGACCAGATGATCTAATGGTCCCTTCTGGCCTTAAAAACTATTAATCTTGATATTTTAGGGTAGCCAGTTCAATAGGTAGGAATGGTACATGCTTCCTGCTGTGGAAGGAAAGGCATCGATTCGTCTACGTTATGTCAGTCTGTCTGTGTAGCATGTGGACACACCTTAATGCACGTAATCAAACTGGGATGCCCAAAGCAGCTCGCCAGCAGCCAGAGGACTGCACCGAACATGTGTAACTCTAGTACCGTAAATACTCGCAGGCCAGAGGAATTAATTGCAATAATTAGGCTTTTATTGAACGGTGGCTAAACTGAGCCTCTCTCACACCTTTTTGTCACACTAGTTGGGATGTCAGAGTCCCTGCAGAGCTCTGGGGTGTAGCATTACTGGTGGACAAGTGGGGACATGCTGCAGCATGGGTTTCACCGGATCTAATGCTCTTCTCCACTAGCTAGAGGAAAAAGCATTTGAAAAGGAAGATTTCTAACCAGAGGAGTGTGGTTCTGGAACAGCCTTCCAATAGGAAGGTTATTTGTCCCCACTGCAACTAGTTTGAAGATGGAGCTCGACATGTTTCTGACCAGGATTCTCTGATGGGGTTGGCTGCAATAGCAAAGACTAGATTTGATGACCCAGTAGGCCCATTCTAGTCCTATGTTCCTAAAAAGGTCACCTTCATACCAGGCAGTTTTAAACGAGCAAACTATTAATTTTAGAGCCTCTTCTGTTTACCAGTTCCATAATAATTAGCTTCTAGTGCATCTCACTGCTAGATCTCAAAAAGAAAGACAAGGACTGCCACCCTTGTACAGATGGGGAAACCGAGGCACAGAGGCTTGTCAGAGGTTAATGGTAGAACCTGGAATGGAACACAGGTCTCCAGACATCCGGTCAGGCTTCATGGTCATCTCTAAGTCACCTACCACTCCTGAAGTAGGGAAGGATTAGCTATCCCTGTTTTACATGGGGGAAACAAAGCAATGATGTAACTGGTAGAAGTCTGTAGTAGGGCTGGGAATGGAGCCCAGACCTCAAGTCCTGTCTTTTAACCCCAAGATCAGCCTTCCTTTCTTGTGCTTAGAGAAATAAACAAAAAACAGACCAAGTTCAGCTTTGACCTAAAAAATATGTAAGCAACATACTTGTCTTCACACTTAATTAGGCCACTAGCTAGGGACAATCTTGGCACTCTGGCTATTTTCCTTTGAAAATGGTGAAACTGGTGCATGAATATGGAAGGGCTGGAATTCAGCCAGTAATGTTTAAGGGCAGCTGAAAGTTAAACAGAGCATAAGCAAATCAGAAAAGGGTTTCAGGAAACCGCCACTCTCTATGACAAACAAGCTAAATAGTGATGTACAAAGGATAACCAGAAGCAAGTTTCAGACACAGAGATTTCACAGGTTCCATTATTACAACGCAGGGTATAACAATCATGCAGGGTGCACGAGCAAACTAGTATTCAGGCCTGGCTAGGAGGAATCTATTGTGGTCGGGTATAGGGGACATTCTGGTGCTCAGCTCCGCCCACTACCCCAGAACACCTAGACAGACAAACAAATCAACATGAGCTCCCAGTGCGATGCTTGGCAAAGAGGGCCACTGTGACCCGCAGCAGGGAGGGAGCTACCTTTGGATACGGCACTAGTGGGAACAATACTCGAGTACCGCAGCCAGTTCTGGGGGCCACGTTTTAAAAAGGTTGTTGAAAAACTGGAGAAGACACAGAGAAGAGCCACAAAAATGATCTGAGGGCTGAAGAAAGTGCCTGACAGGGCGAGACTTACAGCTCACTCTTTTGGCTTATCAAAATGAAGACTGAGAGGCGACTATTACAGTGCATAGCTACCTTTATGAGGAAAACGGAGCGGGTAGCAAAGGGCTCTTTAAGCTAACAGAGAAAGGCAGAACAAGAAGCAATGGCTGGAAGCTGAAGCCAGACAAGTTAGAAATTGAGGCACAAGTTTTTAACAGGGACAGTGATTAACAATTGGAACAAACTGCCAAGGAAAGGGGTGGATTGTCCATCTGCTGGTGTCTTCTGATCAAACCTGGCTGCCTTGCTGAAAGATGCTTTAATCAAACACAAGTGACTGGGCTCAATAAAGGGTGAAATTCTCTGGCTTGGGCTATACACGAGGTCAGATTAGAGGATATTGATGCCCCCACCTGGTAGAATTTAGGGCCAGTCTAGATACTTGAGGGGGTTTCCAAGCTTTTAATTCTCAGAGCTCCACATTCCTTCCCAACTCCACCATAACTCGCTCCTTATATTTTTCATTCTGCTGAACACACTTTGCAAACCCCTGCTCTGGTTAAATGATCAGCAATAAGAGAGTTAATGGTGACATTCAACATTTCACCATTAGGCCCTTTAACTAACACCTGCCTTGAGATTAATGAGAGCATCATGTGGAGCTCAGAGCTACTGTCACCTACTAGCATGCGGAGACAGCACTATACCTGGCTATGCTCGGAGAGATGGGTGCCTGAGAAGTGCTGCTGTGGTCTACCAGCTCCGTCTGACACACACATACTAGCAGAGTGCCTAGGATGGAAGGCAACAGATGTAAAGAACTCCATTTCCCCAGGGATTAGCCAATGTGATCAGAGAGAACACAGAGCCGAGAGGCTCTTGCCGTCTGAAGCCAGTGGGGTCTTGTGTTTGTTTGTTTAACTCAGTACAAGTTGGCACTTGTCCCATTCAGCCAGCTAAGGAAATCCACAGGCAAGTCTTCACACACTCAGTTGCTGGCGGTGAGCAGCCTTTTCGGTCCCATTTGCATGGAAAAAGGAGGTCAGATGTGCAAACTAAAATAACCAAAGTAAAGACAGACACTTCTGAACATCTTGATTTATGATTCTTGCTTTCTCTCTCATGGTCATGCTGCTGAAGAGTAGAGGTGTGTGGCTTCCTTAGTACTGCTATGGATGCTAACATATGCCAAGCATATAAAGATGACTGACATACAGAAACACCCCCCACTGTGAAGGGTCCTATCTTTATCCCAAGAGCCTTTTACCCAGTCCTTCTATGTGTCAGCAGCTACTGAAGACAGGAAAAACACTATGTTTATTATAATAATCTCATATGGCTCTTCCTTTTATGTTGATTTAACATGGTTAAAATGTTACTGTTCAGAAGAAGAGCTACAGGTTTCAGCTTTAGCTTTGTAATAGGCTGTGTTAAAATAAATCTTCCCCAGCTTGATCATTATCTGGTGTCAGCAGGATGCAGACAGATTCAGTTCTTCCCAGAGCGAGCCGTTGAGCAAAGCACACACAAACTCACTGGGGATTATCTGAAAATACAAGAAGAGCACAAAGAGAAACATACTGTTCCTCTGCAGGGATGCCCAGCTGCTGTATGCAGGCAGCGTAAACAGAGCACTATGCAAGGACAAGAGACACAGGAAACCATCACACATTGCTACATTCTGTTCTGCAAGTGAGAGAGCTCAGTGAGTGGTAGGGGTGCTTTTTTTTTTTTTTTTTTTTTTATTGCTAGGGAGAATTGAAAGATGCCACCAGTATGAACAAGCCAAACCAAGTCATTACTGCTCATTGGAAAGCGTTCAGAGATACCGCAAAATTCCAAACAGAACAGTCACACATAAGGTACCTGATCTGTTTAAGAGAAGGGACCTGCACACTCCCTTTGTAGCGATTTGTACAAACAGTAGCAGTCAGAGGCCCCAGGCAAAGGGATCTAGACTCCTGAGTCACTTTGGTACTTTGGAAACATTTACTTTAAGTAAGTCAGGGATCGTGCTAAGCTAAGTCAATATAAGTCATTCTTATAACTGGCTGAAGAGTGTCTGCGCAAGGAGTCTGCAGGGACTTCGTTAAACTGGTGCAACTTGTGTGTTTAGACAAGGCCTTTCATCTGAAGTGACCCCCCCTCCACCAATGTGGAAAACCACAGGGCCATGATAAAGAAAAGAAGGCTACCCTCCTAACCGTAGATGGGAGGGAAAACCTTTTTCCCTAACAGCCACATTGGTAGCCTGTGCTTAGTAGTGACCCAGAGAAAACAGAAGCATCTATTGCTGGTTACGGCACCAAATAGTGAGTCAGGACCCACGGTTCTATTCCTCACTCTGCCACTGTCACTATGTGACCCTGGGCAAGTTACTTCCCCTTTCCTGCCTCAGCTCCCATCTGTAGAACGATACCTTCCTTCATGACATGCTTGGAGATCTCCAGATGAAAAGCACTGAACGAGCAGCATGTATTATCACTGAATCGTCACTGACACACCCAGCAGGCCTGCATCTCCAGAGCCAACAAGAGGCGCAGCAATGTTGGATACGCCTGTTTTTCATGTCTCTCTCTGTGAAAGCTGAGGACGAGGCTACATATCCGAGATCTGACTGCTCTGAGACATCACAACTGCTCAACTCCATGGCTAAAATATTCCATGATCTCTGCGTGCCTTCCATTCATGCTACTATCCCTATTTTCTCCAGCCTGTCTCTTACAGTCCTAACTGCCTTCTGCTGCTATGATCTCCAGTAGCAGCTAAACATAAAGAAATCCCCATATTACCTGTACACATCCTTAAATGCACAATGTCACAACTAGCACGGAAGAGATCATACTGTAGCAAAGCACCTGAGATAAAGAGAGGTGTAACCAGTAAATCTTTCCCCTGTTGAGGTTATTCTGCCAGGCAAAGCTTATTGTGTATGTGAGTGACCATGCTGCTGTGGAAGTGTTTGTTTGGAGCTGTTCAGTTTCCTCTGAAATAATTTTAAAGGAATCCTCGGATAACAGTAGTTGTGTATTCCATCTGTTTCCAGGCAAAAGTAATGGAGCGAAGGACAAGATAAGACATCACTTGCTGTCATCTGTGGCTTTATTAAGAATTATGCCAACTGTCTTCCCAGAAAAGAAACCCTCCTGAACTTGCAGTCATGGCAGCTGATCACCCGTTTAGAAAGCAAAGCCATTTTTGATATCTACAGATCATTAGCATAGTTGTTTTGCATAGTGTTGCTAACTCAGGATTTCATCATGCTATTCAATGTTCTGGAGTCACGTTAGTTTGTGACAATTTTAGCTTTCAAAAAGCAAGGCTTCATGGTTATGGCAAAAAGCTTGGAAAATGTGACACCCTAAAGCAATGTTTCCCGAACGGTGGGCCCTGACCTACCAAGTTACAGGAAGGTTCTAGATGGGTTGCCATAGGCAAACATACATTTGTCCCAGCCTGGTAAAGTGCAGGGGGTTAGAGAGCACATCCACCCTGTATTCACCCTACAGAGCGGTTTGTCCAGGCTCCTGGCTCTGGGCATCATGACCTGGTACACAAGGTTGCAGTGTCACTCAGGCCAAACCTAGTGGTACTGTGATCCCATGCACCAGATCATAATGCCCAGGACGGAAGGCTGGACCCAGCCTTGTGGGAAAGGAGCCACTGCTGTGGGGTAAACTCACTTTCCAACCCCACCGGAGGCAGGGTGTGTGTGTCATGTGGAGTCATGTGCCCACTCAGATTTGCTGCTTGGCTTGTACTGAGCATACTCACTCACAGAGCAATAACACCACTGAAACCGGCTGCCCTCACTCTGCCCCCCCCACTATTGGCAGGCCTGGGTCATCTCTGAACCCCACCATAACCCCGGCATCCCCTCCACACCAGGCCGGAGTTAAAATTCCAGTGCCAGAGCAGAAGGTGCATATATGTAATAGGGTGTTGCAAAAAATGACAAAATGCAGTTGGTGGGTTGCCTTAGTACTGTTTGGGAGCCAGTGCCCTAAGAGAGACTACCATGTATTTTAAAAAGCCTCAGGAGTTTGGAGAGCCTGACTCATGATCTTTGAATGCTTGGTATAGGCAGCAGAGTGTGGAAGAGCACAGAGGCCCCAGTCTAGATCAGCACCCCATTGTCCTAGGTGCTGCACAATCACACAGGAAGACAATCACTACTCAAAAAGTCAAATGCGCAGAAGTCCAATGCCTGGGTATGGCAAGAAACAGGCACACCGAATGCAGACTGCAAGCAGCACGTGACTGACAACCAAGGCAGATGTACAAGAAGGACCATGAACAAGACAGACACCATTTTAAACTCGCTCCCCAGATCTGAAGGCAGCCTGTTGGAATGAAAGGGAGAGAGCTATTACAGGTTGGGGATGGGGTCAACAAGCCATTAAATCCATAATTTTGTACGGATCATGAACAAAAACAGAGATTCAATTTACTTTGCAATTCCCTTTCATTAAGCAGCGTTTAATCACATGTGAAGAAGATACCCAGGACCCCACATAGAAGCCTCATCAGCTAATGAGGAGACTTGCTATTCACAGATCCCTTTTGCTTTGGAGGCCTATAAGGCAGCACCCATACAAACTGATGTAGTAGCAATAGCGTCACATATCCACCACTGGAATGGAATTTAATTAACTCTTAGCTTCCAGTCCCAACCCCAGAAATCTGCACCACCACCAGTTTGCGTGGATCTCTCTCTGCTCTGCTTGGTGGTTAGCTATTTTTCAGATATAGGGGAAAGTGAAGCAGCAACTGTGAATGCTTATGGAAGCGCCCCAGAGACACCCTGCTTGGTTCTTTAGTATTATTTATTGGTACTGTGGTTGTGTCCAGGCAGCCCAGTCATGGACCAGGACCCCGCTGTGCTAGGCACTGTACAAACAAAACAAAGACATTCCCTGACCTAAAGAGCTTACAGCTCCTCTGTAAATAAGAAATATCTTTATTGTACTATCAGATGTAGTCAGGTTTGGTTTGTGGTTGCAGTTAAAGCAATATGACAACAGACAAAGATCTAAAAAGATCCAATGGCTGGAAGAAGCATCTAGACAAGTTCAAGCTAGAAACAAGGTGCAAATTTTTAACATTAAACTTCCCGACCAACTTCCCAAGGGCTGTGGTGGATTCTCCGTCATTGGCAATTTTTAAATCAAGACTGGATGTTTTTCTGAAAGATCTGCTCTAGTTCAAAGAGGAAATAATTCAGTGAAGTTCTATGGCCTGTTTTACACAGGAGGTCAGACTAGATGATCACAATGTCTCTTCTTTATTTATAAACTAGGACTATATGACATACGCAGAGACAGTGAATTTAGTTCTAGTCTAGCCTGTGTAGGTGAAGCTGAACTAATCAGCTTTGTACATCTTTAATTTCTCTGAAAATCCATTTTGTAGACTTAAAAAAATTCTGTAAGAACTACACCTTAGAGGTACATGTAATAACAGCCTTATATTTATATTGCTCCAGATACAAAGTCTTCATGAAACAGGAATCTGTTCAACTCTGAAAAGCAGCCAGTTCTAGGGTGGAACATGGCAGCTGTTTAACAGCTCAGAGCAACACTACGCAACAGTTTTTAGGCCAGGGATATCACGCACAATTCAACTGCAGGATAAATCAGGGCAAGTAGAACATAATTCCCTGAATTTGTCCAGGACAGCACAGCTAATGCTGTAATGCTCTAGTATCATGCCAGCCTCCCAACTTCCCAGTAAAGTTTTACTCAAGTGTTAGCTACCTAGAGGGCTGGCAGTTTCATGGTTTCTCTAGCACAGTGGGGGGGGGGGGGGCGGGGGAGGGGAATTCCCACCCCCTAAAGCCAGGGGAATCATGTTGGAAGTCTGTTTGCAATGTGAGCATTTAAATACATAGCTACAGTTGGCACCCCGGGGTGGGTAAGACACCTGCAGCCTTTGCAAGTGTTTAAAAGACGAGCCTTTGCTTTTTTATAACAGAGGCAGCTTGAATGAACCATCTCTCCACCTGCCAGCCAATCTGCCTTGCCTGCAACCAACTTCTCAGTGCTGGGAGGAGTCAGAGGAAGTGCTGCTCGCCTTGATAACAGGAAGTCTGCCCTCTACCAAGGCCCATAGAAGAAAGACTGTATGAATTCTTTGTCAATTTCCTATTTACCGTTCACAGCAACCTCTCCTCCCTACCTATAGCTTTCATGGGGAAAACCTGCAAAGCCAAAGAACTCTCCAAGGAAAAAAAGCTTTCCTAGGCATCATGAATTAACTGATAACTTGATCAAAACCCCTTTCACCTAAAGTAGCAGCATTGCAGAAGAGAATTCAGGAGTATAAGGTTTTATACTGAATAGACTGGAGTGGGAGGGGTGTGACGGACACACTTGGCCTTTGTCTAAGGTTAAAGCAGGCATCAGATTCAGGGTAACCCTGACAAGCGTTTAACAAAGGGGGAAACGTTATTTTTTAAGACTGCTGAAGGAAGCTTTTATATAAAAGGAAAATTACAGTCCAATTATCTTGTAAAACTTCAAACTGTTAGAGGGCGGTCGCAGGAATGAGCTCTTCAACAGAAGCAATTTTAATAGCTGCATTAACTCTAGCAGCCAGAGGAAAGAGCTCGCAAGAGAGTATTTGCTAGAAGCAAGATTCACATCCTAAGGACCTTACGGTGCACCGAGGCTCTTTATTTGGAATAATTCTCCGCCCCCAAACATCTAAAGCTGCTTTCTCTAGCAGACACCTGTCCTCACCGGCTATAAGGTTCTTTTACATTTCCAACTACTCTCAGTAAAACACACTGGATTTTTGCAGAATGAAAATACATTGAGAAATGGAAAGGGGATGCCTAACGTGTGTGTGTGTGTGTGTCTGTGTGAGAGAGAGAGAGAGTGAGTGTGTGTGTGAGAGAGAGAGAGATTATATAACTGATTTACTACTCCCCTTGTAGCTACGAAATGTATATCAGTACTCTCCAGTTCAGCTCAAAGACTCATCACTGGGATTCTGAGTTGACAAATGTTCCCAATCTATTATTTTTCAAAGCATGCATCCTTTCACATGTCAGTGTCAGAAATACGGAATGGAGCCAGTGATCAATACTGGGCTGGGAGAAATCCTTCTCAGGCTGCAGAATTATTTCCCAATCACTGGAAGTGGGACCAGGAGCTGGGCCTGCTCATTCACCTTGCTCAAAGACAGACTTCACTCTTTGTATTTGGGGTACTTTGTGCAGATCAACCAATGCAGTGGTTTCCAACCTGTGGTCCGTGGACCATTGGGGGTCTGCAGACTATGTCTAAGATTTCCAAAGGGGTCTGCACCTCCATTCGAATTTTTTTAGGGGGTCTCCAAATGAAAAAGAGGTTGAAAGCCACTGACTAATGTTTCCCTTCCAAACCAGGAAAGGAGAATACAGTCAGAAATCCCCTGGCTGGCTTGACAAGACTGATAGCCCAGCACTGTGCAGCCGGGCAATTGTTCACATGGGACTTTTTGTAGCAAGAACCATAAGGCACCTGATCAATAACCACTGTGAAGCGAAGGCATCATTCACAGAACAGACACAGCAAAGGTAGCAGCTGCCACACATCACCTACCCCCACCACTAGTCTACAGGAAGCAGATGGGAGTTCAGCCTTTGGCTCCTCTAACTAACCTGCGCCAATTAGCACCAAATATGTCTGCATTCCAAAGCTGCCATTCTCCCTGTTCAGAACCCCACCAGCTCATTCTACTCTACCCACTGAACAGGGTATAGGCCTG
Organism: Chelonia mydas; assembly: GCF_015237465.2. Taxonomy (NCBI): domain Eukaryota; kingdom Metazoa; phylum Chordata; order Testudines; family Cheloniidae; genus Chelonia; species Chelonia mydas. The sequence goes on from NC_057853.1 coordinate 29,109,388, forward strand.
CTTGCACGTTTTCCACTGGCAGGATCCTCTCTGTTAGGGCTGTGATTATTTACCCATCTATGTACAGCAGTACTGCCCCTAGTGCGGATGCAGTGACATCGGGATCAAAGTGCCTTATACCCGCAGTTTATTCCCCTTCCCAGGAAAACACACACCCCTGAGCGACATAAGTTTCGCTAGCATCAGTGGTAGTGTGCACAGTGCTATGTCAGCAGGAGAGCTTCTCCCGCCAGCACAGCTTCTGCTGCTCATTGAGGTGGTTTTATTATGTTGACGGGAGCGCCCTCTCCCAGCGGTATAGAGCGGCTACACAGCAATCTCACAGCAGTGCAGCTGTGTTGGTCTAGCTGTGCCGCGGTAAGATCACTAGTGTAGACATGGCTTAGTGTTTGATAGTTAGCTGTTGCCATAAAACCAAAAAAGGAAGCTCAGGACTAAAGATACTGGATTTTGGGCAGGCCCTACACAAATAAGTGATATAGTTTTGTTTGTTTACATTTCCTCAGCAACAGGAATGGTATATTTACACCCCCAGCCACCCTCACCTATTTAGCTTAACAAAAAGAGGAAGTTAAAAGGTGACCAGATTCCATTCATAAATATTTAAGGAGGAGAAGATTTCTGGTAGCAGAGGGCTCTCAAAAAGAGACCCAATGGGAGCAAGCTAGACAAAGTCAGGCTAGAAATAAGGTACAAATTTCTCACAGGAAAGGTGATTCCCACTGGAACAAACTCCCAAGGAAAGGGGTGGATTTACAACCGCTTATTCTCTTCAAATCCAGCCTGGCTTCCTTTCTGGAAGATCTGATTTAGTCAGACGAGTGAATGGGCTCAAGGTAACTGAGTGTAATTCTCTGGTCTGTGCTATATTGGAGTCAGACTAGATGATCTAATGGCCCCTTCTGGCCTTGAACTTCCTGAATCCATAAAGAAAGGATTTTGCGCTCCAGTGTGTTCAGACAGGCCAGAAGCCCAGTAGCTGTTTGCCTCACTGCAGCAATTCCAGAGCCAGAGCATGAAAAAGGAACAAGAAGTCAGACAAAAAAAGGCAGCTTCATGCTGCAGCTATGCAGGCCACAGTTCAGGAAGGAAACACAGCTCAGCCTTCCCACCAAGTCCATCTAGATCTCAAACCCTTCCAACGGCTCGGTGTGCACGCTGCAAACATGGATGTAGGCTGCCTCCACCTAGCACACCAAGCACTGCAGGATTTGGGAGACAGCAAGATTACAGAGAGCAACAATCTGCAAGCCTCCATTAGCCTCCCTGATATAACTCATGGAACAGGTAGGGGGGTTCATTGTAGGGAAATCTCATTAACTTGCCATCAGGAAAGTAACGGGCTAGTTTGTCAGGGCTGTCATAGTGGCAAGCTCCATCCTTAATGAACGTGCAGCTTGCCACACCTTGAGAGATTCAGCGCCATCAGTTGTCATGGTAGATAACAGAGATTTTCCCGAAGACAGACTACCAGTGGCCCGGGAGGATCAGGACATTGGAATGACACTAGTACAGCACGTAGGGCACTGGCTGCTGTAATGACCTATCAAAGGAAACCTGCTCAACACTTTCAAAAGACAAGCCTGGGAGCTTAAATTCATAACTCATTCATAATTCTGATAGACACTAAAAATCAGGTCTGAAAAGAGACCCTGGATTTATGGCTGATTACAACAATCTGTAACCCACTAACCCCCCTTTTTATCCTATGACTACACGGGTGTTAATGGGCCACTTCACCTTGAATGGTCCCTTAGAATATGTGTTTCAGAGTAGCAGCCGTGTTACTCTGTATCCGCAAAAAGAACAGGAGTACTTGTGGAACCTTAGAGACTAACAAATTTATTAGAGCATAAGCTTTTGTGGGTGACAGCCCACTTCATCGGATGCATAGAATGGAACATATCTTCTTACTATAGATAGAGATATAGATATGCACACACATGCTCTCATAAATTTGTTAGTCTCTAAGGTGCCACAAGTACTGCTGTTCTTTTTTTAGAATATGTGCTTAGCTACTTATGCTAAACTAGCCCTTCGATCTTGTATTTGCTGTGACACACCGTTTTCCAGACCTGAAGAAGAGTTCTGTTTGGCTCAAAAGCTTCTCCTTCTTCCCCACAGAAGTTGGTCCAATAAAAGTATTACCTTCACCCCCATCCTGAGTCTCTCTAAATAATTCACATATTTTCACTGAACATTTTGGTTATAATTATAGTATCTCCAGTTCCTTACAGGACAGGGCTTTAACGGCAGGCTCCAAGGACTGAATGGACTACTGAGGCTTCACTCATCTCTCCCAGCCCCCTCCAGGGCAGTGCAGGCTCCAAGGACTGAATGGGCTACTGAGGCTTCACTCATCTCTCCCAGCCCCGTCCAGAGCAGTGCATGACAGAGTCATACCCTGTATCACCTGTTCTGGAGCCAGGAGACTGGTCTGCAGAGGCTGCCAATCCAGCAGAGTATTGGGGTTTTTTTTCAGTGCAGCTGAAAAGGAAGCACAAGCCCAAAGTGCGTTGACCAATTTAGCCAGCCAAGCTGAGCATTACAATTACAAATTAGAGTGTTTGGCCTCGGAGATTCCTTAATTGGACATTACTAGGCCAGATGAAGGGAACTCAGACTGCCACACCGCTTCGATGTGCCCACAACACACACTATTCTCTTCTTCTGCACTTGATGAGCTGGGCAAGACTCCAGACTTGCTTCCCAATCCGGCCTGGAAGGAGCACACATTTCTGAAGTCATTTCACACCCTCCAGCAACTCAGCTAAGGGAAACAGGAAAGCACAGGAATGACAGCAATGCTCAACTGAAATGGAAGGGCTCGACCATAGCAGAGCTTCGGTGTCAGTGGGATGTGCATGTGGCCCCGAGAGGGACTTAAAGCACCTGCAAGTCCCTGCCACAGTGGTATTGGAAAGGCAGTTTTGTTATCTTGTTCTCTCCTGTTACCCAGATCTTTTTGATTACGTTTGATGCTGGCTATTAGGGAGCTCTCTTCACTCCAAGATACTAAAACTACTACATTATTATTTGTATTGACGTGGACCAGAACCCCACTGGGCTAGGTGCTGCCTAGTCACAGAACAAAGACAGCCCCTGCCCTGAAAACATATACTATGTATGTGACAAGACAGCAAATGAATACAGACAAACAGGGGAAGCTCAGGGAACCCAGTCAGCACTATGGCCAGTGGTCTCAGCACACCAGCTGCCTAACCCTTGTCAAGTGTTTTGTAGGCATCATGGCAAAGGAGAGATTTGAGGCGGGATTTGAAGGTAGATAATGAGGTAGCTTCGCAGATGTTTATGGAGAGCACCTCCCCAGTGTGTGGGGCAGCAGGGAGAAAAAACAAAGGGAGATTTTACGAGTGGGCGATGAAGACAGGTGAGGGAGACAGGACTCAACATCTCAGTAGCATGGGAGAGATGACAGTAGGGTGGGGACGGGCCATGAGGGGCACGGAAAGTAAGGACAAGTAGCTGAGGTTTGATGTGATGATAGAGAAGGAGGAGCCAGCAGTGGGATATGTGAATAGGGGGACACATAAGAGCAACAGGCTTGGAAAATGGATCTTTGCAGCAGCATTTTGAATGGACTCAAGCAGGGCAAGGTGTGAAGAGCAGAGGACAGTGCAGTAACCGAGATGCAAGATGAGAGCCTAGAGGATAGTTTTTGCTGTGCAGCCACATAGGAGAGGTCAGCTTAGAGATGTTGTGCAGAAAGAATCAGCAAGATTCAATCTACATAAATCTTAGAGTTGAGACTTTTACAGCAGTACATACCCCGGCTGCCTTCCAACACACAGCTGGCTGCCATGAGCACTATTCACAACATTCATGGTAAGCCTGAAATTATATTATTAGTAAAGCCCTTTACACACTGCACGGATGTTTAATCCTCACAACCTGGGGCGGGGGAGGGGAGACCAGTTGGCCATCTAATCTGGTATCCCATCTGACAGTGGCCAGTACCAGATGCTTCAAGAGGAAGGTTAAAGAAACCCGTACAACTGACAATCATAGGGCAAGCTGCCCACAGGAGAGACTTCCTGACTCTTCTAGGCCGTGCTGCCCCCTCCCTGGTCACCTCTGCAGGGTGCCCTCCTCCGTCACAACACCCCTGGGCAGGGCAGTATCCATTCTCTAATTGGAACTGCACTGGAGCGGAAGGGGGAGACTAAGCCAAATACAATCACACACTGGAATTTGGCCAGGATGCAGGCTCTGGTACCCATCTCTTACAAAAACACCACAGGCCCTCATGACCCAAGCAATCAGCATTCATGTCTTACATCTCACCTGAATGATGGGCGCTCCACCAACACAGCACCCTCTACCATCACCCGGGGGACAGTCGTCCTAGCAAGTCTCTCCCACTGCTCCCTGCAAACTAGCACAGCCTCTGGGCATGGGGTTCAGTGCCATACTGGTTGGTATGTATCACCACCACTACCACCTGCAGTGCCATGAGGACCGCTTGAGGAGTTCCCACAGCCAAGTATCAGTCCTGCCCCTGGATAATTTGTGAGCTCACAGTTCAAGTTAACCAGTTGCAGGCCTCACCTGACTCATCTGGGTGACAACAATAAGGTGTCTGGAAGCTGGCTGGATATGCTGCTGGAAGTACTGCAGTGCTGGCAACCAAGGACCATGAGAATCAACACATGTGCAATACACGCCCAGAGGAAATTCCACAGTCTCCCTTTAACAGCAGCAAACCTCTTTGCAGCTGCAACAGAATCATTCTGGGGAAATGACAAAAAGTAGCAACTGGAGCACAGAGGGGGTCTCCTTTGATCAGGCCTTGCAGGGGTAGAACTTTCCTCTTTCATTCTCCAACCACCACTGCCCCCTCCCTCATTCCACCCCCCACCCTCTTACTTGGGTGGATGGTAGTAGCAGGGGATCTCAAAAAGCCAAAGGAGAGCTAGGAGTGTAATTAAAACTTCTCTTCTCCCTCCTCTCCCACTCCCCAATTGGGTCCAGTGCATCACAGCGTTCTGTTCATTCACCCACATTCAATCTCATCCAGTTCATTCACTCTGCAATGCCTCTGTGTCTCTCCCATATTTTGGTCTGTTTCAGCTATAGCTTAGATGTAAATGCAACATGCTCCAATATTTCTAATGATCAGCTGCGCCGTGCACAGAAAGGCATGGTGAGCCATGCTTCAGTGTGGGGGCGGGGATCTCAAGAGAAAATAAAAACTCTTCTCCAGGCACTGAAAAGCTTCAATCACCCTCTTCTGTTATCTTTGCTCTTCAGAGAGTTACAGGCCCACCCAAGCTTTGCTCTTTTAGATTATGGAGTGATCCTGGTGCACCAGTATATCTAGATCCTTATCGTTTATAGTTGTCTCACTCAGTAAAGAAGCTCTACTCTGGAAAGCGGCATCAGGGGGTTCAGTTAATTTTCTCAGTTGTTCCTGATCAAGTCTGTTTGGCCTGAACAATTACTTTCCTTTACTTTGTAACCCAAACCCCTGCACATTCAGCCTGGGATCTGAGAGCTGAGTTCCTTCTGGCTCACATATCAACAGTAAAAGAATCTGCAACGGACACACTTAGTTGGCAGATGGAGTTGAGGGTGCATCAGGCCAGGATGGAACGCGGCGCCCTCTCCCACAGTTCCACTCACAGCACCATGTTAACAGTGGAAGTCACAACCCTAGTTTTGTCACTGCAAAAGAAATTCTGATTCCCCCGGCAGAAGTTAATGTTGGATTGACATCGATTAGAACTACATTTTAATATCTAGTGTCTTGGGTTGGGTTGAAGCAGTGGCTCTGGGAGCCAGCACTCCCAGTTATGTTTCTGGTTCTGCCACAAACTCTTGCTTTGAAAACTTACATGAAAAGATGCTTTCAAAGCCCTGTTAGCACCAAGGGGGAAAGCACAAGGCACCATTAATAGCTACATCCATATAATTTTTTTTTTTTCAGATGGCTTGTTCTTGACCATATGCTCATTGCAGACAGTGCTACACAATCACCTCTCATTATACTGTCCCTAATGGAATTAATTGCCATCTAAATAATAAATCCCCTTTTGCAGCAATAGCTCCGCAAGGGTCCTCGAAACAGATGGCCTCTTCAATGAAACAAATTAAATCAGCCCAACTACCATGCCCAGACTGGAATCCTTGTTAATTTCTTCCCTTTGATGATTGTAAAAATAAAACATGGTGGCCCCAGGTGGAAAATCTGGGCTTGTTCAGAGCTCTTCTTCTGTCACTGCAAGCTGGGAATCTAGCAGGAAATACTAATCTAAGACAGCTGGGCTAAGAAGTGGGCACTGCTTTGGAATCATGGGTATTTAATGCCCTAGGAAGAAATGAAACTCTGATGCAGGCACTCAGATATCAGAGCGAAGTTCCTTAGACACATCACACAAATCTGGAGATGGATTAAAAGGCTATAATGCAATAGAGGAGCTCTGACAGAGCCCGAGATGGAAAGCTTGAGTAGTTATTGCTCTGCTCCATCTGTTTGCTAAATAAAAATAGCAATTTAGAGTGTTTGATGCCAGAAAATTACTGTGCAAAGATTGGTACTTTCTTCCTTAACATCTCAGCTCCCTGTGTGTTTTAAATCATATCTCTGGGTCCCCTGAAAAAAGTTTGCTCGCAGGAGCAATGTGAGTAGGGTGACGAGATGTCCCAATTTTATAGGGACAGTCCCAATTTTTGGGTCTCTCTCTTATATAGGCTCATATTACCCCCCCACCCCATCCCGATTTTTCACATTTGCTGTCTGGTCACCCTACATGTGAGAGGCAATATAGCTAGCTTGAGGTAACTATCTGGACTTGCGAGTCATCCAAACGGACCGTAACTAGAGATTAGGGGACATCACTAACAACGGGGTGAAGACACCTGTGTGTTCAAATCTTTTGGATGTATTAAACTGAGCACAACAGATTAGACAGAGCTGGCACAAAAATGGAGGGGCAAGGGGGAAATCTCATGGAAAAAACTGACTTTTTGGAGAAATATTGAAATATTTTGGTTGAAAACCAAAATATTTCATTTCAAAACGGCACTGTTGTGCCTCATATGAGTTGCAGTTCGGGTGCCTTGTTCTCATATTCTCTTCTGCGGGTCAAGCTCTGTGGCTGAACTTCATTTCCCATGATGCATGCTCTTGGCAAGGGGCGTTGGGGAGCGTCACTGGAGTCATGGAACTTGTAGTCTGTCCAAGGCGTCCCGCTCAGAGTAGAATGGAAGCACGGCAGTGCAATTTTGAATCAAAATATTTTGGATTTGGGGCATGTGTTTGTCTGGCTGAAAGCAGAACCTTTCTGCAAAAAATTTTGTTTAGTGGAAAACCCAGTTTTCTGACAAAACAGTTTAGACAGAAAGTTACCGGCCAGCCCTCCGTTGGATATGGATATCGTTGAGAAAGAACAATCAGGGAGCCTCACTGGGCCATTTTCCTGATCTACTGTAACCCTTCATACATCTGTGCGGCCACTGTCCCTTCGATCTATTCTCTTGAGCAGTAGCACTGCTATAGTTAAGGTTGATTTATTTAAAAAAAAAAAAAAAAGGTTCCCAGGAATCTGCAACTCTCGCGTTGATATTCACTGTATTGTGCACCTCTCCTACGTCCCCTCTGATTCACCTCCTTCGTAGGCTATGTAAATCCTATTCTTTTTTAATCTCCCCTTGCATGGAAGCCTTTCAATGCCTCTAATCAGCTTTTATTGCCCACCTCTGGGCCCTTCTCACTTGATTTTTCACTTCACTGAAAATATTCAGTGCAAGGAAATTTGAGACAGCACAGCTTGGATCCTGCCACATTCGGAGAGAGATACAAGCTCAAATGAAGATTAATGTTGCAAATATATACAGCTTTAAAAACCCTTTGATAGCAGCCAGCCGCCTTCAAAGCGGTGATGATGAAACAGCTCCTCTCCAAGCTGGTCCAACAGAAGTGGAGCTTTTCTATCTGTGCTGAAGCAGTTGTTCCAGCAATAAAGTTCTGAAGCAATGTTCCATACAGCAGAAAGGAAGATACCTGCAGTTTCAAAGCTTTTAGCATTTTAACGGTCACCTGTACCAAGCCAGAGAAAGGCAATTATTCAGGCTTGAAAGAGGGCAGAACTAGCCTGAAGGTATGCAAGGAATAGTTTAAAACTAGACAGTAAGGAAAGATTATTAACAGCAAGAGCAATTATAAATCTTTCTCCATCACCAATTCTAGTAAGAAGTTTTAAATCTAACCATGTAGTTATAACTGATTTATTGAAACCTTAGCTACCTATGACGATACAAATTCTATCTAACAGATTTCCCTGGGTTCAGCTTACATCAACACTGGGGTCATAGGCTGACACACAAGCCAATAATGCTATTTGAATTCAAGAGGTACTTTAATGAACTGTGGCTACCAATAAAAACACCCCAGACATCTAAGCCTGGCAACTCAATCTTCAACTCCAAAAGCATGAGTCCATATCACTTCAGCTAAAGGAGTAAAACTCATTTAAGCTGCACGTAGAAGGCCAATATTGTGAGGGCCAGTCATCCTACGGAGACATATGCACACGCACTATAACATGTTGTAGGATCCTGTTTTGTATCCCACTGGTGGAACTCCCTGCCTGAGGAATGGGTATAGTTCCTAAAAGTTTATGCCCATAGATCAGCAAAATTCTAGAAAATTTACAGAGAACAAACAGTGCTTCTGTTTGTTGCAATACTGCTCAACTGGAGCAAGGAGTCAAAGCAGAGGTCGTTAAGGCTATGAACCAAAACCAAAAAGTCTTACTGCAAATTTAGAGAGGATTACACGTAAGGAATCATCCACTCCTAATAGCATAGAGGGCTCTGACATCCAGCCATTCATTCAGCCATTCAGAAAGGCTAAATTCAACAGTTGTGAAATGTTGGAGCCTTGGGTTAGTGCTCCATCTGCCAGGTATATACCTGGGTTTGATACTAACTGTATTTTCTATCACGCCTCCTTTACAGTGATCATGACAAGTACCTAATTTATTCCCAGGCTGCTAAGCATCAACAGAACATATCCCATGTCCTTCCCTCCCTAGCACCAATCTTTCCAAAGCCAAGCAAGGTTTACTTAATAAATAGCTGTCAACCAAGGTCATCTCAAGGACTCTTCTCCCCACTGCAGGAGTCTCCTGCTGAACGCAATGGACTGTGTTCCAAGCTCTGCCAGAGGCAATTAGCCACACTGACTCAGGTCAAAACCTGCTCCAAGTGGCAACCGGAAATTCACACGTCAGGATACTAGATGGAAGCTTTGTTGAGACTTGCATGTTCTGACATCAGTAAAAGCGATGTCTCGATACCCTTGACTGTTAACAGCAATTGAAAATGATCCTGCAGGGTAACAGGAAGCCTATCATTCCTAAACAACCCAAATAAAGCTTCCTTCTTCCTTCTCAAAGGGTTTGAGGAGCTCTGCTCTATGTACAGTCACCCAGTAGTATTACAGAATAGACACAGCAGTAACTAACTGGAGGGATGATCTGGCAAGCACTGTACCTGGCAGCCATTTTAGCTTTGATAGGCTGCACTGTGCATGTGGGGGGGCTGTTGATGTTCTCCAACGCAGAGGTACAGTAGCAGAGATATGCTCCTGGCCTCCTCGTCAGATGTGCAGGCAGCCTAAACCATCAAGCTCCAGAATTAACAGATACATAGGTTTTAAGGCCAGAAGGGATTATAACCATCTAGTCTGACCTGCTGCATAACAGAGGCCAGAGAATATCCTCCCGGGGTTCCTGAGTCAAGCCCGTCACTTCTGGCTGAGCTACAGAGCTATCCAACTTTGATTTAAAGACTGAGTGATGGCACCGCTACCACATCTGCAGGTAAATTGTTCCAATGGCTAATTATCTTCACTGTTAAAAGTGTGCCACTTATTTCTAGACTAAACCTGTACAGCTCCAGCTTCCAGCAGCTGGCTCTTGAATTTCAACTATACAGTTCCTCTCATGGCCCTGATCACACTCATATCTGAATGGCTCACAAACACTAATGAATTTATCCTCACAGCACTGCTGGATGACAAGGGCATATTACTCTGATCTGACATATGGAGAACTGAGACAGAGTGCAAGACTTGTCCAAGGATAACACAGGGAGTTTATGACAAAGGCAGGACTTGATCCAGTCCAGCGTCATCCTCTTATCTAAGTATGAATGAATACCAGCTCCTGGGGGGACAGGAAGTGGGGAACAACATTCACCATATTGTTTTTTTTACCTAGCTCTACCTAGCAGGCTTATTTAGTCCTCTGGCTATTGATGCCTGGCAAGTTTTCAAGCCCTGGCCATTTCAGCCAGTGCAAGTTTCCAGACTCATTACTACAGAACAGAAGAGTCTCATCCATTCCACTCAGGCTTTCTTCCAAAAGGAAGAGCATTTGCGATAGCTCTCCAAGACTGATCCAGACAGCCCAGCACAATACCTCAAAATAGAAATGAAAGAGTCACCTCAACTCCTTATTTAGGCTGCACTGGAGAAAAAAAAAATTAAGCAAGTCAATATCTGAAGGTAAAACTGAGTAATACACGTTCTATAAACAGTGCAAATGTTGGTTACAGAAAAGATCTTGAATCATAAAAGACCTTATGCTGCCTTCCCAACACACAAGGCCCTCTCACCAGAATACAAATGTTTGTTTCCTCCTCCGGTCCCAGACCTATATTGACTTTTGATTAGAAAGCCATTTCCCGCCAATAATCCAGTTATCAGTTTAGATCAATTCTCTCGCCATGTCTGTATCAAGACACAGGCTTTGAAATGAGACATTATGTACAGGCAGAGAGCTCTAAACCACTACCAGTGCCCTGTTAATTTCATTAATCCTCCATTTCCCATAACTCCCCTGGACTCACATTGTCAAGTAACCTCTGTGTGAGTAGCTTCAGTGGCCAGGTAGCACCTTCACATGAACAGAGCTCCACTAGCATGGAAATACCATGTGGTGCTTTTAAAAATCAGATCATGTTTTCCTCAGCGCTAAGAAGTGCTCAGCTGTCTTGGGTGAATGAAAGAGGCCAACTATTAATTCTGGAATTCGACTGCCAGCATTTCCAGTAAGGAGTGGCCTGGCAGCCATCCCAAATCACACCTGCCTCAGAGATTAGAAGGATTTGTATGCACAGGTACCAATGTATTCAGTTCTCATCAGCGGAGCAGTTAGCACAGGTAGCTGCAGAGTCAGCAATGCTAAACAAGTGTCAACTGGAGAGCAAAGGAAGCCTCCTTGATGCAGGAGGGTAAGAATCTATGCAAAAGAGAAACCATCATCATGCATTTCACTGTCTTGCCACCCAAAGCTGTGTGCAAATTTAACACACAAGAAATGCTTCACCCACAGTAGAAAGGCAGCTGTTGGGAGTGGAACACAGAGGCTCTCATTTCAACAGCATCTTCCAAACATCCCACCCACTCCCTCTATTTCCTTCACCCGCTCTCAACTTCATGTCTTCTTTCCCACACTAACCCTTTATGCCAAACCAGCCTCCCTGTCGCTTTCCAAGCACCGTGAGCCTTCTCCAAATGGACTTCTGGAGACCCAGTCAGGGCCGGATTGGGACATTCTGAGGCCCTAAACTATGTCAACTGTAAGAGCCCCATACAATTAAAAAAAAATTTAATTTATTATTTTCACAGAAAGGACATTGAATATATAAACACGAAAGCTTTATATTTGCATATATACAAAGGCGAAGTTGTAAAAATAGAACAATAATCTAACTGAAACACATCTTTCAATATGCCTGTTTGCACTATAAAATAGTTTCAAATTAACATATTTTCATCTATGATTTTTAATTAGTAGATATGAAAACTTTATATCTACAGCAACACAAAAGCAGTTACAGTTACACAGACTAGCTCCCTTAATGGAAGCAGTGCAACCTGCAGTATGTCTGTTTGCACGTCACATTCATTTTAACACTGAAATTTAAAACATTTTCTTTCGTGATTTTTGGAGAGCAAAGTCTTTGATGATGTCCTCAAATGATAAGCAACAGAGTTTGTCACTTTCGATGCACACAATTGTTTAGGGAAGATTGCTTTTCTTGCAGCATTTTCAAGGCAGACATCTCTCTTCGCGTTCGCTTCTCAATCCTCCGTCTCCCTCAGGACCACTAATTAATCTCGAGTAAACACCTCGGACACACAGAGTGACAATAAGCTATATGCGCAAAAGAGAAAGAATTTACCAGAAAAAAAGACTGGTAATCTCTGGACAGGCATTAAGAAAGTGAGAAAATGTAGCCTATATTCAAGCAAATATAATGACTATTATAGGTTTTAATAGCCTATAAATCATATATGCATACAGTTTGAAATAACTTGCTCCCCAAGTACTCAGAATATTTTGATATATATGTATATCTTCCTTCACTTCTCTCAAAACCCTCTATTTATCCTTTCGTCAGCACTCTCTGATATTTACTGTGAAGGCTCCTGAAACTGCTGGAGGGAAGCCAACACAAATTTATCCTCCTCAAGATCGACTCAACCCAAGTCCATAAGATGATCACCGGCAAACTCAATCATGTGAAGCACGGATAGTGCACGAAGCAGAAAGCCGTGTGCACACTAAAATACACAGTTGTATGTACGTATGTACCGATCAAAAGAAGAATACACTAACACTTAAGAAAATGAAGAAAAACAGGAGCGAAGGCACTATGTGACTGAGCTGGACTGTAAACGAAAGACGGCGGCCTTCTGGCTATTACCAGCCAAAGGGGACACTATACGTGATGTCACTTCTAGGATGAGTCCCATACGAGTATGAACTTTGCGGGATGGCTTCACGGCACTGCCGTCTAGTCCGACCTCACATTTTTCCCAGGTTTATTGGCAGTGAGATTATTTCTTTATTTAAATAAGTGATGATGGCACACTCAGAATTTTACCAGTAGCAGCTGGCCAACAAAACGCCGCCTTAGAAGACTGATATAGCAGAAACACTAATTTTGCAAGTGCATTGGTTTTTTTCCCCTCAGCCCTGGCCTCCCGCCTGTCAATAATGAACAATTAGTGGAGAGTAAGGGTATTTGTGTAGCCAGATTTTTGTCATAGTTGAACGAAAGTGTCTACATTTGGAGAGAATCTTCTTTTTCCCATATCTCCTTTCTTTATCAACCGACTTTGATGACATTTGAAATGGAGTCAGTTTTTTCGTTTTTTAGAAGCCCCTCATAGTATTGCCAGGCCCTAAACTGTAGCTTAGTTAGCTTCTGCCTTCATCCGGCCCTGGAGCCAGCTGGGCCAGGAAGTACCCCAACTACAAAGACTATTCAATATTCCATTCAAAATGTTTCAGCTGTGAAAAACCAGTACTCCAGTGGCAGCATCCCAGCTCTGAAAACCACCACCCCACTCTAAAGTTCAACCCACTCCCTGCAAACTCTTCGGAGTAGATCTGTATTGCAAATTTAACCCTTTGCATGCTTCCGGCATGACCCAGGCATCCCAACAGGCCAAGATTCCTTACATCTCAATAAGAGGAACTGAAGCACTTGGTGAATCATCTGAATTTACTGCAATTAAGAGACTAACGAGATTTAAGCAATACAGCATGACAAGACTATTTGTGGGCGATCACCGCATGCCTCAGATGCTGACTAGAGGGAGGAAGCCGAAGGCTCTGTGGCTTCAGCCATGCGAGAAGTGCCAAAGCCCCCTACAGTCACACTGCCAAGTGGAATGAGTGGCAGCAGGTGGTAGTGGTGGTGGGCGCAGCATTCCCTGGGCCTTAGTGACTCCAGCAGGACACTAGCTGCAATTAAACAAGAGCCGCCATTTGTGACAAGCATTCTAAAGCCATTTCAGAGCTGAGCAGTTAACACAGAGTGGGAACGGTTCTGCTAGGACTTTAGGTCTTTTAAAGAGATTCAAGCCCTTGGTGCTTTTCCATTTTTCAAAGCTGGCTAACTTTTGTCCTAACCACCCCTCTGGGAAGCAGCTGGGTGTTATCCTGACCAGACAACAAATGTGAAAAATTGAGACGGGGCGAGAGGGGTAATAGGCGCCTATATAAGACTCAAAAATCAAGACTGTCCCTATAAAATCGGGACATCTGGTCACACTATCCCAATTTCATAGCTGGGGACCCTGAAGAAGAGGGATTAAGTGACTCATCTAAGGCCTTAACAAGTCACTGGCAGAGATGGGATCAGAACACACAAGATTTTGGCTCTTGGTTGAGTGAGCTAATCACTAGGCAAGAGGGATGATTTACAAGTGCCCAAGTGATTTAGGTGCAGGGTGGCGTTGCAGCCATGTTGGTCCCATGATATTAGAGAGAAAAGGTGGATGAGGGAATATCTTTTATTCGACTAACTTGGGTTGGTGAGCGAGACAAGCGATCAGGCTTACACAGAGCTCCTCAGCCCACTTTCAAATGTGATTTAGCAGCCTAAGATTCAAGGCTCCAAGTACCACAGTCACTTTTGAAAATGGTACTTAGGTACTTTTGAAAATTCTACCCACAGTTCCTTTCTCTGCCTCTTGCCAAAAGCGAACACTGTAGGCCCTTTCCCTGCTAGAGGAAGGACACATTCTACAGTACGCTCCCCGAACGGAAAGCTTCCGTTACTCTCCACTCACACCACCTCTTGGAAATTCTCAGTGAAATTTTGCAACGACAATATTTCAGAGCTTTCTGAGGGGGACCATGTCTAACAGCCAAACTGTGTAAGTTCCCCTTAAAAAATAATAAGGCTCATCTCGATCTCTCAGACTTCACATCTCCAAGGGCAATGGGGGACATTTGCTCATCGGGAATGACCTAACACCAGTGGCTCATCATGAATGTTAGGTCATTCTTGATGAATGATGGCAGGATGACGCTCACACGCACACCTGTCTGAACACATTGCCTTGTAAGACTCCAGGTATGTGTCACTGAATCAGGTAAGAATTAAATCGTTCACTTAGCTGCTGCTAAAGAGCATCTCTGACATCATCATTGGTCTTCCTAATATGTCAGTATGTATAACTGTCAATTAGTTTAATTAACTGACGTCTAAATATTTCGCTACTAATTAGACAAAGACTAAATATTTAGATGCAATTGCCTGTGGCAATGAAATATTTAGTCATGAAATTGTGGATGACTAAGTATTCCCATGTGCGGTTGCTGCTATTAACTAGTGTGCAAGGGAACTGAATTTGTTTGTAGATCAATTATGTTCAAAAGTTATCTTATGCACAGAAAAAAAAAAATCTAAGGACATGGCAACCTTGAAGCCGAAGGTTAGAATTATTCAGAAGACTCAGCTCAGAAATGCACTACAGTCACTTCACTAGAATCTAAAAGGCATACAGCAGCTTGGGCATTTCTCCGCAAGCTTCCTGAAGTCTGGGACACGAGAATTTTCTGTGCAAAAAGAGGGGTTTGCAAAATTAAAGGGGAAGAGAGGATAAAAAAAAGGGGGAGGGGGTTTAATACTGACAGTACCCAACTACAGAATTAGAGCTTTCCCGTCCTGTGCTGTGGAGTGAATTCCATTCTGTAACAGCGTTTCTCCATAGGGGACAGGAGGTATGGTCTTCCAAGAATGCAGTAAAGGAGCCACCAGTGTATGCAGCCACATGGTCCCAAGTGCAATGTGAAGAAACTGAGAATAACTGATCAGAGACACTCAAGCCTTTTAAGTGTTACTTATAACAAGAGGAGGTGCGAAATCTGCAGACAAGAGGGATTTTCAATTCAAGAGCATCCTTTTGAAATTAAAAAAAGACAACTTCTGTGCCTACTTGAGCGGTGAAATGAGAATGACAAGCCTTGGATTTCTGAGCTAATCAGACCTTTCTGCGGTCCGTTCAAGCCCTCCTCCACTGCGAAGGCCACGGGCAGTAGCAACATGCCTAAGATAACGCTCTTTGATATTAATTTCCAGGAGCATTGGGCACTCACTTATGAAGTCAAGAGGAGCTTTGGGATATCGCGAGATTCTCATACAGCAACATCACTGCCTGCCACAGAAAGGGCCTCGCTAGCTGGAACAGCAATTAGCACCTTAGCTGATCAGGACTTTCACTCTCCACCACCTGCAAGTTCATTACACCAGCAAGTTCCGCTAACAATCAAACATGACAGCACTATGTTGATGAACTAAAGATTAGCCACACTGAGTCACTGTCAGGAAGTTGTTTGTTGCATCCTGGTTAGTAGCTAGGCTCCCAAAAAGAGAAGTGATAGAATCATTATGCTTCAGGACAGCAGCTGACTGCCAAGAGGTCAGGAAGGAGTTTCATCCTCATGAACCACACACTGTGCTGCTCTAGTGGCCCACGGGGATATGGGATTACCCCGCTCTAAAGCAGCATGTCTTATCTGGTGGGTGGCAACCTTCAGGGAGCTCATGAAAGGCAATCAGAGGGGTCTTGAGGCACTGGGATTTTTATTTCACTTCTAAAGCAAAGCCATCAAAACATTTATAGAAATATTAAAATGATATAAAAGAAACTCATACCACCGCCCAGCTATTATCCAGTGCTGTTCATCAGTAGATCTCAACGCGCGTTACAAAGGAGGTCAGAATCATCACCACCACCTTACAGGGGGGAAACTGAGGCACCAAAAGGTCACCCAGCAAGCCAGTGGCGGGGTTGGGAGCAGAACCCTTACCATTGCTATTTTTGATATGTTTGTACTCATAGGAAATTAAGGAGGCTCTGAAATCGTTTGACTTTGAATAAGGGATGCCCATCTGACATGATTGAGACACAGAGCTCGGGAGGAGCAGTTAGGTCCCTGCCTGCTGTGCTTTGATCAGCAGTGAAATAGTTAATGCTGGCATCCAAACGCACCATTAGGCTTCAGAGTTAGGCTCTGCCAAGAGGCAGGAGCAGTTCCCAGCTCTTTCAGGGGCCAAGGAGTCACACCATTGCATCGGTTATAATCTGTTGCCATTTTTAAAGGTGTTCTTTGCAGCCGTATGGCTAGAAAAGTCATTTCTTTTAAATGCCAGCTTCATTCGTGGAGCAGACAGCATTCTGCAGGGGGGAAGTGCACACTGGCTGGGCTGCTCTCAACTGAGCCAAAGACACCCTGGCATGGGACTGCTGAAAAAAGCAGGGCACTTTCACTGCTAGGTGTCACAAGGTCCCCATGTGACTGATCAGCTGCCTCCCAGCTGGGGAAACAAAAGGCAGCTCATTTAAGGGGGAGGGGAAGCTGCGGGGGGGGGGGGGGGGGGGGGGGGGCGACCCCTGCAGGAGACCCTGGGTCAGGGAAAGGATCTGGAAGGGGGGCTCAACACACTACCCAGGGGGAAGACCTGGCTTGGGATCCCTGCAGCAAGCAGCAGCAGAAGCAGGCTGAAGCAGAGGCCCGAGGAGGGCCAGGAGGCAGGACCTGCTTTGATAGATTTCAAACAGTGTTTGACCAATACACACACACCCCTGGGGAAAAGAGACTTAAATATCTACGCTGTAGTGAACGCTTCACTGACACTTGCGAGTAAGCTGGCCTGCCACCTTACACAAGAGCAGGGGCCTCCCGGCCCTTGCCGCGGAGAACCGCTCCCACCCCACCGCCTGCCTAGCGCCTTCCCGGCCCTTCCCCTGAGGAACCACTGTCACCCACCACCTGCCTGGCATCCTCCCCTCCCTAACATTTTAGGAAATATTTGATTGCAGGAAGATCCAGCACAATGTCCATGGGCAACCTTGGAACAACAGCACAAACCTGACTGGGACTGTGTAATTGCACTGTTAGAGGGGGAAGGGCTTATTCAGGAGAGCCCCAGGGCTGGATTCAGACTGCCCTAACACAGGCTGGGCTGTGGCAAGGCTCCCTTGTACACCAGTGTAAGCAAGCCTAGCAGAAGGCTTCCAGAAAGGAAGCTCCCCTTAACTGGCAAGGGGACAGATGTCAGAGAACCAGCCTGCGGAGGATTAATCACAGCTTCCTCCTTAGCCTGCCTGCCTGCCTCCCTAGCCAGGAGTATGGGTTCTAGTCTGACCGTGGAGTAGTTTCCAGGGGAAGTGCATTGCCCTACCCATTTAATAGTACCCTGTGCTTACAGAGCAGTGTTTCAGGCCAAGCTCCCTCCCTGCTTTACAAAGAGAGCAAGGTAGGCCCAGAGAGACCAAACAACCATAGTCACTTCGGACTGGAATCCAGTAGGGACCCCATTTTTATTTTCACTGCAGCCGGCCCAAAGCAGAGCCTGGGGCTCCTTTGAGAGAGGCGCTGCACCAGTGCTTGCCCACGGCATGCCCGGCTAGACAAAATACAGGCAAACAAACTGCAAGACGCTGACAAGCGAGCTGGCCAAGATGATCTTAGGGGCATTACAAATCTAATTGCAATTTACCAAGCCTGCTGAGACAACAGGATAGGACAGTAAAAATGCACAAGCCCTGTTGACACTAGATCTGGCCCTGGAAAGCATGCACCGGTGTGAATTATGGGTCCTGCTTATGCCAGTGTAGACACAGCCAAACAGGGGCATGAGGTGGGTAGCACTGACTAGGTAGCAGATGCACAGCTGCTGTTTCCCTAGGTCTGGGTGAATGCAGTTAGTTTGCAGTGATTAGCTGAGTCACATTATCTAACATCACCAGAGATATCAGCCTTGTCTCAGGCTTCAAAACAATGAAAGGTCAAAATCCCTCTAAATAGTGCCTGCTCCATCTGTTATCTTGATACTGAGGGTGCTGGGGAGGGGACCCAGGAACAGAGGAAGGGGCCGGGGCTGGGTGGCAGGCTAATTAGTCGAATTTGGGGTTTCCTGACAGCAACACAATATGTGAGATGGAAATGTTTATAGCTAAAGAGGAAAGCAGAGAAACTGCACCAAAGTCGTGTCTGTACAGAGCACCCTTGTCCCGAGAGCTTACAGTCCAAATGCACAAGACAGGCAATGCAGGGGGGGGAAGGGAAGAATCATCATCCCCATTTACAGATGGGGAAATAAGACAGAGAAATTAAGTGACTTGCCCAGGGTTACAGAGTCTGTAGCAGGGCAGATAGTTTAATGCAGGTCCGAGTCCCAACCCAGTGCCCTGATTCCATGTTAGGTTTGGAGCCATAGTGGGAACAGTTACGTTAACTGAAAGGCAACATGGCCCAGGGGATAGAGCACTAGACTGGGACTCAAGAGACCTGTGTTCTACTGCCTGCTAGGTGATGCTGGGCAAGCCACTGCTCTGTGCTCAGTTTTCCCCATCTGTAAAATGGGGCTAATGATACTGACCTCCTTTGTAAAGTACTTTGAGATTTGCTGATGAAAAGTGCTACAGCGGAGCTAGGGATTAAGGACCCTCCCTTCCCCATCAAGTGAGACAGTTAGAGAGAAGAAAAGCCAACACTTACTTCCTGTTTTTGAAACTAAAGCCAGCATGTTGATATATTTACCCTACATATGGGGAAGTAAACAGCGTGGTGTTACAGAACCACCTCTGTTACCCATAACTATGTGCTGTGAGCTGCAGAAGGCTCGGGGATCCCAGCAAACGAATGGAGGAGAAGCTTTCTATGCTGTGCTGTTGAAGACCCGTGGGACAGCCAACATTTCTTCAGTCACCTGCTGCTCAGGCAAGCTTTCAGAACAGTTTAGCCAAAGGAAAACTTACCAGAAGCAACTTAGTGTGGCGCCATCAAACTGCAATGAGTAAACAGAGAATGCTGAAATCTCGGTTTAAATTCCTATTTCCAATCCTCAGGAGCCCATTTCTGCAGAGTCATTCTTGGCGCCCAGTAATAATTTCATAAAATGTTTTAGTAATTGCAGTTTCATAAACAGTGCATTAAGGTTGGCTGAAGATCTGCCACATCATTTATTCATGACTGGGAGAGTTCTTCGGCTGAGGACACCTTTGCCGTGACAGATAATGGAATCTGCAGCAAGGGAAGCATGGTAAATGTAGGCCAACGTGCTGCAGAGAACCAACAGGGAGGGGTTATTCTGATTAGCCATGGAGGACTGAATGAGCGCCTAAGGACAGCAGAGGAGATTTAGGTTAGACATGCAGCACTGCTGATAAGCTTTCATGTTGATTTTGCAACGATATTAGTTTTGTGGTTAAGAAAAACTTAATAGGAAAATCACTGCTTTATTATTATAACTATACCAAAAGCACTTAAGCATGTGCTTAACTTTAGCTGCTTGAGTAATCCCACTAAAGACAATGGAATCCTTGCGTGCTTTGCTGGATTGGAGCCAGAGCCCTCAGCACCTGCCATGACTGAGCCCTGTTTGTAGTAGATACCATAATAAAAATACACTGAAACAAAGCAACTCCGTGCCAGGCAATGGGACCAGCTGCTAAGGACGCTTGTGGAATGGCCAGCACTGGAGAGAATCAACTAGACATCTATGCATTGAGGATGGGTTAAGGAGGATTACACTGACTCTGCCCTGATGCAGACAGACTGGGCAAGTCCCCGAAGGACTCTCCCACTATACAGTGCTCTGGGCTGTTACAGGCTGGGGGCACTGCCAATGCTGCAGGGGATTCAGGTCCCCAGCATCATTAGCAGGCAGAGGAAAGTGCAATAAAATGTAACTGATAATAAAGCTCAAATATATCTGAATATAGTTAGAATCATATTTGGTGTCTGAAAAGGGAAGAGCCTGCCTCACTCCCTAGCCCATGCTAACTTTGCTAATTACATTCCCCAGCAGCTTCAGTTAGCTATGGTATTAGTCTTCACTTCTTGTCCTAAATGGCTGTGCTCTGTCTCAACAACTCCCACCTAGTTACAGGAGTTCAGATTTGGCGAGATACAGAGTGCTACATATACTGTTCCTTTACTTACACAGAGACAAAATGTCTGTCACAGAATCACAGAATGCTCCACCAGTTCAAAGCAAAAGAAATCAGACTGGAACACTGTATAGGAATGTGACTCCCTCAAACACACACAAGGACAAAAAACGCTTTGTTTGAATACAAACCTTATTACAGGCAGACTGTGTATTGGTGCTAATAAGGTCGGAGATCAGGCTTCTGGTGGCGTTGGAGCACGTAGGCACCATACCTGCTAGATGTGGCAACTATGAAATAGGTGACATACTTCTTTTTCATTCTGTCCTTCCTGACAGCATGGTTGTTACAGAGTAACATGGGGGAGCAGTACATTCAGGATCCAGAGGGAGCCTCTTGCATTAATGGGGAGTAACCCAGCCTGGCTAGTGCTAGCAGCAATCTTGAGGGACTCCAGAGGCAGAGAGAGAGAGACAGACAGGTGTACATACATAACAGGCACAGCTGGTACTGACACCGATATTTAGTGTCACTTTCCATTATAAGCTCTTGTTTTCTGTTGCTTATAACTTTGCCAAAACTTTCACCACTGAAGCTTTCCATACTTGTTCTCTGCCACAAGCTGAGTTTTGGAGGTAAGTCTGAGCACAAATGAGGTTAAGGAATAACTGTTAGTTTTGCCAAGATTAAACTTCCTCCCACCATCACTCCTTTAAAGAGCTATAGCACTGCCAGGGTTTCAAACAGGAACTTGCAATCTCACAGGGGGACAGTGCTGTGCTCATAGGGTCCTTTGCTGCCTCATGAAAATCTACCCAGATTTGGCAGCCTAACAAGCAGCTGAAGGAAAATCACCTTTTGCACATGCTCCATACAGCTTGCTAGAAGCTTGATGCTAAAACTCTCTGAAATTTTCATCTTCCCAGGAGCACGCTCCTGGCCCCATGCTGAGCTCCCATGGAACAAAGCAGCCACTATCCCTATGGTCAGTGGGAAGAAGTGCTGGGGTGGGAGCCAACAGGAAGCCATGAGTTCTAACCTCAGCTGCTCCACTTGCTGATAATAGTTATCTGCACATCACAGCTCTTACTAGCGAGCAAAGCAGCTACTGTTCATCCTGTTACCTATGGGGGAGCTGAGAGGTCGCACACAAGGTCATGTCAGGCAGAACTGGGAACAGAATCCTGCCGCTATTAGAGCGAACCCACCTCTCATCCACAGGCATACTGCCTTTCAGACCTGACACATACATTCTGTCTGACTGTGCTGTCATCACACCACACTCCCCTTCAGAGCCAGAAAATTAAAACCTAGGATTCCCGACTCCTGCTGACAAGGTCTGTTACAGACAATGACGGATCCACAGAGGATTACACCCTACTACTGCTAGCAATCAGTCCTTTTGCCCAAGTGGTAGAGGTCCATGCTGTGAAGCTACAGGTCCTGGGTTCAAACCCTGCTGCTGACCCAGGCAGGGGCCAATATAGCTCTTTAGGATGGGTTTAGTTTTTTTTAAATGTAGGAAATTTCTTACAAAAAAACTACACTGAAAGAACACTGAAGCTGCAAAATCATGGACTCAAAACTTAGGAAATGACAGAATTAAGGTTGTACGAGCAACCTTCATGAGCCCCCTTTGCATGTATGCAAGGTAGTCTTTAATGACATTCACATAGTATTTGTTCTGCAGGACCTTTACTTCATTCAGGGCACAGGATGAATAGGAAATAAGGAAGGGGGCTGTAGGAAGTGAAGATTAGTATTAGAGCAATGGTGTTCTCTTGTGATGAAGGCACTAGATTGGAACCCAGGACAGCTGCATTCTACTCTTGACTGTGCCATAGACTTCTATGTGATGCTAGGCAAGACCGTCGCAATTCATATAGATGATCCAGCACTACAGAAAGTGTGGCACTATGGAAAACTAAGACAGGCGGAGCATTATTTCTGATTGTCCCACAGGTGTCAGTTCACCATCATAAAAAGCAATGCAAGGCCTCCCGTCCTTTTCCATGTACTGCATTAACAATAAGATCACACAAACAAACTTGGGGGTGGAGGGAAGGGAATGGCAGCTCACTCATCACCAGTCCCAATCAGAAATTCAGTAACTGATTCACACCCATCTGATTTCATTCTGCATCTTCTATTCGAGGGGGATTCCTGACAGCCCCATTCCTGGGGCCTGGCCTTGGCCTTGGATCTTTAAGCTGAGATCCCACCAGTTCTCCTTTGCTAATCTCTGTGTGCAAATCATTATTTAGCTTTGTGACAAGGCTAATGAGTTCTGACCAGGTCATTCTTTAACTCACTCGCTAGCCAAAGTAAGCCTTTGGATTTTTTGGCCTACCTTGTGCTGTGCTTTGGATAAGGACTAGCATACGCCGTTGTGTGTGCCTCCATTTATTTATATTAATAGAAAATCATTTCCATGAGCTCATCATGCTTCCAATCAGAACAGCCTCCAGTGTTCTTTAAGACTCTACCCGGTTATTGATGCCTGTAACATACTGATGGTAATTTATGGACAGACACAAACACTCAGTAAAAATGATAATGTTTACAAACTGGTGCCTCCTGAACGGTTTTTAGAAAGATTGGGGGGGTGGGGGAAGAGAATCACCTCCTACCATCACAGCAAAGCAGCTACCTTGGTCATGGAAAAGTTATCTGATTAACAGTTAAAAGTACAAAAGACGACTGTATCCAATGGCAAAACGCAAGGACATACTTGCTCAGGATAATGGAGTTAACGTACCATCCTTTGAAAATGGGATCCCCCCCCCCCTTTTTTTTTTTAAACCACACACTGTAACACAGGATGCCCCCTCAAACACTGACTGCCAGGGTACTGGGTTCAATACTGACTTTGGAGGAGGACCAGCTACTAAGCCACCCACTCTACTCCCTGCAGCCCCTATTTTCCCCCACACAGATCCCCCTTCACTGTTTAGCTTGCAAGTACAGTGCTGACAGTTCCTCCATGCGATGAAAATAATTAACAAAATATATTGCATTAACAAGATCAGGCTGATCTGTGCCAGAGTTTACCTTCAAACTCCCTGGGTTAAATCAAACCGTGTCAATAGGAAGCGTGTGTGTCTAGCATTACTCGTTCCCTTTGAAGACAGGGGATCTTATCAGAAAAGCCATTGCCTCAAATGAATCATTAATTAAGCAGGTTGTCTGGTTACAAGAAGGGCAATGCAAGAACGCGAAGGGAACATAGGCAGAGAAGGAAGAAGGTGTGTCGTCAGCTTGTCCCACAAGAGACCATTGCTCTACCTTCTCCCCCCATCCATTGCCTACCCCAGGGATTAACCTCCTAGCCCACCTGATGTTCCTATCCACGCCCCATGACAGATTCAAATTCAGCCTGAGATGGGTTCATTTTCTGAGCCCTTCTTATTAAAAGCCTTCTGACTAGAACCTGAACATTAGAGTTTTTAACAGCTCTCAAAGAGGAGCGAGCTAATCCCGTTCATATAAATGGGATGCTCATTCTGGCACCTAACATGACACAAGGGGCACATTTCTGGGTGGGCCACTGTGATGTCTGCAGCTAAAAATCAGGTAACTGTGCTGACAAATGGCCTGACGAAGGATAGAAATAGCTTAAGGGCCAGGACTTCCTGGATAACTATTATGCATTACAGCACTTCATGGCTTCGGGGAATGATTCCCCCTCACCTCACACTCTATATCACCATGTGGAAAAACAACTTGGGCCAGTTATGAATATGCACTGAGGCTTAGCCTATCCCAGCAAAGCCAGACGGTACATGAAATATAGAAACAAAACTTCTCTTCAAACAAAATCAGTCTGCCCCCTACACACAGTGCTGTAGTTTCAGCATTAATTTATGTCCCTAAACTGTACAAGAGGTGAAATGAAAGGGAGTTGGTCTTCTTTATAATGTAGAAAGAGCTCAAAACTGTTCCATACCCATTAAAAATTCAAGTCTTATCTAGTCTTTTGTCCTGGGAGTCTCTATGGAAAACTAGGATATCATAGATAATTAGGAGTAACTTTTATTCAGAGTATTGAAACCGTTGTTTGTGTTTGGGCCTATAACAGACATCTAGCGAACGCTTGGGAAAAGAGGGGTCTTACTTACAGATCTGACACCTGAAAAACCTCACAATTCACACATCACACCTCCCAAGTGTCCTCCAGAAAACCCCAGTTAGTGCAGACTTGACATGCCTGATACTAGTTAGGTAAAGGCAAGTAGAGAAAAAAAAACACTGAAAGGGATGGCTTTTTAAATACATTATTAATAAGGCACTAACCCAGGTTGCCTTACATTTGCAGGCCACTTATTTTCAAATACTGAACTATTTGACAACAGTGATTTTATAACAACTGCTGGAACTTTGTTTGTCATTTCCCCTTTTAACAGTGAGAGGAGAGATGTGCTGATCAGGCCAAAGTGAAACTAAATGGAAATATTCCCCACATCAACACCAGAGATCTCCACACTGTCAGCTTTTCCCTTGAAATGACCTTGCTTATAAATTCCATAGGCTGCATGTTTTTAAACACAAAGTGTCATTTCTGCACCATTTCTTGACAGACTTAAGCAACTCAAGAAAAGCATCCACTCTGCTGCTCCTTTAATTGAGAGGTGTCACCTAAATCGCCAGAACCATTATAGCTATGTTAAAAAGCAAGCAACGGAAGTCAGAGGAGGTACTGCCCAAGAGGCGTGAAATGTTTACTGTAATAAGAACGTATTTGGATGGCAGTTTAATATTCAGTTTCAAAAGCACACTGGTTACTTTTTTAGCACACACAGGACTAATCCACCAAAGGAAAAACAGTCCTTTTAAGCATTGATGTAGCAACCAAATTAGTGTGTTTCACACATTTTGCTATACATCTCTCGGGCCCCATCAGCACATTTGAAGGTTTTTTTTCAGAACAAATGAGTTGCCACACTGGATCAGACTAATAGTCCATCTACTCCAGCTTCCGGTCTCCAGTTTCCAACTGTGGCCAGTACCAGATGTTTCAGAGAAAGATGCAAGAAACCCCTATAGTCATCAGTAACAGCCCTATGTTTCTTCCTAAACCCAGATCAGTGAGAGAAATTGGCTTATACACAACATGCACCTTAGATGTTTTTAACCTCTCTAACATAGCTTCGGGTGTTATTCAAATAAGCATCTCAAACCTTCCTAAGATCTTGGTCTCAATATCTTGTGACAACGTGTTCCACAGGTTAATTATGCACTGCACTAAAAGTTATTACCCTTATCGGCTTTAATTTGCCACCTTTTCATTTAATTCAGTGGGGTTTTTTTGTATTAGAAAGTCAGTTAGGAGCATGTAATTGAACTTTTAAACGCCACTCATTTTACACACTTCTATCATGTTTTCTCTTACTCATCCCTGTGAGCTAGACCTCTCTCAGCGCTCTGACATTCTCTGTCTTTTTACACACCCTAAGATCTTGTCAGGTGGTTTGATTTCCCCTGCACAGAAGGAGGTTTTTATTGAGCCTTTCACCAGAACACCTAGGGATCCTTTTCTGAATGGCTACAATTAATCTAGAAGCCATCAAAGTTAGCTTCACACTTTCACAATGCTTCATTAAATCCCAGTAAGTGCTTTACCACTGAAATTTTTTTTTAAATATACTAATACTCACACTCAGGCTTCTAAATTTCCCAGCGGATACTAGCTTCACTAGCCTATAAAACAATGCAAGAAAAGCAGCTCTGCAACATTTCAGATGTTAAATACAAGATCAAATATTTGTTTAAAAAACTTGTGTAAACACTGAAATCAATATATTTGTTGCCAATGACTTGAGATCTTAAGGGACACAATCTTAGAGTCTTAAATTGTAAACAAATGTCTTAATTATTAAAAGGGGCTGTTTTCAATCTTAAAATAAAATTTACATTTGGGCCTAATTTAAAGGGACAATCTGTTTTTCCCCCCCATTCCCTACCCTTCAAGAGCAGGATCTTAAAGGCAATTAAAAATCTACAATGATTTCTCTCCCCCCTTATTGATGTTTTCAGGAAAGAAGAAACCGACTAGCCAATCAAGTAGGCAGGGAAATAATGAAATTGAATATACACAACTCACTGTACATTGCACAAAGAAAAATATACTTGGTTACCTTCCTTCAGTTATAGGCCTTTTAAGTGTCACTTATCTACCAAAGGCACAACATTTTCAGACAGAAAGGCGCATTTTGAGTTCTTTTTAAACACAAAGATCTCCTCTCCCAATTGTTTGAAGCGTCCAAGTTCCTTGAGAAATTTGTATTTGCTTTGAAACCAAAGGTTGTTCAGGTTTGCTGACTAATGATACCTGGGGTCTGAGGTTGAGTTTGCTTGTTATCTAAGTTCCATGGAGTTTTTAAAAAAGAATTGTGTCCTAGAACAACAAGATTTTATTATTTAATTTACAGGTGTGTGTGTGTGTGTGTGTGTGTGTGTGTATGTGTGTGTGTGTGCGCGCGCGCGCCCTAGAACAGCACGATTTTATTCTTTAATTTACAGCTGGTGTGTGGGTGTGTTTCTCATCTGCTCCTGTCTTATGAAGTAGCAGGGCAACGAAATATACAAGGATTCAGCTCAGGTTTTGCATGCTCAAATTCTGAGCATCTTATCACCACAGGAGGCTAAGAGACTTTCATGGCATCCTCCAGCATGGATACTTCCACAGCTCTGCATAAACATTACTCCTCACAATCTCTGGTAAATAGGCAAGTAGCCCCCCTTCAGAGTCAGAGAAAGAGAGACAAAGTGACTTGCCCCAGGTGACAGTTAGTGGCAGGGCAGGGTTAAGACTCTGGAAATCCTGGCCTCCTTTCCTCTGCTTCTTAGTCCATTGGTGTTCTACCAATTAATCCCAGAACGTGCTGCTTGCACACTAAACTCAAGCCTTGACAACTCCTGCTTTTCCCACACATTTGTAGGGGTCTGCATTTTTCATAGCTATTTTCAGATTTTGTTCCCAGTCTGAAATCTGATCAGCCATGTTGCTGTTTAAAAATGATAATTAAGGCTCTAAGGCATGGGCACATGTAAATTAAAGATGATCTTGTATACCTCCATACCCTCCCTGGCTGGCAGACACTGTGCAATATGAACGTGCTCTAGCAGGAGCCAGCCAGGACTCCTAGGTTCTATTTGCAGCTCTGGGAGGAAGGGTTAGAGCAGGGAACTTAGAATTTGGAGATCCTGGTTCCATTCCTAGCTCTGCTAGAAATTCATTTGATTTCTGTAGGACTCCAATTCCTCCATCCGAAAACTGCGGCAAATACATGAAGCACGTCACAAACATGGTTAAGTTGCTCAGGAACCAAACTCACAGACAGCAGAAGACCCCTCTCATCATGCCACCTCTGGAAGGTAGGAAACATGAAACAAGTTACCACCAAGACACAGACACAGAAACAGGTTACAAAACCATGGAGGGCTTCCTTGTCACAAGATTAGGGAAGGAAAGGAGAGCAAAACCACCAAGGTTGATAAATCCCTGCCTGCGTTTATTTCTTAATGCAACCATGACAAATCACCATGGACGCCTGCCAATGCAGGCACATTTTCTCACTTTGCCCTTCACCTCAATAATTGAGGATAATGGGGAAAACACATTTCTTGGATTTATATTCCCCCCCCCCCCCGAGGGCAATGGAGCGCTGCACGGCAGGTATAACAAACCACTCTCTGGTACAGCTGTGTTTCAAAACTGCCATAGGACTCTAACAGCAGCAGCAGCCACCAACAAGAGGAGGCCTGGCCTGCTGCATTTCCTCAGGAACTCTCTGCATGCCAGTTACATCTACCAAAACACCAGGGATTAGCAGATGGGCGAGATACAAGAGACAAACAAACCCAAGCGGCTCAGAGTTTTATGTGAGAGACACAGGAGCCAGCCTCTCCACCAGAGCCATGCCAGCTATGGTGATGTATGGTAAATGGCGAGGCCATAAAAATGTAGTGCACAAATCACCCCGAGTCTATGGGGCAAAAAAGGAGGTCCTGTCATCTTCACAGCAGAGGAAGTTATAACTCGGGCTGAGATTTTATCTATGAATGGTGGATCAATGTAAAAGCATTTCTGGAGTAATGACCACAAGAAATAGCCCTGGAGAACAAGCCCCCAGTTTAGCTACAAGGCCGTGAGCATGCAGTACCCACAACCAACATGCCTCAAATCTAACTCAGATGGACTCCCTCTAGGGGAGAAAGAAACCAGGCTCCATGGTCCTTTGACTCCTGGGCCCCTAGAAGCTTGGCTAGCTCAGTCAGTAGTGCCTCAGAGTCCCTGTTCAGGCTGTAGGTTTTCAATTTGCTTTGTACATGAGAAGCTAAATTAATCCTTGTGATATCCTCACTGACTTAAGGTTCCTTATCCAGGGAAGTCATATGGTCTGCAATAGACAGTAGGTCACAGCAGATGATCACAAGGGTCCTTTCTGGCTTTATAATCTAGGAATCCGGCTAGTGACGGGGGAGATTACAGCAGGCTCTCTGCTCCCCCTGCCCCCTCCCCACCCGCTGTCCACTAAAATGAGAAAAGAGGCTTCCTTCTTGTGAAGCCACTTGAACTAGCACTGAATGTTCAGCCACAAAAAGCCAAGATCCCAACAAAGGGGTGGTCCTGGGCAGCCAAAGCAGCATGCTGAAATGCAGTACAGAACCCTGGTGCAGAACATGGCTCTACATTCTCCTTTAAAGCTGACTAGGACCAAAACATCAACAATCTGTGGGTACTGGGAAGGCCTACGCTAAGAGTCTGCTTTCCAGAGGTGGCAAGTTTCCCAAGCTCCAGCTGAAGTGAATGGGAGCAGGAGCTGCTCAGGACCTCTGGGGAAAAAACATCAGGCCCTAAATCTGCTTTCTTTTTGGATGGATGATGAAACAATTTAACTACCAGCCTGACAGGCTGGGAGGTGAGGCATGTGTAGCATAAGCCTGACCTTAGCAGTCCATCTGAAAGAGAAGCAACCACATGACAAAATGCTACAGGAGCTGATAATTGGCAATCAGGACACCTTTCCTAGGAGGAAAATGTGGCACCTTAGTGACTAACAAATGTATTTGAGCATAAGCTTTCGTGAGCTACAGCTCACTTCATCGGATGCATTTCTGTTTGCCGATACAGACTAACACGGCTGCTACTCTGAAACCTTTCCTAGGAAGGTTTCAGAGCTCTTCCTGAAAATGTCAGTGACTTTGACTAGGACATGCACAATGAGCTAAATGCTGAAAGAGAGACAACAGCAGCCTTTACAAAGAGAGCACATTCATCTGGAATGGTCCTTTTCTCCCAGGAAATCAACGTAACTCTTTGACCAGCAGAAACTGCGTGCACAGCACAGTTTTATAGCAAAAGCTCACAGCAGGGGAGAGGAGAATGCAGACAAGAAAAGTTTGCCATGTGTGGCAGGCCCAGAAATGCCTCAGGGAGGGAAAAGTAGCCCAAGAGGAAATATACTGAGATACTGAGCTAGTACTCAAATAGCGCTGAAATATGGACCTTAATGGCCTAGAGGTGTCTAGTTATAAAGCACAAAGAGCAATAGTTAGGTCTTAAAAACCAAATGCACCTTATTACCTCGTATGGAAAGGTCAAGATTCAGTTTAGAGAGACAAGGTGGGTGAGGTAATCTCTTCTATTGGACTACTGTGGGTGAGAGGAACAAGCTTTCTAGACACACACAGCTCTTCTGTCCTGAAGATCTCTGTGTAGCTCAAAAGCTTGTCTCTCTCCCCTGCAACAGAAGTTGGTCCAATAAAAGATTACCTCACTCACCATGTCTCTCTAGTATCCTGAGAACCAACACAGCTACAATACTGCATAGATTCAGCTCAGTCTTATAGTACTAACTTTCAGAGTAACAGCCATGTTAGTCTGTATTCGCAAAAAGAAAAGGAGTACTTTTGGCACCTTAGAGACTAACCAATTTATTTGAGCATAAGCTTTCGTGAGCTACAGCTCACTTCATAAGTGAGCTGTAGCTCACGAAAGCTTATGCTCAAATAAATTGGTTAGTCTCTAAGGTGCCAAAAGTACTCCTTTTCTTAGTACTAACTTTGTTACTTAAGTAACAGTCTAGTATTTTTATAAGGCCCTCCTGACCATCACATCCGAGTGCCTCAAATATTACTGAATTTGTCCTCAAAGCCTTGTGGGCTGGGAGGTTTAATTCCCTATGTCATTAATAGGAAACTGAGGCCCAGAAAGATGAAGGGACTTGCCCAAGGACACACAGGAAATCTGTGGCAGAGCCAGGAACTAAACCCAAATCTCCTAAGGCACTAGCCCAGGACTGAATTATGAGACCATCCTCTCAAGTGAGCACAATTTAGCTTGATATAATCACACACGCAAAACTTTCACTCCATTTGTTTTAGAAGTAGCTTTCACCTAGAACCATCAAGGTCTGCATACACAGCACATTAAACCTGCCACTTCCTCAGAAATGGACCCCCATAAGAGAGACATGGAAGAGCGGGGTGAAATTACAAACATTATATACCCCATCCAAGGCAGACCACAAGCTACCTGAGGCAGCCTGTCCCCTCTACAGTGAGCCACACTCATCACTAGCTGCATAGTTTGCCAGGACAATAAAATACAAGGGATTTAGTGTCTTGAGCAAACCGTGAAAAAAAATGTAGACCAGTTACCTATTTAGACAGGGAAACCTGGAGGATCCACTGCTAAGAGTTCTCTGGAGAAGCAGGATTGCTTACTGGAGGTGGACCTCGGTGCAGGTTTGGTTCTGTGGGCTACACGCGTTGTTCTTAAAGGGGTGTTGAATGCATTTGAATACAGAGAAGATCCTAAATGCACTGGATGAGAATTCAGGTTTTTTCCCACCCAAACGTCCAAGAAATCAACAAGAACAGTTGGCTGGTTTTTAAACCCTCCAGTGGGGTGGGAGGCAAGCCTGAGGTCAATGCTCTGTGAGCTGAGAAATGTGCAAGTGTGTTGTGCCGTCACCGTGTTTGAGATTGGGGTGCCCTGTAGCATGTAGGAAGTCGCCTTGGTGACCACAAATCACCACAATACACCAACAGCCGGATGTGTTGGAGGTAGCAGAAAAATATCCCAAACAACAGATAAGCACAGCAATTACAATCTCTGCCACAGCAGCAGCACGGGAGCAGAATGACAACGAGTCACCTGGACTCTGGCAGAATCGAAGGAACGGCGCTAAAAATAAACAATCAATGAACTGAGAGGGCTGATTATTTCGCAGTAGCCACATGCCTCTCCCTAGCCAGGCACAACCAGGCAGCAGCCCCCATCCGCCAGCCCAACACCATCAATTGGGCTTTCACAACAACTAGCATTTTTAGGAAGAAGGTGTGTCCCTGGTTCAGGCACAAGGAGAAAGGGAACGCAGTGGGCCCCTGAGCACACACCTGAGAGAGAGAGAAGGGTGCTTTCCCCTGAGGTGGCTGTGGGCATGTCGCAAGCACAAGATGGGGAAGTTGAGGGACATGTGGGGCAAAGGAAGTTGATCTCTTCTGGATACTTGGGGGAAGAAACAGAATTGGGTTTCACCTAGCTTCCAGAGGGATGGTTCCCCTGGGGATGGATGGACACTGAGCAGGGAGTGGGTGCCCCATGCTGGTCCCTCTGGGCTCAGGAGCAGACATACGTTCCCAAGCAGGTACCGCGGTTCAGGTGGGCCGCCACAGCAGTGGGGCCCTGGTATCCTACAGAGCCCACTTCTGGGATAGGAGGGCCCAGAGGTTATCCCAAGGGGCTGGCCACTGCTAGGCTGAGCAGGGAGCTGGGTCCAGGAGCAGGGTCCCCTGCGGCCTCTTCATGGAAGAGCAGGGTGGTGGCAGGGAGGAAACAAGGGAACAGCAGGGCAGAGAGAGAGGAGACTCCCTAGGAAGGAGCAGCAGGGTAAGGCGGGCTCTGGGGGGAGATGTTGGGGAGACAAAGCAGGAGAAGGGACCAGGGGTAAGTGAAGGTGAGACTCTCCATGGGCAGGGGGCCTGTTCCAGCCAGGTCACCCAGCATGGGGGGCGGGGCTAGGGGTCCGGTCCAGCCGGGTCTCTCCGGGAGGGCGGGGGTCCGGTCCAGTCCAGCCGGGTCTCTCCGGGGAGGCGGAAGGGGGGGGGGGGTCCGGTCCAGCCGGGTCTCTCCGGGGAGGGGGAGGGTCCGCGCCCGCGCCCCACCAGCCTCTCACCTGGGCACGCAGCTGGGCGAGCTCCGATCCACCTCCCAGGTCGCGTACAGGTTCATCTGCACCGGGCGCCCCGCCGCCCCGCCCGGGGCCGCCCCGCCGGGGGTGAGGGGCCCGGAGCCCGGCTTGGGGGGCAGGGGCGCCGCGCCCGGGGGCTGGGCCGGGGGCTGCCCCGAGGGAGATTGCTGGGGGAGCGCGGCCGCCGCGGGCTGCGGGGCGGGGGCGCGCTGCCCCCCGCCCCCGGGACCCCCGCGCTCCGCCATGAAGCCGAGCCGGACCCGCACCGCTGCCCAGCCCTGCCTGTTGCCCTGGGCGCGCTCCCGCCCGCCGCCGTTCGCTCCCGCTCGCTCCCGAGGGCAGGAGGCGGGGCACGGGGGAGGGCTCGCCGACCTGATTGGTCACAGGGGGACTCGCGCCTCCCCACGGTTCCACCCCGCAGGAGCGCCAGGCTCGTGCCCAGGCGGGCGGGCAAGAAACAGAATATGGGGGGGGGGGCGCCGAGCCCTGCGAGGACCCGCTTCGGGGAGCGCGCCTCCAACTCCTGCCCGCTGCCCCCCACCCCACGCCCCCGTCCCACCCCCACCCTAAACCCCTCAGCCTCCTCCCCACCAACCCAGCCCACCCATTAACCCCCTCTGCTCACCCATCCCACTGCCTCCCCCTCCCCACCAACCCAGCCCACAGCCCACCCATCCCACTGCCTCCCCCTCCCCACCAACCCAGCCCACAGCCCACCCACTAACCTCCTCTGCCCACCCATCCCACTGCCTCCCCCTCCCCACCAACCCAGCCCCCAGCCCACTGCCTCCCCCTCCCCACCAACCCCCTCTGCCCACCCATCCCACTGCCTCCCCCCTTCCCACCAACCCCCTCTGCCCACCCATCCCACTGCCTCCCCCTCCCCACCAACCCAGCCCACCCATTAACCCCCTCTGCTCACCCATCCCACTGCCTCCCCCTCCCCACCAACCCAGCCCACAGCCCACCCACTAACCTCCTCTGCCCACCCATCCCACTGCCTCCCCCCTTCCCACCAACCCAGCCCCCAGCCCACTGCCTCCCCCTCCCCACCAACCCCCTCTGCCCACCCATCCCACTGCCTCCCCCCTTCCCACCAACCCCCTCTGCCCACCCATCCCACTGCCTCCCCCTTCCCACCAACCCCCTCTGCCCACCCATCCCACTGCCTCCCCCTCCCCACCAACCCAGCCCACAGCCCACCCACTAACCTCCTCTGTCCACCCATCCCACTGCCTCCCCCTTCCCACCAACCCAGCCCCCCCGCCCTCCCTCCCACTAACCCCCTCTGTCCACCCATCCCACTGCCTCCCGCTTCCCACCAACCCAGGCCCCCGCCCTCCCTCCCACTAACCCCCTCTGTCCACCCATCCCACTGCCTCCCCCTTCCCACCAACCCAGCCCCCCGCCCTCCCTCCCACTAACCCCCTCTGCCCACCCATCCCACTGCCTCCCCCTCCCCACCAACCCAGCCCCCCGCCCTCCCTCCCCACCAACCCCCTCTGCCCACCCATCCCACTGCCTCCCCTTCCCACCAACCCAGCCCCCCGCCCTCCCACTAACCCCCTCTGCCCACCCATCCCACTGCCTTCCCCTTCCCACCAACCCAGCCCCCCTCCCACTAACCCCCCTTCCCACCCATCCTCTCTGCCCACCCTCCCACTAACCCCCTTCCCACCCTCCCACTAACCCCCTCTGCCCACCCATCCCACTGCCTCCCCCTCCCCACCAACTCAGCCCCCCGCCCTCCCTCCCACTAATCCCCTCTGCCCACCCAGCCCACTGCCTCCCCCTCCCCACCAACCCAGCCCCCAGCCCTCCCTCCCACTAACCCCCTCTGCCCACCCCTGCTCCCTCTAATCCTCTGCCCACCCATCCCATTGCCTCCCCCTTCCCACCAACCCAGCCCCCCTTCCCACCCTCCCACTAACCCCTTCCCACCAACCCAGCCCCCCCCACTAACCTCCTCTGCCCACCCATCCCACTGCCTCCCCCTCCCCATCAACCCAGCCCCCAGCCCTCCCTCCCACTAACCCCCTCTGCCGACCCCCACCCCCTCTAATCCTCTCTGCCCACCCATCCCACTGCCTCCCCCCCACCAACCCAGCCCCCCCCACTAACCCCCTCTGCCCACCCATCCTACTGCCTCCCCTTCCCACCCTCCCACTAACCCCCTCCCCACCAACCCAGCCCCCAGTCCTCCCTCCCACTCACCCCCACCCCCTCTAATCCTCCCCGCCCACCCATCCCACACTGCCTCCCCATCAACCCAGCCCTCCCTCCCACTAACCCCCTCTGCCCACCCCCACCTCCTCTAATCCTCTCTGCCCATCTATCCCACTGCCTCCCTCCTTCTCACCCTACCACTAACCCCCTCAGCCTCCTCCCCGCTAACGTGGCCCTGTCCACCTTCCCATCCTCCCCACTGACCTAGCCCACCCTCCCAGTAACCCCCTCTAATCCTCCCTTGCTGTCCACTCTATTGCCTTGCCCCCTTCCCATCCTACCACTAACCCCCTCCCCACTAACCAGTCCCCCAGCCCTCCCTCCCATTAACCCCCTCTAATCCTCTTGCCCACCCACCACACTGCCTCCTCCCCCACCACTAACCCCCTCAGGCCCCTCCCCACTAACCTGGCCCGTCCCCCTTCCCACTAACTCTCTCTGCCCCAAACTGGCCCTCCTTCTAATCCTCTCCCTCCCTTCTCACCCTCCCCTAACGCCCCCTGCCTGACTAACCCAGCCCATCTCCCACATTAACCCTCTCTGCCCCCACCTGCTAATCCAGCCCCTGTCCCTCTTCCCACCCTTCCCACTAACCATCTCTGCCCACCCACCACACTGCCCTGGCCTCCCAACCCAGCCCCCTTCCCACTGCCCCCACCAAGCCTCCAGGTAGGTAGAGCCCCTACTCAAGCACACATTTCTCTGCCCTCTACTGGCACCATCCACTGCCCCAGTTATGCTAGTGCAGGGGGGCTGGGCCCATGCTGGCTTGGGAGAGCCCTCCCCAGCTTGGGAGTCACTCAGCCCAACTCTGGGCCCCAGGACCCCTCTATGCCAGTAAGGGAATGGTGGGGGGGAAGGAAGGGCAGGAAACCAGACTGAGGGCACTGGCACACTTTTCTCCCACTGCCATAGGTGCTGGAACTAGGGGTGCTGCTGCACCCTCTGGCTTGAAGTGGTTTCCGTTATATACAGGGTTTAGTTTGGTTCAGTGGCTCTCAACACCCCCACAACACAAGTCGTTCCAGCAGCCCCATCCACTGCAATGCACCAGCTTGGGCTCCAGCTGCTAGCCCCAGCCCAAGAGCTCCCCACAGCAACTGCAGGACTGGAGATTGAAAAGGGAGCAGCCTCTGGAACAGAGTGGGGACAGGAGTCCCGAGGTCTAGGCCCAGCTCTTCATCTGTTTCCCCATTTGCAGGGGTAGAACGGAGGGCATGAGAAGGGTCATAGGTGAGTATTGGGGAACAGGGACCTGTCAGGAACCCAGTCTGACCCCTTGCCATGCAGCCAGCCTGCTGCACAGGCCCCAGCTACCACCAAAGGGCAGCAATAGGTCACGGTGCTTACCTGGTCTCAGCTTTCCCTTCCCCAACTCTAGGAGGCCATGTAAAGAACATGGCTGGCAGAGCTCTGGCCTGCAGCCACCTTGGGCCAGGCAAGCACCAAGGCTGTGCCACCCACCTGCTTTCCCCAGGGCGCAAGCCCCAGGCTGCAGCTGGCAAGGTTAGTTACTGCAAAGGGGTGGGGGGGCCTCTCCCCAGGGAAAGAATGCCCCCAGCTTCTTCAGTGCCATCCATGCCCAAATGCCAGCTCAGCATCAGACAGCAAGACCTATCCACCCCTCTGCTCTGTTCTCAACCTGTGAGGCAGCTACTAATAGTCCACTCTCCCAGGCACATGGCAAAGACCTGCATGCTTGCTGGCAACTGGGGGTGGGGAGGGGAGGAGGAGGAAGAGGAGGACAGCACCTCTTTTCTTGAGCAGCTTTAGAGACACTCCCAGCCGCTGAGGAAGGCAGCCCCTAACTCCCCCCTCCCCACTGTCAAGGTGATGGATAGTAGGAAGCCCGGTCCCCCTGCCATCCCTCCATGTGCCCAAAAGCTCCTGTCTAACCAGAGCAGAACCCCACCCCTGTGCCAGGGCTGTGCTGGGCCCACTGCTCTGCATAGCAGTGAGTGTACCAGGGCCACAGGCATTGCCATGCCACCGTGCTGCAGCTGCTGGTACCAACAGCAGGAAGCAAAGCGCAGGCATCAGGGCAGAAAGGAGCTGGAGTTTGGATCCCACCTACCCAGCCACTAGCGAGGACAAGGCTGTGGCTCTGACCTGGGGTGGGGGATAGTAGCTGGAGGGGCCCACACTGGGCTGACTGAGCTAGTTGGCCCCTGAGGGGCACACTCCTGGCTAGCACCCTAGGGTGAAACAAGAATCAGGTTTCCCAGCAGGGCCAAGGGCACAGATCACCTGTGCTGAGGCCAAGGAAAAGTTTCCCCTCTCAAACAGCCACAGCCAACACTGCCCCAAGCTCCAGGACAGCTGGTGCCTGCCAGGGGGGCCAGCAGCCTACAGCTATGGCACAAAGGCTACAGCCTGATGTTTCTAGCTCGTTGCTGGTCTAGCAGGACTCCTGGGTTCTAGCCCAGCCCATGGTCACACAGAGCAATGGCAAGTCACTGCCTGCTGCATGGGAATGACTGGCAAGCACTTTGAGATGGCTGAGCGGCAGTGCTGCTTCATATACAGCTGCCCCTTGTCCCCTCTGCCCAGGGCCAGCTCTTCCCAAAGCAGTGAGGGCTGTGACACTACAGTAGGGGCTGCAGCCCCGGGGGGGCGGTCAGTGACCCAGCTCACAGCAGTTTTGCTACAACAGAGGGGGCCCTGCCAGGGGAGAGTACGCCTCAAAGCACAGCCCTACTCCTTTGCACCCACTGGCGTTTTACAATAGACCTGGAGATCTCACCTGCCGGGCAGAGCCACACATGGAGCCAGCAGGGAACTGGAAGCACAGTGCACAGAGATCACTGTACTCCAAGGCCTGGCACCCAGGCAACAGAAAGCTCTACGTCCAAGTCTCCACAGCGTGGCTTATTGCATGAGGAGCACACCCCGCCTTGTCTGCACTTGCCCCACAGCATTTGGCCAGAGGGGAAGGTGCAGTGGTTGATGGGATCCTGAAACAGCAAAGGGAGGAGGCAGCGCTCGCCTCCTAGAGACAAGATCAAAGGGGCCAGTCTGAGACAGAGCCCAGGCAGGGCCATTGCCCCAGCACTCTGGATTTTATTTACAAAAAAAAAACACAAAACAATTGGAGGGGGCTGAGCAGCAGGGAGTGCAGTTCTCCCTACAGAACAGGAACAAGTGGGTTAAAAACAGAAGGGATGGGGCTAGAACTTGAACTCTTTGTACTTCTTGCCACCCCCACGCGTGTCCTGGGGCTGTGCTTTCCGCTTCTTCTGCTGCAGGGGGGGCGGGGAGGGAAGAAAGAGAGAGAGAGAAAAAGTTCAGCCAGCAGGGGATCATAACCCCCTCCCTGACCCAGTCTGTCCCCACATCCTGGGGCTGGACAGGAGCTATGGCACCCCCTAGAGGGGACAGGCTCTGTATCCCATTCACTGACCCTGAGCCAATCAATCCCCCTACCCTGTGGGGCCAGATAGGAGCTGGCACCCCATAGAGGGTTCAACCCCATATCCCACCCCAAACCCCTTCCCACAGCCCTCACCTTCTGCTTAGCTGCATGCTCAGCCACCATGTCACTGAAGTCCTCCTTCTCCACCTGGGCCTGCTGCTCCCGCACGTGCTCTTCGTACTTCTGGGTCATGGCCATCGGGTCAAGCTCCAACTCCTCAGGAGCCAGCGCCACCTCCACTCCCTGGATTTCTGGCACTGGCCCCTTCCGGCTCATCACCTGCAGGTGAAGGGAAGGGTGAGACGCCAGCACTATGGATGGGAGGGGGAGCCCCTGCCCCCCAGGGAACAGCAGCCAGGGGCCAAGCTAGCCCGGTTTATCTTAGGGGGGGGGGGGGGGCCCGACAACGGACGGACACACAATCACACAATCTCTCCCAGCTGAGCATTTAGTATTCTCACCTCAAATGCCCAGGGTTCCCACAGAAACACCTAGACCCTGCGTGGCTCACAGCCACCATGAGATCCTGCGGGCAGTGAGTCCCACAGGCCAACTGCAGTGGGGAAGGCCAGGGCCTTGCACTTGAACTGAGCTTGGGTGGTCTCACTGAATAACCCTTTGTTTGGGGGATGATGAGACAGGCCTAACCACTCCCCTGAGAGCAGCCCCTGAACCCCATTCCTCTGCTCCTGTTGGGCCCATCCTCTACCTCTCCCCAGCCACATGTTCCTTCCAGCCCCCCAACAGCAGCACCTGACCAAGCCATTCTAAACCAGGCATTCGAATCCCAGCCCCGAGCCGTTCTCTGCTCAGAAGCAGAGGACTGTCTAGGCCCGAATGCCAGCCCACCTCCATTTTGGATAGGGTGCCCTGAATGGCTCGCTGCATCCAGGAGTCCCAAGTTCAGTTCTAGCCTGGCCCTTCAGCAGCAAAGGGCCACCTTTTGCCCTCCATGCTGCTCAACCCCTTTCCATAGCCATCCAGCTGAGTCCTGCCCCTTTCCCTGCACCATAGCTTTCCAGCTCCCTCTGCTCCAATGCTGCCCGCCCCCCCCCAGTACCCGATTCCCTGCCCAGCTGGCCCTCTCCCTGCTCTAGATCACTAGTGAACACAGAACAGTGGTTATGCCAAGGACGAGCAGCCCCATCCCACTGCTGGGAAGCCTTGTCACCACAACTGCTCCAGGGGCCCAGAGAACATAGCTGGGTTCCGGAAGTACAGGCCCCCATCCTGCCAAGCCGTTGGTTCTGGTCCCATAGCTCACCCGGCTGGCTGGCCTGTGTCACTCACCGTGGACATGTCATAGATGTGAGTGGAACCCATCATAGCGCCCCCAACTGTGGCTGTTCGCTTCTCTGGCAGCACTGTGAAGAGCTGGGGCGTCTCGCTGCTGTGGGTAAAGGGGGGGCAGAGACAAGATCAGCACAACAGGCCATGAGTGCCAGGGGGACAGAAATGCAGCTACCTCTGGGGTGGAATGTTTGGTAGCCAGACAGCAGTTTGGGACAAGAAGTGGAAAAGAGAGTGTCTGACCCTAATGAAACAGCAGGAGGGATTTGGGAAGGAGAATGGAAACAGCAGGGCTGAGACTGGGCCAAGAGAGCAGTGCTAAGAGGCCCAACTGGGAAAGTAAGTGACTGAGAGCCCTCCAAAATAATAGCATCACCAATAGCACCCTACCCCACTCCCTGCAGTACAGCACCCCCTAGTGCCACATGGGAGCATTAGGGCCAGCACAGACTGCACAGGACGATGCCCCCTAGGGTTCCATGGGATTCTCCCTGAGTCCTGCTCACCCCCGCTGTCTCTGGGGGATTGGAGTGGCCCAAGCAAGGCAGAGGCCTGACTTACCCATCCATGGCCTCCTCTATCTTCTTCTTCCTCAGCTCAATGAGCTCGGGAGTCTCCATGCCGGCAGGGACAGAGGAGAAGCCGCCTGGCGTGATCAGGCCACTGAGGAGAAGAGCAAATGGTTAGAGACAGCAACTGGGCCACATGGCCTGGCTGGAATGGAGGATCCCCCACATGGCCCTCACTGACCATGCCCCCACCTGCCACAACCCCATGGCAGCCCCCACCCCGGATAGGCATCGACCTGTCAGCTGGGGTGATGAAGCCCGTCTCATCTGGCTTCTCCTCATCACTCTCCTCCTCCTCTTCCTCCTCTGAGGATTCCTCGTCTGATGGCTCCAGCTCCCCCCAGGGTGTCCGGTCGATTTCCTCCTCTTCTGCCTTGGTCTGAAATGAGGGGAGATGGGTTGGACAGAGGAAGGTGTGGGAACGAGGGGCCTCTCCCCACTGGAGGGTGCTGCTCCAATTCAGCTGCCTAGCAGGCAGACAGGCTGGCTCAGAGGAGTAGGGAATGGGCTTTCCTCCTCTAGGGGGCACCATTCCAGCCCCAGTACAAGTAGG
Organism: Chelonia mydas; assembly: GCF_015237465.2. Lineage (NCBI taxonomy): Eukaryota > Metazoa > Chordata > Testudines > Cheloniidae > Chelonia > Chelonia mydas. The sequence goes on from NC_057853.1 coordinate 29,150,363, forward strand.
AACAGGGGGTTCAGTCTCCAAGGTTCAGGGATCCAATCTTTTCCCCAGCACCAGCCTTGCTGCCCCCTTGCTCTGCCTCAGCTCATCAACCCCACTGAGGAGCACAGTTCCAGGGGTCCTACTGACACCCAGTGGGGAGATAATGGGTCAGTGCAGGCTGTGCATTCGTCTTGGTTCCCACCACCCTGGAAGAGCCCCAGCCTGGTTGGCAGTACCAAAGAGGGGGAATGCCAGCCAGTGGGTGGCCCCTAGCTCATCCCACTGCACCTAGAAAGCTACAGGAGTGGCATGTGACCCCAATCCCCCAGGCAATGGCTATTCCCACCCCCGACACAGTCTCTCCAGGGCCGTGATCACTTGGCTACCTACCTGGAACTCAGAAGCATTGGTCCCAAAGACGTCTCCATACAGGGGCTTCCCAGTCTCATCAACAGGAGGCTTCCCCCAGCCCCCGGCATGGTACCCGAACGAGCAGCCCTGGGACAAGAGGAAAGAGTTATTCAGGCTCCAGAGGACAGTGGAGTCCAGTGGGTTAGAGCAGGGGGCGACTGGAAGCCAGGACTCCTGGGCTCTGGTCCTGGCCCAGCCACTGACTCTGGCTAAGTCACCTCCCATCTGTGGGCCTTAATCTTCCAGCTGGGAAGCTGGGCCAGTGCTCCTCCCACCCCTTGTCAGCGCGCTGGGTTCTAGGTAGAAGGGGTAGATTCCACCCCGGGATGGTTAATGCAGGTCTCTGGATGGTGCAAGTGGGGCAGGGGGAAGAAGAGCGTATAACCACGTGGAGTATGGAAACACAGGAACAAGGAGAATCATGGAGTGCCAGATGAAAATGATGGGGCGGGGGGGGCAGCATCTCAGGAGTGGGAAGCAGGAAAGAGGCCATTGCTTCAGCTTGGTCTTTGCTAGGAAAAGGGGAGTCTCAGGGATAGAGTCACACTGCATTGGCAGGCTGAGCTTTTGGGGGAGCCCAGTGCCTCAGCTGCACTAGTACTGCCCCGAGTTAAGAGTCCCCTTTTCCCCCTAGTGAAAAGGGCCAAACAGGGAGGGGCTTCTTGGAGTGGGACCACTCCAACAGACACCCCGGCACCAGTGACAGTGCCATAGGCCATTCGAGAGCCCCGCAGACACTCAAAGAGCACATGCTGGGGCAAGAGAACATTCCTCAGCGCCCTGTAGGACAGACACAGCCACTCACCTCTGGGATGGGTGAATTGAGGCCCGGGATCTTCAGGTTAGGGTAGGAGGGGGGTGGGCCATAGCGCTGCATGGCAATCAGCCATGGGGGTGGCACTTTGTGGGCATTCTGGAACCAGGAGAGACATGGCATTAGCCAATAGGACAGGCTTGCTTGCCCAGCCCTGGCTAACCAGCCCCCAGGACCATCAGCAAGGAAGTCCCAGGAGGGTACCAAAAAACTCATCTCTCACACAGGCATCCCTCAGTCCCAACCTACAGCCCCCTGCTACCTGCCTCCCCACCACCATAGCTCAGCCAGTGCCCTGCAATCCCACCCTACAGCTGCTCTTCTGTTCTAGCCCTGAGGTACCCAGCCATGTAGTGGCCATGACTAGCTGCCTCCCGAAGGCTGGCTGTAGGATCAGCAGATGAGGGTCACACCAGCTACCCCCTCCGACAGTCAGCTTCCAAGAGCACTTACCGGGCCAACGGGCATCCCCAAGGCAATACGCAGTTCATCTGACAGGTCCCCCGGCTTCTTCTCTTTCAACCGCGTCTCAAACTCCTTGCCCTGGTGAAGAGGGGAATCTTGGGGTCAGAGCAAATCATGAGAAGGTGCCCTAATGCTAGTGGGCTGATCACTGCCCAGCACCCAGCTGGGGGGAAGAGGCTCCAGCAATCAGAAATCCAGGGTCAGAGAGAGCCAGGCCAGGATGGGTTTTCCTTCCCAGCCCACAATCCCCAGCTGTCTGCCAGAGATTAAGACTGTCCCCCTGAGTCGCAGCATGGGGCACGCCCTGGGCACAGACCCCAGCCAGAGCCACTGCCCCATCTTAGGGGGTCCTGTAGGGACAGGGCTTCCCCTGGCCCTACACCCACCTCATAGTAGAGGTCTCCATGGATGGTGAGCTTGGGCTTGGTCTGCCACTTGAAGAAGGCGTCATGCAGCTTCTGGTAGTCAATGTCGATCTTGCCCATCTTGGGGCGAACCTTCTCCCGCATCTTTGACTTCATTGTCTTCTGCTCCTCCTGGGGGGGGGTGGGAGAAAGGAGAGGGTGAGCACACCTCAGCCATGCCACGGGCCCCTTCCAGCTGTAGGGACACACAGTGCCACCAGACACAGCCTCCTGCCACCCCCTGCAGGGCCTAGGATGCAAACCCATCTCCAGGAGGCAGACCTGACCTACCAACAAGCGGGGCGGGGCGTGTGTGTGTGTGGGTGGACGAGAAATATGACAATGGATAACGGGACCAAGTCTTGCAATCATCCCAGGCAGGGAAATGTAGCACCAGCCCCCTGGTGCTACACCACCAAGTCACCACACAGCAACTGAGATCAGAGAGGGAGCTGAGAGTAGGGACTGTTTATATAGGGATCCCTCGACTGGCACCGAGATGCAGAGTGGGTACCTTTTCCTGCAGCGCCTCTCGCATCTCCTGGATGCCTGTGCGCTTGATGAAGTCAGGCAGCTCGAAAGGCGGCTTCTCAATGCCCCGCTTGCCCTGCAAGTACTTGCGCTTGAAGCACCAGTGCCGGGGCACAGGCACCGAGTTGCGGGTGGCCTTGAGGTGAACCAGCAGCTTGGGGTCCTGGGCGGTCACATCATGCATCTCCACCACGTCCGGACGCGCCACAAGCTGGGGACAGGACAGCAGAGGCTTAACCCTCCAAGTGCCCTCCCATTATCCCTACCCCAGACCATCAGCTTAACTTTTAGAGCACCAGAACCTTCTCTCTTCCCTCCCCGCATTCCCAGCGACCGCATCAGATTCCCCCTGCTCCATCAGCCCCAGCCCAGCCAGACAGCAGAGGCCGAAGGGTCCCAACAGGACCCGAGGCAAGTTCATCCTGGGAGATCCCTTGCTGGTACCATGTCCCCAGCGAGAAAAAGCATGGCCCAACACCCAGCTGGGTCAGTTTCACTCTTGCTGCTTAAATAGTGCCAACCCAACTGGCCAAGCTGGGCCATCAGCCCAGAGGGCACCAACCCCAATGCAGAGTCCCCTGAACCGGGGTTCAGCCCCATCCCTCCCCACAGTGTCTTGAGCAGAGCCAGCTCTGTTCCACAGAGGGTGCCCCTTCAGAGAAGCTGTGACACCCACATGGCGCTGAGGTGACTGACCATCTCACCTGTTTGAGCTCTGCCACCGTGAAACGATTCATACGTCTCAGCTTCTTCTTAGACAGTTTGGGGGCCTCAGGTTTCTTCTCCTAGACCCAAAAAAGCAGCATAATAGGCCCGGCTCATCCAGCGCGAGTCCCCCACACCATTTCCACCATATCAGACCCATGGACCCAGTACCCCTCCCTCCCCCACACACTAATACTGGCCAATGCAAGATGCAGATGAAGGATCTCCCACTCCCAATAAAGCACCTCCCTGCAGCACTAGCCCAGCTTTGTAGCCCCAGGGCCATGACACCAACTGGGGTCAGTGCAGATGCCAGCTTAATTGATCCCTAGCAATACCTGCCCCAAGTCTCTCCTGAGCTCTGGGCCATTGTGGTGCCAGGAAGTTCCACTGGCCACCTGCCTGGCCCCACCCCTAGCCCACCTGTTCATCATCAGAACTGTCATCATCGCTGCCCTTCCGGTCCTCCTCGAAGCCCTTCTTCTTGGGTGCAGCTGCGCTCTCTGGCTTGTCTGCCTTGTCAGGTTCCTTCTCTTTATCTTTCTTTACATCATCCGTCAGCTGTGGAGGCAAGGGAAAGTGAGAAGGGGCCGAGGCTGGAGACTCCATCCCCAGGGAGGGGACACTGACTGGACGGGGATTTAAGCAGGAGCACATGAGCTTGAGCAATTGTCCCCCAAGGAGCAGCTGGGAGCCCCACAGCGATAGAGGCACAAGACTTGGGGGGGGGGGGGGGGGGACGACAGAGTGAAGAAGGCTCCTTTCCCATCTCCTCAGAGGAGCTAGCAGGACCCCAAAGGGAGCAGATGGGCGAATACAGGCCATGTGGGGGTGCTCCTGCCCTGGGGGATGAAGATCTCCAAGCCAGGCCCTTAAGGAAGAGGAGGGACTTCTGAACTATGGAAGGGAAGGTTCCCCTCCTCTCACCACCAGGTCTCCCCTCCCGCCTAGCCAGGGATCAGCCAAGGCTCCCAACTCAGCAGCAGACGCAAGAACCCTGCTTGTGCCCACTCCCAGGCTGCAGGGAACATGATGCTGGAGGGCAGACACCGATCTGTATCCTGATGAGGCAGGAAGCACTGCCCCCAGAGTCATGGCAGATGGAGCTTGCAGCCACTTCCCCTGCCCCATTGCAAACAGATCACCACAGGATTTGGGGCTCAGTGCAGCCTGTGAGTCTCCCCTTGCCCCACTGAAGAGAGGGGTTTAAAAGAGCTGGGGATAGAACTCAGGTGTCCCGACTTCCAGCCCCACTGTTCTAACCACTAGATCCCACTGCCCCCCCAGGAGTCCTGGCACCCTTCTATGATATAACCACTAGACCCCACTCCTCGGTCAGATGCCAGGACTTTAACCACTAGAGGCTCCTTTACCTGTGTAGCGCCAAAAACCCAGGACTGCACCCTGAGCCTGGCTCACCTTGAAGGCATCGAAGATCCTCTTGAAGAAGATGAAGTTGGGGTCATAGATCTCCGGCTCCTCAGTGACATACTCAATCTCCACCACTGACTCGCTGTCTTTGGGCTCAGTGCGTGGAGATTCCTTCTCCCCTTTGCCCTCTGCTGCCACACGTGCCTTCTTCTTCTTCTTCCGGTTACGGCGCTTACGGTTCCTCTGCCGACAGAAGTGTATTAATACCTACAGATCCCTCCCCTGGTGCTCAGATGCAGCCACCTCTGGGGTGGAGCAGGGGGGCTGTTTATACAGGGAACTCTCCCCAGTGCCGAGATGCAGTCACACTTCATCCTGTAAGTGGCAGCTCTTCAACTGCACATGACATGGCTGCACCATATATGGCAGACATGAAGAAGAATTCTGGAGGAGGAACTTTATGGTGACGGCATGAAATGATTCTGACAATCATCCTGCAGGATGCTGGGCTTGGCACAGCAGCTCTCATGAGGCTAAAGCCTCAGCTTTACGTGGCAGTTCCCAGCTGCTGTGAAGGGTTTTCAACCTAAAGCCCCCTGAATGCAAAGGGAAAGATCTCCCACCTCCTTTCACTCCTAGCATCCCTGTTGCAGGGAGTGGTAAGTTTCACATGCCGCTCAGTGAATTTCACTCCCATCCCTCCCCACACTGGCAGCTAGGGAAGATTCAAAGGCCTTAATTGGAAACATGGTTCATAGGAATCTATTACATTCCAAGCCAATGTTTTCAGCCTCAGCATCAAGGCCTGTGCTCAGCTGATGCAGTCACTTTAAATCTACCTGTCGCTAGCCAGGCTGAGGTTAAACTAGTGCAGGGGTTCTCAAACTGGGGGTCGCGAGCTGTCAGCCTCCACCCCAAACCCTGTTTTGCCTCCAGCGTTTATAACGGTGTTAAATATATCTTAAAAGTGTTTTTAATTTATAAGGGGGGGGGGGTGTGTCACACTCAGAGGCTTGCTGTGTGAAAGGTGTCACCAGTAAATAAATTTGAGAACCACTGGACTAGGGGGGGAGTGCCCATCTCAGCATCTAACAGAGCTCTCTGCTTCTGAAGCTAGACAAGCCTCATTCAACAGAAGGGAAACCAAAGCACAGAGAGATGAAGGGGTTGACCAGACCTTACACAGCAAGCCAATGACAGACTAGGAATAGAACCCAGGAGTCCAGACTCCCCTGCTCTCCTCCCAGAAGTGAGGAGAGAACCCAGGAGTCCTGGCTCCCAGCTTCCCCCCTCTAAGCCACTTGACATGCTGGAGCTGGGGACTAAAGTGAGGCAGGCAGCCTGCTCACCTCTTTCTTTGATAGAGCCATGTCTTCCTCTGTCTCGGAAGCAGAGATACTGATCAATGCCTTCAAATCTGTCTCCATATCATCATCTGCTGAAATACAGTGAGATCAGCAAGGTGTGTGGGGGTCAGACACACTGCAGCAAGCTCTGGGGGAAGAGAAGGAAGGGACAGCCCTGCCAACCCCTCAGAACTGCATGCTGGGAGCAGGAGTGACCAACCACATTACAAGGGAGGCCAATTCTCCTGCACCCCCCTTAGACACATGCCAACCAGCCCCCATTTGTCACAGTGCAAGAGTTGGCTTAGTGGGGGGTGCAGCATATAGAAGGAACACAACCCAGGTGGGTTAGTTGCCTCTGCTTTGTGGGGAGCATTACCAAGGGACAGGAGATGGTCTCCCTAGGAGGCACCTGCCAATCCTGTCTTCTGGGGTATGGACACTGCAGAGAAGGGTTAATACTGAGGTGCGCCTGAAAGGCAGGATTCCACCTGCCTTCAGACAGCACCAAGCTCTTGGGTAAGTCCCAACAGCAGCTACCAATGCCAGGGCACAACTGAAAAACAGGGCAGGAGAAGCAAGAGGCTTGAGAATGATGAGGGCACAGATCACTGGCATGCAATTCCAGGCTCTAACCTCTAGGCTCCATTCCCACATGAGCCAGTAGTACAATCCAGGAGTCCTGACTCCCAGTCCCCCACCAGCTCTAACACATTAGACTCTCCTCCCAACCCAGAGCTGGGGATAGAACCCAGGTGTCCGTCCTGACCCTCCAGAGCTCCCGCCCTTGCTCCCTACAGCACCTCCTGCTGGGAGAGGCCAGGGCTCCGCCTTCAGCCAGAGCTCCTGCCCCAAACCACACAGGAAGAATGGAAGGAGCCTGTTACCTGTGGTGCCAGGCACAGTTATGAGCTCCTCCTGCCGGATCTCCTTGAGTTGCAGGATCTTCTCCAGGGCCTGAGGGATCTTGGGGCCAACAGTGGAATCGTCTGTCTACAAACAGAGGCGATCACTAAGCAGGGGGATGCACCACAACAGGACCCACAGGCTGGCTTGGACAGGAACAACCCAGGAGTCCTGGCTCCTAACACCCCGCCCAGACCCCATTCCCTCCCAGAGCCAGGTATAGAACCCACCCTGTGTGAGTGGATATCAATTCTTCTCTTTACCTCCAACACGTCACAGAAAACTGCCCATCTGCAACAGGCCACCCTCCAGCCACCACCTTCTGTATCCTTACCTCTCGGCCTTCTTCCCCAGGAGGCGGTGGTGGCCCCCGCGGCCTTGGGCCAGGGGGACCAATAGGAACTCCAGGCAGTGGGGGTCCTACAGGGGCACTACCTAGATGGACAGGAGAGACACACACAAAAGGGGTGAGTCCCCATAAGGAACTGATCTGAAGTAACCAGCCCCCTGCTGCTTCCTGACACCTGCTTCCAAAGCAGGGGCAGCATCCAGGGCCTAGATCAGAGCCTGCTAGAGGCAAAATCCCCAACTGTGGTATGGAATCTGGGGTAATAATCTCACCTCGTGGCACCATTGGGGGCCTTGGTCCTATGGGTCTGACAGGCCCCACATCCAGAGGGGGTCTGGGCACCGGGGGGGCCAGCTTGGCCATCTCTTTCTGTCTCTCCTGTTCTAGTAAGACTGCAGCCTGAGAGAAGGAAAACACATGCAGAGGTCACTGATAGGTGGGAGCTGAAGATCAGCAGCCCTCCCCCTCAGCCTTCCCCACAGGATGTCTGAAGGTTATTGGGGGAGACTGTAGGCTGAAAAAGGGGACACCAGGCTGGGTGGGCCCCCTTGTTTCTGGAGGGGCCCACTGAGTGGGGTACCAGTGCAGACAGGGGAGACATATGGCACCGGTAAGCAGCAACCTCGCCAGTTAGTCCACCCACCCACGTCCCAGCCCCGAATGCCCAGTGCGATGCCGCTGCATGGGGCTTTAACCACGTCTGCTGCTCCAGCAATTCCTGCTCCTTCAGCTTCTCCCTGAATGAGTGCTCCCCCTGCAAGGAGTGAGCGGGAGGGCAAAGTGCTGGGAACCAGCTGTGAGCAAGTGGCACCCATCCCCTGCCTGCTCAGGGCTTTGGGAAGGGACCAGCAGGAGAGGCAACAATCTGGGAACGGGTCAGCAGTGGCGTGCAGAACTTTTTGTTTTTTTGGGAGTGGCTGGGGGGGCAGACAGGGAGCTGAATGGATCGCAGCATCTGTTCTCTGCCAGAACAGGACAGCAATTGGGTCCAATTCAGTTCAATATTAGAGAGGAGAGAGCAGCGTCTCTTCTGCAACTTGAGGAGGGAAGGAACCGGATCAGGCTCCTTCAGGCCCCGATGCAACATACAGACCCCACTGCTCTGCTACCTGGTCAGTTTCACCCATGTCCCTCTCCCTATTCCCTGGCTATGGGCAGACAGAACAGATTGCACAAGCTAGAATTTGAAGGCGAACTTTCCCTCACCCAGCGTTGAGAAATAGCTGCCACCAAAGTGGGGCACAGGGCTATATATACAGGGATCCTTCACCTAGTGCTGAGATGTGGCCACCTCTGGGGTGGGGCACAGGGGCTGCTCAGCATTAGCACTTCACAATAGTTTATGGCAGGATGTGAAGAATCATATACGCACCTAACACTGCACTTGGGAAGGAGGGATTTGAGGAGGCCAAATGGCCAGGACCCCAGGATTAAAAAGCCGAGACTCTTGGCAAACAAAGTGGTTGCATCTTCATTATATGTCATCTGGCAGATATCCTGCAGCACAGGGCTAACCACACTGGGGCATTCGGGTCAGCACTCACTGCCAGGGGAGAGTGCCCCTATAGATCCCTGCAGCATAGCACCTCCTCACACCACATAGGGGGCACTGGGGTCAGCACTGACAGGCAGGGAAGAGCACAAAGACTGAGCCCCGACAGCACAGCACCCCTTAGTGCCACCCTGAGGCCAGCACTGAGGGAGAGCACCTCTGCCCTGCTGCCTGCAACACAGCCCTTACCTGCTTAGCCCTCTCTTCCTGCTGCATTAGCATGGCTGCCTGCTGCTGCGCCAGCTTCAGACGATCTTCCTCTGACAGAGCCGAGGGGTCCACGCTCTGCATGCGGAGGGGGGGGCCCATGCCTGGGGGCGGCGGAGGGGGCCCCACGCCCATGGGGAAGTTGAGACTGATGCCAGGGGGAGGAGGAGGGGGTGGCGGGGGCTGCATGGGTGGCATCCCCATGGGGGGAGGGGGCAAGGGGATCCCAGGGAGCTGTGAATGAGAGAAAAGATGACAAGGACCAGCACAGAGTGTGCAGGATCACAAAGCAATTCATAGATTATTTATACCAAGATCCATTGCCCAGCACTGAGATGCTGTGTCCCACCGCAGAGGCAGCAGTAACAGCCCAGGAGCCACAAAGCAATGCTGAGCATGCTCAGCATAGGAAGAGGAGGCGGCTCCTGGATCCCAGACACAGTTGGAGGGACTTCGGAAGGTAGAACAGCACTGTTCTTCAGGATGCTGGGGTTAGCAATAGCTCCTGGCAGGAAGTACCAACAGATGTCAGTCACCCTGAGAAGCTGCACAGCAGCTGTTGCATAGGAGAGCTACGGCAGGGCAGTCAGCCCCTGTGACCTAGCCAGGCCAGGATTCCTCCTCTCCATATCCCCGTCACTTACCTGTCCAGGTATCGGGGGTGGGGTGGGCTTGTCACCATCATCTCCCCTAAGAGACGGCCTGCTCAGCACGATGCCAGTCTGCGGAAGGAAGACACAGTAAATGCAGCTGCAAAGCAGGTGAAAGCCTATCCACTGGGGAGCCTCTCTCTCAGACTCCCACTGACTTGTGCTGGGTCAGGAGAGGAACTCCAGGCTCTGGGGAGGCCAATACACCACCATGGCAAGGAAAGATAGTAGTGTGGAGCTCTCTAAGCAAGATGGAGCCTGCGGGCGCTGCACATACACCCCCACAACACAGAATACCAGAGTCTCCATAGCCAAGACAGAAAGCAGGATGGGGATACTGATGCCCACAGAGCATGTGGCTCAGAGAGGGGATAGAAGTAAGGCCACCCCCGGCAGCCCACACACTAGCTTCATCCCCGCAGGCTGCACTATAATTGCCCTAATTACTATGAACACGAGCAGACATACTGCAAAGGTGAGGCCTCAACAGAACACTTGCCATTAACCCTCTGCTGTTGGGCAGGTGGGTGGGCTGGCTAGTCAGACCCCGCTGTCTTTTGGGACAGGAAGGAATACAGGAGCCCAGATGAAACCTCAATGACCCTCACTAGGACAGAGCTCCTTGTTGGCACCCAAACAGCGCTGGCTACGTCACTGGTGCCCCCAACTCCTACCCAACATGGCAGCAGCAACCACATGTTCCAGTCTTAAGATAAAGATCACAAGTTTCCTTCCACAGGTCGCTAGCACCCAAGATGGTTCAATCAGGTGATTGTCACAACCCAGCTTACTGTTCATGCCGAGTGGTACCCCTTGGGCCCCTGTTAACCTAGTATCTGAGCGCCTCCCAGTTGTTAATTTGTTTATCCTTACAGGTATGGCAGCACTATTATCCCCATTATACAGATGCCAAACTGACGCCTAAAGAGGCTGGGTGACTCACCCAAGATTTGCTGGGAAATCTGTGGCAGAGCAGGGACTAGAACCCAGATCTCCCTAGTCCCAGCTAGTACCCTAACCACTACAGCAGCCTTCATCTTCTAACACTGCTCATTTACTCTAACACCAGTGAATCCAGGCTGAGAGCCTCCTGGCTCCTAGTCAATGTCACTAAACCCAAGACTGTTGAGTGCCATTACTGCTCACACTGTGTAGTTGGCATGGTGCGCATGTGGCTATGGGGGCGTAAAGGTGGGAGCTCTCTACGTGCCCCCATGCATGTTTGGGGTGTGACACTACAGTACATGCCAAGCAGTAAGGTCTCCCACTGCGGGTTGCCAGCCCCAGGTTTGGGCCTCCATACGGATCCCTTTCATATAGAGGAGTTGGGATGTGGGTGCCAAGCAGGGGTGAAAGTAACTTAAGGGACTTACCAGTACTCAGGACTGCCGGGGTCCTGAGCAAGGTTGAGGTGGGAGGGGCAGCTCAACCAGAAGGGGCAAGGCTGGGGCCAGACTCCCCCAGCCAGCCCTTCAGCAGCAATTTAAATGGCCCAGGGCTCCCAGCCGGCGCTGCCTCTACTGCAGCAGCAACCGAAGCCCTGGGCCCTTTAAATTACTGCCAGAGCCCCGGAGTAGAGGCAGTGACTTAAAGGGCCCAGGGCTCCAGCCGCATGGTAGCAGTAGCAGCAGCCAGGAGCCCCAGGCCCTTTTAAATGGCCATGCCCCGGGGAAGCTACCCCTTTTGGCCCCCCTCATCAGCGGCCCTGCCGGTATGGTCGGCTGTGTACCGGCTCTTACTGGTACGCAGTTGCGAACCGTACCGGCCTACTTCCACTTCTGGTGCCAGGGCTCAAGCTTGGTGCACTGGGGCGGCTGTTTCTGATGGCAGAGCAAGTCCCTCGCCCCATGTGAGTAGCCCGTGTTTGGTGGTGTGCGCGCACGGGAGAGAGGTTATTCCTCACCTGCAGCGTGTATGTCTGCAGCCTCTCCACCAGCTCCTCACGGCTGCCTGGAAAACACAGGTGAAGGATGAGCGCTCACAGACCAACACCGACGCTGAGCCACCACCCGCTGCCTTTCCCCACCCTAGGGCTCCCCCACCCCTCGCAGCCCAGTAGGCTCCCGTCCGCCCCTAAACCTACCCCACGTCTCTGGGCTGCCCGGGAAACGCGGCACGGAGCCCGCCTCCCTCCCGCCCCCCATACTGCCCCAGCACGCCCACCGCAGTGGGGCTTCCCGCCCCCCGGGCCCCAGACGCCCCCTGGCAGGCGCCACCCCCACTCCCATCACCCCAGCAGCTCCCACCCCCTCTCCTAGGTAGGGTTCCCCGCCCACAGCGGGGCTCACCCCCCCCCCCCCCCCGCATGGGCCCCGGATGCCCCTGGAGGGAGCCGCCGCCGCCCCAGTTCCCCCCCGGTCCGGCCTCCACCTTGCACCGGGGCCCCGATCTCGGCCAACTTCGCTTGCAGCTCGGCGGGCGCCCAGGCCCCGTAGGCCGGCAGCGGCAGCTCCCCCTTCGGCGGCTCTGGGTGCTCGGTCGCCATCTTCCCGCCAGCTCCGACCCTGAACAGCCGCCGTAGGCACCGCCCCTACGCAAGCACGCGGCGGGCGGCGCGCAGCCTTCTGGGTGTTGTAGTCCTGGGAACTTCCCCAGTAGGGCAACGTCAGCGCGCATGTAATGAAGCGACCAGTAAGGAAACAAGGTACCGCGCTGTCCACTGGGAGTTGTAGTTCTGAGGCATGCAGGCGCTGACCCCCTCCTGTAGCTTTGCTTGCTGGGAATTGTGGTTCTGAAGGGCTGGAGAGGCCAGCGCGGGACTGGTCGAGGCTTAAGGAAGAAGCCTGTGAATTAAGAACTGTAACATCCAGTGGGTGGGAAAACTGCTAGATCTAAATACTGCCTAGTGTAATAAGGTTTAAGATTTAGCTTGTGCCCTTATCTTTTATTTTCTTTGGTAACTAGCTCTGACCCCTTACATCTACCACTTTGCCAACAGCATCACAGTGTAAGAGGGAGCCCAGGGGACTCAGCAGTCCCACAGTTCAGATTGCACCCCAGGAACCGCAACACGCCTACACATCAGTGGAGCGCCTCTGCCACACAAGGAAGCGACCAAGGAAGAGCAAAGAGGACATGTTTCAGGGTTGCTCCAATCATCAGGCTGAAAAACAAGAACACAGGGCACGGAGAGAGACTTTAAAAGAAAATTATAAAATAGACAGGCAGGACAGAAAGGAGAGCCAGGAGCAAATTGTAATGGGCCAGGAGTGGATGAGAAAAGTGATGGAGGAGCAAACGGAGTTGTTGAAGTCCCTAATCATGCTGCAGGCAGAATTCATGTGTGCTCGGCAGCTCCTGCAGCCAATACAGAACTGCTTTCCATGCCCTCCCCAAATTCCTCCCACACATTCCTTGTAACTTCCTGGCCCGTCTCAGTACCCCTTCACTCTACCCCGTCGGACAGTTTCCAGAATGATAGCTGGACTTACACACAGCTATAAGAGCCTACACTGCCCTTCATTGTTATCTCCCTTCTCACGAAGCCTTTTGTGTGTGTTGTTAATTGGTATTTAATAAAAACATACTCTCTGAAAGATAACCAATCTTTATTTGTCTGCTACACATGGTGGTTGCTGCCAGAATTAATACACAGTTAATTATTTGCTGAGAACAAATCACGGTCAGGAATAATCAAAGTTTTCATGCATGGCGGCAAGTTAGCAAAGCATGGCAGAGTGCTGTATAGAAAGACATCTTTCTGGATGCTTACTGGAGCTCATTGTCAAAATGGTGCCTTAAAGCCTCCCTGATTCAAATAGCACCCCCCACCCTTGTATCCTCCTAATAGCCCTGGTGTCTGGCTGCTCAAAATCAGCCTCTGTGTTCCACCCTGGGGAAAACTTTTAACCTTAGCCTCACAAATATTATGGAGCACGCAGCAGGCTGCTGTGACCATGGGAATATTTTCCTCATTTAGGTCTAACCTGCCATAAAGGCAGCGCCAGCATGCTTTTAATCTGCCAAAGGCACATTCTATGGTCATTCTGCACCTGCTCAGCCCATTGCTGAAGCGCTCCTTGCTGCTGTCCAGGTTATCTGTGTAAAGCTTCATGAGCTGTGGGAGTAAGGCATACACAGGATCTCCCAGGATCACTATGGGCATTTCAACATCCCCCATTGGAATCTTTTGATCTGGAAAAAAAGTCCCTAGTTGCAGCTTTCTGTACAGGCCAGTGTTCCTGAAGATGTGTGCATTAATTTCAATGAAATGGCCATGGTGATCCACAAGTACCTGAAATACCGTAGAGAAGTATCCCATTCTATTGATGTACTCCATTGCAAAATGATCCAGGGCCAAAATTGGGATATGCATACCATCTATCACCCTGCCCCAGTTAGGGAATCCCATTGGCTCAAAGCCATCCACTATTTCCCGCACATTGCCAAGAGTCACAGTCCTCTGTAGCTGGATGTGATTAATGGCCCCTGCACACTTGCGTTAAAGCAGCCCCAGCGGTGGACTTCCCAACTCCAAACTGATTCCCGACTGACCAGTAGCAGTCTGGAGTTGCCAGGTTCCACGCAGCGATCACCACATGCTTTTCCACAGAGAGGGCAGCTCTCATCTTGATGTTCTTGCACCACAGTGCTGGGGCGAGCTCTTCACACAGTTTCAGGAAGGTGGCTTTGCACATCTGAAAGTTCTGAAGCCACTGGTCATCCCAGACCTGCATAACGATGTGATCCCACCACTCAGTTCTTGTTTCCTGAGCCCAAAAGTGATGGTCCACCATGTGCAGCTGCCTCCGTGAATGCCAAAAGTAATCCAGTGTTGTTGTTTGTTTGTTGTTTCTTTCCATAGCACACAGCAGATCAGGCACCTCTGATTCCTGTTCAGATTGGGAGCTCATGATATACTGCATGACCATCCACAATGTGTTCATAACAATGACCACAACAATAGAGAGCAGTTCAGGATCCATCCATTCAGACGGAGATGGTGGGTGCACAGAAAACATGGACCCTTGAAAAATGCCACAAAACACAGTCGAAAGCCCATGGAATGATAGGATGGAAAAAACTGCATCATGGGACGTTGAGCCCGCACCCAGGATTAAGGCTACGTTTTAGTCATGGTTATTTTTAGTAAAAGTCATGGACAGGTCACGGGCAGTAAACAAAAATTAATGGCCCATGACCTCTTCATAACTTTTACTATATACCCCTGACTAAAAGTTGGGGAGAGCAGCTCCAGGGGGCAGCCTGGGGGGTGCCATGGGTGCTGGAGGGGTGGCCCGGGGGATGCCGTGGGTGCTGGAGGGAGACCCAGGGGGCACTGCAGGTACTGGGGGGGGAGCCCAGGGGCGCCACGGGTGCTGGGGTGGGGGGTTGGTGGGGCTGGGGCAGGTTCCATACCCCGCTCCTGGGAAGCCCCGACCTCCAGCTCCTAGCTCCACATGCTGCCTCCATTCCACCCCAAGCCCCAGTTCTGCAGCTCCCATTGGCTGAGAACGCAGCCAATGAGAGCTGCGGGGGTGGTGCCTGCAGGCAGAGGCAGGCCATGGAGCTAGGACAGGGGTAGGTAACCTATGGCACACATGCCAAAGGCGGCACGCGAGCTGATTTTCAGTGGCACTCACACTGCCCGGGTCCTGGTCACCAGTCCTGGGGGCTCTGCATTTTAATTTAATTTTATATGAAGCTTCTTAAACATTTTAAAAACCTTATTTACTTTACATACAACAATAGTTTAGTTATATATTATAGACATAGAAAGAGACCTTCTAAAAACGTTAAAATGTATTACTGGCCCGCGGAACCTTAAATTAAAGTAAATAAATGAAGACTTGGCACACCACTTCTGAAAGGTTGCTGATCCCTGAGCTAGGAGCTGAGGGATGGAAGTTCCTGTAGCCCTTCCGGGGAGCCTGCCCTAGGTAAGCACCACCCCACATCCCAACCCCCAGCCCTGAGCCCCCCCCAAACTCCTGCTGCTGTGGGGTGGCAGGGGAGCCCCGAGACTGCCCCAGCAGCAGCCAGTGCGACTAGCCCAGGGGCTGCCCGAGCTGGTCAGGCAATTCCCGGGCCAGCCACATGGGCTGCTGCAGAAGTCACAAAGGTCACGGAAAGTCACGGATTCCATGAATTTCCGTGACCTCCGTGACAAACACAAAGCCTTATCCATGATGCACTGCGATCCATTCTGCCTTCCCGCAACTCCTAGCTGCAGAAGGTGGTGAGTAGCACAGTGGGATAGCTATCCACAGTGCACTGCTCTCTCTGTTGATGCTCCTTTGCTGACAGAAGGAGCATTGTGTGAATATGCACATGAGTTGTAAGTATACCGGGTTTTGATCATCGGCATAACTTGCATCAACAAAACTGTAGTGTAGATAAGGCCTAAAAATCATGGACTGAACAGAGACACTGGATTTATGGCTGATTACAACAATCTGTC
Source organism: Chelonia mydas (assembly GCF_015237465.2). Taxonomy (NCBI): domain Eukaryota; kingdom Metazoa; phylum Chordata; order Testudines; family Cheloniidae; genus Chelonia; species Chelonia mydas. Next base: position 29,166,453 of record NC_057853.1, read on the forward strand.
ACCCACTAACCCCCCTTTTTGTCCTATGACTGCAGAGGTGTTAACAGACCCTCCATCTTGAATGGTCCCTTAGAGTATGTGCTAACTACTTATGCTAAACAATCTGTTTCATCTTGTATTTATTTGTGACCCTTGGAGTACCTTTCCTGGACCTGAAGATGACCTCTATGTGGCTCAAAAGCATGTCTCTCTCACCAGGGCCAGCTCCAGGCACCAGCGAAGGAAGCAGGTGCCTGGGGTGGCCAATAGAAAGGGGCGGCACCGTGTCCGTGATTGCGGCGGCACGTCCGGGTCTTCGGTGGTACTTCGGCGGCGGCTCAATTGGGTTTTTCTTTTTTTTTTTCTTCGCCACTTGGGGCGGCCAAAAGGCTGGAGGCAGCCCTGTCTCTCACCCACAGAAGTCAGTCCAATAAAAGATATTACCTCTCTCATCTGGTCTCTCCAACTTCTGTACACATATGGAGCAGGCTTTTACGTCAATGCTCCTGCAGTCTCAAAGCCCCCACCAGAGGGCAGTACATGCACAGCATTGTCATGTCCCATGGCAGTGAGCCTTTTGTCTCTGTCCCGGCCTGTGCCTCGCAAGGGGCACTGACTAAAAAGAGGTGAATGGGGTCTAACAGGTAGGGCTGGAAGTCAGGACTCCTGGCTTCTGTCCCTAGCGCTGGGAGGGGAGTGGTGTCGAGTGGTTAGGCATGGGGTGGCTGGGAGTCAGGACCCCTGGGTGGTTCCCTGGTGTGGATCTGTGCCCGTCTCTCTGACATGGGAATGTCATGCAGACTCCCAGGGGGATGCTGCAGTGGGGGAGGGAGTGTTGTGGTGCCCCCCTGTCCCTCTGGAGGGACAGACCCAGACCTCACAGTGACCCTCAATGGCTGGCTCCCTAACGCTGGGGGTGGCCCCTCCCCTCGTATCATTTGGGGCTCCCTCTGGAACTTGGTGGATACATCAAGGACTGGGGCAGGGGTGGTGTCCATGCCTCATCCTGCCAGGCATGGGCATGGGCTGGATGCAAGGGCAATTGTGTGGCCATTAATCGCAAGGGATCTTAGCCCAGTGGGCAGAGAAACCCCTTTGTGTGGGCCCCCTCACTCTCTTGTTAGAGGGGACAGAAGGGCACAGCCCTCCTGGCCTAGGAGGGGCTGGACCCTGCCGGCCCGCCCCAAGCCCAGCCCTGGGGAAGGAGACCCTGTAAACATTTAACCCTGTAATCACTCCCCCATGGGTCTTCAACAGCCCCTGCCCCTCCAGGGGTCAGCAGCTTCCAGCTCTGAGCCAAACCCTCCCCTAATAGCTCCTCAGAGCAAATCCCCTGCTGGGATGCCTTCATCAGAGGAACACTGAGCGAATGGCTGAGAACAGAATAGAACCCAGGAGTCCGGGCTCCCACCCCCACTCACTGCCCTGGCATGAGGCAGGAGGCCAAGTTGCAGAAAACAGTCTTCTTCCCTGCAGCCTCACTGGCATGGAGATTTTTGGGGACATCACTCCAGCATTGCTCATGCTGTGCACTGTGGGGAGAGCTCGTCCGTCCCATCTGCGGGTGCCGAGTGAAAGGGGAGCTGCCAGGGCTGCTCGATCCCAGTGGGATGCGCAGCCAGCATGCCACAAGCTCACATGTGCAGGGTGGCCCAGCTAGGCAAGCTGCAGTGGGGCTGGGAAAGCGGAGAATGGGGAGGCAGCATGTGTGGGTGCTGCACCGTGTCCTGCCTGGAGACCGGGACAGCTGCTTCTTGGCAGCCAGGCTGGCATGGGCGGCTGGGGATCGGTGCCAAAGCTCATGGGCTGCGTGCGGAGGAAGGTAGCACTAGGAAATCGTCCCTCTGCTTCCTCCCGGGGCTGTGCCCCACCAGGGCTCCGGCACAGTCTGTATGTGAGCAGATCGCCCCAGCCCCTGGGGTGACAAGAAATCACCCCCCAAGGCCCTAGACCTCGTCTGCTGCTGGCCTGGAGGGGAACCACTTAACTCTCTGTTGGGTGCATGAGACCACCCACATGGGAGGGCACTTGGCTCCCCCTGAGCATGGCAAAGACGCAGCCGGAGGGAGGGCTTGCTGGCTGCTGGCCCCTTTGCTGATCTGCTGAGTGACGGGAACAGCCTTAACTCAAACCATAATCGAGAGCGTCTGCTGGGGAGACACCGCTTGGACCCTGGAGATGGGGATCCAGGGCCTTTCGCCTCCAGGGGCACCAGCTCTGACCTGACCTTTCCCCTGGGGGGGCACTAACTCCAGCCCAGCCCCAGGGTGGGGAGGGGGTGGGCTGGCTGGTTCAGGGTGGGCGAAGAATGGGATCCAGGCCCTTTCCACTCTAGGGATCCCTTGCCCCAATTCAGCCCCGGGGCAGGAGGACTGGCTGAGAGGGCCGCAGCCCCCATGGGGCTGACTGCGGCAGGAGCCCCTCCCCAAGCACCAGTTCCCACATGCGCCTTCCCAAGATGAGTCACTGTCTGCTTCCAGCTTCTGCTGCAGAACAAACAGCTATTTATACTGGCCTCCTCTCTGAGGCTGCTCTGCAACCCCCGGCCCCCCCCCCCCCAGCCCCAGATTCCAGCACTGGGGGGGTGGGGGTGGGGAAGGGACCTGGGACCCCTGAGTCCAGTGGGGTCTAGGAGTTGGAGTAGGGGGGTCGGGAGTCAGGACTCCTGGGTTCTATCCCGGGGGAATGGGAGTGGGATCTAGAGGTCAGAGCAGCGGGGATGGAACGGGTTCTATTTGCTGTCCTGCCATGGGAACACAGATGAGTCCATTCCCCTCTCTGTGCTTCTGTTTCCCCTGTGGGGTGAGTGAGTGTGCGGGGCTGTGTGACCCTCAAGAGGCGGATCCCAGACTACTAGCTTGCTCTGCCATGCTGCCTTGGATCCACAGCCCCCTAACATACCCACCCCTGTGTGGCAGACTCAGCCCAGCCCCAGGGATCCTGCAGAGACACCGCCTCCCCGCCCCCCGCATGGGTGTGATGATTCTGCCAGATTTCAGCCCAGCTCGCTGTCCTCCTGGGCACATATAATTGGCCCCCTTGATCTGACCAAGGTGCGGGGGCCCAGACCCCTGGAGAGGTCCCTGCAGGGCAGGGGGTGCCAAGTTTGCCTGCCAGATAAAGGGTGGATTTACCCCTTGTCCCGTCAGGGAGCTGGTCCCTCACTCCCCATTCCAGACACACACCCCATTGTCCTCGGCCCTAGATCCGGTATCAATTCCCAGCTGCCCCCCCACCCCCCAAGCAGGAGTTTCCAGCCACAATGACGGCTTTGTGGACCAGGTGGTAATGTGAGACAGCCCAGTGCCCCCGCCTGGCACCGTCCCCGGGTACCCTTCCCCCATGCTGCAGCCCTGCAAGGTGCACAACCCGGGGAGAGGGTGCCCGGGGGGTGTGCGTGTGCGTGTGCAGGAGGAAGGGTAGGTGTGCATGCCTGAGTGTGCAGGTGTGATTGTGCGCATGCAGGAGCAAATGGGCTGTTGTGTGAGTGCGTACACGACAGAGTGTGTGTGTTGAAGTGTGTATGGCAGACTGTGTGTGCAGGCCCCTGTGTGTGTTTGGGAGGGTGACAGAATGTGTGATGCTTGCTGTGCACTGACCTGCATGTGGTGATGGTGATGATGGCTGTGCTGAGGATGTGCCGCTGTGTGTGTGTGTTTGTGTGTGTGTGTGCTGTCCTCCACTGAGCTGGTTGTGTGTGTTGCGGGGGGGGGGGGGGTGTCTGTGTGTGCTCCTCTCCCCTCTTACTGAATTCCAGCTACAGTGCAATGTGGAGCAGCAGGGTGTGCACACAACAGAGGGGTGTGCATGTGGGTCTGTGTGTGTAGGCAGCTGTCCTGGTGTGTGCGTAGGTCTGTGTGTATAATGGTGAGTAGGTGTGCAGTGTGCATGTGTAGCTATGTGGTGTGTGTGTGCGTAGTTGTGTATGTCTATGTGCCGTGTGTATAGTGATGTGTTTGTAGCGGTGTGCAGTGAGTGCACACAGTGTGTGTGTAGTGTGGGGTGTAGCAGTGTGTGTAGCTGGTGCAGTGTATGGTTAGCGAGGGGTGTAGGAGTGTGCAGTTTGAGTGTAGTGGCGTGGGGGGGCGTAGCAGTGTGAAGTGTGTGTGCGTAGCAGTGTGCCGCGTGTGTTCAAGTGTGGGTGTGTGTAGCCATGTGTAACTGTGTGCAGTGTGTGTGCAGCTGTGTGCGCAGTGTGTGTGTGTCAGTGTTCAGTGTGTGTAGCTGTGTGCAATGTGTGTAGCTGTGTGTATAGCAGTGTGCAGCTGTGTACAGTGTGTGTGTAACTATATGCAGCAGTGTGCAGTATGTGTATAGCAGAGTGTATCTCTGTGTGTGTAGCTGTATGTATGTGTGGCAGTGTAGTGTGTGTGTAGCGATGCGCGGTGTGCGGTCAGTGTGTAGCTGTGTGCAGTGGGTATGTGTAGCAGTGTGTATAGCTGTGTGTGTAGCAATGTGTCATGTGGAGCAGTATGCAGTGTGTGTAGCTGAACGTAGCAGTGTGCAACTGTGCAGTACATGTGTAGCTCTGTGTGTGTAGCTGTGTGCACGGTGCAGTGTGTGTGTAGCTGTATGTAACAGTGTGTGTGTAGTTCTGTGTGCACTGAGCAGTGTGTGTGTGTAGTTCTCTATGTGTGTAGCAGTGTGTGTAGCTGTGTGTGTACGTAGCAGTGTGCACTGAGCAGTGTGTGTGTGTAGCTATGTGAACTGTGCAGTGTGTGTGTAGCTGTGTGCACTGAGCAGTGTGTGTGTAGCTCTGTGTGCACCATGCAGTGTGTGTGTGTAGCTGTGTGTGTGTACCACTGTGTGTAGCTATGTGCACAGCGCAGTGTGTGTGTCTGTGTGTGGCAGTGTGTGTAGCTGTGTGCAGTGTGTGTGTAGCTGTGTGCACAGACACACGTGTGTGTAGCTCTGTGTGTCTGTAGCTGTGTGCACAGTGCAGTGTGTGTGTGTAGCAATGTGTGTAGCTGTGTGCAGTGTGTGTGTAGCTGTGTGCACAGTGCAGTGTGTGTGTGGCTCTGTGTGTGTAGCAGTGTGGGTAGCTGTGTGCACTGTGCAGTGTGTGTGTGTAGCTCTGTGTCTGTGTAGCAGTGTGTGTAGCTGTGTGCACAGTGGAGTGTGTGTGTAGCTCTGTCTGTGTAGCAGTGTGTGTAGCTGCGTGCACAGTGCAGTGTGTGTAGCTGTGTGCGTGTCGCAGTGTGTGTAGCTGTGTGCAGAGCTGTGTGTGCAAGGCCCGCGTGCTGCGTGCGGGGCTCGGTGCGGGGAGGACGCGGCCACCTGACCCCACAAAGGACGCGGCTCCGGCTCCCTCCCTCGCTCGCCTTCCCAATTTCCCCGGCTCCGCTGCCCGCTCGCAGCCGGCAACATGGCGATGGGGCGCTCCCCGGCCGGTCGCTAGCGCGGGGACCCCGCTCCGCTCCGCTCCGGCCCGCCCGGGGAGCGATGCTGCCGAGGCGCGCCCGGGACACTTCCCCGCCCCTCGCCGCCTGCGCTCGCCCGGCCGGTGATGGACTGAGCCCCGCCGGCTCCCCGCACTCCCAGCACGGGGTGAGTATGCGGCCCCGGCCGGGGGGGTTCGCCCGCAGAGCCCCCCCCGCCCCCGCAGCGAGGCACCGTGTGGCTTTCAGCCCGGGCTGCGGGCTCCTTCCCCCCCCTTGCATTGACTGGGGGTCTCGCCCTGGGGGGCTGCTTTGAACCCCACTAATAGCACTGCTGTTTTTAATAATCTCTTCCAGACTCTCTCCCCCCCCCGGTTAAACCTCCCCCCCCCGCACCCGCCTGGCTCATTGGGGCTATTTTGATGTGATGTTTCTTTGGCGGCGGGTGGGGGGGGTGTCACTGTGCTGGGCAAACGCGGCTGAGGAGTTCCCAACCCTTGGCACCCAGGCACGAAGTGTGGCAGGGGCGAATGGCCATGCCCAGGGGGAGATGCTTATCCAGCCCCAGCGCTGTGTGTGTGCAAATGAGAGTCCCCCGGCATCTGCGTGTGCCAGCCTTGGTGCACCACGCAGCTGATCTCTGCCCCCTCCGTGCCCCAAGGCAGAGACGTGGGCACGTTTGCTGCCCTGTGGCTTCAGAGCGGCCCCCAGAATGCGTGTGCGCAGAGCAGAGAGAGCGGGGCAGGCGTGCTCTTTGCACCGCGACATCCATCACGCCACCCAAACTAACCTCCCACTGGAAACAACAGCGGCTCCCACGGGAGAGAGAAAGATGGGAGAGGGATTCCGGCTGGCTGAGCAGCCACAGCTTCCCTGGAGCAGAGGTGCTCAGGACCTTTGAAAATTGGGCCTGTCAATTGCCAGACATACCCCCACTCCCTCTGCATATCTATCACCATGTTCCCGCCCCCCGCGTCTCTATATCTCTATCGCCGTATCCCCACTCTCCAGTATCCTCAGGAAGGGCCCTGGGGGTGGGATTGAGCCCAGTGTTTGCTGGCAGGATAGACCCCCTCCGAGATGGGGCATTAGGAATAAAAGGAGAAACAAGGACTCCCTGAGTTAAATCGAGACACCACGTGCTTCAGAGGTGTGCATGCATCTGCGTAGGAGTGTGCATGCATCTGCATCCATGTATGTGCAGCTGTGTGTGTGTGTGTGTGTGAACCTGTGTGTGTTTGTCCCCAGGTGTGTGCATGCCTGTTCTGTGTGCACGTGTCTGTGCATGTGCGCACACACACACACACCTGGCATGGGCTTTCACACAGACATGGCAGGGGCTGGCGGTTATTTCCATTGTTGGCCTGGTCAGGTTAAGGAGCAAATCAACCCCCAAATAATGTGGCGTGCCAGCGACGCCTGACCCAGCTGAGGGGTGGGGTAGGGGTAGCTGATCTGGAGACAGGCAGCACCGGGACACACTGACCGGGGAGTCTGCATTTCCAGAGTCACGGCAGAGCATGGCAGCACCCTGCCTACAAATGCTCCTACGTACCAAGGGGATGGAGACATCAGTAGATGTACAGCGATTTTAGATGGGGATAGATAGCTCGATAGCTAGACAGAGAAAGCAGGATTAGGGTTGGCAGTTAGATGGCTAGATAGATGGGTACATGTGGAGAGAGAGCACAAAGGATTAGGGCCTGTATCGCTCCATGAGCCCAGATCCCTCTTGTGCTCTCTCATCTATCAATCTCTGTAGCTGCGCACATGGGCGAGCGGTGCAGAGACGCACACACACAGCCTGGTTCTGCGTTTCAGTCATCTGCATTAACAGCCCGGGGACGAGTGCGGGTGGAAGGTGCACAGGGTTGTGTGGATATATTAACACATATAGAGGTGCGTGAGGGGGTCTTTATATACACATTATCCAGTTGTCTGTCTCCAAACGCACCCCTCCATCCCATCCATCCATCCATCCCAGGCCTTATGGGGGAGGGGGACACAGGTGGTCTCCCTGCTCTGGACGGGGCTCAGTGCCATTCCTGCCCCGTAGAGGGTGGGTTGGGGACACGGCTAGAATGCCCTACGCTGCGGCTATTCTCTGCTCCCAGGGTCTGGAGGTGCCAAGTGTAGTCTGGAGTAGCCCCAGGCTGTCCTTCCTAACCCTACTGCCTGTGCATGAGCAGAGTCTGTATGAATCAGCCTAACAGCCTCTGGAACTCACTGCCACAGGAGGTGGGCGAGCGGAGCTGGAAAAGGGGCAGGTGCTGAATTACTCTAGTATCTACAACAATATCTGCCGAGCTGCTGTGCTCCCTTAGTCAGTAACAGTTACTCCAGGGCCTCACCCCGGGAAGCCAGAAGAGGTGCCCGCAGCCAGGGGAATGTGTTCTGTGAGCAAGGGGGCAGGGGCACCTCGTGGGCAGGGCACTGGGGGAACCCGGGTCACGGTGACACTTCAGAGGAGCTGGACAGTGCAGGGCTGGCTGCACTGCTTTGTTATTGCAGGGCCTCTTGGGGGTGCTGGGGCTACACAGGTACATTTGTTACTCAAGGGTCTCTCAGGGGGGCTGGGGCTCTCTATGCAGCACTTCCTACCCCCTTAGGTCTGTTTCTCCCTTTACTGAGTCACATGGGGCATCCACATTGAGAAACCAGGGAGGAGAACCAATCTTGGTAGCAATGAACAAGCTTTTGTTCCCCTGTGGCGGGGGGGGGGGGGCTTGCTTAGCAGCCGGACTCTCGAGTTCTGTCCCTGGCCTGGGACAGGCTGTGCGGCATGCGCCATTGCTCATCACCAGCCCCTTGTCCACAGCCCAGCACCGACCCACGTGTCCTATTGATTGGGGCTGCCATCGATAGCTATGTGCCTGACGCAGCCTCGGCTTCTGGGCTGGGCCAGAATGCTAGTTAAGGGAGACCGGGTGGGGCTGGAGAAGGTTGCACGTAGGTTGTGTGTGTGTGGAGGTCCTTGTTACCACCATCCTCTGCCTGCTCCTGCCCCCACCCACCGCTGCCCCCAGGGTCTCTCTCAGCTCTGTTCATTCAAAAGAGCATTTTGAGATGAGAAGAATCTTTGTGCCGTGAAGTTATGTGTGGAATGGACTCCAGGCCTTTCCCTTGAGGGGATACTGGCTCCAGTCCAGCCTCAGGACAGGGAGACGAGCTGGCTCAGGGGGAGGGGTAATGGGGCCTTTCCCCTGTAGGGTCCAGTGTAACCCTTCCTTTAACTGAGAAACTGCACACGGTCCCTTCAGGCAGAGCTAGGATCAGAACCCAGCTCTCTACTATGCGACACCCACATCTCATCCACTTTGCCACAGTGCCTCCCACACTGGACATGCCAAATCTATGTGCTTGGCTGGGCACAGCTGCTGCTCTAACAGCACTCTCTTCCCTCCCTGAGCCAGGAATGGGAGCCAGCCCCTACCCAGGGGTCACAACTGAGAGCGCGCCAAGGGGCAAACTTATCCCTGGCTTCTCCAAACCTGCAAGGGCTAGACTTCGCAGCCAAAATATTCTGTTCAAACAGACAGATGGGTACGTACATAGCCATCACCTCTCAAAGCCAGCCAGCCAAGAGAGCCACCCGCACCGTAAACCCTCATAGGGAGTGGTTCTGTTCTGGTGTGCCACACACCAGTCATGATCCAAAACTGAGCATTGAAAAGCGTTTAAGGAAAATGCCTGGCTGAGCAAATGGAACATTTTTGATTGGTAGAAATTGGACAAAAATTTTCAAAACAAAAACTAAAAATGGTGGTTTCGTTTCAGTTCTTGACCAACCGACCAAAAAAAGTAATTTTTAATTTTGGTTCTCTTTTGGGGGCCTTTTCCCCATTCTCTTTCTTTAACACCCCAGCCCCTATTTCCAGGGGCGGGGGAAAGGTTTTTTTTAAAAAAAGGAGGAGAGAAAAATAAAAAATTGACACCATTTTTGTCGGTTTTCTCAAAAAAAAGAAATGTTTGCTTCCCTTCAAAGTGACCAAAGCGACTGTGTTTCCATTTTCCCCCAATCAAAAACAATAAAAAACTTCAAATTTCATTATTTTTTTTAAAAAAGCATGAAAATTCTCAGTGCTGATTGGAGCGGCCCCTCTCCAGGGCCAGGACATGACCAGGAAGAGTCCAGCCCAGCCCGGCAGGGGTTAAAAGTCCCTCCCATCTGTGTGGGGGTCCTGTCTGAGGTGAGTTTGGGAGATGTTCCCCTGTGCTCTGCACTCGCTCAGCAGAGGGGCCAAGAGCCACCTGGGCTGTGGGGACTGAACTGCCCCATGAACCCGTGAGGCAGCTGCTCCCCAGGCTGGGGTGAGTCTGGCTGGAAGCACAGGGTGGGACACTGCACCTGAGGCTGGCCAGACGGAGCATGGGGAGGCTGCATGTGGCTCAAAGTTCTTTCCACAGCCCCCATCCATCTGGTCAGCGCTTGGGGTTTCCAGATCCCTCCTCTACAAGGGTGCTGACTGCGGCTCCCTCCTCAGGGAGGGCACTGTGTGTGGGGGCCTCTACTCAGCACCCTCCTTTAGCTGATACCTGCGAAACACCCCTCCCGCCCCCACCATCCTGCTGTGTCTGTGGGTGGGGCCTTGGAAAGGCCCCACCCCCTCCACTTTGCACCAGGCCCCCCGCCAGCTGAAGTCCAGTGGGCCTGGCTGGATGCAGTGCTGGGACAATGGTCTCTCTTGCACCAGTTCCAGCAGCTGACCTGCGCAGAAACTAGGCTTGCCAATTTTGGTCACACATTCTCCTGGAAGTTTCCTCACATAACATAATCTTTAACTCCTGGAGGCTCCAGGACTATCCTGGAGGGTAGGCAACCCGAGCAGAAACCCATCCACAATTGGTGTGGAAGCGATTCCCTAACTCAGGTTGCAGTGGTTGGGTGCAGTGCCAGGTGCATGGCCCAGGCTGTGCACTCCAGCCATAGCAGGCAGGCAAGGGCAGGTCCACTGCAAATACAAATATTAGCTCTTGGGAGACTCAAACGTGAGGCCACAGAGAGCTGGCAGGGGACACCGAACAGGCTGGGCCTGGGGACAGCTCCCATCGGCCAGGTGGGTCTCAGCCCAGGATATTATTGTAACACCCCGAGGCTGGGGCCCATCAAGGCAGCTGCTCCACACACTTACCTCACAACAGAGACCAGGTGCAGCACCAGATCATGCCAGGTGCTGCACAGACACCCCCCTCCCCACAACTGAGGTCAGGGCCCCTGCAAGGTCAGGCTCTGCACAAACCCCAACAGAGATCGGGTGCCCCCATCCCATCATGGCAGGTGCTGCACACACAGTGGGAGACAAACCCTGCACAGAACAGCGCATAGTCTCAACAGAGAAAGGGCGGGAGGGGAAACTGAGGCACAGGGAGGCAAAGGGACTTGCCCAACGTCTTACAGTAGGTCAGTGGCAGAGCTGAGAACAGAACCCAGGATTCCTGGTCCCTAGCCTTCTGCTCTAACCTAGGCCCCACCACTCTCTCAAAGGTAGGAGTAGAACCCAGGAGTCCTGGCTCCCAGCCCAGTGCCCTACCCACTGGAACATGCTGTTCCTGACACCCATGCAAACCAGTAGCTAGATCAACACCTGTGCTTGCAGCCCCAGCTGGGAGAGGTCTGCACAGGTCCCAAGGACTGAGTCCCCATCTGCCCCCTAAAGCGGTCCCTGTGGGGCAGGTGAGTCCCATGGGCGAGGAGATGTTGTGGGGGGCTCTCCCTGGAGGCATCCTTGTGGGGCTGGGTGGGAGAGGTCTGTGTGCTGAGGGGCCTATCCCTGCACATGCCCCTGCTCTGGGATCGCACTGATCCAACTCCTCCAAGTAGCCCTGTCCTTGGGGACGTGACTGTGCATACCAAGGACTTTTCCATAGCCTTTGCCAGGCCATGCTCAGGTATCTGGAGATCTGCATGCCCTTGAGCAGTGTCACAGCCTGGCATGGCTCCCTGACGTTGCCGTGATATAAATATGCACTCAGCAGCCCAGCCACATCTTGTTGAGGGGGCCCAACCCTGGGATCCCGATCCAGAACACACACAGATTCTGAGCCCAGCACCATCACAGGTAGGTTTTGATCCAATATGGCCACACCAGGGGGTATTCAGTCTGAGCTGGGAGCCAGGGCTCCTGGGTTCTATCCCAGCTCTGGGAGAGGAGTCTAGTGGCTGCGGGGGGGGGGGGGGGAGGTTTCCTAGATTCTGTTACCAATTTTGGGGGGAGTGGGGCAAGTAGGTTAAAGCAGAGGATCTGGGAGCCAGGACTCCCGGGTTCTATTCCCTACTCTCGTGCTATGGCAGGTTTGTGGTTGCAGGAGCTGTTCAGAGGGAGCTGAATTGAGGTCACCTATGCTGTGTCCCAGCCTCGCTAATACCTGTAACTCTAGCCCGTTGTCTGAGCTGGCAGAGGAAAGGTTGCACTACAGTAAATCTATCTCTCGCTGCGCCAGGGTGGCAGAAACCAACCCGGCAGCCTCATTGTGTTTCCATCTGAAAGGCTGCTCCCCTCCTGCACGTCACCTGAGCGGGTGGAATCTGTTAAGAGTGGGGCACACTCAGCCCTGCTGAACTGAGCGATCTGAGGGAATGGGAGCCAGGAGTGTGGGGTAGAGGTTACAACCAGGGGGCTGGGAATACAACCAGGGATCCTGGGTCCCATAACCTCAACCCCTGCTCGAACCACTAGATCCCCCTCTCCTGCAAGAGGCAGGGAGAGAACCCCCGAGTCCTTATTCCCCACTCCTCACAGCTCACGAGAGCCCTCTCCCCTCCCAGAGTTAGGGCTAGCACCCACTAATCTTGGCCCCCCAGCCCCGGTGCAGTTCTGTAGCTCCCTTCTCAGTTCCCAAAATTTGCCCCAGGCCCTGGGCTGAGGCACTAATTATCCAGCTGGCTCACTCTCTGCCGAGCGAGCAGGGACTTTAACAGCCGAGCAAGCTGGCTCTGCAGAGACTGGCGCTTGCCCTGGGGGACTGGCGCAGGAATCAGTTCAGCTGGTGTCTGCGACTCATCCACCTGCTCTTCGTACCCCTGGGCAATGGGAATGGATTTATTGACAGTCGGGCAGCCATGGCAGGCAGCTCACCCCACAGGGCCGACTGACCGGCGGGGGAGCTGGGCAGCACCACTCACGTCTGGCCTGGATTATGTGAGTGACACGGCTGGGACCGTGGCAGCTCTGTGCTGGTGGAGATGCATTGGGCTCCCACTCCGCTGCCCTAGTGCTGCGCTGGGATGGACCCATAAGCCAGGGAGGTTGAAGGGATTGAACGTGCATCACAGGATTTGAGGGAATTGTGCTGGTGAATCTAAGCGTTCTTCTTGTGGTGTCTGCATAGGCGTGGGCTCCCCTCTGGAGGGGAATCAGAGAGGCAGCAGCTAGGCACTGTCAGAGTGTAATGTGTTTATTTACACTCTATAAGCCAGTCCTGGGACGGATATGGTCACAACCCACACGTGGGCAACGCCCCTGCCCGTCAGGGATCTCAGCTCAAGCCCAACTCTGTCCCCAGAATTGACCATAAGGAGAGAGAGTTGGACAGGGAGAAAGCTCCCTTGTTTGCAACAGCTTCCCCCAAAACAAGGTGCATCACAAATCAAACAACAATGCAGCATTCTTCCAAGGAATAACATCACTCATACCCTCAAGAAGAGAGCTTGAAGGCCATGGGTAACAGCACCACCTTGTGACTCCCACCACAACACATCCCCCGTGCCCTGTAGCTTCCTTTGGATACAGGACTCTCCTTCGCTTCCTGTTCTAAGTTGTCACAGGGCAGTGGTGTGCAGCTGTTCACAGGGACAGATCATTAGCTGGAGTAAATTGTCCTGGCTCCATTGATTTCAACCAAGCTATGACAGTTTACACCAGTTGAGGATCTTGCCTGTAGAATCTAATGCCAAAAGGGCCTGTTCTGATCTTCCAGTCTGACCTCCGGCATCATCCAGGCCAGCCCCAAGGACTCCCACATCCCTCCCATCATTTCTGTCTGTGCTGGAGCAGAGCCTAGAGATACATACCCCTGGTCTGGATTGAAAAACTCCAGGTGATGGACAATTTGCACATTAAACAGTCCTGCACCCCAGAGGCAGCTGTATCTCAGCACCGGGTGAGGGATCCCTGTATAAAACAGCCCACACACCCCACCTGAGAAGTGGGCACATCTCAGTGCTGGGCAAGGGGGCTCTGTATGAATCCGGTTTGTATGTTCATTAAAGGCTGTGGGTTTTCTGAATGCAAGGCCAGGTATAAGCAAGTTATTCATGCAGTAATTAATGTAAGAATGTTAACCCACCACTATTAAACATTTTTAGACTTGGTATCTTGCACCCAAGAGCGATCTCTGAACTGTTAGCTTTGCTTTTTAACAAATCTTGGAGCAGTGGGGAAGTTCCAGAGAACTGGAGGGAAACTAACACTGTGCCAATATTTGAAAAAGGTTAGCAGGACAACCCAGGTAATTATAAGTCTGTCGGTCTGACATTGATCCCAGGCAAAAATCATGGACCTCTGAGATGGGACACAACCAGTAAAGGATATAATGTATGCCAATCAGCATGGTTCGCTAGAACACACTTCTTGTCAAACAAACGTGGTATTGTTTTTAGATGAGTTTGCAAGTCTGGTTGATAAAGGTATTGACATAGTAGGGTTAAGTAAGACGTTTGGCTTAGTCCCATGTGACATTCTGATTGAAGTTATTAGCACTGAAGTGGCAAAATACTGTCTTAATGCAGGGTTAAGATTGCCCACTGATAGCTTGTGTCCTTCTAGAACATCGGGGTGAGCAACAAACGTCTGAAAACCAGGAAATTCTGAGTTAAGGTAAACACCCACTCAGCCTTAACTCTGCCCCTGGAGCTGGGAGTAGCCATTGGGAATTATCTGCATGCAGTCCAGCTGCCCTCGTTGTGTTAGGTGTAGCCATACTGCAGGGGGGAGGAATGAGTTGGAACAACTGGGAAGAGCTCTATGATAGGAAGAGATCTGGATGTGAGTCCCCCCGTGCGTGTTCTCAAAGGGGAGAGGTTCCAGCCTGCATCGTCACAGTACAGAATTGTGTAGGATGTGTTGGTCGCAGGGCTCTGGGGGGTATTGTCCGCAGTGAGTGGGATTGGAGCGTAGTCTGTGGATTTAATGAAGGGTAGGGGTAGTACAGGGTTTGGTGGTATCCTGTGTGCAGCTGTGACCGGGTTATAAGAGGGTGGGGAGTGGCTTTGCAGCTGTGTACTCTCTCAGGGGAGTATTGGAGGCCAAGTGCAGCGAATACCTGTGCCTCATGGTGAAAAGGCAGAGTGTGAGGGTGTGTGTTATGGGGCATTGCTCAAAGAGGGCAGAGCTGAGGCTATGGGGGCATTTACCTTAACTCTGTATTTCCTGGTTTTCACATGACTGAGTTTTGCTGAGCTCGATGTTCTGGATGGGCACGAGCGATCGCCAGGCAATAACTGCGTTAAAGTGCTCTGCCATTTAATTTCCTAGGTTTGTAAACAGAAGGAAACGTTTGCTAGGAGCAAGTGGTCATCAGACAGCTCTAGCTCTTCCCTAGGTTTGCAGCTGATCTGCTTCTGTGGCTAGGTAACAATTAAGAGACCTAGTTTTTCTATAGTGCTTTTCATCAGTGGATCGTTACATCATTATCCCACTTCACAGGTGGGAAACCGAGGCAGAGAGATGAAGTGACTTGCCCAAGATCACTCAGCAAGCCAGTGGCAGAGGTAGGAATAGTCCCAGATCAGTGGGCTTTCCTGTAGGCTACACAGTTGCCATGTGATTCCTCAGTGCTCCTCCCGCTCCTGTACATTGTGGTCTAGTGCAGTCGGGATACTGGTGGTGCTTTGAGATGTTTGCCACATGTCCCGACTAATAGGGCTGGGGAGAGAAATCTCATCTCTGGGCTGGGCCCCCAAGTTAATCCTTGGCAGTTGTGTTACACAGTGTTCCTGACATTCCCCATGAACTGGGCTCATCTCCCGTATACCGCACTTGTCACAAACTGCGGTGCTCCCGATTTCCTCCGTCCTTGGGGCTGGCACGGCCTGGGCTCAGCTGGTGCCTCAGGCTCCGTGGCTGCTGGGGGCAGAGGTGAGAGCAGGGACTAGAGTGGCCGCTGTGGTGCCTGGGGTCAAGCTAGGGAGCAGGTAGGAACCGGGGTGATTGGGCCAGGAGCAGCTATCCCCAGTGAGATATGTGCACTGCTGGGACCCCCTTCCCAGCCTGCTCCCCCCCATCCCACTGTACCATCCCTCACTCCCCATGCCAAGTGCCCCCCTCAACTCCCTGCCTCCACCTGTTGGCATGGTGGCTGCACCGCACAATGGTGCCCTGTAGTGAAAGCATTTGACCCCCTCAGCTGTTGTCCTCCGCCTGTGCCCTCCCTCCTAGGGTGGCCAGGTGCCTGGTTTTCGACCGGAAAGTCCAGTCAAGAAGAGGACCTGCCACTGTCCAGTCAAATCTACTGACCGGACACCAAGAGTCAGGTTACTGGGGCCAGGGCAGGTGCCAGGTCATCACCTGCGCTAGCCCCTACTCAGTCAGGACCACCTCCTACCTGCGTGGGGCAGCTGCAGCTCCCAGTCTTGGCTCTGCAGGCCAGTCCCGGGCAGGGGGAGAAGGGAAGAAGTAGCAAGTGATGCGGAGTGGGGGGAAGGGGTGGGACAGGGGAGGGTCCAGCACTCCTGCTGGAGTACTTGGCTTTTAAATATTACAAAGGTGGCAGCCCTCCCGTCCTCCCAGGCTCAGGAACAGCCAGCCAGCGACCCCAGCCTAGTGCTCAGTGGAGTTTGCAGCCTGCTCAGCGCAAGCGAGACTTAGCAGGACGGTGGGGATTACAGGACGTTTAATCATGCGAGAGATGATCGGTGTCTCCCTTCCCCACCCTACAGCACTGGCCTCCCACCCACAGTTCCCTTCTGCCCCATTAAGCCACAGCACTGGAGAAGGCGTTTATGTGTAGGAAGTTGCTCCTTGCTGGCCCCTGCCCTAATCTACTGCCTACGTACATCCCAGGCAGCAGCTAACTGTGGGCCACAAACTTGCTTGGTTGTGTAGCCAGAGCATTAACTTCAATCCCCCTCCCCCTGCAGATCCCAGCTCACATGGAGGGCAGGTAGAACGCCTCAGACACCAAGAGGAGCAGGGTCCTCCAGGTCCCAGAACACATTGCAGGGATCTGAGCCCCTCCCCCTGCCCAAAGGGCTAGGGCTCCCCCAGATCCCAGCTCACCCACCTGCTTGCTGGGTGACCTCAGAGCTTATAGGTCCCCCCCACCTCAACCCCCAACTTCCTCTGTTACCCCTGACATTCTTCAGCCCCTCATCTCTCCCCTTCCACCTCATCTGAGCAACCATCCTCACATTCCTTGCTGCAGACCCCAGCCCCTCTTCCCCTATGAGCATCTCCTCTTGCACCCTGAGCAGTCACATGTGCAATTTAGTCTTTCAGAAATAGTTTCAGCATCTCCTGAATTCTCTGCTGCGTTCAGCTTACAGTTCTCCACAATCAATAAATAAAAATATCGACCGAGGTAGATTTTCCCTTTCCACTTCCTTCTCAGATGTCTGCCCAGGCTGGCTCTCAAACTGAGCCCATTAACATAATGAAATGCTGTTGAGTTCTCCCCCAGGCAGGCAGTATCTCAGGAACCTCTGGCTCAAATAACCCCAAGTCCAGGTCACTAACCCTCCCCTATGCTCCCATGAGACACAGCAAATTTCAAGACAATCCATGTAAGCAGGCAGGATTTTAGAGCCCTTAAAAGAGGCATCCTTTAAACAGGAGGACTTCCCAGGACAGCTGTGCCACTGCTCTATGCTGACGGGAGAGTGTCTTCTCCACCATGAATGGCTGAAGGGGTGTCAGTGGGAGACGCTCTCTTGCCAGCCTAGCGCTGGGGGGATTATTCACACCCCCGAGTGACATAAGTCATGCTGCCAGAGGCTGTAGTGTACACGTAGCGTTAGTTGGAGCAAAGCTGGCATGTGCCATCAGACTAACAGAGTAGAGGGAGAGTGGGGCGGGAGGGCCTCTATACATCCATCAGCAGTCAGGCAGCCTCAGATGTGGTAAGTGGCCCCATTCATCTCAATGAGCTGTTCTCAGCTGAAAGAGAATGCTGAATGGCACAGAGCACATCCTGAAGCGATCACTCAGAGACCTGACCTGCTCCATACCAGTCAGTGGGTGTCCCTGTGCCCCGGCCCCAGGGCTGGACGTGTTCTCAGCGCCTCACCCAGTGTCAGCAGCACGTTCTTGGGACCCTAGAATCGGAACCGTCGGGCTGGAAGGGACCTGCAAAGGCAAGTCCAGGTCCCTGTGCTGGGGCAGGGCCAAGTAAACCTAAACTACCCCTGACAATGTTCGTCCAAGTTCTTAAAAACTTCCAGTGGCAGAGATTCCACAGCCTGTTCCAGAGCTGAACTGCCCTTAGAGTCAGCAAGTTTCCCCTAATATCCATCCTAAAGCTCCCTCACTGCAGATGAAGCCCTTTACATCTTGTCCTACCTCCACTGGGTACAGGGAACAATTGTTCACTAGCCTCTTTATAACAGCCACATGTGCGAACCCTGAGGCCTCACCAGTGCCAGGTAGAGCAGGACAATTCCCTCCCGTGTCTTACGCATGACACTCTAACAGGGTTCACTCACCACAAGAGCACCTCCTCCTGGCCAGGCATAGCAGAGCAGCTTCCTTCCTGTATGGCACCCCCTGCAGATGGTCACTCCATTGCTGCAGGGCCCTCTCTTCACAACTCAGCCCTCCTCTAGGTTACTACATAGTCCCCCACTTCCAGGGGATCAAAGTCTCACCAGACCAGCTGTCTGGCAGGTGCCTCCAACAGTCCTGCATGTCTATGCGGTGACTGGTTGGGGGAACCCAGCCCCCCCCCCCCCCCCCCCACACACACACACACTGGAACTCTGTAACCAACAGCCAAGGTCTACAAAGGCCCCCTCCTTGATGTGGTTTCCCTGGACTACTCCCTAGCCTGCCTTCTCAGGCTCTCTTTCCCCACAACACCTCTGGGGTTGAGCCTTCTTCCAGGACCAGGATCCCAGGGCTTATTCTCCCCAGCCAGTTTCCGCCTCCTCACAACTCTGCTCCCACAGAGCGACTACAGATTCTAATAGAATCATAGATATTAAGGTCAGAAGGGACCATTATGATCTAGTCTGACCTCCTGCACAACGCAGGCCACAGAATCTCACCCACCCACTCCTGCGAAAAACCTCTCACCTATGTCTGAGCTACTGAAGTCCTCAAATTGTGGTTTAAAGACTTCAAGGAGCAGAGAATCCTCCAGCAAGTGACCCATGCTACAGAGGAAGGCGAAAAACCTCCAGGGCCTCTTCCAATCTGCCCTGGAGGAAAATTCCTTCCCGACCCCAAATATGGCGATCAGCTAAACCCTGAGCATATGGGCATGATTCACCAGCCAGATACCCAGGAAAGAATTCTCCACCTAACATCCCATCACAGGCCATTGGGACTATTTACCATGAATAGTTAAAGATCAATTAATTGCCAAAATCATGTTATCCCATCATACCATCTCCTCCATAAACTTACCGAGTTTAATCTTAAAGCCAGATATGTCTTTTGCCCCCACTGCTTCCCTTGGAAGACTATTCCAAAACTTCACTCCTCTGATGGTTAGAAACCTTCATCTAATTTCAAGTCTAAACTTCCCAATGACCAGTTTATATCCATTTGTTCTTGTGTCCGCATCGGTACTGAGCTTAAATAATTCCTCTCCGGTATTTATCCCTCTGATATATTTATAGAGAGCAATCATATTTCCCCTCAACCTTCTTTTAGTTAGGCTAAACAAGTCAAGCTCCTTGAGTCTCTTTTCATAGGACAGGTTTTCCATTCCTCGGATCATCCTAGTAGCCCTTCTCTGTACCTGTTCCAGTTTGAAGTCATCTTTCTTAAAGATGGAGACCAGAACTGCACACAGTATTCCAGGTGAGGTCTCACCAGTGCCTTGTATAACAGTACTAAAACCTCCTTATCTCTACTGGAAATTCTTCACGTGATGCATCCCAAAACCACATTAGCTTTTTTCATGGCCATATCACATTGGCGGCTCATAGTCATCCTATGATCAACCAATACTCCAAGGTCCTTCTCCTCCTCTGTTACTTCTAATTGATGTGTCCCCAGCTTATAACTAAAATTCTTGTTATTAATCCCTAAGTGCATAACCTTACACTTCTCACCATTAAATTTCATCCTATTACTATTAGTCCAGTTTACAAGGTCATCCAAATCTTCCTGTAGGATATCCTGGTCTCTCTTTAAATTGGCAATACCTCCCAGCTTTGTATCATCCGCAAACTTTATTAGTACACTCCCACTTTTTGTGCCGAGGTCAGTAATAAAAAGATTAAATAAGATTGGTCCCAAAACTGATGCCTGAGGAACTTCACTGGTAACCTCCCTCCAGCCTGACAGTTCACCTTTCAGGAGGACCCACTGTAGTCTCCCTGTTAACCATTTCCTTATCCACCTTTCAATTTTCATATTGATCCCCATCTTTTCCAATTTAACTAATAATTCCCCATGTGGCATGGTATCAAACACCTTACTGAAATTAGGTAAGTTAGTTCCACTGCATTTCCTTTGTCTAAAAAGATCTGTTACTTTCTCAAAGAAGATCAGATTGGTTTGGCACGATCTACCTTTTGTAAAACCATGTTGTATTTTGTCCCATTTACCATTGACCTCAATGTCCTTAACTACTTCCTCCTTCAAAAATTTTTCCAAGACCTTGCATACTACAGATGTCAAACTAACAGGCCTGTAGTTACCCAGATCACATTTTTTCCCCCTTTCTTTAAAATAGGAACTATGTTAACAATTCTCCAATCATACGGTACAACCCCTGAGTTTACAGATTCATTAAGAATTCTTGCTAATGGGCTTGCAATTTCATGTGCCAATTCCTTTAATATTCTTGGACGAAGTTTGTCTGGGCCCCCCGATTTAGTCCCATTAAGCTGTTCGAGTTTCGCTTCTACCTCAGATATGGTAATATCTGCCTCCATGTCCTCATTCCTATTTGTCATGCTACCATTATCCCTAACATCCTCTTTAGCCTTATTAAAGACTGAGGCAAAGTATTTGTTTAGATATCGGGCCGTGCCTAGATTATCCTTGACCTCCACTCCGTCCTCAGTGGTCCCACGTCTTCTTTCTTGGTTTTCTTCTTATTTATATGGCTATAGAACCTTTTACTATTGGTTTTAATTCCCTTTGCAAGGTCCAACTCTACTTGACTTTTAGCCTGTCTCACTTTATCCCTACATGTTCTGATCTCAATAAGATAGCTTTCTTTGCTGATCCCTCCCTTCTGGTTTTTCTTAATCACCTCTGAGATGCTTGCTCAACAACTCCTGCCTATGAATTTTTTCCCCTTTCTTGGGATGCAGGCTTCTGCAACTTTGACCTGAAGTAATTCCAGGCCTCCTCCGCTTTTAGATCCACAAGTTCTTCAGTCCATTCCACTTCCCTAACTAATTTCCTTAATTTTTGAAAGTCAGCCCTTTTGAAATAAACCCTAGTTGCAGATTTATTTTTGTTAATCCTTCCATTCAGTTTGAACTGAATTAGCTCATGATCACTTGAGCCAAGATTGTCCCCTACAATCATTTCTTCTAGGAGGGCCTCACTACTCACCAAAACCAAATCTAAAATGGCATCCCCTCTAGTGGGTTCAGCAACTACTTGATGAAGGAATCTATCAGCTATCGCATCTAGGAAAATCTGAGCCCTATTACTAGCACTTGTCCTCCAGTCTATATCTGGAAAGTTAAAGTCTCCCATGATCATGCAGGTTCCATTAGTATTTACTTCATTAAAAACATTAAAGAGGGCTCTATCCATATCCAAATTAGATCCCGGCGGTCTATAGCACACCCCAAGCACTATCCCAGGGGAGGCTCTAGTAGTTTTTCTTCCCCAATGTAATTTTTGCCCAGATGGACTCTGTCTTATCCATTCCATCGCTTCTTATTTCTTTACATTCTACCTCATCATTGATATACAATGCTACTCCACCACCTTTGCCTTTATTTCTGTCTTTCCTAAACAGCACATACCCTTCAATACCCATAGTCCAGTCATGACTGCTATTCCACCAGGTTTCTGTTATCCCTAGAATATCTGGTTTCACTTCCTGCACCAGTAGCTCTAGTTCCTCCAATTTGTTACCTAGGCTCCTCACACTGGTGTACAAACATCTTAATTTTGCTGTTTGGCCTCGCTCACATTCTGTACCCAATTAGGTATGGTCATTCTACAGCCAGTATAACCTATTAGACTGGTATCCACCCTGCCCGTCCTCCTTATATACATTCTCCTGCCCACGGCTGTATCCTTTCTTACTTCGTTTTCTTCCCTCTCAATGCTAAAATCCAGCATGGAGATTACCTGGACATCTCCCAACCATCTCCCCCAAATTCCTAGTTTAAAGCTCTCTTAATCAGTTGTGCCAGCCTCCATCCTAGAAGTCTATTTCCTTCCCTACTCAGATGAAGTGCATCCCGAGAGAACGGTCCTCTGTCCATGAATGCCTCCCAGTGGCCATACATCCCAAAGCCCTCCTTATAGCACCACTGCCTAAGCCATCTGTTGATAGTCAATCTTGTCACACCTTTGTTGCCCTTCTCTAGGAACAGGTAGAATCCCACTAAAGATCACCTGAGCCTTGATTTCGTTAAGCGTCTTCCCCGGCCTAGCATAGTCTCCCTTAATACTTTCCAGCGAGAATCTAGCTGTATCATTTGTTCCCACATGAAGAATAATTAGAGGATTCTTTCCTGCTCCCTTTAGGATCCTTTTCCACCTCAGGTCTACATCCCGTATCTTAGCACCTGGAAGACAGCACACCCTTCTATTCTCTGGATCAACTTTGGTTACAGGCCTGTCTATTCCTCTCAGTAAAGAATCCCCGATCACATAGACCTGCCTTTTCCTAGTGACGGTGCTATTCTCCAGTCTATCCTCCGGCTGCAAGTTCTTTCCATTCCTATTCTCCCTTGCAATCCTCTGCAACCTATCCTGTATCCTCCTGGGGCTCATATTTGGTGTAGTCTCCATTGACTCTTCCCTTTTTCCTATAGGACTAGCCGCTCTTCTCTTCTTCCTTGCCCTTCCACCTTCAGTGACTACCTGCTGAGCCCCTTCTTCATTTTCCAACTCTACAAACCTATTCTTGAGCTCTATTTCTCCTTCACTGCCCATCTTTTCCTCTGCCTGGTTCTCTTAGTCAGATGCTTCCACTGACCACTTTCCTCACCCAGCAATCTCCCCTCAGAATTCCCCAGTCCTGCTTCCATCTGCAAGTCTGAGCTATTCCCTTCAGATACCTCATGTCTTTGCTCTATAATCTGCTCAAACCCCTTTCTAAACTCAACCAGATTTTCCACCTGCATTGCCAAACCTCAAATCTTTTCCTCCATCAGATAGTATTTCATGTAGACAAAACTCTTACCAGGTACCCCCTCCAGGATCACGTACATACTACAGCTTCCACATCCAGTCATCTTCATTGCGTCTTCCATGACATGGATCACTCCCACTGCTGCCTCTGTATCTGTCATGGCCTTCCCACCTAAATCCTGTTCATCTGGGAAACACAAACCGCACCAAAACACCACCACCCACAACAGAAACAAACCCCCAACAAGCACCACAAGACAAACTCCCCCTGAAACACCTCTGTTTGCTAGCTCCTGTGCTACTACAGCTGTCTGTGCCATTGCCTGGCTGGCTGGCTGCCTTTATAGGACCCCTAGTCAGAGAAACTCCACCCCCTAATCAGGGCTCAGCTTCCCTCCCAGCACAAAGCCCCTATGAGCCTCTACACATACAAATAATTCTCACCCTGCTACCTCCTGCTACCACAAATGTCCCCTCACTATGATCCCTTCCCAGCAGAGTTTCATCAGCAATTAGTGTTTATAATTCCCTGGGCCTCCCATCAGGTGCAACTGTGAAGGTTAATTAATCCCTTCTGGGCTGGTGTGGGGAAAACACCCTTCACACACTCCTATTAATACACCTCAGAGTGATATTAGCCTTTATTGCAGCTGCATCTCATAGCTGACTCAAATTTAATTTGTGATCCACTATAACCCCCAGGGTCCTTTCCACCAGCACTACCGCCTGGTCAGTTATTCCCTATTTCATAGCTGTGCATTAGATTTTTCCTTCTGAAGTGCTGTACTTTGCATTTGTCATTACTGAATTTCATCTTGTTGAATTCAGGCCAATTCTCCAGTTTGTCAAGATCATTGTGAATTCTAATCCTGTCCCCCAAAGCGCTTGCAACCCCTTGCAGCATGGTGTCATCTGCAAATTGTATAGTCATACTCTGCATTTCATTATCAAAGTCATTAATGAACATATTGAATAGTACCCGACCCAGGACTGACCCCTGCAGGACCCCACTAGCTACACCCTTGAAGTTTGACAATGAGCCATTGCTAACAATTCTGAGTGCAGTCCTTCAACCAGTTGTGCACTCGCCTTATACTAATTTCATCTAGACCAGTGCTTCTCAAGCTATCTGATGCGGGGGACTGGCAATATGTTTTTCCAATGTGCGCACAGACTGGCAGCTGATGGCACTGGTCCGCGGACCACCACTTTGAGTAGCACTGATCTAGACTATATTTCCCTCTTTTGCTTATGAGAATGCCATGTGGGACTTTGTCAAATGCCTTACTAAAGTCAAGATATGTCTGCGGCTTCCCCACTATCCACTGGGCCTTTAACCCAGTCAAAGAATGAAATTACATTGGTTTGGCATGCTTTGTTCTTGACAAATCCATGCTGGCTATTCCTTAAAACTCTATTATCCTCCGGGTGCTTACAAATTGATTGTTTAATAATCTGTTCCAGTATCTTTCCAGCTATCAATGTGAGGCTGACTGGTCTGTAATTCCCCGTGTCCTCTTCATTCCCCATTTTAAAGACAGGCACTGTGTTTACCCTTCTCCAGTTTTCTGGGCCCTCACCTGTCCTCTATGAGTTCCCAAAGGGAATTGATAATGGTTCTGAGGTTACTTTAGCTAGTTCCTTAAGTACCCTCAGATGAATGTCGTCAGGTCCTGCCCTCTTGAATACATCTACCTTATCGAAATATTTTTAACCCATTCTTTCCCTATTTCCTCTGTGTTGTTCGTATTAATTGTGTTGAGTATCTGGTCACCATTAACCTTTTCAGTGAAGACTGAAGCATAATAAGCTTATTATTACTCAGCTTTCTGGAGTCATCGCTTATTAGCTCTTCTTACCTACTAAGTAGAGGACCTGCACTTTCCTTCATCTCTCTCTTGCTCTTAATACATTTAAAGAACCTCTTTTTATTGCCTTTTATGTCCCTTGCCAGGTGTAACTCATTGTGTACCTAACCCTTTCTGATTTTGTTCCTACATGCGCATACTATTCTTCTGTAGTCCTACTCAGCAATTTGTCCGCTCTTTCTAGGATTCCTTCAGGTGATTAAAGGGCTCCTTATCCAGTCCTATTGGCCTCTTACTATTCTTCCTATCTTTCCTTTGTATTGGGATAGTTTGAAGTTATCCCTTTAATACTGTCTGTTCTAAGCAGCCCACCCAGAGAGGTAGGGCTTCCACAGATCACATTGGGGGAGGGGCTTGTAGAGAGTGGGTCTCAGGCCCTGCTCAACAGGTGAGTCCTCCAAGAACCCGGGACACACACAGGGGCCATGAAAGGGGGGATCAGAGCCCCATAGATGGGCAGGGAACCCCAGATCCTGGCACACACAGGGGCGCAGGGAGTGTGGCTCAGACATCCCTAGGAGGCAGGGACCCCCAGGTCCCAGCTCAGATGGAGGAGTAGGGAAAGGGCTCAGACCCACCCCTCCCAGAGGGGCGGGGGCCCCCTAGATTCTGGCACAACACTTGAAGGTAGAGAAAGGAGCTCAGACCCCTCCAATCCTAGTACACACAAATGGGAGAATGTGGGGCTGACAGACACCCCTGTCCCTATTCTCCCCAGCCCCCCACTCGCCACCAAGTCCCCTTCCCAGTGTCCCTCAACTGAGTCCCCCAAGCCCTCTCACTTCCTCTACCACCCATCTCCATTCATCCCCCTCCCCTCAGTGCAGCCACAACCCCCTCCCATCCCTTCCCCCTCTTTCACCCCCTAAAATGCCACTCCCTTGCCAGCAAGCATTCACATGTCTAATTTTCTTTTCACAAAAATACTTTCACTGCAGATTCCCCCCCCCCCCCCAAAAAAAAAAAAAAAAAAAAGATTTAGTATTAAGGGTAAGATTTTTCTCGGCTATTTTCAGTATAAGTCAGGGACAGGTCACGGGCAACAAACAGAAATCCATGGAAGCCTGTGACCTGTCCCTGACTTTTACTGAAAATAACTGTGACCGGGTAATGATAAAAGGGGTAAAAAGCAAGGGTGATTTCATGGTAGGGGTCTCCTACAGACCACCGGAGCAGGAAGAAGAGATGGGTGAGGCTTTTTTTAAACAACTAACAAAATCATCCAAAGCACAGGACTTGGCGGTGATGGGGGAGTTCAACTCCCCAGACATCGATTGGGAAAATAACACAGCAGGGGCACAGATTATCCAACAAGTTCTTGGAATGCATTGGAGACCATTTTTTTATTTCAGAAGGTGGAGAAAGCTACTAGGGGAGAGGCTGTTCTAGATTTGATTTTGACAAATAGGGGGGAACTGATTGAGAATTTGAAAGTGGCAGGCAGCTTGGGTGAAAGTGATCATGAAAGGATAGAGTTGATGATTCTAAGGAATGGTAGGAGGGAGAACAGCAAAATAAGGACAATGGATTTCAAGAAGACAGACTTTAGCAAACTCAGGGAGTTGGTAGGTAAGAACCCAAGTCTAAGGGGAAAAACAACTGAAGACAGTTGGCAGTTTTTCAGAGAGATATTATTAAGGGTACAAGAGAAAACTATCCCCCTACGTAGGAAAGATAGGAAGTATGACAAGGGACCACCCTGGTTTAACCAGGAGATCTTCAATGATCTAAAAATAAAAAAAGAGCCCTACAAAAAGTGGAAAGTAGGTCAAATGACAAAGGCTGAATATAAACAAATAACACAAGTATGTAGGGACAAAATTAGAAAGGCCAAGGCACAAAACGAGATCAAACTAGCTAGAGAAATAAAGGGTAACAAGAAAACATTCTACAAATACATTAGAAGCAAGCGGAAGACCAAGGACAGGGTAGGCCATTTACTCAATGGGGGGGGGGGGAAATAATAACAGAAAACATGGAAATGGCAGAGGTGCTTAATGACTTCTTTGTTTCGGTTTTCACCAAGAAGATTGGTGGCGATTGGAGGTCTAACACAGTGAATGCCAGTGAAAATGAGGTAGGGTCAGAGGCTAAAATAGGGAACGAACAACTTAAAAATTACTTAGACAAGTTAGATATCTTCAAGTCACCAGGGCCTCTTGAAATGTATCCTAGAATACTCCAGGAGCTGACTGAGGAGAGATCTCAGCCAGTAGCGATTATCTTTGAAAAGTCATGGAGGATGGGAGAGATTCCAGAAGACTGGAAAAGGGCAAATAGAGTGCCAATCTATAAAAGGGGAAATGAGGACAACCCGGGAAATTACAGACCCGTCAGCTTAACTTCTGTACACAAAAAGATAATGGAGCAAATAATGAAGCAATCAGTTTGCAAACATCTAGAAGATAACAAGGTGATAAGTAACAGTCAGCGTGGATTTGTCAAGAACAAATCATGTCAAACCAACCTGATAGCTTTCTTTGACAGGGTAACAAGCCTTGTGGAGAGGGGGGAAGTGGTAGATGTGGTATATCTTGACTTAAAAGCTTATTAAAGCTTTTGATACTGTCTTGCATGACCTTCTCATAAACAAACTAGGGAAGTGCAAACTAGATGGAGCTGCTATAAGGTGGGTGCATAACTGGTTGGAAAACCGTTCCCAGAGAATAGTTATCAGTGGTTCACAGTCAGGCTAGAAGGGTATAACGAGTGGGGTGGTCCCGCAAGGATCGGTCCTGGGCCCGGTTCTGTTCAATATCTTCATTGATGATTTCGATCATGGCATAGAGAGTACACTTATAAAATTTGTGGATGATATGAAGCTGGGAGGGGTTGCAAGTGCTTTGGAGGATAGGATTAAAATTCAAAAAATTCAAAATGATCTGGACAAACTGGAGAAATGGTCTGAAGTAAATAGGATGAAATTCAATGACAAATGCAAAGTATTCCACTTAAGAAGGAACAATCAGTTGCACACATACAAAATGGGAAATGACTGCCTAGGAAGGAGTACTGCGGAAAGGGATGTGGGGGTCATAGTGGACCACAAGCTAAATATGAGTCAACAGTGTAACGCTGTTGCAAAAAAAGCAAACATCATTTTGGGATGTATTAGCAGGAGTGTTGTAAACAAGACACAAGAAGTAATTCTTCCGCTCTACTCCGTGCTGATTACGCCTCAACTGGAGTATCGTGCCCAGTTCTGGGCGACACATTTCAGGAAAGATGTGAACAAATTGGTGAAAGTCCAGAGAAGAGCAACAAAAATGATTAAAGGTCTAGAAGACATGACCTATGAAGGAAGATTGAAAAAATTGGGTTTGTTTAGTCTGGAGAAGAGAAGACTGAGGGGGGACATGATAACAGTTTTCAAGTACATAAAAGATTGTTACAAGGAGGAGGGAGAAAAATTGTTCTTCTTAACGTCTGAGGATAGGGCAAGAAGCAATAGCCTTAAATTGCAGCAAGGGTGGTTTAGGTTGGACATTAGGAAAAACTTCCTAACTGTCATTGTGGTTAAGCACTGGAATAAATTGCCTAGGGAGGTTGTGGAATCTCCATCATTGGGGATTTTTAAGAGCAGGTTGGACAAACACCTGTCAGGGATGTCTAGATAATACTTAGTCCTGCCATGAGCCCAGGGGACTGGACTAGATCAGTAGTTTTCAAACTTTTTTTCTGGCAATCCAGTTGAAGAAAATTGTTGATGCCCGCGACCCAGCGGAGCTGGGGATGAGGGGTTTGGGAGGGGCTCAGAGCTGGGGCAAAGGGTTGGGGTGCAGGGGTGAGAGCTGTGAGGTGGGGCCGGGAATGAGGGGTTCAGGGTGTGGGAGGGGGCTCTGGGCTAGGGCAGGGGGTTGGGGTGCAGGATGCAGTCAGGGCTCTGGGCTGGGAGTTCAGACTCTGGGGTGGGGCCAGGGATGAAGGGTTGCAGAAAGGGGCTTCGGGTTTGGGTGGGCTCAGGGCTGGGGCAGAGGACTGGGGAGCGGGCTTACCTCGGGCGGCCCCCAGTCAGTGGCGCAGCGGGGGTGCTAAGGCAGGCTTCCTGCCTGTCCTGGCACCGCAGATCACGCTGTGCCCCGGAAGCGGCCAGCAGCAGGTCTGGCTCCTTGGCGGAGGTGCGCAAGTGGCTCCTTGCGACTCTCGCCCGCAGGCACACACTCCGGGTGGGCCCTTCTCACCTCGGAGCCGGACCTGCTGCTGGCCGCTTCTGGGGCGCAGCGCGGTGTCAGAACAGGTAGGCACTAGCCTGCCTTAGCCAGGCAGCACTGCCAATGGGACTTTTAACGGCCTGTTTGGCGGTGCTGACCAGAGCCGCCGTGACCCAGTGCCTTTCATTCCGCAACCCAGTACTGGGTCTCAACCCGCAGTTTGAAAACCACTGGACTAGATGACCTCCCGAGGTCCCTTCCAGTCCTATGAGTCTATGAAAAGGGGCTGAGCCCCAGCCCTGCTGCAGGGGGTGGATGGGGGGAGGAGGTGCAGCACCCACCACGGCTGCGGCTGGGAGTTCTGGGGTCCTCCAGATGCCCGCAGTGGCCTGGAGCTGTCGGACCCCAGCTTGGGGCTCCAGGGATGGCAGCTAGGAGCTCCAGGGTCCCCCTGCCGCCTGTGGCAGCTGAGAGTTCTGGGATCCCTTCACTGCCCACGGCAGCTCGGAGCTGCGGGGTCCCCCCACTGCCTGCAGAGGGCTGAAGTGGAAAATGTCACGGAGGTCACACAAAGTCACAGGTGATATAATCTTAGCCAGAGTGATTATTATTAACAATAATTTTAAACATACCGGACAGAGGCAGATTTCAGCAATACACCTCCTGACCTTTTCCAGCTTGCTGCCTAAGGTGGGACTTTAACTGACACTTGTGGGTGACTGTGACACTTTTTGGGGTTCTCCGAGGTGAATCACTAGCACCTGCTTACAGCATGAGAGAGCCTTGTCTGTGCCCACAGGGGAAATCCTCTCAACTTGGCCAGCCGTGGATCACACAAGTTCTCCGCTCTGGGCTCTGTGAGCCCTGCTCTCTCTGTCTCTGCAGGCTAGTAACATACACACCCCACTTTGTTACACTCCAGTGCCTGGTCCCATGTCTTCTGGACGCCGGTAATGTACACCAATCTGCTGCCTCCATGGAGCCAGTGAACCCCTGTTTACCAATTTCACCTCAGTTCCACACCGGCCTTAGCACAAGGCACTCAGACGTGTCTACAGTAAAGCCAAATCGACATTCATTATCACCATGTAGTGAGGTGGTGTGACTTCCCTCCGACCCAGAGGAGGAGCCACCCTTCATGCCCGAATGGGCGGAGCCAGGTCTGCCTCGCTCCTCCTGCTAGAAGTGTGTCACCGGGATAGGGAGTATAAAAGGCAGGGCCGCCTCCTGCTCAGCGGAGGCACCATAGGAGGCAGATGGACCCAGCTTGCTCCCGCCCACTGCCGAACCCAGCAGTGCCCTGCCCGCCGCGGAACCTGCTTCTGCCACAGACCTGCCGGGACTGCCACTGGCCACCTACTCTGAGGGGAGGGGAGGAAGTGGTCCAGGGGCAGCTGACCTTAGTCTGGCTGCAGCTTTGCCTGAGGCACTGCCAGCGTCTTGTGGTTGGGACCCCCGCTGACCTGGTGGTAGACCACTCCGTCACTGTTAGGGCTCTGGGTTGGGGTCCAGTGGAGTAGGGTGGACCCGGACCCCACCTGCCACCCCACCCCTGGGGTGGCAGCCTCCCCTCGCCAGGGCAAGTGGCCTCTGCACGTCGGTTGTCCGCTGGAGCTAGAACCCCCGGCCTCTGGAGTTTTCTCTGGCTCTGCTACAAGAGCCCAGAACTACTTGACTACTGGGTTTGCTCTGTCTCTGCAACCAGAGACCAGAGCTGACTGCCTAGTGGATTCGCTCTGTCTCTGAACCAAGAGGCCAGAGTTAATTGACTACTGGCGTGTCCCTGCCCTGGGCTGGAGGGCTTGGAGCTACTTAATGCTGGTGTTGGCCTGGGCCCCTGCCCCAAGGACCCCAAGGCCATAGACTAAGGTGGGCGCAGCCCCCACTTGAAGGGTCCAAGGGCCCTAGACAGTTGGATGCACAGCCCGTAGAACCGATAGGGACGCTAACGCCTAAGCTAATTGCCCTGATACTAGGCGGAGACCCCAATGACAGAGTGAGGCAGTGTGTCCTCCCTCTGACCCAGATGGGAGGGACAACCGCCTCACCACTACACACAGCTTGAGTTAAAGATTCAAATAAAAGCAAGTAGAAGGATTTGGAAACATAAGGGAAAAGAAACATATAAAGTACAAAAAGAAAAGGAGTACTTGTGGCACCTTAGAGACTAACCAATTTATTTGAGCATAAGCTTTCGTGAGCTACAGCTCACTTCATCGGGTGCATACTGTGGAAAATACAGAAGATGTTTTTATATAAACAAACCATGAAAAAATGGGTGTTTATCACTACAAAAGGTTTTCTCTCCCCCCACCCCACTCTCCTGCTGGTAATAGCTTATCTAAAGTGATCACTCTCCTCAGCAGGAGAGTGGGGTGGGGGGAGAGAAAACCTTTTGTAGTGATAAACACCCATTTTTTCATGGTTTGTTTATATAAAAACATCTTCTGTATTTTCCACAGTATGCATCCGATGAAGTGAGCTGTAGCTCACGAAAACTTATGCTCAAATAAATTGGTTAGTCTCTAAGGTGCCACAAGTACTCCTTTTCTTTTTGCGAATACAGACTAACACGGCTGTTACTCTGAAACATATAAAGTACAATCTCTAGCCTAGTCTTATTAACAAGTGACTTTCCTGTCTAACAAGGTATTTCTCACCCAATGGTAAGTCTTTACCGTGCTTGTCCAGTCCAGGGAGCTGGGACTCACTTTTCATGAGACACTCCCACTGGCAGAATGTGGCCTCCGAATAGATAACAATTTGTGCCCTCTTTCCTTCTCTCCAGTCCCAGGCCTTTGTCAATGCTCATGTCTACATCAGCCCCAGACTGTAAAACAGGGCTGCACTGAGTTGAAGAATGTCAGTTATTCTCAGTGTTGATTGAGTCAGCTGGGAGACCCACCACGCCTCAGGTGACATGTTTCACCTCCCCCAGTTTTGGAAACCAATATTCGACAAGTTACATAACTCGAAAAATGCTTCCCATACAAACATCCTGCGATAACCTTGACAACCAGCTAGCTACTAGCTTTTGGCAGAGACCACATATGACCCCTTCAGTCAACAATTGAGAAGATGATTGGATGCAGATGTAGATCGTGCAGATCATCATGGTGGACGTCACAGTTCCCTTTGAAAACAGGACCCCGGCCTTCCGCGATGCCTGATCTCAAAAGCTGGAGAAATATGCCCCTCGGCTGACACCTTGGGGCTACAGCTGACAGCTAGGGGCTAAGAGGTTCAAACTAACACCCTGATCGTCGGAGCCCTGGGCGCATGGGACCCCAGTAACGAGCGAGTGCTTAGAGAATGTGGAATCAGTCAATGCTACGCTCAGCTGATGTGGCAACTCATGGTATCGGATGCCATCAGGTGGTCGAAGGACATCTACCTAGAACACATCACCAGACATTGGCAATACCAGGAGGGATGAGCTGGAGTGCTGATGCAAAGTGCAGTAGGGAAAGTAACTGAAATACTTCCTTGATGGATTGTATTTTCTAATGGACAACCTACCCTAAATTCTCAATTACTGAGGGACAATCTTCACTCATTGCTATATGCGCTTTCCACAACCAACTCTCTGTGTAACTTTTTATGAGTGATGTATACAAATACTTGGCTGCTAATATCTAAACTGTATTGTTAAATTCATTCACCTAAATTTGGGTTAGTGCTGATTATGCACCATATGTATCTTATGACTTTTAAAACAAACTTTGTATATTTGTGGATAATCTAAGCACTATACCCAGATCTACAGACACTCTTTTCTTAACCTGTGTATTATATAATCTTTTAACGTTAGCTTTAATAAAATTTGTATACCTGCCAGGGCATGCCGTGGCATATTTGTCACAGTGAGTCAGGTTCAAAGGATCGCTGCTTATCTGCTTGAGCTATCCAGCTAGAAACGCTGTCAATTCCTATCTGTACATGCTCAGTGTAATCCATGGGGCAGCTCCCTGCACCTTGGAACTTCTTGGAGCATGCCTAACTGGAGAAGCAAACTCTTTTTCAAACAATGTTGTAATTTGACTTTCCCCAAAGGGCTGGTGGGTGCCATGCACTCTGTTGGGTAACCCTCGAGTTTTGGAGAGCATGAGCCCTGGTTTGATCTCTATCTGTGTGCAAAAAAAATGCAGGCAGAATGGGTCAACTTTAAGAAACACTGTTTGGAGAGGGGCTGTACCTCAGGAACCCATTGGCCAAATGGCCCCCAATTTGGATCACTGACCTGACCCTGAACCCCCATAAGACACACCAAATTTAAAGGCAACCCAAGTAACTGTACAGATTTTTGAGCACTTAGAACAGTCAAGATTAAAACAGAAAGTTGGTCTTAACTATAGCAAAGCCACTGCTCTGCTATAATACAAAAACGCTGCAGCCCTGTGATAGGGTATGCCAGCCCCACACTGGGGCCCGGCCTATACTACAAAGTAAGACTGATGTAAGCTGCCTTGTGTCAATCTATCTGTGAAAAGGCAATAGTGAAATTTGTCTCTAGCTGAGGTAGGCACCCCGCAACAGTGACCCGGTGCAACCACCTCTCTGAATGCTGTGGAGCCAGGGCTGACCTAATGAGGTCAATGTGTGACCTGTGTCGACCCTAGCAGTCCTCCAGCAGCTGTCCTACAATGGCTACTCCCTGCAACAGTGACAATGGGGTGGTCACGATTATGAATTCCACAGCTCAGGGGTCACGGAGAGCAGAAGCACCCCTTTAAGCCCCCCACCTTTGTATTTTTGATATGCTTTTTCCTGATTGCCCAGTCTGGGAAGCACACCGAGCAGCTCTCCCTTGTTGTGTGCAACTGCTCTCCTGACCATGCTGGTTCCAGGCACTAGACATGCCCTGCTGGAGTAGACAGGAGGGATTGGCTCTCTTGGGCCCATGGGAGAAGAGGCTGTGTGGGCACAGCTATGGATTAGCTGTAGAACAGTGGACATCTACGAAAAGTTTGAACGGGGGCTGCAGGCAAAGGGGTACGGCCGGGATAAGTAGCCTTGCCATGTGAAAATCAATTGCAGCAAGCACACACGAGGCCGTCGATCTGCTGCTGAGGCCCAGTCCTGCTGCTTTCCCAACAAGCTGCATGACATACCTCATGGAGACCCCACCAACACCCTGCAGACCACTGTGGGTACCTTGGAGGAGCCTGAGACAGAGACTCCTGCTAGGAACAGCGGGGAGGAGGAAGACGAGGGGTAGACGTAGCTGGGGGGCTCCAGCCATGCCATGAGCCAGGACCTGTTAGAGACTCCACCACCATCTAGCCAATCCCACCAGTTGAGCACGCACAAGCCCAATCCAGGGGAAGGGACCTCGGGTAAGTGTATGCATGCATTTTTCCTTATGCTGTTTAAATTTAAAGATGGTGCCTGGCCTCTTCTATGCCCACAGGAGCCCCTTGCAGTCAGAATGACATCTCAGTGGCAGGAGTGCCCAGAGATTTCAGAGCTAGTTCAAGGTCTCCAGAACCAAGTGGCCCAGCTACAATGGGAAAATATCTTCCTGCACTTGCAGGTCCCAGTGGTCTTGGACCGCCCACATCATTAGCTGAGCCAGCCCAAGTTGTATGCTCCAAGATCCTGCTATCAGAGCAGTTTGATGGGGACCATCACGTATTTCAGGGGCGTCTCAACAACGTTGCCTGTTGTTCCTATTGTGTTAAATGTACCTGAACGACCAAACCAAGGCAGAGGTCATCAGCTTATCGACAGACAAAGCATTAGATTGGGCGTCACACTCCGGGAATGGGGAGATTTGATTCTCTACAACTTTGATGAACTCGTTAGTTTCTTTTTGCTCACATTTGATGACCCAGCCCGTGCCCATTCTGCCAAAACCGCCCTGCAGTTACTCAGACAAGGCCCCTGACCAATCACAGCCGACGCCACCCGTTTCCGACACCTGGTCACTGACACGGCTGGGAACGAAGTGGTGCAGATTTACCATTTCTACCTAGGCCTCAGTGATGAGATTAAAGATGAACTTGACACCCCCCCCCCAGTGCATTTGCACCCCTACCTTGAGTTGTGTAATCAGATTGACAATCAACTGTTTGAGTGATGGCAGGAAAAAAGGAAGGCATACGCCCGTCCCTGCCTAACCAGCCCTATTCCCACCGCTCACCCTCCAGGCAATTGCTGGACCCAAACCCACGCAGGTCGACGTGACATGTAGGCGACTCAGATCGAGAGAAGAAATATCGTTGTTCAAATGGCCTCTGCCTGTACTGTGGGGAATGAGGCTACTTTGCCACCAGCTGCCCCCTCAAGTCCTGTTCTATGGCTAGTCCAGGAAGACAGGAGGGATCACCCTCACTAGAGGTGATGTGGCTGGACAGAATGGCAACATTAGGTTCCCTGAGCAGACTCCCTCTGCTTCCCTAACGTGTACCCTAACCATCGCGGACAATGGCCAATCCCGCCTCCAGATCAAGTGTCAACTTGGGCCCTGGCTACGCCCAAAGTGAGCTGGACTCAGGAACGTCTAGTAATTTCATGGACACTGACTTTACTAAAACAAACCAGTGCCAGTGCAAAGAAAGCTCCCCTGTGGTGGAAGCAGTTCATGGCAGCTTGCTGTCCTTGGGCCTGGTCGTCTAGGAGGCTCCACCGCTTTGGGCTGTAATCCAAGGCCACCAGGAAACCCTGCAGTTCAACCTGATTGACTCACCTCACTTCTCGATCATGCTTGGCGTCCCTCTCCCTCCACAATCCAGACATTTCCCGGGGAGCACGAGAAGTGCAGTTCGGGTCTGATTTTTGTCAGCATCGGTGTCTAGTCCAACCTGGTGTTGAAGACACTAGACACTATCTGGGCAAGGCCACCATTTTCTGCTCACAGC
Source organism: Chelonia mydas (assembly GCF_015237465.2). Classification (NCBI taxonomy): domain Eukaryota; kingdom Metazoa; phylum Chordata; order Testudines; family Cheloniidae; genus Chelonia; species Chelonia mydas. The sequence goes on from NC_057853.1 coordinate 29,202,124, forward strand.
GGGCTCTGAGTGAGGATAACTCGCCAATTCCTGTGAAATACTAGAACTTTGTGGACATAGTCAATAAAAGAAACAATAATGCCCTAGCCCCACATAGGCCTCATGACTACTCCACAGAACTCCTGCCAGGGGCCAAAATCCCCTTCAGGCAAATTTATGCTTTGTCAGAACCTGAACTCACGGCCCTGTGGGAACACCTCAATGAAAAATCTAGCAAATAGTTGTATCTGTCCTTCTGTGTCCCCTGCCAAGGCCCCAGCCCCGGTTGTCAAGCAAAAGGATGGTACCCTGTGCCTTTGTGTAAACTATCAAGTGCTGAACAATATCACCGTCAAGAATAAATATCCTTTGGTGTTGATCAGTGAACTACAGGAGAGGGTTAGCTTGGCTAAGCAGAACCTATAACCTGGTCTGCATCCAAGAGGGCAATGAATGGAAAACAGCCTTTCATACGTGGTATGGACATTTTGAGTACCTTGTCATGCTTTTTGGTCTCTGTAATGCCCCTGCCACATTCCAGCACTTGGTTAATGATATCTTCAGTGTTGTTCTGCACAAGTTTGTTGTAATCTACCCAGACAACATTCTTATTTTTTCAGAGGACCAAACCCTGCATGACCAGCATGCCTGGTTAGTACTCGAACGTCTTCAAGCAAACAGTCTGTATGGGAAATCTGAGAAATGTGAATTCAGTGGCACCTCTATGGATTTCTTGGGTTATATTTTTTTTCCCAACAGAATAAGTATGGATCACAGAAAACTCTCTGCGATTTCAACTTGGGCTACACCCAAGAGCATCCATGATATCCAGTGCTTCCTAGGATTTGCCAGTTTCTATAGTTGATTCATTCAAGGATTTTCACAAGTGGTATTTCCAATTAGCCAGCTGCTGTGGAAGAACTCTCCCCTGGACGCCAGAAACCCAACTCGTTGTTGATCGGCTGAAGGATGTGTGTACTTCTGCCCCCATCCTAGTGCACCTGGATCCATCAGAACCTTTTGTCATCAAAGCAGATGCCTCTGATCACGCAATTGAGGCAGTGCTATCACAGCAACATGGGCCCCCGAATGACCTTAGCCATTGTGCCTTCTCTTCTATGAAACTGACACCTGAGGAACAAAATTATAAAATCGGTAGTAAGGAGTCATTGGCCATCAAGGCTGCATTTCAGGAGTGGCACCATCATCTAGAAGGGGTATGCCTTTCCGTCCAGTTGTTCACAGATCATAAAAATTTGGAACATCTCTCTCAGCAGCCCTCAGCCAACGTCAGCTATGTTGATCCCTCTTCTTCTCTAGATTCAACTTCACCCTGACCTACCAGCTGAGAACCTGGAATGGAAAACAGGATGTGTTATCTCACAAGGGAGGGTACATAGATAAGGGGGTTAAACCTTCCAAGCCTACCACTATATTGAAACCCTGCCATTTTGTAAATATGCTGATCAACACTGATCTTTTGGCCACTGTAAAGGCCTCACTGCCCAATGATCCACTTGCAGTGGATGAATGTCAGCCAGTTCTGACCCAAACATCACAGTGAAAAACAAGGTACTCTGGTTGAAGGATTGCATTTATGTCCCTGACGGAACATCTATGTAGCCATACTCTCGCTATGCCTCGATTTCACGCTTGCAGGCCACTTCAGGTACTGGAAGACAGTGAAGCTGATTTCACATAATTTTTGGTGGCAAACTATTCTGATCTGTCAAATCTTACATGGCTTCCTATGAGACATCCAGCCAGATGAAGACCACATGCCAAACTTCTAGGTGCCCTGATCCCACTTTTGGCCTCACCCCAACCTTGGGCATCTATCTAAATGAACTTCATCACAGATCTCCCCAACTCATAGGGCTGCACAGCTATACTGGTTGTCGTCGATTTACTCAACAAATGGGCACACATTGCACCTTGTCAGACAATCCCCATTGCAAAAGTAACTGCTCATTTATCTTTCGATGACATCTTCACGCTCCATGAATTACCAACCAACATGACATCAGAATGTGGGCCACGATTTGTCTCCCCTTTTTGGAGAGAATTGGCCAAAGTCCTGAAGTCACCCTACACATTTCCTCTGCTTACCACCACCAGACGGATGGACAATTGGAATGGGTAAATCAAATTCCAGAACAATAACTCTGCTGCTTTATCAACTACCATCGAGATGGTTGATTCCAACTTTTACCTTTCATTGAATTTGCTTATAGTAACACCAGTCACAGATCAACCTGCCAAAAACCCTTCTATGCCAATTGTGGCTTCCACCCTCGATTCCATCCATCCATCCCACCAATCTCCCATGTCCCCATGGCCTCTGATTTTGGTTCAACACCTCCACCACTTTCAAGAGGAATTAAAATCACACTTAAAGTCAGCCAAGGACAACTACAAATGATACACTGTCCTCCATCAACAGGACCCTCCTCCCTTATCAGTCGGAAACAAGATATGGCTCTTGATTCAACACTTGGATACCTCCTCAAGGAAACTAGACCACCATTACCTTGGCCCATTTTGATCATCCAACAGATCAACCCAGTGGCCTTCATCCACTTGCCCCGTGCCATGAAGATACATCCAGCATTCCATGTTTCCTTGTTAAAGAAATAGGTGGCCAACTCTTTTCCTGGATGCACACAACCACCCCCACCCCCATCTTGGTTCGGGGGCAAGAAGATACCTGGTGAGACAGATGCTGGATTCTAAGCTCCTCTAATGATGACTTGTGTACCTTGTGGACTGGGAAGTGTATGCCCCAGTGAGTGGGGGGTGATGTGAGGTGATGAGATAGAGCCTGATTAAGCCACAAGCAGTGTTGAGTCACTACTGAGCTAGGCTCCAGCCAATCCACAAGCCAGGCGCTGGTCTGGTGGCTCTCAGAGCAGGATTGTAACCCTCACAGGAGAAACAGCAGCTCGGTCTGCCCAGTATCACTTCATGGCTTGGAACTCTCCCCGGCCTGAGAGTGGTGACAGACTCCACAGGCCTTAGCCTGCTCCAGCCCTGCTCCAGCTCCAGCCCGGCTCTTAACTCCTGATTCTGGCTCTGACCACTGGCTTTAGTTCCTTGCCCGACTTCCACCACACCAACCAACAGGCCCATCCATCTCAGTTTCTGAAACCAGCAGCAGCTGAGCTCTCTGTGGCTTTGCTACCCTCAGGAGTGAGATATCAGCTAAAATCACCAGCGCCCGTGGGATGTAGTGCCAATACCCAGTGCCACTGCCCTATACCCGTACCCATGGAATAGGGACTGAAATGTGACTGTTCTATGCAACCAAAATTCCTTCTCCTCCGCTCGCCCCTGGTGGGCCACATTCGTGGCTGGGGCTGGAGAGTGGTGCTGAGCAGGGGCACTCCAAAGTTGGCCTGTCAACGAGCACGTCGTATTTAAAGTTTTTATGGGAATAAGGCAAGGGAGTTTTGAAATGTAACTATCTCTTTGCATTGTGATGGTAAAGCCAGTGATACATCTGTCTTTCTATCAGCAGCTGCTGCCGTTGTGGACTTGAGGGTGCCCCCCCGCACACACACCTGCAGAACACCTCACCCTAATAAGGAGGAGAAAGAGGAGGACTAGGGAGGACATGTTCAGCAAGCTCCTGCCAGCCAGTGCTGCACCGGACCATGAACAAAGGGCCTGGAGTGGAGGGCCAACATGGCAGACAATGTGGAAAAGGAGAGAGGAAACGGGAGAAGCACCAGGACATAATGGGCCATCTCAGGCAGCAAACCCAGATGCTGCAGACCTTGTTGACCTGCAGGTCCAAAAATCCCAAACTCCTCACCCTTTGCAGTCCTTGGAGAACTCCATGCTAGCTGCTCCCAATGCCATCCCGACATAGCACTCGGCATCATGGGCCGCACCCTTACCCCTACCGCTCCAGGGCAGGGGACTGCAAGGGAAACGCCACCTTCACACACACTGTCCTGTGGGCTACTTCTGTGCACTGAAATGGACAGAAATATTTGCTGCCTTTTCAATTTCAAAGTCCCATTCCATTAATTTATGTTTAAAATCTGTATGGCGATGCCTGTCTTTTGGGACGTTGTTTTTCTGCAGTGTTTTTGCCACTCAATAAATTTCTATTTATGGAGAATAAAGTTCTCTTTCTTTGTGCCCAGCACGTACGGCAGAACGCACGGTGGTATTCACAGCACACTGTACTTGTCAATGTACAGCAAGCACCACACCACTCAGCGGCGCAGGAAACCAGTCATATTTACAGATGTGCAGCAAGTGCGACCTGATTCCCAGCAGCTCCCGCAGCTCCTGGGCCAGCACAGAACCCTCCTGTTCCAAAGCCTCCCTCAACCACATCGTTCCACCTGGAGCAATGGTAGTGGCCCTCGTGTCTGGCTGTTGAAACTCGGCAGACAGCCGCTCCACCTCTGCCCTGGTGGCAGCTTTTCCCGCTTTGTCTCACAGATATTACACAGCAGGCAGCTACAGCCAGTGGGATATTTTTCTCCCAGAGAGCCAATCCAGTGAATAAACACCACCAGTGTCCCTTCAGTCCACCAAAAGCACATTCAGTTGTCATTCTGCACATGCTGAATCTTTCCGTGGTGTTGTCGAAGTGGCCAGCAGACGGCTTCATGAGCCAGGGGAGCAAGGGGTAGGCTGGGTCCACCCAAATCACCACTGGCATTTCCATATCACCAATAGTAATCCCCCAGTCAGGACAGAAGGTCTCTGCTTGCAGCTTTCTGAACAGGCCTGTGTTTTTAAGGATACGAGCATCATGCACCTCCTCTGACCAGCCCACCCTGATGTGAGTCAAGCATCCCTGGGGAATCCACCAACGCTTGCATAACCATGGAAATGTAGCCCTTTCTGTTGATGTTCTCTGTGGCAAGGCAGGCTGGGGCCAAAATAGGGATATGCTTGCCGTCTATCATGCCACCATAGTTCGGGAACCCCATTGCTGCAAATCCAGCTGCTATGTCCTGCACATTACCTAGTCACAGACCTTCCTAGCAGGAGATGATTAACGGCCCTGTGCTCTTGCATGACAATGGCCCCCACGGTGGATTTTTCAACTTCAAAATGATTTCCCACGGATCAGTAGCAATTTGGCATTGCAAATTTCCAAAGTGCAATCAATGCTGGCTTCTCTACTGGCCGTACAGCTCTCACTCAGCTGTCCATGCACTAGAGGGCTGGGGCAAGCTCGGCACACAGATCCAGGAATGTGGTCTTTTGCATCCGAAACTTTTGCAGCCACTGGTCATCATCCCAAACCTGCATTATGATGTGATCAAACCAGTCAGGGCTCGTTTCTCAGGCCCAGAAGCGGCGCTCCACCATCTGCAGCTGCTCCGTGAATGCTACCAACAACCTGGAATTGTTCTTTGCTATGTCCTTCAGCTAACTGTCCTCAAATAAAACTGTATGTTTCCCACTGTTGCGTTACTTCCTGCAGATCTGCAGATACATGAGGACTGTGCAGAGCTGTGAGGGCGCCGTGCTTCCGTCAGAAACGGCGGTCACGGAGAAGTTCACATGGGTTTGTGGGATTAAAAAAAATTAAAGGTGCAAAAATGATGGGCTGTGGATGGTATTATGGGATGGAGGAAGTTGCATGCTGGGAACTAAACCCAGAGATCCCTCTGTAAGTCGCTTGTATCCCATAGCACACACTGAAAATTCCCTCAAGGGCATTGCATGGGACGGTGGCGCATGGCGCACTGCGGTAGCTGCTCGCAGTGCACTGCACTTTGCATTGGCACAAGCATTCCTGGTGGGTACATGCAACTCCAACACAAGCAGCCAAGTGTGCATGCACACGAGCAATATACACACTTTGGCGACTATGCGCCCATGCAACTTGTGCCGACCAAACTTTGTAGTGTAGACGTGGTTAGCAAGGGTTAATGAGGCGCTATGGACGCACTGAGCCCCACCCCATTACACAGACACCCGCTGTCAGGTAAAGTTAGGAGGGGAGGGCACTGGAGAACAGCTCAGTAGCTGGCTGATCAGGGTGGAGAACAGATCTCCTTTCCTTTGCTTCCTGGGGAGAGGCCCAGCCCAGCCCCTCTGCTGAGACTGTTGATTGCCAGAGTCCTCCAGAAGACGCTAGGTCTGGCACAGAACTTTTGGGTTTGGGATTATTTCTTTGCTTTAGTCCAAAATGACTATCGGGCTGTCTGTGGTGCCTGGGCCAGGTCTGCAGGGCCTCGTGGGGATCGTTGGGATCCCCTGCCCAGGGAGGATGTGGGGAGCTGCCTCAATAAACTCCGTGGACTTTTGCTCCCTCTGCAGTCTGCCCTGAAATGTGTCTTGGACCCTGAAGAGCGCAGTCGCAAGTCCCTATTAACTAGATTAAAAACTGTCTAACTGATAGAGCTCAATGGGGGATTGTCAGCCAATGGGGCTGCTTCTAGTGGGGTCTGCAGTGAGGGGTTCTAGGTCTGGCGCTATGCAATAGTCTGGAAGGAAATGCCAGCTCAGTGCTGGTAACGTGCGCCCATGGCACACAGATTGGCAGGGCGGTAAATAATGCTGGGGACAGGGCCGTCATGCAGAGCGACCTGGCTCACGCGCTGAGGTGGGCTCGTTTCAACAACATGCATTTGAACACAGCTACATGCAGGGCCCAAGAACGTCAGTCCCGTTTATGAGATGGGGACCATAGCCTGGAACATCCTGTGTCCCAGGACGCATGCACAGGTGGGCGTGAGGGTCAGTGTGAGTGCAGGAGTGTGAAGCGGTGGTGTGCAAAGGGGACCAGGCGTGCCTGTGAAAAGGGGCATGGGCTGGTTGTGAGTGGCCCAAAGGGGCAGGGTGGGGGGGCGTGAATGTGAGAAGTGGGCATGCCCGCATTTCACCTGTCCCTCTTCCCCCAGGCCTCCCCGGCGTGAGGCTGGCCCAGCTGCCCGCCCGGTGGCTCCATGACGAGGGAGGTGCCCAGCTGGATGGGGCCCAGGTAGGGGGGAGCCAGCACCCACCATGCCCTACGCCCTCCCTCCTCTGCACTGCGCTCTCAAGATGATGTCCCGCAAGAAGGCCCTGCTGCTGCTGCTGCTGGCACTCAGCACCCTGAGCCTGCTCATCCACCAGAGCACGCACCTCAACTGGTACAGAGCAAGGGAGGGGGAGGGGCAGGGCTGGAGGATGGGGGTCATGCAGGAGTGGGGTAGAAGAAGGACTGGAGCACGGAGGGGGGTAGAGCTAGGGGATGGGGCAGGGGGCACGTCAAGTGGGGCTGTGGGGACAGGGCTAGGGAATGGGGGCAGGGGTGGGTGGAGTGGGGCATGGATAGTGGGACAGGGTGGGATGGTTCAGGGGCAGAGCTAGTGGGCATGGGGCTAGGGGCGGGGGCAGATGGGCATGTGGGGCTGGGACATGGGGAGGAAAGGAATGGGCCCATTGGGCTGATCAGGGCAAGGGTCCAGGGGAGTGCTGGGCTGGCCATGCCCCTCGCTCTGACCCCCCCTCTCCCCAGCAGGTCCCCCAAGCCTTCCTCCCCAGGCTGCCCCACAGCCCCCTCGCCCCGCCCCAAGCACACCTCGGTGGCCTTCCTGAAGACCCACAAGACAGCGGGCACCACGGTGCAGAACATCCTTTTCCGCTTCGCCGAGCAGCACGACGTGACGGTGGCGCTGCCCCACCACGCCTGCGACCACCAGTTCTGCTACCCCCGCAACTTCTCCGCCCGCTTCGTGCACCCGCACACCCTGCCCCCCCGCATCATCGCCAGCCACCTGCGCTTCCAGCGCCAGGAGCTGCGCCGCCTCATGCCCAACGACACGCTCTACGTCACCATCCTGCGCGAGCCCGTGGCCATGTTCGAGTCACTCTTCACCTACTACAACCAGTACTGCTCCGCCTTCAAGCGGGTGCCCAACGGCTCCATGGAAGCCTTCCTGGCCAACCCGCTGGCCTTCTACCGCCCCCAGGAGAAGTTCTCCATGTACGCCCACAACACCCTGCTCTACGACCTGGGCGGGGACAACGACCACAGCCCCGCCGACCCCGCCTACCTGCCCGGCTTCATCCGCCAGGTGGAGGAGGTCTTCTCGCTGGTGATGATCGCCGAGTACTTCGACGAGTCGCTGGTGCTGCTGCGCCACCTGCTCTCCTGGGACCTGGAGGACATGCTCTACGTCAAGCTCAACATGCGCGGCCCCCGGTCCAAGGGCAACGTCAGCTCGGAGGTGCTGGCCGCCCGCATCCGCACCTGGAACGGGCTGGACGCCCAGCTCTATGACCACTTCAACGCCACCTTCTGGCGCAAGGTGGCGCAGGCGGGGCGGGAGTGCGTGGCGGCGGAGGTGCGGGCGCTGCGCCGGGCCTGCGACCAGCTGCTGCGCCGCTGCTTCGGGGGGCGGCCCCAGCTGCGCCCCGCCACGCAGATCAAGAACAAGGAGCTGCGGCCTTGGCAGCCCAGCTCCAAGGTGGACATCGTGGGCTATGACCTGCCTCCGGCCGTGCCTGGCTCAGGTGCCCCCCCCGAGGAGCGCTGCCTCAAGCTGGCCATGCCTGAGGTGCAGTACTCCCGCTACATGCTGCGCAAGCAGAGCCTGCGTGCCCGCCGCAGGGCCCTGCTCCCCCGCCCGCTGCCCCCCCGGGGAGTCCCGCGCCCAGCCAGGGCCCTCCCTCTCCGCCACCCCACAGTGCCCAAAGCGGCCTGAGCAGGGGCTGGGACCTGAGCCCAGACTAGACACTCACGCCGGGGTGAGGGGCTGTGCGGGCATCGTGGACATGGTTTCCTGTGCCCCCCCCGCCCTCGGGTCAGCCACGGGGAGATCCCTTTGCTGGCCCCCTTCTCCCTCCCTGTGACAGTCCCCGTCCTGCACAACAGCCCCACGCCCGCCCCCTGCATCCCATGCCCCTTTGGGAGGGCTGGATCGGAACTGAATGCCACTGGGGCCTGAGCCGGCACTGGGAAGCTGCCACTCCCCCCTTCCTGAGCCTGCATCAGGTCTGTTTGCAGGTTCTGGGTGGTTTGCACATGCCCTGGATTTGGAAATCCACCCATCACCGCCTGGGGACTGAGGCATCGGGGGGCCTGGGAGGGAAGCCCAGCAGCTCAGCACGGAACAGCAGTGGCTATGGTTTGGGGTCTAGATGGTGGCCCCCCCCAACTCCAGCCTTTCTTCCCTAGTGCTCCCCGCCCCAGCACTGGCCCATACCTCCCCCTAGTGCCGCCATTCACATGGAGACATAGCACTGCATGGGAGACACAGGGCCCAGCTAAACCCTGGGGAGGTGGGACTCGAACCCCTGCCCCAAGCAACAGATCAGGGCACACAACACCACACACCCTATCGCACACACAGACACCCCCCATCACACATGGCGCGCACATCCTATCTGTCCACACATTCCCCCCATTAGTCCCCACCCCCGCTTCCGTTTACCCACACACCTTGCACACAGTGCTTACTTTGTAATGAAAGAGGTGCCGGGGCTCAAGCGAATTTTTACATTCATACCTGATGCAGCAAGCCCAGGGGTGCTGGGGCTTGGCACTGCCAAGCCCTGGCCCAAATTAACCACTGTTTGCACACATGCACAGTGTCACACACACACAATCACTCACAGCTGGCCCCCTGTGCAGTCACACACACACACACACCCCTTGCCAGTGTGCCACACTGGTGTGGCAAGGTGACAGTGTCCCAGCCAGGAGTGACTCCCTCCCCGGGCTCCCAGGGGGGGCACTGTCTGGGCCTTCCCGCCTCATGAGCCATTCCCTGGGTAATGGGTTCCCAGGAAGAGGCTGATTCTGAGCAACTGCCGTCAGGGAGGTTTAGGTTGGATATTAGGAAAAACTTTTTCACTAGGAGCGTGGTGAAGCACTGGAATGGGGTTACCTAGGGAGGTGGTGGAATCTCCTTCCTTTGAGGTTTTTAAGGTCAGGCTTGACAAAGCCCTGGCTGGGATGATTTAGTTTGGGTTGGTCCTGCTTTAGCAGGGGATTGGACTAAATAACCTCCTGAGGTCCCTTCCAACCCTGATATTCTCTGATTCTGTGAACTGTCAGGGGGATGGGAATCTGCCCCCAATAAAGGACTCTGTGAGGTGCCTGGTCTGTTCTGGTGTCTGTGGCTCATGGGGGGCAGGTGGAAAGTTCTGGGGGGTGGCTCTCTGTGGGTCATTGCCCCATGGGTACCTCAGGGTGTGACCCCTGACCCTCAGCAGACACTGCAGCCTGTAGCAGGCAGCAGTAGAAAGTTGTTATCTTCCATGTGGCCAGAGCCTGAGGTGGGGCAGTCAGGCACACATGGTATGTGTTGCACACACACCTTGAGTGTGACTCTAGGGACCGATGCAGCTGCGTCTGGGAAGGAGTTGAGGGCTGGTTCCTGTGGATGGTGACTGGCTTGCTGGCACCGATGGGGGCTGGATTCACTGCAGGAGTGTTGTCAGATAGAGGGGACCAGGTGCCTCATTCCCAGCCCCCCAACCCTTGTTCCCCTTCCAGGAGGTCCCCCAGAGCTGGGTTTGATAGGTCTCAGCCTGGCTCCAAGCAGAGCAGGGGTCTCCCTGCCCATAAGCCCCTGGCAGGGACCCTGGGGGGCATGGGCCACAGAGATCTGCCCCTGTAGAAAAGGGGTCAGTGTGGGGCAAAGGCAAAGGCATTGGTGGGTTGCAGGGAAGAGGAGGTGCAGCTGCACAGATGCCTCCGGCAGGCCTAGGCAATGGGCATGTTGGCACAGGGTGAGGGGGGCATCTCGTGGTCAGACTGCATGCCCCAGGGATCTTGTGCCCCACTGTCCTGGACCTGCTTATGCAGAATAGGGTTGGGGGGTCACAGAGTGGAGGATAAGGGGGGCAGCAAGTAATTGCCCCCTTGTGCCATAATGGTGAGAGAGTGAAGCCAGTGGCAGCATCTGGCTTCACACATCCCTGGCAGAGGGCAAAGGACCATCCTGCACCATAGACTGTACCCAGCCCAGGGAGTGGGATATGGGGCTTTTTCCCTCTCGAGGGCACTCGACCCAGGGCAGCAGGACTGGCTAGCTCAGGGGAGCAGTCAATGGGGGGCTGGTATGTGGGCAGAGGCTGTCTCTCTCCCCTCCCCCCAGCCCCAGCAATCCCACGCCGAGCATGCCAGTGCAGATGGCAATGTGGAGACATGGCAGCCGATAGCTCCAGGGAGTGGAAGGAGCGACCCACAGAGATGTGGACACCCCGATGGTGGTGGTGGGGCACTGCTGGGCCAGGAGGATGAGGGCTGGCTTGATCTACTCCTCACTGGGGCCATTCACAGCCCCTCGAGGAACACACCTCTCTGCCCTTGCTTCTGCACCGCTGGGAGCTGATGCGGGGGGGTCCCATGCGCAGGGTGGCAAGACCTATCTGGATGGGCCCACAGCTCTAATGTGGGGTGGCAGAGAGGAGGGGATACCAGGGCCGACTGGCAGGAAGGGGGAGGGGATACTAGGGTGGATGAGTGGCAGAGGGGAGGGGGTACAAGGACGGACGGGTGGCAGTGGGGAGGGGATACCAGGGTGGACAGGCTGAGGGCTGGCTTGATCTACTCCTCACTGGGGTCCACTCACAGCCCCTCGAGGAACACACCTCTCTGCCCTTGCTTCTGCACCGCTGGGAGCTGATGGGGGCGGATGAGTGGCAGAGGGGAGGGGATACCAGGGCAGATGGGCAGCAGGGAGGAGGGGATACCAGGACGGACGGGCAGCAGGGGATACCAGGGCAGATGGGCAGCAGGGAGGAGGGGATACCAGGACGGAGGGGTGGCAGGGGATACCAGGGCGAATGGGCAGCAGGGAGGAGGGGATACCAGGGCGGAGGGGTGGCAGGGGATACCAGGGCAGATGGGCAGCAGGGAGGAGGGGATACCAGGACGGACGGGCAGCAGGGGATACCAGGGCGAATGGGCAGCAGGGAGGAGGGGATACCAGGGCGGAGGGGTGGCAGGGTGGAGGATAGTACTGGACTGATAACACTGCCAGCACACCAGTCCCTCTGTGTCCAGAGTCTAACTGAACCAGTTCTGGCTGAGATACATAAAGCTAAAATCTCCGCACTCATGCAGATTAAAAAGTAATCTTCTATCCCCCAGCACTGGGGGACTTAGGCAAGTGCCTAGTCACGGGCCTGAGCCATGGAGACACGGGGCTGACAATTATGATCATCACAGATTTCTTACCCTCCCAAGCTTCAGGCTCATCCCTCCAGTGCAGAGAAGCAGGCACAGCCACAGAACCACCCCCAGAGAATATGGGACACAGTTAAGCTCCATAGCCCAGCCCTCAGGCGGCTGATTTCTGCAAAAAGATTTGATCGGCCCAGATTTCCCACGATTTCAGCCCAATAAATGGCTCCCGGTGGCAATAGGATTTCACAAATATAAATGCTACTACTGTGCGTAGCTCACACACTGAGATGCAGCCACCCCGGGCACAGGGATCCCTATACAAGGATCCCTCACCCGGCCCTGAGATGCAGCCACCTCTGGAGTGGAGCGCAGGGGGCTGTTTAACAGCTGAACATGTGTCTGTGACAGGGAGTGGGGAAGGACAGTGAATTGAATTTAAGCCATAAGGGGGAGAAGATTTCAGAGCTGCATTGGGGCATTAGGACCAGCACTGACTGGGAGGGGAGATGGGCCCCATCCCACTCCCTGCAGCACAGCACCCCCTAGCACCACACTATGGCATTGGGGCCAGCCCTGACTGTGTCCCATGCCTGTGGTGTCCCAGCCCAGCCCTGCTCAGCGTGGGAGTCCTGGCTGGGCTGGTCGAGGCTGCAGCTATTCTAGGCCCTGCAGCTCCCCTGGGCCCTATACTGACAGGCGCTCCCAGCTAATTACAGCTGCAGAGCTTAACCTTGCCATGCAGAGGTGTTGGGGGTAGCGGGGACACCTGAAGGGTGCGGGGGGGGGGGGGGTGGAGAGCAAGGAAAGGGTCCATGCACTGGGCCCGCCCAGCACCCCTTGGCCCCCTGCCCTCCCCCCCACAGCTGGGGCTGAGACTCTGCAGGGGCGGGGGCAACCGACTTGGCAATGGGATTTTCTCACTAATCCCCCGGGGCCGCCCTTGATTGGCTCAGTTAGACACTGGGATGTGGGTCAGACGACACAACAACTCCTCCCAGCGCAGCCTTGTGCCCCCCCCAAGCTGATTACAGGGAGCACGTCTGGGATGAGCTCCCCCCTGCCTGGCCCGGGACAGAGCCACAGGCGGCATCGGAGGTACTTGCACTGCCCCCAATTCTCCCCACAGGGACTGGCACAGCTCCCCCCCGCCATAGGAACTAGCACCTTCCCCCCCTCAGGAACCAGCACAGCCCCAACTGCCACAGCATGGCCCCGCCACTCCCATAGAAACCAGCACAGCCCCAACTGCCACAGCGCGCCCCCCCCCCACCCCCATAGGGACCAGCACAGCTCCATCTGCCACAGCACGGCCCCCAACCCCATAGAAACCAGCACAGCCCCAACTTCCACAGCACGGCCCCCACCCCCATAGGGACCTGCACAGCTCCATCTGCCACAGCGCGGCCCCCACCCCCATAGGGACCGACACAGCTCCATCTGCCACAGCGCGGCCCCCCCCCCATAGAAACCAGCACAGCCCCAACTGCCACAGCGCGGCCCCCCCCACCCCCATAGGGACCGGCACAGCTCCACCTGCCACAGCACGGCCCCACCCCACCCCCATAGGGACCGGCACAGCTCCATCTGCCACAGCACGACCCCCACCCCCATAGGGACCAGCACAGCTCCACCTGCCACAGCGCGGCCCCCACTCCCATAGGGACCGACACAGCTCCATCTGCCACAGCGCGGCCCCCCCCACCCCCATAGAAACCAGCACAGCCCCAACTGCCACAGCATGGCCCCCCCCACACCCATAGGGACCGGCACAGCTCCATCTGCCACAGCACGGCCCCCCCACCCCCATAGAAACCAGCACAGCCCCAACTGCCACAGCGCGGCCCCCCCCACCCCCATAGGGACCGGCACAGCTCCACCTGCCACAGCACGGCCCCCCCCACCCCCATAGAAACCAGCACAGCCCCAACTGCCACAGCACGGCCCCCCCCACCCCCATAGGGACCGGCACAGCTCCATCTGCCACAGCACGGCCCCCCCCCCCCCCATAGGGACCGGCACAGCTCCATCTGCCACAGCGCGGCTCCCACCCCCATAGGGACCAGCACAGCTCCATCTGCCACAGCACGGCCCCTCCCACCCCCACAGGGACCAGCACAGCTCCACCTGCCACAGCACGGCCCCCACCCCCATAGAAACCAGCACAGCCCCAACTGCCACAGCACGGCCCCCCCAACACCCATAGGGACCGGCACAGCTCCACCTGCCACAGCGCGGCCCCCACCCCCATAGGGACCAGCACAGCTCCATCTGCCACAGCACGGCCCCCACCCCCATAGAAACCAGCACAGCCCCAACTGCCACAGCGCGGCCCCCCCCCCACCCCCATAGGGACCGGCACAGCTCCACCTGCCACAGCACGGCCCCCCCCACCCCCATAGAAACCAGCACAGCCCCAACTGCCACAGCACGGCCCCCCCCACCCCCATAGGGACCGGCACAGCTCCATCTGCCACAGCATGGCCCCCACCCCCACAGGGACCGGCACAGCTCCATCTGCCACAGCACGGCCCCCACCCCCATAGGGACCGGCACAGCTCCACCTGCCACAGCGCAGCCCCCCCCCCATAGAAACCAGCACATCCCCAACTGCCACAGCGCGGCCCCCCCCACCCTCATAGGGACCGGCACAGCTCCAACTGCCACAGCACGGCCCCCCCCCACCCCCATAGAAACCAGCACAGCCCCAACTGCCACAGCACGGCCCCCGCCACCCCCATTGGGACCGGCACAGCTCCACCTGCCACAGCACGGCCCCCCCCCATAGGGACCGGCACAGCCCCAACTGCCACAGCGCGGCCCCCTCCCACCCCCATAGGGACCGGCACAGCTCCATCTGCCACAGCACGACCCCCACCCCCATAGGGACCAGCACAGCTCCATCTGCCACAGCACGGCCCCTCCCACCCCCATAGGGACCGGCACAGCTCCATCTGCCACAGCACAACCCCCACCCCCATAGGGACCGGCACAGCTCCACCTGCCACAGCACGGCCCCTCCCACCCCCATAGGGACCGGCACAGCTCCATCTGCCACAGCACAACCCCCACCCCCATAGGGACTGGCACAGCTCCACCTGCCACAGCACAGGCCCTCCCCCCGCCCCCACCCATTCCCATAGGAACCAGCACAGCTCCCCCCACACCTCCACCGAGACCTGCACAGCCACCACTCCCACCACCACTGCAACTGGAACAACCCCACCCCCACCATACACAACACAGCCCCCCTTCAACCCGTCCCTCCACAGGGACCAAAACAGCCTCCCTTCCCCACAGCACAACCGCCCACCCACATAGGGACCAGCACAGCTCTTCCCCTCTGCTGCAACTGCCACCCTTCCCCCCCAGCAGAGACCAGCACCGCTGCCCCCTGCCACCCTCATGCCCCTGGGACCAGCACAGTCTTGAGTGAGACGAGTGCCTGGGGGCAGTGCAGCGGTATCAGGGGGACACTCCCTGGCATGGGCCATTGAGGAGGCCAGCCTAGAGGCTCTAAAGGACCCTTCTGGCCTTAACATTTGTGAATGAACCTACGGCTCCCTCCATTCTCCACGCACACCCACCAACCACCCAACCTGCATGCTCACCCTTGCCCCGTCTATCTGTCCATCCACCCTCCCATCCCACACACTCAGCAGCAGGAACTGGGGGTGTTCCTGTGCAGGTGAGGGGTGGCGTTGATTAGGGGGTACTACTGGCAGGATGGGGAGGAGCTGTCAAGGTAAGTGCAGGGGTGACCCCTGCTGGGGCAGAGCCCCCGGCTCCCAGGGTGGGGCAAGCCGGCCCTAGGGGCTCCCCGCGGGTGCTGTGTATCAGGGAACAGCCCAGGTGGGAGCTGACCCATCCCTGCCTCACCCCACAGCCCTGGGGCACAGGCAGCTGAGCTGTGCAGGGTATGGCAGGAGCTGTGTGTGCGGGAGCGCCAGGCGCGGGACCGGAACCGCCAACTGCTGCGGGACTTTGGGCACCTGGAGACCCAGCTGGGGCTGCTCTGGGCCAGGACAGAC
This sequence comes from Chelonia mydas, assembly GCF_015237465.2. Taxonomy (NCBI): domain Eukaryota; kingdom Metazoa; phylum Chordata; order Testudines; family Cheloniidae; genus Chelonia; species Chelonia mydas. The sequence goes on from NC_057853.1 coordinate 29,218,231, forward strand.
GCCGTCAGGAGGAGGAAGGTGAGACGGGCTCAGCACCCAGACATCTTGCTGAGCGGGCTGATTGCAGAGGGCCCCATGCGGGGAGAGTCAGACTCGGACAGGGGACAGCGCCCCAGGAAATAGACTGAGTCAAGACTCCCAACTTCAAGCCCATGTTCTCAGAGGGGAGTGGGGCCTAGTGGTTAGTGTGTGTTTGGGGGGGATGAACTCCTGGGTTGTATCCTCCCAGAAAGAGGATGATTTAGCACCACCAGTGCAGAGAGTGGGTGGAAGTCAGTAACTCCGTGGGGCAGGAGAGGATGCTGAGATGCAGGGGAAGGAATTCAGCCCCGGGGGATCCAGATGGGGCCTGTGGTGGGACCAAGGGCAAAGGGTCGCATCCCTGTCTTGCTCATCTCAGGTGGACTATGACGCATTTCTGCAGCGGCTGCTTCTTCACCCGAGGATGGAGGCAGGGAGCCCTGGCCGGGTCCCTCAGCACCAGGTAGGCACAGCCGAGTCACACTAACCCTCCTGGGCAAGAGGGAGTTGGCACCAGGGTGTTGGGGCATTGGGGCCAGCACTGACTGTGAGGGGGAAAGTGCCCCTGCCCCTCCCTGCAGGCCCTCCCTCCTCCCCACAGTTCTTGGGTTCTCCCCCTTGCCCCCTAAAGCACTGGCCTGGCCTAACCCTGCTTAGCGTGAGCTCTGCCTGGGAGCATGGTGGGCTCTGGAATCACCAGGTACTCAGTTGATTTCTCTTACCCCTCTCCCCAGGACTGGGTCTCCGCCTGGATTTTGGACCCAGCTCTGCGCTCACGCTCTGGGAGACACCTCCCTGACCCCCCACAGTGGATGGACCATCTGCAGTATCGGACCTCGTGGCCTCATCCCGTCTCCCCCACACAGTCCCCAGAGCCTGCTGCCTTCCTTGCATCCACAGGGGCAGGTGGGGCTGGGCCCCTGGAGGGTAAGGAGATAGCCCGGGCCCTGTTCTGTGCCGCTCAGCCTGGAAGCCCGGCCAGACTCCTGGGTCCTCCTCTCCCTGCTCTATACTGCTTGTCCTGGGAGCCCGGACTCCTGGGTCCTATCCCTGCTGATGCCTCTTTCTTCTCTGCCCCTAGCAGCCAGGCCCACAGTGGGCCCCCATGGCACACCCTGGCTCCACAGAGGGCCCATCACCAAGGACCATGGCTACTACAGGATGCTGGCTGCTATGCCCCATCAGGAGTCATCCCCGCTTCTCCGCCCACATCGGCTCGGCTTTCCCAGCACAGCTGAATCAAAGGGTGCGCATGGGGAGCCTGTGTGGGTGAGGGACGGGGCTCTCCTGGGAGGCAGTGCCTGAACGGAGACTCCAGTGGGGGCTTCCCCCCTCCAGGCAGCGTGGCCCCAGGGAGGATCTGCAGTGCAGCCTGGGGCGTGGGTTAGTCGCCAGCACGCCAGCATCAGCTCAGTACGGGAAAGGCAGGGGGCCGAAGCAGCCAGATTTGCTGGGATACTGTGCAGGGGGCAGAAGCTCAGCCCTCTGACCTGCCCCCGGCCCCTGGCCTTTCAGAGGTGGCTCAGCCTTCTATCTCCCGCTGCCCGCAAATCCTTCTGCCTTAATCCACCCAGGGGCCAGCCTTCTCCCGGCTTGTGGAGGAGAAGGGGAGCCCTCTTCGGCCTGGCAGGTCTCCCACAGCAGCCTAACCCCAGCTCCTGCTGCCCCTCCAGTTTGACACTGGGAAGCCCTGAGCCTCGCTGGCAAACCCCTCTCCCCCTAGCCTGGGCAGCAGCCTCTTGTCCCAAGCCTCGCTGGGCAGCCACTTAGACACAGCTGGGGGGAGCTACTCTGCCCTTAACAGCAGTGGCAGAGCATGGTTTATACACCCCACTCAGAGCACCTCCTTGGTGCCCCATTTCAATGTGTCTTGACTGTGGGCACATTAACCAGGGGCCAACCCCCTTTGGGGTTAGATACTTGTTGGGTTCACAGTGATCCAGGCTGCTCCATCGGAGCAGGGGAGAGTTACCTTGGCACCATGTCCCACAGCCCCTGGGCGCTTCTCCCATCCATCTCTATGGGGCTGAGGCACCAGCTGTCCCAAGGGCAAGCCCGCTGGACCTGAGGGATGAGCCTAGCCACGGGCACATCACCCCCTACATGGGTTAGCCCAGAGGCCTTCTCCTGCTGACCTTCAGGTCTATCCATGCCCCCAAAGGCTGGGGGAACTGATCTTCCCTCTGGTGGTGCAGGCCCCAGCCAGTTACACCCCATAGACCTGACCTGCGAGCAGCATGCCTGCCCACTCATGCCCTGTTCAGCTACAGCCTTGCACCTCAGGACTTTAAGATCCCTTGACAGGTGCCAAACCCCCCAGTTCAGGTTTGCCCTAATCCCCCCTTATGGGGAACCCCCAAGGGACCCCCTTGTGCAGCCCCAACTTGGGCCAGTCCCTACCTTTGTTTTTTTCTCCGAGCCAGACCTACTCTCTGTGATCTCATCTGCTGATCGGCCCGTGCTACGCAGCTCCCGATCTAATAGGGTGACCAGATTTCCTGATTTTATAGGGACAATCCAGATTTTTGGGTCTTTTTCTTATATAGGATCCTATTACCCCCCACCCCCGTCCCGATTTTTCACATTTGGTGTCTGGTCACACTACGATCTAACCACAGCCTGAGCTCATGTGAGCAGATTCCACAGAACTGTTCTGGCCCCCCCAGGTCTGACAAATCATCCAGCGCAGTGACACCTGCCCTATTACCCCCTTTGTGGCAATATCTCCCATCAGCGTGGCAACCCCAAATACACCCCCCTGGGTCTGCTGCACACCCCAAACCCTTCTCCTGCGAAAAGCCTCAGGGCTCAGTTCACACATAAGAAATAAGGCCTTTTGGAACCATCCCTAGACCCCAGTATGGGCCCCCGCCATTTGACTACACAACCCAAGGCTCTGGGACCTGGTGAGGGAGTGAGACAGCAGTCTGCCCGCAGGGGGACCCGCTTCTGATGGCAAGGCAGGAGGGAGGTGGAAGCATTTACGGGGACTGAGCTCAGCGTGCACAGCGACAAACAGGGGCCTGGAGTCCGAAGGAGTCGGCGAGCTGTGGCACTCGCCCTGGGAAAGGCTAAGCTTGGGGCTTGGCAGAGAAATAGGGGTCCTCCCAGGAGACTGGGTAAAGGCCAGGGCAATGAAGTCTTGCAGATCGGTGACAGGGTGACTTAGGGGGCTCTGTGGGGGTGCCAAGGCTGGGGGGGGGCGCTGGAGAGGGTCTGCGGGTGCGGGGAGGAGGCTCTGTGCTACAAGTGAGCTGCTTGGGGCCTCTGCCTCCCTCCAGGGCCTGGCACAGTTGCTGGCTCTGCTGCAATCCTGTGGCACAGATCTGGGAAGGGATCGGGCACTTCGCTGGGCAGCCCTGGCCATACCCAGCCTGGCAGCTGTAGCCTGTCCCAGCTGCGCTCCCCTCCCTTCCAGGGACTCGTCCCCAGCCCACGCAGACCAGGGCACGTGCAGGAGCTGGGATGCACCCTGAGGACGCTGCCAGCTCTGGGGTGAGGCACCGACACCGGGCAGCGAACAGGGCCTCCAGGAGGCTGCTGTGGAGAGGAGCCTGGGAGCAGGACAGCACGGAGACAGCCTGTGAGAAGCCCTGGAACAGGTACCTCCCTGGAATCCCCCCAAAGGTCCCCAGCCATTAAAGAGAACCCCGGGGGATGGTGCAACAACACCCATCCCAATATGCAGCCACCTTTGGGGTGAGGTGTGGGGGCTGTTTATACAGGGATCCCTCGCCCTGCACTGAGATGCAGCTGGCTCTGGGGTGGGGCACTGGGGCTGTTTATACAGGGATCCCTTGCCTGGCGCTGAAATTGCAGAGATCTCTGAGGTCGGGCACTGGGGCTGTTTGTACAGGGATCCCTCACTCTATGCTAAGATGCAGGTGCCTCTGGGGTGGGCCATAGCACTTGCGCCTAGTGGTCTCATCCTGTGCTCATACTGTCTCTCTTTCTCATCCCTAGGGTCCCAAGACTGTGGTGCAAGGAGAAGACAGGAGGAGACACCACAGTCCTGGATCAGGGTGGGAGCTGGTGCCAGGAGCCATGTGGGGAGCAGGCAGGGGATGACAGGCCAAAAGAGTCTCAGGGGAAGCCAAGGCGGAGGCTGAATGTCAGAGTGAGACAGACTGTGGGGAACAGGGATCGCAGAGAAGGGGCACAGCTGAAGGGAGAGAGAGGGCAGGTTCCCATCCAGGGGGTAGGGCAGCTGGAGGGAAGGGAGGGACATTCAGCTATGGGGCAGACACAGAAGGAGGAGGAGGAAGAGGAAGGTCTGGCAGGAGGATTGGGGGGCCAAGAGAGGGAGGAGGATGAGGAGGGGAATGAGGGCCTGGTGGGGAGGCAGGGGGACCAGGAAGCAGGGGAGAAGGATGAGGAGGGCAATAGGGAGGAAGGCTCTGGAGGGGCAGGGGAAGAGGGGGAGGCAGAGGGGAGAGGGAGCAAGGAAGGCTCCTCTTTGGAGCATGTCCAGGCATCAGCAAATGGGGGAGAGGACGAAGAAGACCTGGTGGAGCGGAGGGGCCAGGAAGAGTGTGGTCTGGCAGGGGGTCAGAGGAGCAAGGAGGAGGACAGCGAGGAGGAGGAAGGCCTTGTGTGGGGGCAGAAGGGCCAAGAGGGTGGTGAGGATGAGGAGATGGAGGGTGAGGAAGGCCTAGCAGGCGGGCAGGGGAGTGAGGAGGAGGAGGGCAGCAAGGAGGAGGAAGGCCTGCCGAAGGAGTTGGGGGGTCAGGAGGAGGCTGAGGAGGAGGAAGGTCTGGTAAGGTGGGGGGGCCAGGAGCAGGGTGAGGAGGAGGAGGAGGGCAGCAAGGAGGAGGAAGGCCCGCTGAAAGGGCTGGGGGGCCAGGATGGGGTCAAGGAGGAGGAGAGTGAGGAGGGCAGCGAGGAGGAGGAGGAGAGCCTGGTGGGGTGGGGGGCCCAGAAGCAGGGTGAGGAGGAGGAGGGCAGCGAGGAGGAGGAAGGCCCGCCGAAAGGGCTGGGGGACCAGGATGGGGCCAAGGAGGAGGAGGGCCTGGTGGGGTGGGGGGGCCAGAAGCAGGGCAAGGAAGAGGAGAGCAGCGAGGAGGAAGAAGGCCTAGAGGGGCAGCAAGGGGGTCAGGAGGGAGGAGAGGAGGAGAAGGGCAGTGAGGGCCTGGTGGTAGGGGGCACAGAAGGCCGTGTGCAGGAGGAGGAGGAGGAGGAAGATGCAGACAGCGACTTGGTGCTATGTGCCCTGGGAGCTGGTGCCCAGTGGGGCCCAGGCAGTGTTGAGCAGGGCAGGTGAGTCCTCTTCTTACCCTCCCCCTGGGCCACGAGTCCTGGTGAATCCTCCCCTTTAACCTATTCCCCATCTCATTTTAGGGGCCGTGGCAGAGAGACCCCCGCATGGAACAGCCACACCCCAGAGTCCCCACAGGGTGAGTGTGGAGGCTGGTATCCCCGCACTTGACATCCCTCAGTTAGACCCATGTCCCATCCAGCCCTGAATTCCAGCCCAACCACCATCAGTCAGACCGAATGGCTTATGCAACCTGGTATCCCCTTGGTCCGACCCCTGGGTACAGCCAGCCTGGTATCCCCCTTGGTCCGACCCCTGGGCCCAGCCAGCCTGGTATCCCCCCTTGGTCCGACCCCTGGACTAGGGTTGTCCACTTTCCGATTGCAGAAAACCAAACACCCTTTCCCCGCCCCTGCCCCACCCCTTCTCTGAGGCCCTGCCCCTGCTCACTCCATTCCCCCCTCCCTCCGTCGCTTGCTCTCTCCCACCCTTGCTCACTTGCTCATTTTCACCGGGCTGGGCAGGGGGTTGGGGTGCAGGAGGGGGCTCAGGGCTGGGGCAGGAGGTTTGGGTGCAGGAGAGGGTTCGGGGTTTGGGCTTCAGGAGGAAGTTTGGGTGCTAGAGGGGGCTCAGGGCTGGGGCAGAGGATTGGTGTGCAGAGGATGCGGGGTGCAGGCTCCGGGAAGCACTTACCTCAGGTGGCTCCTGGAAGCAGCTGGCATTTTGCTCCAGCTCCTAGGCAGAGACGCGGCCAGGAGACTCTGCATGCTGCCCCTGTCCGCAGGCACGCCCACACACACACACACAGCTCCGATTGGCCACGGTTCCTGACCAATGGGAGCTGCAGAGCTGGCGCTCGGGGCAGGGGCAGCACGCAGAGCCCCTGTGGCTGCGCCTCCGCCTAGGAGCTGGAGGGAAATGTGGGCTACTTCCAGGAGCCACGTGGAACCAGGGCAGGCAGGGAGCCTGCCTTAGTTCCCTGCTGCACCACCGACTGAACTTTTAATGGCCCAGTCAGCAGTGCTGATCAGAGCTGCCAGGATCCCTTTTCAAACAGGAGTTGCTGTTGAAAATTGGATGCCTGGCAAACCTACCCTGGGCCCAGCCTGCCTGGTATTTCCCCCTGATCAGATCTAAGGTCCCTCAGCCTTATATTTCCCCCCCCCCGACCTGTCCTTTATCCCAATGCTGCCCCCTGCCCAGCCCCTGCCACCCCGCCCGAGAATTTCAGCTTCTGCATCTCCTACTACAGATCTAGGACAGGATTCAACCTGGGAGGAGGAGGAAGAGGAGGATGCAGAGAGTGAAGGGGATGAGGCCATAGAAGCTGCTTTGGCTCCCCAAGGAAACGCAACAGAACCAAGGTGGGGATCGACCATGAATCCTGTGTTCCCCATGTCCGAGTGTAGCACTAGGGGGCGCTGTGCTGCAGGGAGCAGGAGAGGTGCTTCATAGGGGTGCTCTTCCCTTGCAGTCAGTGCTGAACCCTAGGGGGCTCTGTGCTGCAAGGAGTGGGGCGGGAATTCAGTAGGGAGCACTCTCCCCTTGCAGTCAGTATGACAGGCCATACCCAGGTATAAAGAGGCTGGAGCAGAGGCAGAGAATTTCCTTCCCTTTCCCAGCCCAGGCTAATGAAAACACCCTGATCCCAGAGTGCCCTCTACTCGCCCAAGGCTGAATGGCAGCGATACAGATTTCTCTGCCAGGGGAGATGCCTGTGGCTGCAAACTGGGTGTGCAGTCTGGCCCATGCTCCCCCATGTGTCAGAGGCCCTGTATGGCCTACAGTCCATGGGGAGGCCCCTCAGTGTGGCTTTGCAGCAGGCATCCACCACAAGGGAGGGGCTGGACAAAAAGGTCTCTGCAGGGTGAGCAAAACCAGGCCAACCCTGTCCCCAGCTCAGCTAAACATGATTCCTAGTATAGTACAAGAAGAGGGGTTAGAGCAGGGGGGCTGGGAGCCAGGGCTCCTGGGTTCTATCCCCAGCTCTAGTACGGGAGTGGGGTCTGGTGGGTTAGAGCAGGTGGACTCCAGGGTTCTGCCCTTGGCACTGAGTGGATAAATAATGGGGGACTGTGGAACAAGTTGCCCCCCAAGGAACTAAGCATCGTCAGCCTGCTCTGATATAAACGCAGATCACATGGCATTTACACCATACTCCACCAGACCAATCCAGGTAACTGCCAAGGGAGGGGAGGAGAGGGAATGCATCACATGGGTGGGAGCAGCCCTGATACCGCGGTGACGGGGGTGGGATTAGCACCTGAGTGGCAGTGGCATAGCTAGGTGGAGCAAAGAGGGGCAGCGGACATCAAAAAAGGTGCCACCCGCTTGTACTCACTGGGCGGCACTCCGGGTCCTGGGCGGCACTGAAGGCCCCCACGGCGAAATGCCGTCGAGGAGCCAGCGCGCGTGACGGCCCCTGCCGCCAAGGACCCGGAGCGCCGCCGGGTGAGTACAAATTAAACAAGGCGCCTATAAATTAAAAAGGTGCCACTTGTGCGCAGAGGGGGAGCGGCTGCTCCCCCCGCTCCCCCCCAGCTACGCGACCGCTGAGTGGGGCAGAATCTGGGCAGGAGCTGGGTGCTGAGCCCCCGTGGTGCTCTGCCCTTTGCAGGGCGAAGAGGAGAACGTCAGAGAGCCATGAGTGGAGGAAAGGCCGCCAGAGAAGACCCCGCTTGGAGGAAGGGTCAAGGAAAGTCAAGGTGGTCAAGGAGGCACCGCCCGCCAGCACCACCCAGTGGCCAAGGTGCAAGGGGCGAAAGACAGGGCAGGTTCTGTAGGCAAAGTCTGGTCCAGCTCTTCCTCCCTCGCAGGAGGATGAGCTGGAGTCTTTCCAGGGAATCCAGTTCCATAGTTGGTGATGGGACATGGGGCTTTTCCCTTTTAGAGGGCACCTGCTCTGATCTGGTCCCAGGGTGGGTGCGACATACTGGGGAGCAATCCAGACAAGTGAGGGGTTGCCATGCAACCCTGGGTCTCTTACAATATTTTGCTGCAGCAGCTCCCATCTGGGCTGCTCACAAACCGCCTTCCAGCATGCAGATCACAACCTGACTGTCTGTGGGTAACTGCAGCCTGCCAGCCATGCTTGGGTTGCACTCTGGCTTTTACCAGCTTCAGTTACCTCTGCCAGGTGATGCCAACACACTCCCAGTCCCAGATTTCCCCCCCAAAATGTATGTCCTGTACTGCCCAGCCCTCTCCTGGACAGTCCAAATATATTAAATCCGTTATTGCTTTAAGGGAGTAATATACACACTACTTGCCATCCTGTATGGAGTTACCCAGACACTTCAACTTAAACACACTGGATTAGATAAAACAATAAATCACGTTTATTAACTGCAAAGAGATTTTAAGTGAGTGTGAGCAATGAGGCATAAGAGTCAGAAATGGTTACAAGAAAAATAAAGAGAAAACGCTTTCTAGTGCCAAACTTAACCAACTGTATAAAGCAAAGTTTCTCACCAACGTCTCCCCCAGTGTCCAACAGCTGTTTCCTTTGTCTTCTCAGGGGCGGAGAATGAGATAGGCAGGGAGGGTGGTCTTGGGGGGGTTGCCCCTCCTTTTTATAGTTTCAGTCCTGCTTTGAAAAGCATTTCCAGCTGAGAACCAAGAGACAGGGAGTCTGGTGGAGGAAGGAGACCTCAGGCTGTTCCTTAAGATGCAGATCTCTTTGTCCCTGTCTCCCTTTCTTGTAACCCATCAGCTTTGCTAACGCCTGGCTGACGCATCGGCTTACACTTTGGGCCTGGCTACACTAGAGAGTTTACAACAGCGCAGCTGCACCGATGGCTGTAAGCTCTCCAATGTAGCTGCTCTAAGCCAACGGGAGAGCGCTCTCCTAAGCGGCGATAGCTATGTATGCAGGAGAAGCTGAGCGACCCCCTGAGTGACGTACGTTATGCTGACACAACCTGTAGTGTACCCATAGCCTTTGTCTTTGAGAAATTGTTTTAGCCACTCCCCTGACTTATCTGGGAAACACACTTCAGTCATGATTTCAGCTTATGTTCATAACTGTACACATCATGTTACTACATGCATTTTACCCTGATATTACTTACTGATCAGCAAGCTATGAATTTTCAAATGATACCTCACAAGGCAATCCATGTACAAATATTAGTGCAATAGTGTGCAGGGTCTGAATACAGGGGTGCACTCCATCACAGTGGGGGAGACTGGTTGGCTCAGGGGCAGGGAATGGGATCTGGGACCTTTCCCGTCTAGGGGGCAGTGGCTTCTGTCTGGATCCTCCTATGTATGAGATAAGTTTGCCAGGTCTCCACCCAGTCCCTGGGTGGCAGACTCCCCCCACCCCAGGGGCACTAATTAACCCCATGTGAATTTGCTGTCTGCTTGGGAAGGGGAAGCAATTGATTAATGAACTGGGTGAAAGGGGGGACCATGCGATCAGGGCATTTGTCTAATTTAAAGGGCCAGGGCATGAGGACCTGTCATGGGGTGGACTTTGCTGTGGAGGGGGTGGGGAGCAGGCAGCCTCCAAAGGGTGGGGAAGGTTGGCCTCATTCCCGTGGTACTTGGTATAGCACAGGCCCCTCCCTGGGCCAGTGGGCAAGGGGTACTGGATGGTCCCCTCGGGGCAGGTAGAGGTGCCCCCAGCTGGGAGTTCCCTGACCCGTCTGTGTTTGTGCTTCCTCCCCCAGGACACCGCCACGGGGGCCTGCAGCTCGCAGTGTCACAGGTGAGGAGGTGTCCACGGACAGACACAGGCTAATACAGAGCTGGGATTAGAACCCAGGAGTCCTGGCTCCCAGTCTCCCCCCCCCCCCCTCCGCCGTGCTTAAGGCCACTAGATCTGACTGCTCTCCAGAGCTGGGAATAGAACCCAGCCACACCTGCTTACCCCACTTTACCTGCACAGGGTTCTGGGGTGACTCGGAGGAGCTGGGAGCAGGCCTGGAAACGTCCCTGAGGAAGGACCGGAGCCTGGACGACCAAGACGACTTCTATGACTGAGGGGTCCCAGTGAGACGGGGGCGATCTGGGATTGGAGACTCACTGTGCTGGGCCTTGGGGGCCACAGAGAGACCCAGAGACAGTGCTGTGAAGCCAGCCAGCAGGGTGGGAGCGACACATGGACTGAGGGATCCCTTCCCCCCGAGCGTGGAGTTTGTGACCCCATCCTGAGGCTGCTCCCCACGCCACACAGTGCAGGATTCTGATTGTCCAGAGCCCTCGGAGCGTGAGGGTGGCACATCAGGCAATAAAGTTCCCAGAAAGGAACTGAGTGGAGAGGCCATGGGGGGCAAAGGGGCCCAAGGTGGGCAGGGAGTTTATAATGCCCCATTGTGGGATGGTGGGGAATCTTTCCCAGTCAGGGGCTGGGTCAGAGGAGCAGGGGAGACAGAATGCACTGGGGGACTGAGGGCACTGAGTAAGACAAGCTGATTAATTGGGAGTGATCAAATGGGGTGGGAGAGAGACAGGGCCCTGGCATCAATCCGGAGTCACCCACTGACTGCTAGGGATCAGGCCAGTGCCCATCTGTACTGCGGGAGTTGGGAATCTGGCACCTGGGGCAGCGCAGCATCGGTGCCAGTGCAGCTCAGCAACCTGGCTGCTAAGGGAGAGACACTGTCAGGGGGAGACCCAGCCCCGCCCCATGGCGCTGGTGAATCCCATGACCCACCCCCTACTTAGCACAAGAGACAGCAGGGCTAGCAGGAGGTGCCCACGTGGGGAGGGGAGGGGAAGGAAGGAAGGAAGGGCCATGCGCTGGGCACAGAAAATGGCTCAGCCCTGGTCTTAGAGTCCCCTGGCCCACGTATAGGTGGCCCTGCCCCGTGTCTGGGAATGAAGCAGTGACTGGGGCTGTGCGGGACTCTTGGGGGCGGGTCCCAGCTGTGAGTGTGTCTGTGGGGATCCACTATGACGGGGGGGGGGGGGGGGAAGGGGAAGGTCAGAGCTCAGTCAGTGATCAGTCAGTGCCAGGCAGGCCTGGCATTAGGGTCTGCGGCAGCCATTAGGGGCCACTGTGCAGGTGGGGAGGGAGAGAGGGCAGTATTACCAACCTCAAGAGATAAAAAAGCGTATGAGTCAGATCCTGAAAAATCCTGGGGTTTTAAGCAAGATGGTGTGGTTGTGATGGCTGAACTCCCCCTGCCCACCTCAGTGTGTGTGTCACACAGCATGTATATGACAATTGCTGATGCCAACGCTCCTACAGGTAACAGGAGTCAGGCCTGGCAGGCCTCCTCTGGGAGCCCCATAGGACCCAGAGCTTGGGGTGGGAAGTGGGGCGGGGGCTCAGACTTGGCACCACCGCCTGCAGAAGCGAGGCAGAATGGAGAAGCGGGAGCTCTGGGGGGTATCCGCCTAAGTACCTCAGAGTCACATCCTCCTCTGCCTCCCAGGATCCATTACGCTACTCCTGCCAAGCACCCCCAGCACCCTCTCTCATCTTGTCCCTGGCCAAAGCTGGACAGGGCAACCTAAACGACAGCTGGGTTTGCAAATGTTTGGGGCCAGATCCTTGGCTGATGTAAAAAGAGCTAGAGGATTTATACCTGCTAAGCATCTGGCCCTTTAACCCACCTAATGGCATTGAGCCTGGTTCTCCTGTCCCTTGGCAGCCCGGTAAACCAGGAGTGACCACATCAATGTCTGTGCAGTTACACCAGAGTGAAACCAGAGTTGGTGGGAGAAGTCTCAGTACCGCTGGATGGAAACAGAGTAAATTTTCCTCTGAGGTGCAATTAAAGCCTATCAGGAGCTGAGCAATGTGGGCTGCAGGCAGCACCTTAGAACTTGCCATGCTAAAACAATTTGCTCTCCTGCTGCTCTGTACCACTCAGACTTTCCTATGAAAGTCCCCGAAGCTGGTGGAAGGTTTTCCAGAGCAATGTTTTTCCAGCAAAAAAAATGGCTTTGTGACTAAACGAAAATCCCATTCTCTCCCCCCCTTCAAAAAACTTCTATTTTTGTCAAAACATTTCAGGGAAAAACCTGAAATCTGCAAATTTCAACAACAAAAAGGATGTGTGGGGTTTTTTGGGGGGAGAGGAGGGAAAATGGGTAAGGTTTGGTTTACCAAGCCGCCTTCCTAGTTACTTTAAGGAAGGCCAACAAATATTCCAGAGTTTCTATATGTGGAAGAGAGACCCCACGTTGCTGATTTTATTGTGAGTTTCGTGATACTTGGTTTTTCCCTTAAAGCCCCAGAGCCCAGACTCTTGGCATTAAAGAAGAATCTTAACTTTCATTAAAATGAGTAACTAAAAATCAGCTCTCCTGATTGTGGAAAAAAGCTTGTCCCCAAGTGCCCCATAAAGGTTCAGAAATCAGAAGGCAAATAACAATACCCCCCTTCACATATATATGCATTAAAAACAGACCTCATGATTTTTAATATCTTCTCCTGGGTTTTCGGACCAGACTCTTGTGAGTGTTTAGGGCTGGCGTTGCTGGAGACTGCCTCAGCGTGGCGTGTACAGGGAATCTGCCCTTTGGGGATCGAGTGCCGTATTGGCTACAGAGCCTGAAGAAGGTGAGAGAAGTAACCCTGGGTTACTGAAAAGGACTAGCAAGCTTGGATGGGTCCAACTGCTCTCTAGCATAAAACAGAGCACTCACTGTGTGGGTCTCTGTCTCTTTTGGGATGGGAACTACCACTCCCAGCATGCACCTGGGTCATTGGGGGGAGACTTCAGCTCCCAGAATGAACATAGAGGAGGAAACTATAACCCCCAGCATGCGCTTGGGACAGCCCAGGAAGGGCTCGTGAGAACTACAGCTCCCAGCATACATTGGGCGTGCAAGGGGGAGGGCCAAGGGGAACTACAGCTCCCGGCATGCCGTTCGCCGAGACTCCTGCCCCAATATGTCTGCGCCCAGGCTGGGGTGAGAGCGGCGACCGGAGTCGATATTAGGGGCTGAGCCGCAGGTGAGTTCTGGGGCGCGTGGGGGACTGGGGTAGGGAGTCTGAGGTCTGGGGAGTGGCCGTGGCTGGGGCGCACAGGGCAGGAGCTAGGGGAGGCCATGGGGTGGTGGGACGCAAAGGGGGCTGAGCTGTATGGTGAGGGCGTACGGGGGCCATGGGGATCGGGGGGGGGTTGAGCTGTATAGTGAGCGTGTACGGGGGCCTAGGGGATCGGGGTGGTTGAGCTGTATGGTGAGGGTGTACGGGGGCCATGGGGATTGGGGGGGCTGAGCTGTATGGTTAGGGTGTACTGGAGCCTAGGGGATTGGGGGGGCTGAGCTATATGACTGTATAATAGGGGTGGGGGGTACTAGGATCCTCTGGGAATAGTGGTTTCTAACCGTGCTATGGCACAAACAACACTTTCCCCAGGCCCGTGGCACCTCTTGGGCGGCAAGGGAGCCCTTCCTCGTGCCAGTGTGGGGGGTGCTAGAGAGAGCCTGCCAGCGCTCTCCCCTGGGGCTGGATGCTGCCCCCTGTGACTTTCCCTCTCCCCTGTACTCATCTCGCAGCTGAGACTCACCATGTCAAAAATCTCCCGTGCCGCCAAAGCTGTGAAGAAGGTCGATCCCGGGAGTGTCATCCGAATGATCATCCGGGCAGGGCAGGCCATGCCGGGGCCTCCCCTAGGCCCTGTTCTCGGGCAGGTAGGCCAGGCCCCTCACTGGCTGTGTGATCTGGGGGGGCTGCTATGCTGTGGATGGTTGCTATATTTAATCAGTGGTGTGGGGTAATGAGGTTCGCTGCAAGGGCAGCGGGTGCTTCTGGGACAGCCATGCTCCAAAATAATCCCCTGGTGAGGTTCCTGCTGCCCCCTGTGGCTACTCACAATGTGGGAACAGGGTTAGCCGCTCTCACTCTGGGCTGCTTAAGGCTGCCGGATCTGTGGTTCAAATCCTGCAGTACGGGGTCTTTAGCCCCCTCCCATTTGTTGGCTGGATGCAGATGTCAGGGCAGCACCCCAGCTTCTGAAAGGATTTCCTTTTACGCCTGTTACCAGGGGCATGGTGTTTGTGGGCAGGAAGAGATCCAGCCTTCCCAGGCATGTTTGGGAGACGCAGTTGTGGGCACGGAACCCTTGAGGGTTGAGTCTCTTGTGGGGCTCAGTCCCTCTACTGGCTCTTGAGCTCTCTGCAGTTGAAGCATGCTCCTCCTCGTTTGCGGGGGGAACAGAGAAATATTGCTCTACTGAACTTTGTGTTGGGGTTCTGGGCCCAATCAGGGCAGCCAGGCTGGGCATGGGGCACTCGTGAATCACAAGGGGTTGTCTTTCATTTGAATGCCTGTGGAAAGGAATGGTTCAGGCTGGGAGTAGCCCCTGGGGGCAGCTGGCCCTGGTGGCTTTAGAAGAAGGGCATCTCGGAGGCCTTCCCTGCTCTCCCCAAATGGGGTAGCGCCTCAGACCTGTGCTGCAAGGGATGAGTGTTGTAACTGATGCCGGTGATGACTTCCCGGGCGGTCAGTCTGTCAGACGAGTCTGGCGTCATGATTGGATGAGATCACAGCTTGGTCGCTGACGGTAACTGCCTTGATACAACTGGTTGGGACTCTGCAAGGCATCTGACTTGGTACCTCACGGTAGTCTGACGAAACGCCTAGGGCTGGACAAAATCAATGCACCCCTATGAAAGGGGCTAGAAACTGGCTAGTGATCCTCTTGGCTGTGTAAACGAGATTAGTGAGTATGGGTAGGGAGGGGATTTTGCCTCTGTACTGGTGAGCCCCGTACTTGTCCAGGTAGTGCGTCCACATGCGTTGCCATGTGTTGAAAAATCAGAGAGGGTGCAGAAATGAGCCCCACAGTGACCCAAGGAGAATGTCTTGCAGGGAGAGGCTGCAGGAACTGCATGGAGTTAGCTTTTCCCAGACGAGGTTTCGAGGGGGCTTGATCCCCAGTCTCTCAGCCCTTCCGTGTGGGGTGGGGGCGGTTCTGGAGCAGGGAGCTTATTAATGTCACCAACAGAGGCTGAGCAAGAGTCAAGGGCCTCGAAGAGATGCCTGGATGCATTCATAGACCATTGTTTAAGAGGGAGGCAGATCTGCCCTTCTGACAAGTGCCCCAGGAATAGGGTGGGGTGGGAAGGGAGTCTTGCTTGGAATCTCAATGCAGCCCTAGTGTCTTCCTCTAAAAGCTCCACTCCAGCTCAACAAGCAGCTCTGGGCAGGCTGCAGGATCCCTGGACGGATTATCCAGCCCGGGGGTCAGACTGGAGGATTTGAATGGGCCCTTCTGGCCTTGACATCTGACTGCACAAGCTCCCACCACACCCCCAATCCCACTGCTTAGAGCAAGCGCTGCCCAACGATGCACCTGTGTGTTGTCATGTCTGCTGCTGCTGGGGCTCCGGGCTGTGTTCAGACAATAGCTAAAGAGGGGCTGGGATGGCTGAGAATGCCCCCAGGCTTACACTGAGCCCCCTGTCTGTAGCTGCTGCTGCTTGTACAAAGGTGGAGCCCAGAGGCACCGTTCTACTGGGCGCTGCACACACATCCCACCTCTCTCCCCAGCCTGAGATCAGCCCTTGTCATGCTGGGGGCTGCACAGCCCCATACCAAGAGACCTGCCCCAAAGAGCTCCCAGGCAGAGGTAGGATGGCTGTTAGCTGAGGCCCACAGAGGAGCCACGAGTCATCATGCAGGGAATCAGTGGTGGGGATTGCACCCCAGTGTCCTGAATCCCAGCCCAGTGCACCTCCCACCCTTCCCCAAGACCATGCTGCCTCCTGGCATGGCAGGGCCCAGCGGCAGGGCACTTGGACTCTCCTCTGCTGTCAGTGTGGAGAGCCCTACTGGGCTGCCTCCTCCCCTCCAACTGCTGCTGCCCCATGTGGTGCCCTGCTGTAACAGGGCCATGGGGTGACCCCACTGAATCCTGCCCCCCACGCTGGGATTGTCCTGGCCCTGAAGAGGGGGCTGGGGATTGCTGCAAAACCCACAAAAGGCTTTTGCTGTAAATATGAGCCAACAGCCCTGAGTCCCCAGCCAGGCCCCCTGGTTTGGGGCCAGATCAGGGACTGTGCCCTTGGGGAAAGACTGTGTGGGTTCATTCCCGCTCCCCCCGACTCCTGGGACAGCAGGGCCAGGGAATGGAGCACTGGCCCTTTGCCCTGCAAGGGGTGATGGGGAGGGAGCCCTATATAAACCGCCCCTGTGCCCACCCCAGAGGTGGCCATGTTCTGGTGCTGGGGCAGGTGAGTGGCGCAGGATGGGTGCAGGGAAGGGTCTGTGTTAAGGTCCCTTCTCTCAAGGTGGGAGGGGATGGGGTAGCGCAAGCACAGAGCCAGGACCTGCTGGTGTGCTGGGCTGGGCCTGGCTCTTAAGGAGCCGATGTGTGAGCCTCTCCCCAGTGATGGGAGAGGGGGCCACTGCCCCTCATAGTGGATTTCACAGCATGCTGTCAGTGGTCACTCACTAAGCACCTGCCACGGGGATGGGAATGCCCTGAACTCTATGATGGGGAAACTAAGGGCCAGGAGAGGGAGAAAACATTTCTCTGAGGTCACACAGTGAGTCAGTGACTGAGCTGGGACAGAACCCAGGAGTCCTGGCTCCCAGCCCCTTGTGTTGCCTCCCGTGTCCCTTCCCCTCCCCTCTTGCTGGCTGATAGAGGTGGGTACTCAGGGCTCCACCCCTCCACAGCCTTGCCTTTGCCAAGGGCAAGGGCTGGCGCTCCCCTGGGGGTATGGGGTGGTGACTGCAGGCCACGGTACACCACCCCTGCATGCAGCCCCAGGACTCTGTGCACATTGGGATCCAAGGTCTGTTCTGTGTTAGCTCTTCTTTATTTCCCTCTGTCCCCATGTCCTGCATGGAGCAGACAGGCCCGGGCATGTGCCCCCTTCCCCTCCGAATGTCAGGGCCATAGCTAGCACCACCCATTGGGCCCATCCAGTGCTTCAGCCTGGGCTTGCCACCGGGCCAGCTGGGTGTGGATCCATGTGTCTCAGTCTAGCTCCACACAGAGGGGTGATGAGTGTATGCAGTGGTCATCAATGTGCTGCAGTGGGGAGTGGAGCCCAAAGGTCAGGGATGAATCCTGCCTCCCGCCCCAGCACTGCTGGTGTCCCTCAGTCCCCACCTGTCTCAGCCCTGGGCTCCAGCTCTGCCAGTGCCCCTCAATCCCAACCCATAGCCCCCTGCTATGCCAGCCCTGGGCTCGCTCAGCTCTTCTGGTGTTTCTTCGCCCCTTTCTATGCTAGTCCCATCCCTTAGTGAATAGTGGTTTGTGCCCAAGGAAGGTTTGTGATCTCAGCCCTCCTGTGTGTGTGAAGGAGCCTGGGGGCCAGTTTACATCAGGGCAGTTTTGCTGGGTAACACCAGCTGGGGATCTGGCCCCATGCTCACAGCCAGTTACCTCCAACTCAGGGTGTGGGTGTTCCAGCGTCCCTGCGCACTCAGAACTCCCGGGGGGTGAACCTGTGTCCAGAGGTGCTGTCCATGCCTCCACACCGGGGTGTGTGACATGGCATGTCCCCAGGGGGAAGCTCCCTGAGCCCGGTGGCCCCGGCTCTGTGGTACTGCAGTGCCGTGCACCCCTTGAGCACAATGGCCAGTAGGTTCTTGGCCATGAAGATGGCAGAGACCCGCTGATCGCGGTAGAGCAGCAGGTCAGCAGCCCGGATGGCCAGTGTGGTCAGGTTGACGGCCAGCAGGCTGAGCAGCGGGTAAAGTGGGAGGTGGGGTGGGGCGGGCAGGCCCATCTCGCCCAGTGCCACGCAGGGCAGCACCAGCAGCAGGCTGTAGCAGTAGAAGAAAGTCAGGCCCTCGGCCCATAGCGGCAGCCTCTGCCGCTGAGGCTCCCACAGGCTGGCCTGCATCTCCAGTAGGTCCAGCAGGTCCACCACCACCCAGAGGAGCCGGCTGCGCAGATCCTCCTTGCGCCGGAAGGCGGCCACATGCTCCAAGTGCTCGGTGGCCACCAGGACCACGTAGAGGGAGGGGATGCAGATGGAGAGCAGCAGGGTCAGGGTACGGCGGGCCAGCAGGTCAGGGGTGCGCCGATCGCCCCGGTACCCCTGGTAGATGAAGTATAGCTTGATCTCCAGGGTGAAGACAAAGAGGAACCAGAGTGCCATGGTGTAGCCATGCCGCGGGGTCCGGGGCTCGGCACCCGCCCATGCCCCCACATAGCGCAGCACCAAGAGGAAGCACAGATCACCTGCCAGCGCCAGGGCCAGCACGCTGGCCCGCTGCACTTCAGCGCTCAGCTCCATCAGGTACACATCCACCGCCACCATGGTGGAGACGATCACCACCGCTGACATGCAGGCATGTGGCTTGCTGGCAGGGGGCAGTGGTGCCATGGAGCGGGGGAACTTGGTCACAGAGGGTGGCCAGCTGGCAGCGCCTGCAGGGAAACGGCAGGGGGGGTGAGTCACACTTGCCTAGAGCAGGATGGGCCACAAGAGACCAGGCTGCAGACTTGGGACGCACCATCCCGGGGCTAATGCTGGCCTCACAGAGAGACCGAGGACAGGCCATAGGGGACCACGGACAGGCTGTGGCCTCCGGACATACACATACCATCCTGGAGCTAGTGCTGGGCCTCCAGAATGGGTCACTCCAAATGCCCCTTTGGTTAGTGCTGTGGGCAAGGGGTGGGGACTGTGTTCCCCTCTGCCCCCTACAGGCTGCATTGCAGGGAACGCACTTCCCCTTTTGCTGCCCTCAGGAATGCAGCCTCTCTGAAGGGCTCCCGGGGAGGGGCTGGCCCAGCACCCCTGCATTCCCCCTGGCCTTCACCCCCTGGCCCTTGCACCAGTCCCACAGGGACCTCTAGCACAGAATGCCCTCAGTGTTGCTGCCCCACTTGCGTGGGGGAGGTGCCTGTAGGGAGTTACCTGAGGAGCACAGGGGGCAGGCAGGGTGATGGGAGTGTTCTGACTGTGCTGGCTCCCGTACCTGATGGGGACCCTGAAACTGGGTCAGCCCAATCCTGTCCCACACAGGGAAACTGAGGCACTGAGCGAGAGCGGCTCGCCCCGGGGGCACATGGAGTCAGTGGCAGTGCTGGGGCTAGACCTCCTAGCTCCCAGCCTGCTGCTCTAGCCACTAGACTCACTCGCCGCCCCGAGCTGGGAGTAGAACCAAGGAGTCCTGGCTCTCAGCTCTAACCACTGGCTCCAACAGCAGCACGTGTGTGCGGGGAGGAGCTGAGCAGCGAGGTATTTGGTTGCTGATCCCAGCAACTGTCAGTGTTTCTGGCACCCCTGTCCCCTCATTCTTAATGGGCCAGCAAGGCGGTCAGCCCTTGCCACTCTGGTCCTTCCCCACGGTACCTTCTCAGGGGAGAGCAGCCAGGGGAAGGGGAGCCCTCCACCTGCCCTGCCCCATAGCGAACACTACAAACACACACACTGGCCATGCTCGCGCCTCCCCCAAGACACAGCAGCCACAAATAGTGGCTTCAGCCACCTTGATGTGGCCTTGCATTACTGTTGATTAGATATAAACAGCCCCATGCCCCAGAGCCAGCTGCATCTCCATGCCAGGCGAGGGATCCCTATACAAACAGCCCCCTGTGCCCCAGCCCAGAGCCAACTGCATCTCAGTGCCGGGCAAGGGATCCATGTATAAATAGCCCCTGCACCCCAACCCTGAGACAGGCGCTAGGTGCCTTGCTGGTGCACACACAGCACGGGTTTCTCAGAGGTTAAAGGGCCCATGTGGTTATTGACTAGGTTGCTGCAGGGAGGAGGCAGGGTAGGATTCTCTCAGCTTTGGCTAGCAGACCTGTGTCCCAGCCTGAGTAGGGGAAGGGGCTGGGGCCCCCCATGATGGTAGAGACCAAGGGTCCAATTTCCCAACTGGCCTGATGCCAGTGCAGCTGATAGTGCCAGCTCCTAGCACGATTTATAGATTTGGCGGGGGGAGGAGGAGGGAGTGAAGCTTCAGTGAGCTCTTCCCATTACTGCCTTTCCTGCCTCTCTCCCATACAGAAGGGAGTTTGGAAGGGTGTGACAGCTGGGGGTGGCACTGGCTGGCTCTGGGGGCTGGGACCTTTACTGTGTAGGGGCAGCCTGGCTGGCTGTGATCCAGTCCTGGGGCAGGGGGACTGACTGGCTCAGGTGGGGATGTCCATCTTCCGTGCTGGGAGCTGGATGTGATGTGCCAGCCTGCATTAGTGGTGCACACTTCACCTGCCTGCTGCCTTTGTGCTCCCCTTCTTCCCCACCCCCGTGACAGCAGTGTGCTCTGACAGGGGATGGGAATGGCCCCTCCTGACACATGATCCATGCAGGTGGGGGTGGGTGCTGGGACCTGTCCCTCCTCCTTGGTGCCAGCTTCTAGCCCAGCAAGTAGCTCCTGGGCTCTCCACCCGCCCCACTCCCAGTCGGTTGGATTCATTTGCCCTGCCAGAGATGCGTCATCTCCCAGCACCTCCCCACAGCAGGACTCTCAGGGGCACTTCACAGATTAGTAGACAGCCAGGGACTGCGCAGCATCTGGCACTGGGGCTGTTTATGCCAGGATCTCTCACCTGGCGCAGAGACGCAGCTGGCTCTGGGGTGGGGAATGAGAGCTGTTTATGCAGGGATCCCTTGCTCAGTGCTGAGATGCAGCCACCTCTGGGGTGGGGTTGTGTAAAAGCACCACTGCACAGTAGTTCAGTGGGTGACAGGAAGAACTGTTTGACGCTGACCTCACTTTCCTGACGTGATGCTAAAGGGGTTGATGTTCTGTCCCCAGCTCTGGGAGGGGAGAGGGCTCTAGTTTGTTAGAGGAGGGGTGATTTCAGAGCGACATACTGACCTGGGCATCCTGGTCCTCCCTCGGAGCAGACCGGGCCTCGCTCCTCCCCCGGCATCAGTCCAGGGCTTGGGCTCTGTCCGGCTGTCTGTGCCCCACACCCTGGCATGGGTTCAAGCTGTGGGCAGTCCCCTGTGTCTGTTGGCTGCTCCCTGCACTGCCTTGCCTGTGGGGAGGGGGTCAGGGCTTACCATGTGTCCCCAGATCCTGTGAGCCTGACCCCATCGCACCCCAGTTCCTGAATCCCCCATTGCCTCCCCCACCCCATTGCTTCCTCCTCCCCTGGCCCCCAATCCCCCCATGGCCTCCCCCACCTCATTGCTTCCTCATCCCCAGTCCCCCCATTGCCTCCCTCACCCCATTGTTTCCTTCTCCCCCGGCCCCCATGATTCCTCACCCCCGGGCCCCCAATCCCCCCATGGCCTCCCCCACCCCATTGCTTCCTCACCCCCGGGCCCCCAAGCCCCCCATGGCCTCCCCCAACCCACTGCTTCCTCCTCCCCCGGCCCCCAATCCCCGCATGGCCTCCCCCACCTCATTGCTTCCTCATCCCCAGTCCCCCCATTACCTCCCTCACCCCATTGTTTCCTCCTCCCCCGGCCCCCATGATTCCTCACCTCCGGGCCCCCAATCCCCCCATGGCCTCCCCCACCCCATTGCTTCCTCCTCCCCCGGCCCCCAATCCCCTCATGACCTCCCCCACCCCATTGCTTCCTCACCCCCGGGCCCCCAATCCCCCCATGGCCTCCTCACGCCCCCGACACCCCATTGCTTCCCGCTCCGCTGCCCGTCTCGCGCGGAGCTCGGAGGCGTTCCCGGCCAGACCCCCGGGGGCAGGGCAGCCTGTTCCCCGCCCCCCTTACCTCCAGGTCCCGTATGCGGGAGCGGCAGCAGCGCGCGTACGTGCGTGAGCGCAGAGGGCGGGGCCTGAATCCTGCCGGGGGTCCCGGCTCTGCGCGGGGTCCTTGTGCCGCCGGGTGGCGCGGGGAGCCTGGGCTGCTCGGGCGGGGCGCGGGCTCTGGAGTGGGCGAGGGGGCTCTGGCTGAGGGGTGGTATCTGGGAGGCGAGTGGGGTCTCGTGCTTAGAGCAGGGGCTGGGAGCCAGGACTCCCGGGTTCTCCTCCCAGCACTTGAGGGCAATGGGGTCAAGTGGTTGGCTGGGGGGCTGGGAATCAGGACCTGGGGTCTGTCCTGGTTCTGGGAGAGGGGTGGGGGGTGGCATTATTGCTGCCTTCTGTGTGTCCCAGCCCCTGTGCAGCCCCGGCGATTCCCATGGGGCCAGCAGTTCAGTCCCTTCTGGGGCAGGACTGTCCGTTCCTGGGCCAGGGGCAGGGTTACAGGCCTACACCTACAGCATTTTGGGCCCCAGAGCACCAGCGTCAGCCCGTCCTGGTGCAGATCCCTGCAGTAGCCGGCCTGGCCTGATAGCTCTGCAGCCCCGAGGCGGGGAATTCTCCAGGGGCGGGCAGTGATGGACGGGCAAGAAGGTGCCACCCCGGTGTCCTCCCGTCAATCATAGTAGCACAGGGCCCTCCTGGGGCTGAGGGAAGGGCAGAGACAGTGACCAGAGCAATGAACAAAGGGCGCAATAGCATGGGCATGGGGCCTGGACTAGTGTGGGTGCTGCCCCCCGCTGGAGGGAGCAGGTCTTCCTGTGTGTGGTTCATAGGCTCCGTAGCCAGAAGGGCTCATTGGGGTCTCTGCCCGTGTGGGGTTCCTGGGGTGTGCGCGCTGGGCGGGGGTTGTGCTGTGCGTGTCTCAGGGTGTGGGGTTCCTGGGATGTGCACGCTGGATGGGGGTTGTGCTGTATGTGTCTTGGGCTGTGTCTAGGCAGGACGTGTGCACGGTGGGTGTGCGGTCTGGGTTCCCTGGGGAGCTCACAACTGCTCCGGGAGGCAGTGAGCACTGCTCTAATTCAGCTTTATTTGGCCTGATCATTAGTGACAACTTCACGTCGCACAACTCGTCCCACCAGATTCAGAGCCCTGCATTACAGCTGGATCTGGACTCTACTCCCAGCCCCTCTGGGAAGGAGTGCAGTAGCCTCACCCCATGCCATCAAACAGGGAAAGGGGACGGGGGGGAGCATATACCATTGAAATGTGACCCCAGGGCAGGGGAGTGGCTGGCTCAGGTATGGGGAATGGGATACAGGGCCTTTCCCCTCTGGGGAGCACGGGCTGTGGTTTGGGGTGAGGTCACATGTGGAGCTGCAAGAGATTCTGGGACATATGGAGCAGGCGGGTGGGGGATCTGAACCCCCTGATAGTGTCCTTGCTTCTCTCCCAAGAGGGGCATCCCCATCGGTCAGTTCTGCAAGGACTTCAATGAGCAAACCAAGGACATCAAGGAGGGCGTGCCACTCCCCGTGCGCATTGATGTCAAGGTGAGACACCGCCCCAACCCACACCCTGCCACCCCACACTGCCCCCCAGCCCTGCTGCCCATGTGCACCGATATCAGGGGGAGGCACCCCCCCACACTGCCCTATCCTGCTCCACCCCATCACTGCCACTGGGCCAGAGCACACCCCTCCACAGTGGGGCAGGATCTGTGTGTGGCAGGTTACTGGGGGTCTCCCTTTGGGGCGCAGAGGGGTCTAGGCCACGTCTCCTCAGGCAGGACCCCAGTTTAAGCCCGACCCCCTTGATGTGTTGCAGCCAGATAGAACCTATGAGATCCAGATCAACCAGCCCACGGCCTCCTATTTCCTCAAGGCGGCTGCCGGCATCGACAAGGGGGCAGCGCAGACTGGTGAGGAGATGAACGGGGGTGGCCCAAACTGAGGGGGCACAGAGCAGGGAGGGGAGAGGCCCAGACTGGTGTGGAGGGGGTTACACAATATGGGAGCAGGGCCACCCAGGGTGGTGAGGGCAAGGGTCCTGCCAATGGCGGGGGGCAGTCCCCCTGTGCTCTGGGAATGCCCATGCTGCCCTCCGTGTTGAACCCCAGCTACCGCACGATGGGCACCAGGCCTGTAGATTGGCACCCAGGGCCTCCCCTCACTTTTCTGCCTGCCCTGATGCCCTGTGAACAGGTGTGGGGGAGAGAGTTGGGCCCCCAGGTTTCACCCCCCCACACACCCTCTTGGGGACAGCCTGCAGCAAGAGCACCCCATAGAAAGAGCCTGTGGGTCACCTGGTGGCTGCTTCCAACATTAGAGCTCTGAGCTGCATCTGACCATGGGACATGGGAGCTGCAGATCAGGATGGAGGAGCCCTGTGGGAGGGCTGCAGGTGGGCTGGAGGGGCCCTGTGGTCCACTGGGGGGCTCTGCCGGATGGGACAGGGGGGCTGCGGGGACACATGGGGTCCACAAGGGGTAGGGGAGCTGTGGGTCAGGATGCAAGGGGCCCGCACGGTGGCTGTGATGGGGCCCCATGGGTGGAGCTAACAGGTCTCTGGCTGAACAGGGCACGAGGTAGCAGGCATGGTGACCCTGAAGCATCTGTACGAGATCGCTCTGGTGAAGTCCAAGAACTCCAACTTTGTGGTGCGGGACACGAGTCTGGAGAAGGTGGTGAAATCCCTCATCGGCAGCGCCAGAACCCTGGGCATCAAGGTGGTGAGAGAGTGAGTACCTGCACAGAGCCTGTGCCGGGGCAGGAGCCGGAAGCCCTGGGTTCCCAGCTCTGGGTGAGTGGGTGAAGCTGGGGGAGTTGGCAGTCAGGATTGCTGGGTTCTATGCCTGGCTCTGGGAGCCAGGACTCCTGGGTTCTGTCCCCAGGTGTGGGCAGGGAGAGGAATCTAGTGGTTCGAGCAGGTGGGGCTGGGTGTAGTCTAGTGTGCTAGATGGGGCTGGGAGCCAGGTCTCCCATGTCAGGCAAGTCTGACCCCTTTCTTCTCCCCCCACCAGCCTCAGTGCAGAGGAATATGCCGTGTTCCGGCAGCAGCGCGAGGAGGCCTTGGCGGTGGCAGCAGCAGAAGCCCAAGCATTGGCAGCGGCCACCAAGAAGAAATGATCTCCAGGACCCCCGGATCCCACAGGGACTGCAGGGCCAGCAAGTCCAGATCCCACATTCCGGGCCTCCAGGGTCAAAGCCCCAGTCTGGGTGTGGGGAGCTGGGGGCATCCTCTCAGGAGCAGCATGTCAGTCTGTCCATCCGTTCCACCCCTGTTCCCCTATCCTGGCCATCTTTGTCCTATGATATTGCCTCCATGGAGAATGGGAATTAGCCCCAACCCAGGCCCCACCCTTCATATCCAATCCTTCTTTAAATGTGCTGAATTGTTTTGATGCAATTAAAATCCCAATCCAATAAAACCCCACTGTGACCCCCAAACTGGGAGCAGCCTTTGTCTGTGTTTTCAGGGCTGGGGACCTGGGATATGGGACCTTTCCCCTCTGAGGGTGCGACAGCTCAGATCCAGCCCCAGAGCAGGGAGACTGGCTGGCTCAGGGAGGGGATGGGGGGGCAGGGAACAGGACCCGGGGCTATTCCCTCATTCGTAGTTCAGGCAGCTAGCGCTACATGGGTTACACGTGGGACAGCTCTTTGGCGATTATATTTGTAACCCCAAGGGCTGGAAACTAGCTGCTTTATTATTAATGCCAGTTGTGATTCTAGAGAAGGGATGGTGCCATGTGCCGAGACATCCAGGGGACCGGCCCAGCTGCGGTTCTGTCAAAACCCAGGTCGATTGGAAAGTGGTAGAGAAGCCATTGTGTTACAATATATTGGATGTATTTCAGAGACACCAAACCCAGCAGGGCGAATGAACAAAACAAGGACAAACAATCATCAAGGATCATAAATCCAACAGAATGCATTTTGGATAGGAAACATAAGTACCTTGTCCTTCTCCAGGGTCTCAGTTTACTGTATTAACTCAGGAAAGGGACTCAGGGGTGGGGTATGGGGCTGTTTATACAGGGATCCCGAGACCTGGCCCCGTCTGGGGTGGGGCAAGGGGACTGTTTGTACCACGATCCCTCGGCTGGTGCTGAGATGGAGCTACCTCTGGGGTTGGGCAGGGGGGCTGTTTATACCAGGATTCCTCACCTGGTGCAGAGATCCAGCGGCCTCTGGGCTAGGGCACAGCCGCTGGGTAATATCTATAGCATCATTGCACAAGATTTTAAGGTGAAACATGAAGGGGAATCAAATCTCTATTTGAAACTAATAAGCAGGTGAACAGACAGACTAGAATTGCCTGGAGCTGGGACACGACATGGTTGCTGAGGCAAACAGCCTGCCGTGGGCACCTCCACGCACTCTTGATTGACTGTGAGTTATCAGCATTAAGTGGTATCAATAGGAGTGGGGGAAGGGGAGCCCAGGACTGGGATTGCCAAGGGTGACAGATTGGGATGGAGGGGCAGGGGGCTAGGGGGGAATGAGAGGAAAGTTTCTGTTTTCTGTTGTCCCCAGCAGGTGGCAGAGTTTATCCATGATTTGCATTGCTGCTGGCATGGAGCAGGGCTTGGGGAGATGGTGGCTAACTTCCTGCAGCCAGAGCCGTCCCAGCCCACACCCCATGCTGGCCAACAGTCCCGTCCCCCTGTCCCACCCCAGCTAAAGAAGCAGGCATTGCCCTTTGTTTGAGCCAGCCACAGAGTTACGCTGCCTTGAGCTGGACAGCAAGAAAAGGGGCGTGTGATTGTGGGGGGGGGGGGGCAGGTGTGGTGTGGGGTATGTGGATCGGGTACAGTGGAGGGGTCAGGTGTGGAGTGGGGGTATGTGGATAGGACTGCAGGTTTGGGGGATACAGTGTGGGAAGTATGGAGATGAGGTGCAGTGTGTGTATGAGGGGTGTGGTATGGGGGGTATGTGACTGTGCAGTGGGGGTGCAAGGTGTGGATAGGTGTGCAGTGGGGGGGTGCAGGTGTGAGGTGGAGCAATGTGGGAGGTCTGGATAGGGGTTCTGGGGTGTGTGTGGATGGGGTCCAGTGGAGGGTGCAATAGATGGCCTGGGATGTGGATGGGATGCAGGTCTGAGGTGGAGCAATGTGGGGGGTCTGGATAGGGGTTCTGTGGGGAGTGTGGGAAGCGGTGCAGTTTGTATGTGGGGGTGTGAATGGGGTTTTCTGGCCAGTCTCATCCTTTCCCATTCATTCTCTGGCTGTGGGTGGCACCCCTGGCCCAGCCAGCCACTGCAGCTCCCAGCCGGCCCTTGGCAGAGTGAGGCCCCATCTCTCCATGCCTCTGCAGCCAACACTCCCTGCCTGGCCTGATCCTGAGTCCAGCCAGCTCAGGCCCCTCAGCGCTGGGGAGGGGCAGCTCGATACCCCAGGAATGGGGTCCTCTGGGGCAGCCAGCTGCCAAGGAGCCTCCCCAAACCACACACACCCTGTCCCCTCCCCGAGGAGCTCAGCTCTGCTGGCCCTGGCCCCTCTGCCTGGGCTGAGTTAATGCCCAAGGGGATGGATTTTGTGTGGCACCTGGCTAGGAATGGGGCTGAGACCTGGCAAACTTGTTCCATGTGGGGGCAGCATGGCTGGATCAGAGCAGGCCCTCCCCCCCCCCCCCCCACCCCAGAGGGGAAAGGCCCTGAGTGCCAATCCCCCTGTCCTGGGGCTGGATCGGCGGGAGAGAGGGAGGAGTTGGAGGTCAGGGAGTGAGGGGAAGTGTTTAGTTGGGGGATGGAGGGATGGGGAGGGACTGAGAGATATGGGGAGAAATTTCCCCCCAGCTTTGCCCTGGAGGGTGGCTGCCCCCTGCTCGTTCCGCACCAAAGCACCCCACTCCCAGGGACTGATGGTTCCTTGCTTGTTGGTGCTGCTGCTGCTGTAGCAACGTAAGAGAGTCTCTAGGAAACGGGTTCCTGTTGCTAGGGCTGCGTAGGCGAGGGATGGAGGGGAGGCTGCCGCAGAATGGTGGGGTCGGAGGTCAATCCCACATGGGGGGCTGTGCCCATTTACACACATGCACACATCGCCCCCACCTCACCCGGAGACATGGACCCCGTCATGCACACAGACCCCCTGAAGACATGCAGTGCCCCATCCACACGCAGTCCCCCCAGAGACATGCATCTCTCCCATGCACACATATCACCCCCATGCACACAACCCACCCAGACATAGATCACCCCGAAGCACACACACCTCCCCCCAAAGACACAGATTTCCCCACCACCACACACAAACACACACACACACACACACACATCTCTCATGCACATGCATCTCCCCAGGAAGATGTGGGCACTGCCCTGCACAAGAATGCCCCTATACACCCAGACCTGCAGGGACAGATCCAGAGCTGTTACTCATGCCTCCCCCCACTTCCCATTTTGCTGGGCATGACCCTAGTGCATAGGTCCTGGCATGGTTGGGGCATGGTCTCTGCCCCCCATCTACCCCTACCCTCTGTGCTGCCAAGCCAAATCTCACCCCCAGCACCTGCTCTGAGGAACTGGCCCCAACTTCATTCCAGAATGGAAACCTGCCCCCTTAGCTCACAAGTGGATGATACCAGGCTGGCTGGGCCCACGGGTCTGAGCGATGTGAGATGGGCTGTTGAGCTGAAGAAGCTGCCCCAAGGGATCAGTGGGGAGAGCAAGAGGCCCCTCAGGATGCAGCGCAGGGAGTGAGGTCTGTGGGGGAAGTCAATGTGGGGGAGTGATGTGTGGGGAGATCTCAATGAGGGGTTCATGTGGGGGTTGGGTGTAGAGGTCTGTGGGGTGATGGGAGGGGTTTGTGTGAGGGAGGGGTCTGGGGGTGGGGTGTAGTGGTCTGTGGGGCACAGTGGAGTGTCAGGAGGGGTCTGTGTGAATGAGGAGTCGGGGGGGCAGTGGGGTGGTGGGAGGGATTTGTGTGAGGGAAGGGTCTGTTGGGGTGGGGTGTAGAGGTATGTGGGGGGCAGAGGGTGGTGGAAGGGGTTTCGGGGTGGGGGATCAGTGGGGTCAATGGGAGTGGGGTGGAGGGGTCTGGGGGGGTGGGGTTGTAGAAGTCTGTGGGGTGGACGGGGAGGAGTCTGGGGGGCAGGAGAGGGGGAGGGGGCCCCTGTCACACCTTGCTCTGTTGTTGCAGTGAACAATCCCCCTGTATGCTGTTGCCATGGCGATGTGATGCAGGTGGGGAGCACTGACATCACAGCTGCATCTCTGTCTTTTTCCTATTTTGGCAGCGAAAAGCGGATTCTTCCCCCCCCCCCCCCCGCCCCCGCATCCCTTAGCTGTGGCCGCAGGCTGGAAAGGGACTGAGAGCGTGGGGAGGGGGGGAGAGGTGAAGAGAATGAGCCAACCCTCCAGCACACACCCCTCCATCCATCCCTCCCAAAAAGACCTCCCTCCCTCTCTCTGTTGCTATAGCGTGGTTCTGCTTCTCTCTTGGTCACCCTGGATCTAAAGCAAGGAGCAGCCCTGGGGGTGCAGCTCTGACGTCCCTCATTGCTGGTGCTCTCTTCTTGCTGTCAGGGCTGACCCTAGTGCCCCAGTCCTGCCCTAGGAGGTGCTGTGTGCAAGGAGTGGGACGAGGAGCTCAACAGGGGACTCTGTCCTCACAGTCAGTGATGGCCACAATACCCCGCAATTCTTCTTCTCTTTTTATGAACCAGGGTAGAGCATTTCTATGCAGCAGTCGGCCTGGTGCTTTGTCACACCCCAGAAGCAGCTGCAAGGATCCCTGTGTGAACAGCCCTGCATCCCACCTCAGCAGTGGTCACATCTCCGCTCCGAGTGCGGGATCCCTGTACAAACAGCCCTGGGCCTCACCCCAGAAGTGGCTGCATCTCAGTGCTAAATGAGGGGTCTGTAAGTACACGTATAAGCAGAGTGCTTTGGGATTGGCAGGTACTGTTCAGGTGCTGGGAGCCTGTTACATAATAGCTTGGAGCTGTGTGGCTTTCCTCATTGCTGCATCGGAGTGTGTGTCAGACACATTTAGACGTCTGTAGGTTGCATTCTGGCTTGATGATGTCTATAAAAGTGAAGGTTGGGTCCAGCACGATGCCCTCACCCCAGGACTGGCAGGAAATTGGGCGTGGGGGGTTTTAAATTCATTTCAGCCTCAGCTATTTTGCCTTTTATTTACTCCTTGTGTTTTCAAAAATAGCTGTGGGATCTGCTGGCTTTTTACTCAGAATTCCTCCCAATTTGGGTCTCAAAGCACCTGACCAGCATATGAATATGAGTCGTTTCCTCCAGCACTGAGATGCAGCTGCCTCTGGAGTGCAATCGCTGTTTATACAGAGACTTCTCACCCTGGTGCTCAGATGCAGTGCCCTCTGGGGTGGGACACAGGGGCTGTTTCTACAGATACGCTTCACCCGGTGCTAAGATACAGCCCTTGCTGGGGTGGGTGTGGGGGTTGTTTAGATGGGAATCCCTTGCCCGGCACGGAGATGCTGCCACCTCTGGAGTGTGGGGTGGCAGATGTTTAATAGCTCATAGCAGTGGTGAAGGAGTTTCAGACAGGGAAGGCTGCCTGCAGGAGGGTGGCCCTAGAACAATATGGCATTGGAGACACTATTCACTTCCTCTTCCCCAGTCCCCTGGGTCAACCACGTGAGACCACCTTGCCCAGTATTGCCCTCCCCTCTCAAGCAGGCTCTAATGGTGCATCATTCCTGCGAAGGTGTTAAATCTATATTGTGTTCCCAGTTCTGGGAGGGTAGAGGGGGCTGGGAGCCAGGATGCCTGGGTTCTGCTCCAGGACTGGGAAGGGAGTGGGACTAGTGGGTTACAGCAGGGGGTTGGGGGGCAGAATGGGCTTGGTGGGAATGAAGAACCAGCCCATTTAAAATCCTGAAACCCCATTCTGCATTTGTATTGAGGGGTAGATGTTGGGGGGTGGCTGGGTCTGAACTTCCCACACTGGAGGGGGGGGCACTAGCCGATCCCACTGGCTCCGTCCCCCCAGACCCCCCTCTCCTTTCGCACGTTGGGTCTATAAAAAGCCTCCAGCCCCTCTGTATTGCGAAGCCTCTTGTGCTGGGAGGTGAAGCTGTGGGCGGGTCGCCATGGCAACTGCTGAGATATTTTCGATGAAGAAGGGACCTTGGTAGATATTTTTCTTGCTCTCCCCTCCCGCTCCAGCGGGGGACGCAGGGGGACGTGAACGTTCAGAGCTATATAAAACCTGGGAGTGGGTCTAAAAATAGGAGCAAAGAGCCTTTTTTGGTGGGGTAAAGATGCCGATGGCAATTGGGGCGGGGGGCACAGTCCCTCAGCCCTTCTGGGGGCCACAGAGCAACAGCAGCCAGACTAAGGCAGGGGGCTGTGATCCCCACTCTGCAGTGGGGGATAGAACCCAGGAGTGCTGGCTTCCAGCACCCCAAGTCTAACCCACTAGCCCCCTGCCCCAGAACTGGGAGCAGAACCCACTGAAAACACTAATAGAAAACACACAGTCATGGTGCCCTAGGAACGACAGGCCCCAGAGCTCATTCCTAACCCCCCGAGCCAGTCAGTCCCCTTGCCTTGAAGCCAGACTGGTGCCAAGGTCCATTAAAGGTGAAATGTCCCATTCTCTGTCCTCCTGAGCCAGCCTGCCCCCATCCCTGGGGCCTGATTGGAGCTGGTGCACCCTAGAGGGGAACAACCATCTACCCCAGTCTCTGTCCCCTGAGCCAGCCAGCCCCCCATATCATGTAGGGGTTCTGAGCAAGGTCGGGGATTGGCAAGCTGGACAGAGGAGTAGAAATCGTTCATTTTGTGTCATCAAAAGCAACAGGTGGAAAGTGGCAGGGGGTGATTTTATTTAAGCCAGTTAACACAATGGGTCCTCTCCATACATTCCCTGACCCTGCCACTGTCCCCCCTTCACAGCCTCCACTCACTGCCATTGTGTCTATGCCCTTGCTCAGCTAACATGCGCTCCCGCCAATCTGTCCCCTCCCTGGGTTCTGACGCGGATGGGACGCTTGCAAGCTGCATTTAGAAACAGTTACCTGGAAAATCATCCTCAGTGCTGGAGCATCATCAGGACATTCGCCAGCGCCTGATAAAAGGAGTCCGGAAATGAGGGCAGCTCCCAGGTAGAGCTAGCCAAGGCCTAGGCATGGGCCCTTTCCCCTCTAGGGATGCCAGCCGCCAGGGACTGGCTGGCTCAGGAGGCAGGCAATGGGTTATGGGGCCTTTCCCCAGTAGGGGGCACCAGCTCTGATCCAGTTCCCAGGCAGGGGGTCTGGCTGGCTCAGGAGGGGGGAAGGGGGAATGGGATACAGGGTCTGTCATTTCTAGGGTGCTACAAGCCTGTGTGGGTGTGGGGATAGCATCCTGCCTGGGCCCATGTGGCAGCATGTAATGGCCGGCATGTATGGGTACGTGTCTGTGCGAGGACTCACATGCCAGTGACTCTTAGGGTGTGTTGTATGTCAGTGCATGACAGCTTGTGTGTCAGTATGTGTTACTACATGTTGGTGCATCAGTTCATAGTGGGGAGTGTTGGTGTGTGTCACTGTTTGTCACTCCATGTCAGTACATGAGGTCCATGCCTGTCCATGATGAGCTCCCCGCAGCGTGAGCCCCGGTGTCTGACTAGGATAGAAGGCAGTGTGCCCCTGTCCTGTTGCCAGCTGGCTGGCACTGCCTATCCCCGCCCCCGGCCTGGCTCTGGCAGGGACTGGCTGTTACGGGGCTGAGTCGCTTCGCCACTCACTAAATCACACAGACTCCAGAGCTATTTTTAGCCTCCAGGTTTCTCTTTTTAGTTGTTTGATTCAGATCCTGAATGAAACACCAGGTGGGGGGGATGAAAGGACCCGGCAGGCTCCCAGAGCAGATGGGCTCGGGATCAGCAACCCCACCCATGGACCCCTCTCTCCACAAGGGGGTGACTCAGGAGTGATGCAGCCTGAGTCATTTGGCTCCCGGATTCCAGCCACAGCTGAGGAGCAGAGCTAGCCAACCCCCCAAACCTGCCCACAGGGCCGTGCCAACCCCTACTCCTCTCACACCCTGGGGCTGAGCTACTAGAGATGGGTACAAAGAGAAGAGAGGCTATGGTTTTCAACTCATTGGGAGGGCACGAGCACCGCACCCTGTCCAGTAGAAGGCAGCAGGCAGGGAAGGGCTGGGGGGCGGAGGGAGAGGGAGCCTGCAAACACAGCAGCTCATGGGGGTGGGGGGCTGTGTTTGGACTTAGAGGGCACCATGTTAAAAGGGGCACTGCTGGGGGTGGAGCTCTTCCTCTTGAGGTAAAATGGCTCCTGGAATCCTGGCCCTGGGACTCCATGGACAATGGTGAGTGGAGCCTGCCCTTTCCATAGCACAAAGAAAAGAGAGGGAGTGAGGTACATGTCCTTTCCCCTCTAGGCAGCACTGGCTGCGATCTAGCTGCAGACTGGGGGCACTGGCTGAGTATAAGGCTCTGGGAATGGGACATAGGGCCTTTCCCCTCTAGGGGCACCAGCTCTGAGCCAGCTCCCGGGCAGAGGGGAGTGGCTGGCTGAGGGGCGGTGGGCTGTGGGAGATGAGCAGAGGGGCTGAACAGGCCCCAGAGCCCAAACTCTGGGCAGGTGGTCGTGGAGTCTTGCTTTGGCACTGCCCTGGTTGGAGACCTTTCCTGGGATGCCGAATGCTACTCTGGTGTCAGCAGGGCTTTACGGTCCCCTTGTGCCAGACCCCATCCAATAGCGGACTGCCCAGCCCAGGCCCAACCCTGCTCATGCAAAGTGATGACCCCCAGGGAGCCACATTTATCTCAGCAAGATCTGGTCCTGCAGCTTGACCCAGAGACATGGGGTCATATCAGCACCACAGCTGGCCCTGGGGTGGGTGCCCTGGGCCTGCCCCACAGCACATCATCATCCAGAGCTCCCAGCCAGTGGTCCTTAGCCACTCACTCACCCTCTGGAGGGACTGGGCTGGGCCCGGTTGGCACATGCGACTCCTCCCCTTGCCCGCACCCTGCCTAGTAAGAAGAGAAGAGGTTAACCTCTAGTGCCCTGTGCTTCAATACCAGGGCAGTAGCTGCATGGGTGATGTCTGGTATATAGAGCAGGGAGCTAAGGGGTCATGACTCCTGGGTTCTATCCCCAGCTGTGCGTGGGGTCTAGGGCATTAGAGCAAAGGAGCTGGGGGGCCAGGACACCTGGGTTCTATCCCTGGGTCATTCCATTTACCAAGGCACTGGGTGAAAGGTGCTGTTTACTTGCCACACATCCTTGTTGTGCCTTCTCCTAAAGTCAGAGACTCCCAAAAATAGATTTTCTCAGCCTGGGATGGAAACAGCCATGCGGCATTGGCGGGGCACTGGCTGCCTCTCCCGGTGCTCAGCTCTTTCCTTTTATAGGAGTTAAGGCTTCAGGTCCACCCCCACAATCCAAAGACTCTTTTCTTATTCATGATGCGCCCACTCAGCTCTGAGCTGAGCTGGGTTACGCTGCGAGGGCACAGCCCTAGATAACAGGCTGACGTCGGAGCTGCAAGCCAAAAACAGAAAAAAGCTCCCTTTGTGTCTATTTATAGCATCACATTCCTAAAGGATAGAAAGCTGGTGGCTGTCTTCCCACAACTCAGATCAATGGCGTCCTATAATACACCCAAGGAAGCTGACTCCCAGCCCCCGCCCCCCCTTCTGACCACTAGATCCCCCACTGCTCACAGACAGAGATGCTGGAACTAGAGGTGCTGGGGGTGCTGCCGCACCCCTTAGCTTGAAGTGGTTTCCATTATATCCAGGGTTTACAGTTTGGTTCAATGACTCTCAGCACTCCCATTATACAAATTGTTCCAGCACCCCGGCTCGCAGAACCAGGCATAGGACCCAGGAGTCCTGGCTGCCAGCCCCCCTGCTCTAACCCATTAGACCCCACTCCCCTCCCAAATCCAGGGATAGAACCCAGGAATCCTGACTCCCAGCTTCCCCTGCTCTATCCCAATAGATACCCCTTCCCTTGCTCTAGTGGATTACAGCAGGGTGGGCTGGAAGCCTCAGGACTCCTGGGTTCTGTTGGCAGCTCTGGAAATGCCAGGTTTAACTAAACTACCATCTTACAAAACAGAAGAGTGAAGAAATTCTGCAATAGGCTCGAATCCACAGAGGGCCCCGTCCCTGCACAGGGAATTCGCTGAGACTCGTTGTTGTACATTGCACAATGGTAGTGAACAGACCATTTGAGAAACTAGAGACAGGGCCTATCCCTTAAAAAGTGACTTTGGAAAGTCGTATAATTCCTTAAACTGCCTAAATAAGGAAAGCAGTGTAAAATGACCCATACACAGCAGCCCTCATGTGGGTGCTAAGGGTGCTGTGGGTTCCCCAGTTCCCTGCATCATTAGAAATCAAACAAGTGTGCTATTAACTGTCACAGATTTCCAAAACAGGTGAAACGGCTTTCTGGGCAATGAAGGGTTATTCAGCTCTGTACTTTCTTTCCTAATATGGAAGACGAGATTATGCAAAACCTAGCTACCCAATTTAGGTTACTCCATTGAGCGTGGCGCTTCAGCTCTGTCACTGCTTTTGACACAATTGCTCTCCTAACAATGCGACACACACACACACACACACACAGTGTGGGACTTCTTTGGGCTTTTCAGAAGTTGGCTTTATTTTTATCCCATTTTGAAAAACATTATTTGAATGGCACTAAGATTAGCAAAAGCAACCCCCCAAACTTGCCCAGCATTGCTCTGTGGAAATGCTCTTAACACCTGGAGAGACATGCTACCTGGACGGGGTGGGGTGGGGAGGCTTAATACAAGGCCTCTGTATGGAAAGGCAAAGAAAAAGAAAACAACTGCAGCCATCAAAAGGAGTTAGTTGTTCACAGATTGAAAAGATACTTTTAAGGAATGTATCAAACATATTCCTTGAGACAATGTTTTGCATATTTTAGATTAGATAGCTAGATAGATGGTATGGATGGGTGGCTAGGTAGATGGTATGGGGGGGATGGTATAGGGATGGATAGCTAGGGGGGTACATAGATGGAGTGGGGATCTACACATAGCTGGCTAGATGGAATGGGGATGGATATATAGAGGGGTAGATAGATGAAAGGGGGATGGATGGGTGGATAGAGGGGTAGATAGATGGAAGGGGTTGGATGGATAACAGGTAGATGGTATCAGAATGGATGGATATATAGGGGGTAGACAGATGGAAGTGGGATGGATGGATAGAGGGGTAGATACAAAACTACTTAAATCCCAGGCAGACTGCAAAGAGCTACAAAAGGATCTCACAAAACTGGGTGACTGGGCAACAAAATGGCAGATGAAATTCAATGTTGATAAATGCAAAGTAATACAGATTGGAAAACATAATCCCAACTATACAGATAAAATGATGGGGGTCTAAATTAGCTCTTACCACTCAAGAAAGAGATCTTGGAGTCATTGTGGAGAGTTCTGTGAAAACATCCACTCAATGTGCAGCAGCCGTCAAAAAAGCTAACAGGATGCTGGGAATCCTTAAGAAAGGGATAGATAATAAGACAGAAAATATCATATTGTCTCTCTATAAATCCATGGTACGCCCACATCTTGAATACTGCTTGCAGATGTGGTCACCCCATCTCAAAAAAGATATATTGGAATTGGAAAAGTTTCAGAAAAGGGCAACAAAAATGATTAGGGGTATGGAACAGCTTCCATATGAGGAGAGATTAATAAGATCGGGACTTGTCATCTTGGAAAAGAGAAGACTAAGGGGGATATGATAGAGGTCTATAAAATCATGACTGGTGTAGAGAAAGTAAATAAGGAAGTGTTATTTACTCCTTCTCATAACACAAAAACCAGGGGTCACCAAATGAAATGAATAGACAGCAGGTTTAAAACAAACAAAAGGAAGTATTTTTTCACACAACACACAGTCAACTTGTGGAACTCCTTGCCAGAGGATGTTGTGAAGGCCAAGACTATAACAGGATTCAAAAAGAACTAGATAAGTTCATGGAGGATAGGTCCATCATCAGCTATTAGCCAGGATGGGCAAGGATGGTGTCCCTAGCCTCTGTTGCCAGAAGCTGGGAATGGGCAGCAGGGAATGGATGACTTGATGATTACCTGTTCTGTTAATTCTCTCTGGGGAACCTGGCATTGGCCCCTGTCAGAGAGCAGGATACTGGGCTAGATGGACCTTTGGTCTGACCCAGTATGGCCATTCTTATGTAGATAGATGGAAGGGGAGAGCATATATAGAGGGGTAGATAGATGGAAGAGGGATAGAGGGACAGATAGGTGGAAGGGGTGGATGGATAGGGGGTAGATAGATGGAAGGGGTATGGATGGATGGATAGAGGGGTAGATAGATGGAAGGGGTGGATTTATAGATGGATAGATAAATGGAAGATGGATGGAGGGATACTGGGATAGATAAATGGAAGGGGTGGATGGATAGAGCAGTAGATAGATGGAAGAGGTGGATGGATGGGGTAGATAGATGGAAGGGGGATGGATGGATGGAAGAGGTGGATTTATAGAGGGGTAGATAGATGGAAGAGGGATGGAAGGATAGAGGAGTAGATAGATGGAAGGGGTGGATTTATAGAGGGGTAGATAGATGGAAGAGGGATGGAGGGATACTGGGATAGATAAGTGGAAAGGGTGGATGGATGGATGGATGTAGAGGGGTAGATAGATGGAAGGGGTGGATTTATAGAGGGGTAGATAGATGGAAGAGGGATGGAGGGATACTGGGATAGATAAGTGGAAAGGGTGGATGGATGGATGGATGTAGAGGGGTAGATAGATGGAAGGGTGGATTTATAGAGGGGTAGATAGATGGAAGAGGGATGGAGGGATACTGGGATAGATAAGTGGAAAGGGTGGATGGATGGATGGATGTAGAGGGGTAGATAGATGGAAGGGTGGATTTATAGAGGGGTAGATAGATGGAAGAGGGATGGAGGGATACTGGGACAGATAAGTGGAAGGGGTGGATGGATAGGGGGTAGATAGAAGGAAGAGGGATGGAAGGATAGAGGGGTAGATAGGTGGAAGGGGGTGGATGGATGGAGAGAGTGGTAGATAGATGAAAGGGGGATGGACGGATGGATAGATAGAGAGGATTAAATTAGATTCCCCTACAGAATACTTCACCAAGAAGTCAGTGTAAGAGTTAATGTTTGACTCTGGGAAGGAGCAGGGGCAGACTTAGCCTGGAGCTAGGTGTGATTCCAACAGTCAAGTCTCTCCTCTAGCTGCTTTTCTCCTAATTCGGTGCAGTGTGTTTCTGTGCCTGCCTCCTCCACTCCCCCTCCCTCACTTGATCACGTCACTGAGGAGAGAGTGACGTGTGGCTCCCCCAGCACATAGAAGGAGGGGGTAGAGAGGAGGGGGGAGCAGCTTCCCAGCCATGTCCCTCCATTGATCTGAGCAAATCTTCCCGCCCCACTTTCCTTACCATGCCAGTGCCCACACTCCCAGCAGCCTATAAAAGCCGGGATGCAGGCTGAGGCTCTCAACCAGATCTGCCGGCAGGAATCTGGGAGCCACACAGCCAGCCAGACGGACCGACCGACCGTCGCCAAGCGCCGAGCGTGGAGAAGCCCAGATGTACCGCTCCACCAAGGGCGCCTCCAAGGCGCGGCGGGACCAGATCAACGCCGAGATCCGCAATCTCAAGGAGCTGCTGCCCATCCCGGAAGGGGACAAAGTCCGGCTCTCCTACCTGCACATCATGTCGCTGGCCTGTATCTACACCCGCAAGTCCATCTTCTTCGCCAAAGGTAACCAGCACCTCGAAAGAGAGAGAGAGAGAGAGAGAGAGAGAGAGTGTGTGAGCGAGGGAGACGCGTTGCCTGGCTGGCACTGGGCAGGGAGAAGTGAGGGGCCAGTGTGCCCGGACGGACACCTGTTAGACACCAGTGCCTGGTGGGTGTCCGGCTATGGGGCGCCTCCAGCCAAGGGGGTCGGGGCAGGGGTAAAAGGCTCATGGCACTGTCCGTGGTGCTGAAGCTACATGGCCTAGGGGCACCGAGTCCCGGCCGCTGTCCACGGTGCTGCCCAGGTGGCGGTGGAGTCGCTGTCCGTGGCTCTGAAGCGGCAGGCTGCTGCGGGTCGCTGTCCATGGTGCGGCCGGGCTGCGATGCATGGAAAGGGCTTTGTATCCTGACTCCCGCTCCTCTTCCACAACAGGTGCCCTGGGAGGGCTGGAGAGCCTGCTGTCATCCCAGGACCTGGAAGAGTTCGTGCAGACGCTCCCAGGCTTCCTCCTGGCGTTCACCGGCGAAGGGAAGCTGATCTACGTCTCGGAGAACGTAGCCGAGCACCTGGGACATTCGATGGTAAGGGCTCCGGCGGCGAGCCGGTGGCCGGGCTATCTACCACCGACTCTCCCGCTCCTGTACATACTACAGAGCTGGGGGAGAGGGGGTCTGTGTATGGGGGTGGGTGGATAGCTAGAGGGATGCATGTGGAGAGAGAGAGAGAGAGAGACAGATGCATGTGGAGATAGATAGATAGATAGATAGATAGATAGATATTTCTAGAGTTAACCAGTGAGGATCTCACTGTGTATTTCCCCTGTGCCTGTTGTTAAGCAGTGTTTCTAACACAGACACTGATAGCTTGTGAAGCATAAAAACACAGCTCCCTGGCAAATGCCGATATGTGTTATATGACCACACAGAAATCCTGGCACAATGATGTGTGTTGCCAACCCTTGGGCTTCAGCTCCGAGCAGCCTGTTCCTTGTGTTGCATGACAGTGTGAGCTAACATCTCGCTATTACCTCACCCCCCAGGTGGACCTGGTAGCCCAAGGAGACAGTATTTACGACATCATTGACCCCACCGACCACTTTGTGATGAGGAATCAGCTGGCGCTGCCCTCCCCAACTGATACAGGTGGGTCCTTGTGTGATTGGGGCTTGCGTTGAAATCATTCTGCATGCGATGCCACTTGGGAAGAGCATGAAAACTGAGAAAGAGCAGAGCGGAGGATCTGAGCAGCTGGCCAAGGAGGGACAGAGGGTAGAGACATCTATACAGAGTATGCAAATGGACATAGAAATGAGAGAGAGCTCAGATACTATGGAAATATGAGAGGGGGAGATGGGTGGGTGGACGGGCTTATATAAAGCTGGGTGGATAGCTAGAGATGGGCATGGGAGGATAGATTCACTCCTGTACTAATCTAATATTCCTGGAGTTGACACTTCCCAGTGCATTAAGTTCTTCTGTGAGCTCCCTCCCTGCATGCCAAGACTCCCTACGTTTGCCCCACACACTCACCATCTTCTCCCCTTGCTGATTTCCAGACCGCTTGTTCCGGTGCCATTTCAACACCTCCAAGACTGTGCGGCGCCAGAGCGCGGGGAACAAGCTGGTCCTAATCCGGGGCCGCTTCCATCAGCCACCACCTGGCTCCTACTGGTCCACCAACCCTGTCTTCATGGCCTTCTGCACCCCGCTAGAGCCCAAGCCACGGCTCAGCCACAATTCACTCTTCCTGGCCTCCTTCGAGAGCCGGCACAGCAAGGACCTGGCCATCCTGGACATCTCAGAGAGGTGAGGAGGGGCTCAGCCTTCAGCACAGGGGGAGGAGGGACCTTCTGGCATGTCCTGATTTGGGGCATAAGGAGTTGCGTGAAGGGGTTAGGAAGAAAATCGGGGAGTGGTTACCCCATCTCTGCGGGGTGCCATGAACCCTGCTCTGGGCATCTGTAAAAGTTGGGGTACCAGGCTAGATGGGCCCCTGGGCTGAGCCTATGAACCACGGTCCCTGATCATGTCAGGAGCTCCACAGATGCAGAATGAGAGACAATCCCTGCTTCCTCTGTTCAAACATCAGGAGGGGAAACAAGGGCAGCAAGAGTGGGAAGGACTTTGGGGGAGGGATAGCTCAGTGGTTTGAGCATTGGCCTGCTAAACCCAGGGTTGTGAGTTCAATCCTTGAGGGGGCCATTTAGAGATGTGGGGCAAAAATTGGGGATTGGTCCTGCTTTGAGCAGGGGGTTGGACTAGATGACCTCCTGAGGTCCCTTCCAACCCTGATATTCTATGATCCTATGACTGGCCCAAGTTGAGTGGCAGAGCTGGGAGGAGAACCAGGAGTCCTGTCTCCACCTCTAACCCACTAGACCCCACTCCCTTCCAAGTGCCAGGAGTAGAACCCAGGTGTTCTGGGCACCAGCTCGGTGCTGCTCTGGGGGTCCTTCTCCGCTCCTCGTGAGTGCTCAATGGTCTCCTCTGCTTGGCTCCCCTGCAGTGTGATCTTTCATCTGGGCTTTGAGAAGAGTGAGCTCCTATGCCGGTCGTGGTACAGCCTGATGCACCCAGAGGACCTGAGCCATGCCTCAGCCCAGCACTGCCGCCTGTGTGAGTATCTCCTCCTCTCCACCCCGAGCGACTGAGGGCTGGGCTCCAGAGGATCCATGACACTAACCCCCTGCCCTCTTTCTCCCCCTGCAGTGGGCGATGCTGGTGAGCCACAGGTGGAAATGGTCGTCCGACTCCAGACCAAGAATGGTGTCAGCTGGGTTTGGATCTACTCCCTGGCATGCATGGAGAGCGCTGAGATCCCCATCACCTGCCAGAACTACATCATCAGGTAACTGCATGCAACCAGCCTCTTCCTGGGTTACGGGGCCCCGAGCCAGACAGCGCTCCCCTCACTGAGGGGCCTGGGCACTCAGCAGCTTCTGGGATCAGGCCCTGATTTGGTTTGGGCTAGAATCCAGGAGCCCAAGGCAGGGTCGGGGATCCCATTGAACTGGGTGTTGCATAGCTCCTGACAGAGATCAGGGCCCCATTGTGCTGCACGCTGCACAGACCCAGCACGAGAGATGGTCCCGGCCCCAAAGAGCTCACAGTCTAAATAGACAGATGGTGTGAGGGGAAACTGAGGCCCACAGAGGGGGAGGGGTCTGCCCAAGGTCAGGGGCTAGGAATAGAACCCAGACATCCTGACTCCCTGTCCAGAGCCTGGTCTGTGTGTCCGTGGTGCAATAGGCGGGTGTATTTGAGAGCCCTGGGCTGGGGGGGGGGGATCACTCCTGCCAGCTCCAGCACTAACCCTGCCTCCCTTTGGTCCCCAGTGACTCGGAAGCCTGGTGCCTGCGTCAGCAGCTGGCCTCAGAGGAGCCGCAGGTGGCCTACGTGCTAAGCGCTGCGCCGCCCTGCTCTGAGGGGCTGCTATCCCCGGCGCAGCTCTCCAGCCCCGACCAGGTCTTCACGCCCCTGTCCGGCACACCCACTGGTGCCGCCCCAGTGCCCTCCTTCGATTTCACCAGCCTGGAGTATGCAGAGGGTGCCAGCCTGAGCCACGAGGGAGCATCGATG
The DNA here is from genome assembly GCF_015237465.2 of Chelonia mydas. NCBI lineage: Eukaryota > Metazoa > Chordata > Testudines > Cheloniidae > Chelonia > Chelonia mydas. The sequence continues at coordinate 29,260,323 of NC_057853.1, forward strand.
GCCATGGAGCTGGGCAATCTCTCCTCCATGGAGGAGGCCCCCAGCTCCACCCTGGGACAGCCAGGCAAAGACACTGAGTTCAGCTATGTGTTCTTCCCCACTGCCTACGAGCCGGCCTTCCGGAGGGACAACCCAGGTGGCTCCAGCAAGGACTTTGTCTGCACGCCTCCCTACACGCCCCACCAGGGCTGCACCTTCATGTTTGGGACCCAGGAGTCCTACCCTCCCAACACAGCCACCTCCCCTCCCACCACCACTTCCACCACCACCACTTCCTCCGAGCTCCTCTACCCTCCGGAGAACTGCAGTGCTCTCTATGAGAAGTTGCCGCCCACTCCTGACAGCCCCGGTAATGGGGATTGCACCGTCATGACGCTGCCGGAGGTCAGAGCCCCCCTCTATATTGATGTGCCCATGGTGCCCGAGGGGGTGCTCACCCCGGAGGCCTCGCCCATCAAACAGACCTTCTTCAGATATTCTGAAAAAGAAAAGACTGAGATTGACCTGCTGGCCAGGCACATCAGCTGCTTGGCTGAAGACTTCAGCTCCTTCCACTCCACGGAGCTCTCTCTCCAGGCAAAGCAAGGCCAGGTCAGCCGCAGCTCCTCCCTGCCGGCCGGCATGCCCAGCCCCTGCCTGGACTTCCAGCCCCTCAAGAGCTGGAGGAGCATTGACTTCTCCTTCCTCTCCTGCCCAGAGGAGAGCCTCCTGGAAGAGGACACCGTGGAGAACCTTCTCCAGGACCTGCCCACCTCTCTGTTCGAGAAGAGTGGCACCGGTGTCCGCTGCCCCCTCCACCACCACTTCTGTGGTGGGAACGTCAGTAGTCCACTAAGCTTGGACGCCGAAGAGAGCGGCAGTGGGACCTTGGCTCCCTCGCCCTCCACGGACCTGTCTCCAGAAGAGCAGTGCTTTCTGGAAGAACTGGCCTCCTATGAAACAGTCTTTGAGGCATGTGCCTCAAGGTCGCCCTGTGATGGGTTAGATGAGTTGTATCAACTCCAGAGCCACCTGCAAGACAGCTTCCATGAAGGTAAGGGGCAGAGGCAGTGCCAGCTGGGGCGGGGGGGAGGGACCGGGTCAGTGCAGGAATTCAGGCTGTGTGGCTATGGACTGTAGGGATCCCCTGTTGGCCACCCATTTGCCCCCACCATGGGGCACATCACTCTTCCAGGGGGCCAACCCTGCATTGCAGCACATCTGCCACCGGTTAAGGCACTTGCATGCTGCCCCCTGCCCTCCAAAATGTAACCTGTCCCTCCCCGATTACACGTCCCATGGCTCCAGTTCGGCTGTGTGACCATTTCCAAGGCTGCTGCCAGGGTACTATGTAAAGGCAGCTAGGCTGAGATCGAGGGCCCCATCACGCCCGGCACTGCACCAACCCTGACCGAGATCAGGGTCTCCGTCAGCCTGGGCACTGCACAGATGCAGTCCCTGTCCCACCGAGATCACAAGCTCTAGACATAGGCGGGATTATCCTCCCCATTTTACGGATGGAAACTGAGGCCCAGAAAGAGTCAGTGACTTGCCCAATGTCACATGGGGAGGCAGTGGTGGAGCTGGGAACTGAACCCAGGTGTCCTGAGAACCAGCCTGTGGCATTCATCTCAAGGCCAGCATTGCAAAATGGTGCTTCCACTTGGGGACAGCACATGAGCAACTGGCAAGGGATTGAGAGAGTCAGGGTCTGACTCTAGTGGGTTAGAGCAGGAGGCTGGGAGCCAGGACTCCTGGGTTCTATCCCAGCTCGGAGGGGACCAGCGGTTAGAACAGGAGGCTGGGAGCCAGGACTCCTGGGTTCTATCCCAGCTCGGAGGGGACCAGCGGTTAGAACAGGAGGCTGGGAGCCAGGACTCCTGGGTTCTATCCCAGCTCGGGGGGACCAGCGGTTAGAGCAGGAGGCTGGGAGCGAGGAGACTCCTCGTGTATCCCAGCTCGGGAGGGGAGTGGGATCTAGTGAGTTAGAGCAGGGAAGCGAGGAGCCAGAACTTCTGGTTTCTGTTCCCACTACTGAGTGAACCTGGACTAGTGGTTAGAGTATAGGATCAGGACTCTTGGGTTCTACTCCTGACCCTATCACGCTGCATGTGTGAGTTTCCCCCTCTGTGAATGTAGGGGAGAATAACCTCTCCCAGGTAGCTAGCCTGGGAGGAACGTTGTGGAGCAGGTCGCCCTCTAGTGGAGATCCATGAGGGGGCTGGTCCTAGCTCAGTCATGCCTGACAGAGGGAGACCATGGTCTGGCTTTGTGGTGGGAGCTGGCTGGGATGCTCCGTTCCCTCTAACCCCCCCACCCCCTTTGCTTTGTGTCTCCCTACAGATGGAAGCGAAAGTGACCCTTCGTTCTGAAATAAGTCTGTGACTTACTTCACCAAGTATGGCATATTGTCATATTTTGAGGAGCTTCTTCCACCTATACTCGAGCTGAGACCTGACTCCGTGCACATCCGGAGTGGGCGCCAGGCTGGGCGTCCCTGGGGTGAGCTTTGGGCGAAGAACTAGCATTTTTATACCCCCCCCCCAAAACGACCACCATTGTGCTGTCGAAGCTAGAGTTGCCAACCAGAGCTCTTGAAAGGACCATTGTACGTGGCTTTACACATAGAACTGTATTCACTCGTAGTGAGTATATGTATGTAATTTAATAAGAAATACTACAGTCACCTCTCCCCAAGGCCTGCACCCCCACGTGCATTCAACCCAGTGTTGGAACAAGGCACAGGGGTGCCTGGCTTTGGCCTCCCCACCCCTCGAGAATGGTGGGCGTAGGTGGTATCTAACCTACCGCAGTAAGGGCCCATGGCTGTTCAGGCGTTTTTTGGCAATTGCATTTCTGTTCCTGACTCAAAAAAAAAAAAAATCCCTAGATTCAACTGGCCCAGCTCTGATTTTTCTCAGAGCTTTTGGGCAAAATACAGTGTTTGTGGCTACGTCCATTTCACCGGGAGACTTCTGCTGGGATTCTAGGCTGGGACTGTCAAAGCTGGCTTGATCACAGTCTCTTGCACAGGGGCAGCTGAACAATGAACAAAAGGCAAATGTTTAAGTGGGGAGGGCGATTGACAAATGGCCTGGGGATGTGATGGACTCTCCATCATGTGGGCTGTAAACCCAGATTGGGTGACTCTCTCTAGCCTGACCACCAATCACTGGACTCAGTGCTTGGGTAATGGGGTGAAATTCTCTAGCCTGTGTTATCCATTGCAGACAGGATCTGAGCCTAAGAATTCATTACCCTAAGGGACTGACGTTCCAGCCCCTGGTCCAGCTTTGAGACTCTCAGCGTTGACTGAGATCGTTGTTCAGCAGGAGTCATTTTAATTGTTGTTTCATTTTGAAATTTCACCCATGAATGTTAACTCACCCTGTCTGGAATAATCCCCTGCAAGCATCTTCCAGATCGGAGCTTAACATTGTCACCAGAATGAGCTACTCGGAATGATTCCTGGCACCAAAAAAAACCCTCTCTCCCCCACTTAGGGTGGGCAGGGCGGGGTGAAATATACCAATGTAGAACAGAAATGTTTATAGATATAAATATATATAGATCTTTAATTTTTTTTAAAAAAACCACAAGAATGATTTTCTAACTTCTCCAGAGTGGGATCCTGAGTTGGGCGCAGTCTCTGTGCCGTGACAGGGATAAGCTGTAAGACATCAGGATCCATGGGGGTTTTTCCCCCCTTTCCTTTCTTTTTGGGGTGTTGATAAAAAAAACAAATAAACAAATGTTAAGATGTGACGCCCAGAGAGGCGCCATTGTCGCTAACCGTAGAGTTGTCTACGCTCAAGTATCAGGATTGAATCCTCTAACTCTTTACCAATTCGCACATTGCCGAAATGTGGAGTATTGTAAGACACATGTATATTTGTATAGGAAAACGACGGGATTTCTTTTTTTAAAACAAAAAAGATCATTGTGTCCATCGCTGTACATATATCTCTATATTATATATACGGATCATTGTGCACCAGGTCATGGACAACGTGGAGTCGTTCTTCGGTGTGTGTCGCTGTGAGTGCATTTGTAATGCCAAAATCTTTGTAATAAAACTGAAATGAACAAAAATGATGTGGGGCATTTCTTAAGCTATCTCCTTGGGAGAGGGTTAGTAATTGTATTGTGAGGCTGCATTTGAGATCGGGGCCCCCATTGTGCCAGGAGCTACACAGACACTCACCAAGATTGGCGATCCCGTTGCACTAGGCTCTGGACAGACCCCGATCGAGATCAGGGCCCTATTGGGCCAGATGCTGCACAAACCCCAACTGAGCCCAGAGCCCCCATGGTGCTGCGCATTGCATGGATCCAGAGATCAAGGCCCCTATTGTGCCAGGTATCCCCATATCCTGTGAGCCTGAGCAAGGATTTCCTGGGTCTCTGCTACAGGGCATGGCATAGTGGTGACCAAGACCTCCTGGCCCTTCCCTCATCTTAGCAGCACTGCTGCCCCCTGCAGGGTGAAACCAGATGTGTTCTGCTGTACATCAGCCCCCATGTCAGCAGCATCAAGGGCAGGGTGCCCTAGTGGCAGGTTAGTGAACTGGGCCCCCGCTCTGCACACAGATTGGGTGGGGGATTGCTATCCCGTGGCTGTGGTGATACAGCTACCTCTGGAGTGGAGCACAGGAACTGTTTATATCGGGATTCCCACATCTGGCACTGAGATGTAGCTGCTCCTGGGATGAGGTGGGGGGGCTGATTATACAGGGATCCCTCGCCCGGTGCTGAAATGCGGCTGCCCCTAGGGTGGGGTGTGGGAGCTCTTTCTATAGAGACTCATCGCATAGCACCCAGATGCAGCTGCCTCTGGGGCAGAGTGCAGGAGCTGTATAACTGGCCTAGCGGATGTGGGAAAAAGAGTAGACCTGCTATATCCGAATGTTAGTAAAGAGTTAGTCCCCACTGACATTCCCAGAAGCAAACTAGGGCAATACGGTCTAGATGAGATTCCTATCAGGCAGGTGCACAACTGGTTGAAAGACCATATTCAAAGGATAATTCTTGATGGTTTACAGTCAGACTGCGAGGCCATATCAAGTCAGAGCCCTCAGGGGTCTGTCTTGGGTTTAGTACTGTTCAAAACTGTAATGAACGACTTGGCTGGTGACGTGGAGAGTATGCTGATAAAAGTTGCTGGGAGGGGCTGCCAGCACTGCAAGGACAAGATTAGAATTAGAATGATCTTGAGAGGTTGGAGAATTGTTCTGAAATCAACAAGAGGAAATTCAGCAAAGGCAAGTACAAAGTATGGCATGTAGGCAGGAAAAGCAAAGGCACAGATACACCATGGGACTCACCGGCTAGGCAGCGGTACTACGGAAGAGGATCAGGGGGTGATAGTGGATCACAAATTAAATACGAGCCAACAACATGAAGCTGTTTTGGAAAAGGCAAATCTTTTTCTGGGATGTTGTCACCAGCTGACTGGCCCCTTTAAGAGGTAATGGGTCCAGCTCCACCTGGAACTCATTCAGCCCTCCTCCCCAGTGTAGATACCTGGCAGATAGGTTGTGTGGTTAAAATCAGACCAGGCCCGTATTTATTACCAAGTGATTGTTTGGTAATACTCCTCCTGGTGGAAATGGCCACACAAGAAGAAATGAAGAATTAAGCTCTCATCATCTCCTAGATGCTCGGTTATTGGTAGCCTCTAACGGGAAAAAGAAAATTAGCCCAGTCACAGAGAACATAAGAACATAAGAACGGCCATACTGGGTCAGACCAAAGGTCCATCTAGTCCAGTATTCTGTCTTCTGACAGCGGCCAGTGCCAGGTGCCCCAGAGGGAATGAACAGAACAGGTAATCATCAAGTGATCATCCCCTGTCACCCATTCCCAGCTTCTGGCAAACAGAGGCTAGGGACACCATCCTTGCCCGTCCTGGCTAATAGCCGTTGATAGACCTATCCTCCATGAACTTATCTAGCTCTTTTTTGAATCCTGTTATAGTCTTGGCCTTCACAACATCCTCTGGCAAGGAGTTCCACAGGTTGACTGTGTGTTGTGTGAAGAAATACTTCCTTTTGTTTGTTTTAAACCTGCTGTCTATTCATTTCATTTGGTGACCCCTAGTTCTTGTGTTATGAGCAGTAGTAAACAACACTTCCTTATCTACTTTCTCTACACCAGTCATGATTTTATAGACCTCAATCATATCTCCCCTTAGCCGTCTCTTTTCCAAGCTGAAAAGTCCCAGTCTTATTAATCTCTCCTCATACAGAAGCCGTTCCGTACCCCTAATCATTTTGTTGCCCTTTTCTGAACCTTTTCCAATTCCAGAGGAATTATTAAGAACATAAGAATGGCTACGCTGGGTCAGACCGATGATCCTTCTAGGCCAGTAGTTCTCAACCAGGAGTACGTAGAGTTCTTCCAGGGGGTACATCAACACATCTAGCTATTTGCCTAGTTTTACAACAGGCTACATAAAAAAGTACTAGCAGTACAAACTAAAATTTCATACAGATAATGACTTGTTTATACTGCTCTATATACCAGCATTTCTCAAACTGGGGCCCACTGACCCCTGGGGGTCTGCAAGGGTACTCCAAGGGGTCTGCTGGCTACGCTGATCAACTGCTCCCCCTTCATCCCAGTGCCTCCTGCACACCGGGGAACAGCTGTTCAGCGGCATGTAGGAGGTGCTGGGAGGGAGGGGGAGGAGGCGGAAAGAGGCGGGGAAGAGGCAGGGCAGGGGTGGAGTGGGGGTGGGAAGAGGTGGGACAGGAGTGGGGTCTTGGGGGAAGGGGTAGAGTGGGGAGGGGCCTGGGGCTGGGGGGGCGGCTTGTGGGGTCCATGAAAATTTTTAAATCAAAATGTGGGGCCTCAGGTTGTAAAGTTTGAGAACTGCTGCTATATACTATACGCTGAAATGTAAGTACAATATTTATATTCCAATGGATTAATTTTATAATTATATGGTAAAAATGAGATAGTCAGCTGCTTTTCAGTCATAGTGTGCTGTGACACTTGTCTGATTTTGTAAGCAAGTAGTTTTAAAATGAGGCGAAACTTAGGGGTACACAAAGCAAATCAGATTCCGGAAAGGCGTACAATAGCCTGGAAAGGTTGAGAGCCACTGCTCTAGTTCACTATCCTGTCTTCCGACAGTGGCTGGTGCCAGATGCTTCAGAGAGAATGACCAGAACAGGGCAATTATTAAGCGATCCAGCCCCCATCCCAGCTTCTGGCAGTTGGAGGTTTAGGGATACCTGGAATACGGGGGCTGCACCACTGACCATCTTGGTTAACAGCCATTGATGGACCTGTCCTGCAGGAACTTATCTAAAAAATATGGGAGATTGAGATTAGGGGGAAATTAATATACCAATTACGTACCCAGCAAAATAAACAGAGAACGGATAGATATTTGCTTACTTTTTACTCAATACTCAGACAAAGTCACCTACAAAAAAAACCTCAGCATGCTTGTCCAAATGTTGTGACTATTAACATTTGATAGACATGCCTGGTCAGTTAAATAGGTGCGTATAGAGATTTCACTCCATTTATCGCTAGAAGGGACATATTCCAGGTGTTGTAGCAAAGTGCACTCTGTAATATGGTAACACGCTGTTAAACAGAAAAATTTGATGACTACAACCCTGTACAAAAGCTAACTGTTGTAATGATTGTTGGGTTTCTGAAATTTACATGGCAAGGATTTGTAAGCTTGTTAAAACTTCCTACCTAAATACACAAATAGTTTTAAAAAGTCAGTGCAGGCCTGGAGATAAAAAAGAAGAGTCACTGGAGAGCCCAGGGGCTGTGTGTGGGTGCAGAAACAGACAGCTGGAAAGAGATGTCCCTAGGAGATACCTGCTTGCTTGTGACCTCTCCCAGCCCTGCAGGAAAGGACAGGATTAAAAGGGGCCGTGCAGAGAGTTTGATTGAAGGCTGCAGCTGGCCTGAATGATCAGTCAGACCCCAAGGAGGGCTGTGGAAGCCCAGAAACAAGGCTGGGACCTGAGGGTTTAAGGACTAATTTGACGTGCTGTAAGAAACGAGACCCCTCACAAGGGAACCCCTGTTTAAACACTCGAGCTGGAGAGTGGCTTCTAACAAGAGGCGGATGAGGTGGGATGGGGGCAACAGAGGGCAGTGCCTCCGCAAGGCTGTGTTGTGCCACATGGGTGTGTGTTCGGGGGTGTTGCCCCATCACTGATGTATTAACAGAAGTGTTGTATGTAGGACATGGGCGGTAACTGCCCCACTCTGCCGGGCACTGGGGAGGTCTCAGCTGGAGAGCTGTGTCCAGTTCTGGGTGCTGCACAGCAGGAAAGATGTGAACAAATTGGAGAGAGACAGAAACGATGAGAGGTTTAGAAAACCCGGCCCATGAGGCAAGTTTTTAAAAATTGGGCCTGTTTAGTCTTGAGAAAAGACAACGGAAGGGGGACCAGATAAAGGGGTTCACCTATGCTAAGGGCTGTTATAAAGAGGATGGTGATCAATTGTTCTCTGTGACCACCAGGATGGGACAAGTAATCAGCTTAGTTTGCAGAAAGGGAAATTGAGATTTGACATTCAGGAAAACTTGCTAACCCCAAGGCTAGTTAAGCCCCGGAACAGGTCCCCCAGGGAGGTTGTGGCATCTCCATCACTGGAGGTTTTTAAGACCTGGTTGGACAAACACCTATCAGGGACCTCCCTGGAGCCCGTTGCAGCGCAGGGGGCTGGACTAGCTGAGCTCTCATGGTCTCTTCCAGCCCTACATTGCGAAGAGTGTGCTGGGTGCCGCACAGAGCAACCCCCAGCTGAACCAGGGGCCCCATGGGCCCAGCACAGAGACACAGGGAGAGACAGTCCTGGCCTCAAAGAGCTCACAGTCCGGATAGACAAAAGCGGAGGGGGAAACTGAGGCACCGAGCCGGGAAGGAAATGACCTGAGGTCACCAGTCAGGGTGAGTGGTGGAGCAGGGCAGAGACCCCCTTTCCCAGAGTCCCAGCAGGAGCCCCTGGGATCCAGGGGGAGCAGTGTGTGACTGGGGACGGGGCGCTCCGGGCAGCTACAGTGGGAAGCGGTTTGCAGGGGAGTGGGATGTGACTGGAGAAGGAGGGGTCGCGGGGGTAGGGGGGTTGTGATTGGAGAATGCAGCCTGGCCCCGCCCCCCGTCAAAATTTCCATGTTTTGGCGGGAACGGGAAGTACCAAGTACAACAACAAGTGGAGGTGAGTGAGCGCCTGGCACTGCCCAGCCCCTGAGACCGGCTGCCCGCCTCCCGGGAACAGGGCCACTCTGTGCACCACAGGGGGGTGCCCGGAGCCCCGCCGCAATCCGGGCATGGGGGGCAGCGCCCGAGAGCAGGGACCCCCCTGCGATCCGGGCACGGGGTGGGGGCAGCGCCCCAGAGCGGGGACCCCCCCTGCGATCCGGGCACGGGGTGGGGGCAGCGCCCCAGAGCGGGGACCCCCCCTGCGATCCGGGCACGGGGTGGGGGCAGCGCCCCAGAGCGGGGACCCCCTGCGATCCGGGCACGGGGTGGGGGCAGCGCCCCAGAGCGGGGACCCCCCCTGCGATCCGGGCACGGGGTGGGGGCAGCGCCCCAGAGCGGGGACCCCCTGCGATCCGGGCACGGGGTGGGGGCAGCGCCCCAGAGCGGGGACCCCCCCTGCGATCCGGGCACGGGGTGGGGGCAGCGCCCCAGAGCGGGGACCCCCCTGCGATCCGGGCACGGGGTGACGGCAGCGCCCCAGAGCGGGGACCCCCCCTGCGATCCGGGCACGGGGTGGGGGCAGCGCCCCAGAGCGGGGACCCCCCCTGCGATCCGGGCACGGGGTGACGGCAGCGCCCCAGAGCGGGGACCCCCCCTGCGATCCGGGCACGGGGTGGGGGCAGCGCCCCAGAGCGGGGACCCCCCCTGCGATCCGGGCACGGGGTGGGGGCAGCGCCCCAGAGCGGGGACCCCCCCTGCGATCCGGACACGGGGTGGGGGCAGCGCCCCAGAGCGGGGACCCCCCTGCGGTCCGGGCACGGGGTGGGGGCAGCGCCCCAGAGCAGGGGGCCCCCTGCGATCCAGACACGGGGTGGGGGCAGCGCCCCAGAGCAGGAACCTCACAGCCCCCGATCCGAGGACCATGTTGCTAAACCCGATTTCCTTCCACTTCAGCTCCCTCTCCCCCAAGCCCAGGTGAGTCGGGACGGGCTGGGTCAGATTTACCGGGGGGGGGGGTGCTACCGCGGGCAGCGTCACCCTTTGGAACGCGCCTTCCCGGGGCGGGGGCGATCCCAGGGGGCGGGACTAGCCCAGGCTAAAACTGCTCCGCTCCCCGGCGCTGCGTGTCTCGTGGGGTGCTACGGGGGGTGTCAGTGGCCCCGGCCAGGGCCCAGCCAATCCCCGGCCGGCGGGAAGGGCCGCTGGGGTCCGGACCCTTCTCTAGGGGACCCCGGGGGCGGGGCGAGGCGGCAAGTGGATGCGCGGCTGGGCTGTTTCCGGCGCACACCCGCCGCCGCACGGAGACCGGGCCGCGCTAGCTGGTGAAATCGCATCGGCCTTGGGGGCCATGGAGCCTCAGCCCGGCTGATTGCTTCCCTCTCCCACCCCCCGTGCCGGGGGGTCCGGCCGGCCGGCTCCGCGGGGCCGCTGGCGGGGCTGGGGCGAAGGGAACAAACCGGTTCCGACCCCTCTGGCCGCCCGGTACCAGGTCGCTGCCCCCTGCAGCGTAGCGGTTCCCTTTTCACACGTGGTTGCACTGGGCAGCGCTGCGGCGCAGCCGGAAGACACGTTCCCCGTGTGACCTCGGGGGCTTTGTAAGGGGGCAGGACTCTCCCCTTTGCCCTTGAGGGAGTGCAGAGGCATTTCAGCCGGAGATAGACGGTAATGGCTGTGCTGGGGGTCACTGGCTTGGGGGGGGGGTCTGCATTGTCGGGGTGCCTCAGAGGGGTGGTAAAGAGGGCAATTGGAGTGTGCTGTTGGGACTTCGGGGGTGTCTGCAGTGGGGGGTGGCTGGATTGTCCTGGAGGTTCGGTTTCCCTCCTGTGGGGAGGTTTGGGGGGCAATGAGGGGTGTCATAGCAGTGTACAGAGTGAAGATGGGGGGTGTTGGTGTGTGGCTACAGAGTGTGTGCATGATTATATGGGGGGGGTGACTTGGGAGAGTGTGGTGGGGGGAAGTTCTGGTATTTTTCTTCTTCCTGGTTAATTTCAATCAATGTCATTGTTTGAAAACAGGGCACCATGTGGGTGCTAGATGCACCTCTGTACCAGGACAGCTGCAGCCACACAAGGGGTACATCACTTTAACAACACTTTAACAATTTGCAGCATCAAAGCAATACAAACCCTATGAGTGAAAGCGTCCAGCCCTCCTGGGTGTCTGCATTATGTTACAGGCTTTAACTTCATGACGGTATGCTATTTTCCTCCACAGGACCCTGCTTCATTCAGTGCTCAGGTGACCTCTGGCCAGTCAAACAGGCGGCTCTTCAATATTTTGTTTCCTCCTCATTGTTCAATGGGTGCCCAGGCCTTCTTCCTGGGTACACCACCCAGCCCCTGCCCTGAATACAGAATTGCTGATTTCCTCCTGGGCTTTTCTATGGCGTGCAGAAATAGAGTATCTGAGAGCTTGTCAAATATTGATGAATTTATCTTCTCAACACTTCTATAAGCGAGAGGCGGGTTTTACCCCCATGTTACAGGTGAGGCACTGAGAGATTAGGGTCAAGTGTATCCACTAATTTTGGGTACCCACTGAGTCAGCTACAATCTGTTTCTTCAGTGCCATTAGCATTACATAGAACAACATATGTTCAAACCCCAGCTCCCACTGATTTCAATTGCAGCGGTGAGTGCTCAGCGCTTCTGCAGATCAGACCCCAGGCTCTCAAGTCAGACACCCAGAAAACGAGGAACACACAATTAGCAATCACTAAAGTCTGGGTGAAGTGACTTGCCCAGCAGCCCACAGGAACTCGGTGGCAGAGGCAGGGGCAGACTCCAGTGCTCCACAGCAGCATTCACCTACTTGAATAATGAGCCCCTCCTTCCTCTCCCTGCAGCCCCCTGCCTCCTCCACTGCTCACCTGCCAACTGCTACAACAAAGGAGGCAGGGTCCCACGAACAACAACCTCCTTCACCGCACATCTCTAATTCATCCCCAGAGCAGGTCCGGCCTGTGTGCTGAATGCAGCAGGGGCTTGTGTGGAAAAACAGACTGTGGTTAAAGACTCTATCAGATCCAATACGCACAAGGGGCTGAATTGAGGCTGCACGGGCAACCTTAATTCTGGAACTTCCTAGTGCTTGACCTTCCAACCTTGCTAATGTTCTTTTCACGCCGTTTTTTTGTGTGTAATTGGCTAGGTTTTAAAAAAATGTCAATTCTATCATGTGGCATCTTATTGACACCCACATGGGTCATCAGCAGGGAGTCCCTGCCGCTTGAGCTTATTGAGTAATTGGTAGCTGTTCTCTTCTATGTGGCCCAGGAGGGTGGGATACTCTGCCAGTATTCCTCAGCTGTCAGCAGACCCTGGAATCTCAGGTTCTATTCCAAGCTCTAGGGAGGAGTGTGATCCTGGCTCTTGCCCCTTTTCCCTCAAGCTTGACCCCTTCTGTCCCCTCCCCTCCAATCTGTCCCACTCCCATTCGCCTCACCTAGTCAGTCCCAATCTCCACTCCGCAGACCTCTGATCCTCCAGCTCCTTGTCCCAGTCTACTCCTTTCATTCCGCCTGATCTGGATCTTGTCCCCTCTGTATTTGAATTGGGTGATTTACTCCTCCGCTCTGCCTGGGTGCCAGTAAGGGGCCCATTGACCGCCCAAGAGAGAGAGGCTCTCAGTTCCAGTGCCTGGAAAAGGTCTGGTTTTGCCCCATAGACCTGAGCTGGAGGGAGAATGCTCAAGCCCTCTGTGAGGATGGAGCATGCCCAGTGAGGATGGATTCTTAGAAATGTTAGTTAAGCTCTAAGGAGACTCTACTGAGCACATGTGAACCGCAATATTTTCAAATTTGGGTAGATGGATTTTCGTGGGGATTGCAAAAGGCACAGCCCTGGCAGACAGCCCACCCTGGCAAATAAAGTCCCTGCTGCAAAGCATCGGGATGCTAGAGCCAAAGTAAAGGTCTCCAAAATATGTGTATATATATAGTTAACATGGGCAAAACCATACATTGTTCCCTAACCTCATTCTTGGAGATGGCGGAGCTGTTTTGGCTGAAATTTTCCCAAAATATTTGGCCTGATGACATGAGTGTGAAATTTCAGCCTGTCTGGTTAAAGTCTAGCAAAGTTTTAAGCACTTAACAATAGCGTCCTATAATTGGAAGTGTCAGGCTCCCAACCCTGCCTAGGGAATTCTCCGGTTCGGTCTGATGTCTTAATTTGACCATTGGCTGAGCAGTCCTGAAGAGATTTTGGTAAACTTCAAAGTGCAGACAAGTCTCCTGTTAAAACCCTCAGTTTAGATGGTGCAGGCTGGAGTGATGTTTTGTTTTAGCTGGTCAGAGGGGAACCCAGGGCACCCCCAACTGGCTGACAGCTGCGAAAGCAGCTTGTAGCCTCATCCCCACCACAGACACAACCTGGGGACCTGTCCTTCGGGCTTGAGATGCCTCAGGCAAAGGCAGGGCCCTCACTCTAGGGAAGGGACTTGTGGCTGTTTGCCAGTGGCATGCCCTGCCGATTCCCAGCAGGTAATGGGAGCTCTGTATAGAATAAAGCCTGGACTGGGTCTGCTGCCAGCGCTGGGAGGCACTGACAGTCACTCCCCCCTCGCCATTGACTCACAGTATGCCTGCTCCATGCTGAGATGCAGTGGAGAATCTCACAAGCAGGCCTGGTGCTAGGGGCGCTGCGCTGACCGCTCCCCCCTCACAGTCACTGCTGGCCCAATGCCCCTGGTTGGTACTAGGGGCACTGTCCTACAGAGAACAGGGCAGGGTCTCTGTAGGGGGCATTCTCCCCTAGGTGTCAGTGCTGGATGCAGTGCCCCAGTGCATTGCTGGGGGTGCAGTGCCGCAGGGAGTGCATGGGGGGCTTGGTAGGGGGTGTTCTCCCATCACAGTGTGTGCTGGTCTCGATGCCCCAGTGCGGAGCTGGGGGGTGCTGTGCTGCAGGGTGCTCAGTAGGGGGCACTCAGGAGCCAGAACTCCTGGGTGTTATGCCCAGCTTGAGGAGCAGAGTGAGGTCTAGTGAGTTAGGGGCAGGAGCCTGGGTTCTATCCCAGCTCTGGGCGGGGACAGGGGCTGGGACAGGAGTCCATATTCCTGGGGTCTATCCTAGCTTTGGAAGAAAACATGGGTACCCAAGGGCTGTTTTTTCTGTTCCTGGGGTTAGCTGGCCTCTGTCTTCACCTGCCTTCCACAGCGGAGCTGGGAGCCTCCCTGTGAGGCCCCTGTATGAGCAGATTTCTCCTTAAGCCCATCCCCCCTCCATGGGTTGTGTTTTTCCATCCCCCAGGGCTCCTTGGTGGGTTGAGGGCTGCTCCCTCCCTGTTATTAAGAGTGTTTTGTTCTAGGTGCTGCAGGGAACCAGCCAGGGCTGTTCACTGCCCCCTCCCTCCCCACAAGGCCCGGAGACATCCCCCGCAGTACCCAGATGGCTCGACAGGACAAGCCCAAGGACCAGTGAGTGGCAGCTCCCCTTTGCCAACAACAGACCCTGGGCACCCTCTGTGTGGGGGTGGAGCTCTGCCTGGGCAGGGGACGTACTCTGGGACCACCATCCCCCAGGGGCTGTGTCCTGTGGGGCTCAGGTGGGGAGGGGTGGGAGAGGCTGGGAGTCAGGACACCTGGGTTCTGTGCCAGATTCATGTGTGGGCTGGGGAGGGAAAAGGGCTGCCCCATGGACACCCTGGGAGTAAAGGAGCAGGGTGGGAGATAAGTGGCCACCCTGCCCACTCAGTAAAACCTTGGTCAAACCAAGGGACTCGCGCTCCCTGAACCCGCCCATAAGGGGGGCAGGAGGAGGGGTCGAGCTGCGGACCATGCCTAACACCACCACTCTGACCCATCCCCGCAGGCCCTCAGGGAGGGGACCCCCATTAGCTATGCAGTCAGTGCTCCCTGGAGCTAATGAGAAATGACTGCAGAGCAAGGGGAGTGGGGTTCAAGCAGATGGGGGCTGGGAGCCAGGACTCCGGGGTTCTATCCCCAGCTCTGGGAGGGGAGTGGGGTATGGTGGGTTAGATCGGGCAGGCGGGGGAGGGGAGAGCTGGCAGCCAGGGGACTCTGGGTTCTATCCCTGGCTCGGACGTAAGGCAGTGTGCAGTCCCCATCCCATCCCACTCTGGGGGCAGCTTGAGGGAGGAGTGGGTGGAGAATTGCAGATCTCTAAGTTGGGAAAGAGATTTACCTGTCCAGGTGTGAGCAGCAGAGCCAGGAAAGAGGGTGGTGGCAGGCGGGGAGGGTGCCTGGCTTGGTAGCCTGGATTGGAGCGGGGAGGTCCATGAGGATTCTAGTCCCTGCACCCCACATAGCTGGGTCCTAAATGGAAACCATCCCCAATCGGGGCCCCATCTGAGGCAAGTTTGCTGGGCTCAGCCCAGTCCCTCAGGAGGGAGCCCCAGCTGGCTGACCGGGGACTGAACGTGCCACCAAGACTGAGTCCCTCTCTGTGCCCACAGAAGGGAAATGCCCCAGATGCCAGTCCCCCACCAGCCTGGGGCAGGGTCAGAGCCAGTGCCCCCTAGAGGGGGAAGGCCTTGTTCCCATGGTGATGGTGTCTCTCCCACAGGTTTCATGCTGTGGGAATCATCATCTTCATCCTGGGTCTGGGCACCCTCCTGCCCTGGAACTTCTTCATCACGGCCATCCCGGTACCGACCCTGAGTGCCATGGGGCTCTGGGGGGATGGGAGGGGCTGAGGGGACTGTTGTAGGCAAGGGGCAGGTACAGTGCTGCGGGGAGGAGGAGGGGAAGAGGGGTGCTGGGCTAAGGGAGGGGGAGCACTGGGGGGACAGGTGTGCAGCCCTGCATGTGGGGGTCTTGGCGGGGCTTAGGGGAGGGTGGCTCAGTGGGGGAGGTGCCCCTGGGGCTGTGTGGGCAGCAGGGCCGCAGCCCCATCTCACCTCGTCTCTACCCCACAGTATTTCCAGGCCCGGCTCATCGTGGGGACCAGCTCGTCCGTGGGCCCGGGCGGGAACAGCTCTTGGGGGAACAGCTCTGGGACGCAGCCAGCCCCAGCCCGGGATGACTTCAACTTCAACAACTGGCTCACGCTGCTCTCCCAGCTCCCTCTGCTTCTCTTCACTCTGCTCAACTCCTTCCTCTACCAATGGTGAGAGACCTTGGTCCTGCCAGGGCTTCTCAGTCCTGATCCCAGCCCGGGGCTCCTCCCCACCCCCCAGCTCTGCCGGGGCGTCTCAGTCCTGACCCCAGCCCGGGGTTCCCCCTCCTCCCAGCTCTGCCGGTGCCTCTCAGTCCTGACTCCAGCCCCTTGCGATCCCAGCCTCAGGCTCCCCCACTCACCCCCAGCTCTGACCCGCAGCCCCCTGCAGTTCCAGGGGCTTCTAATCCTGACAACCTCAGCACCGGGATGGGTGGGGTCCCTTTATAAACAGCGCCAGTGCCCCATCCCCACCGCAGGGGCTAGCAGGGAAGCCAGAGGGTCCCTCTCCCTCCCACACACCCCTGTGGTCTTGTTGAGCTGGCCCCCCTGCAGTCGGGGCTGATGGGGTGACAAGGCACCAGCGGCCCAACATTGAGTCAGCCCTGGAGTGATGGGTGAGACCCCCTGGCTCTGACCTGCTCCCCCTCCCCCCGCAGCATCCCGGACAAGGTGCGGGTCCTTGGCAGCATGAGTGGCATCCTCCTCCTCTTCATCCTCACGGCCGTGCTGGTCAGGGTGGAAATGCCCCCCCACAGCTTCTTCTCCATCACCATAGGCTCTGTGTGGTTCATTAACTGTGAGTGGGGGCAGGGAATGGGACACGGGGGCTTTCCCCTCTTGGCAGCCCCAAGGCTGAGGGGCTGGTTGGCTTGGGAGGGCGGGGAGCGGGTCTGCAAAGCTTCTCCTTCCATTGTGCCCCTATGGGGCCAAATACAGTGACTCACAGCCCACTGAGTGCAGGGGGATTGGAGCCAAAAGGGAGCTGGGGGGGTCCGTGATGGGGTTGTGCACCCACGTGGGAGATGCGACTGATGATGGTGTGGGGGAGGGGGCAGCGAGGGCATGGTGTATTTTTTGTGGGGGGGGAGGCTAAGGGTTAACTCCCAGGGGATTGGCAGAGAGGGGGCTGGGCTCAGCATTCCCGCCTCCTCCTCCCATGGCACTGGGGGTCCCTGGGCCGTGGGGGCAGTTCTGACCCACTGTGTCTCTACCCAGCCTTCTGCGCCGTCCTGCAAGGCAGCCTGTTCGGGCAGCTGGGCACCCTGCCCCAGGGCTACAGCACACGCTTCCTGAGCGGCCAGGGCATGGCCGGGACCTTCGCCGCCAGTGCCATGCTGCTTTCCATGGCTAGTGAGTATGACGGGGATCCGCCTCGCCAGCCGCAGCCCCTCTCCTGCTCCCCCCACTGAGCCCCAGCCCTAGCACTGAGTGTGAGGGGAGAGCGCCCCCTACTGAGTCCTCCCCCCCTGCAGCACAGCGCCCCCTAGTGCTGCACTGGGACATTGGGCTCAGCGCCCCATCGTGCTGTCTGCGCGCTGTTGCTCCACGTGCTGTGCTGGCTGTTTCAGGTGGTGTGGACGCGCAGACGTCTGCCCTGAGCTACTTCATCACCCCCTGTGTCGGGACCCTGATCTCCATTGTCTGCTATCTGATGCTGCCCCGTTTGGTGAGATGCTGCACCGCCGGGGCGGGGAATGTGGCATAGGGACTTTCCCCTCTGGGGGGCGCTGGCTCCAAGCCGGCTGGGGATGCAAGCAGTGGGTGTGGGTGTGTCAGGCCCCAGAGGGTTGGGGACTTATAAAAGCAGTGTCCCTAGCTGGCTGGACCCATGTGGGGGAGGTTAGGACTTTGGGATGGGGCTGTTGGGGGAGTGGGGGGCAGTGTGTAGCAGCCAGGGGGGTTGTGTATTAGCAATGGAGGGATTCAAGGGACATGGGTGTGATGCCCTGGGGTCAGATGTGTGCCTCTTCCACAGACCTGCTCCTGTCCTGTCGCCCCCTGCAGGCTTTCTTCCGTCACTACATGGAGCGGAATTGGCAGCGTGACCCACACAATGAGTTGGAGACCAAGGCTGGGCTGCTGGGCCCCGGTACGCTAGGCCTTGGGGAGTTGTAGGGCCCTTTGCAGCAGGGGGACACCTCGCTGCCCGCAGCTTGGGAGAGGGCTCATCGGTGGGCAGGGTGCGAGTGGGCAGGTGAGGCCGCTCACACCCATGTGCTGTGCTCACCCACCTTGCCCTGGCTCCTCATGAGCCCACGTGCTGTGCTGACACCTTGCACACAAACCCTGTTGCATGCCGTATGGGGTGTCACACCCCCTGGTACACCCAGGCACTTCACCCATTGCAGCGCGAGGGCATATGATAGTGTCCAAACCCCCCGCTATGCCCAGGCTAGCTGAAGACCTCTGGGATCTCTGTACACTGCATCTCTTCCCTGTGTCCCCAGAGGAACAGAGTGGGGACCAGTTGGAGAGGCCTGGGGAGGAGCCGCAGGGCCCGGAGAAGCCAATGGTGGGAATGGTTAACGGGACGTTCAGGACATTGGAAGAGATCAGCGTGGAGAGCTCCGGGAAGGGAGCCTTCGCCCTGCACAATGGGACAGCCACCAATTCCCAGAACAGGGGGCCGGGACCAGAGAGACCGTCAGTGTTCGGTGTGCTCCGAAAGGTAAGGGGGATTGGGAGAAGAGTCCCTGTGGTACCCTATAAACAGCCCCAATGCCCCATCCCATAGGTAGCTGCATCTCAGTGCCAGGCAAGGGATCCCTGGGTAAACCGCCCCTGCCTTACCCCCTGCAGGCAGCTGCGTCTCATTGAGAGGTTCTGGAGCTATTGGGGGTGGGGCCCAGCTGGCTCTGACTGTCTTCCCACCCCCCTGCAGATCTGGCTGCTGGCACTCTGCATTGTCATGGTTTTCACTGTCACCCTGTCCGTGTTCCCTGCCATCACTGCTACCGTCACCAGCACCTCGGAGAGCAGGCAGTGGAGTGAGTATAGGGAGTGGGGTCTCACGGTTAGAACATGGGGGGCTGGGAGCCGGCACTCCTGGCGTGAATCCCTGGCTCTGGGTGGTGCTGTGACTTGATGCCCCAGGGCTGGGTTGGAGCAGGCGCCCCCTAGAGATGAAAGCCTCATGTCCTGTTCCCCAACTCTTCCCCCCTTCACGCAGGTGAGTTCTTCACCCCTGTCTGCTGCTTCTTGTTGTTCAACGTGATGGACTGGATGGGCCGCAGCGTCACCTCGTGCTGCCTCTGGGTGAGTGGGGGGACACCCAGCCCCTGGCCAAACTCTGCGCTCATTGGCAGGGATGGGGTGGGGGGGGGAATCGGCAGCCTCCATCGGCGGTGAACCCTTGGGGCAAAGGGAGGGCTTAATGGAGTGGGTGACGTTGGGGGGGGGGGGGCACAATCCTGCACTGGGTCTGTATGGGGGAGATTAGCCCATGATTGCTGGGTTTCCCTCCCACTCTGACCCCCCCCCCCCCCCTTGCTGCTCTCCAGCCAGAGAAGAGGCTATGGCTACTCCCCCTGCTGGTGGGCCTGCGCTTCCTGTTTGTGCCTCTGCTGATGCTGTGCCAGGCCGAGCCCCGCACCCGCCTGCCCGTGCTCTTCCACCAGGATGCCTGGTTCATTCTCTTCATGCTGCCTTTCTCCCTCTCCAATGGCTACTTCGTCTCGCTCACCATGTGCCTCGCCCCCAAGTGAGTGCTGCCCAGGGTCGGGGCTCAGTAGGGGGCGCTCTCCCAGCGCAGTCAGTGCTGAGCGCAATGCCCCAGTGTGCTGCTAGGGGGCGCTTTTCTGAACTGCAGGAAACAGGGTGGGGAAGGTTTCTAGGGGGTGCTCTCCCCTCGCAGTCGGTGCTGAGCCCAATGCCCCAGTGTGCTGCTAGGGGGTGCTGTGCTGCACTGCAAGGGGAGGTCTGTAGGGGGCGCTCTCCCAGCACGGTCAGAGTGGCATCTCAGCACCAGGAGAGGGATCCTGATGTAAACAGCTCTCACAGCCCACCCGAGAAGTGGCTGCATCTCAGTGCTGGGTTTCTCTGCATGTTGGGGAGTGGTGTGTGTGGTTCTCAGCCGTGTCCTCTCTTGCCCCATAGGCAGGTGCTGCCGCAGGAGAGCGAGCTGGCTGGAGCCATCATGACCTTCTTCCTGGCACTAGGGCTGTCGTGTGGAGCGGGGCTCTCCTTCCTCCTCAAGGCCCTGCTGTGAGCCCCCCTCAGATCCATCCCCTCATCTTCCTGCAGCATCCACCATCGCCAGCAGCTCGTCTGAGTACACCCCATCAAACTGGGGGGCTTGGAATAGGAGGGACAGGGTGGCTTTGCATAGGAGGGGGGCTGGTACCTCTTGACTTCCCCCTTTCTTTCCATGGGCATCATCTCAGCCCGGTGGGTGTAAAGATTAGTATCCTGTCAGTCTCCCCCGCCCTCCCCCCCCAGTCTCCTGTTACAAGGCAGATACCCCATCAGGGGTTGCCCCCCAGCCCCATTCTGCTCCCCACCACCATTCCATAGAAATTCCAGCAAAGGGGATGTCTATAGAATGGTGTGGAGGGGGAGGAAAGGGTTAATGTAAAGAGATATCTGGGTTTTTAATGTCTTTATTTGTGGGGCTCCTGGGCTGATTTTGGCTGGCTCCTGAGCCCAAGTGGGGGGCCTGAGCCCATGAGGTGTCATGGGTTACACAAAGGGACACCATAGCATACCACTTTGCCTGGAGATTCAGATAGAGCCCAGGACTCCTGGGTTCTGTCTCCAACTCCTGCCCCTTCACCCTGGGGTTGAGGAAGGAGAGGACCCCAAGGGTTGCTGGGGCTTTGCCTCTGCTGCACAAACGCACATCCAAGCCAGACTGCTGGCTGGGCTCTAAAGGGTTAAATATCCCCTCTCTCCTGACCCCCATAAGGGTCCTGGCTCCTGACTGGCAAATGCCATAGTGTGGTGGCTACTGCCCTTTAGAGGGAATATTGCCTAATGGGTAGGACAGGAGATGGGAGCAAGGACACCTGGGTTCTGTCCCCAACTCTGGGAGGCGCATGCTGGCCAGTTGATTGTAAACTCTTTGGGGCAAGGTCTTGTCTGTGCTCTAAAGTGCCTAGTATGCTTTAGGTCAGTGGTTCTCAAACTTCCGTCCTGGTCACCCCTTTCACACAGCAAGCTTCTGAGTGCGAACCCACCTTAGAAATTAAAAACACTTTTTTGTGTATTTAACACTATTATAAATACTAGAGGTTTGGGGGTGGAGGTTGAGAGCTCGTGACTCCCCATGTAATAACCTCACGATGACCCCCAGTTTGAGAACCCCCCTGCCTTAGGTGCTAGATAAATAATAATAGTTAGAGTAGGTGTGGCTGAGACCCAGGACTCTTGGGTTCTACTCTGGGCTCAGGGAGGGGCTGAGAGCTGGTCACATGAGGGGAAACCGACGTACAGAGTAATCTGCGTTTGTAAAGCACTTTGGAGTCCCTTAGTGGAAGGTGCTGAAGGACAATAATCTCATGGCCTAGATAAGGGACTTCCCTCCCAACCCCTGCTGGTCCCAGTTCTTGAGCCTGCCAGCCAGGTCTCCATGAGCACCCCAGGACTGGCACATCCCCTCCTGGCAGCGCCCTGGGGCACTGCCTGCTGCAGCATCCAAAGAAGGGAAAGAAACCTCTTTTGTTGTTAACTTTCTGGTGCATAAAGTTTTAATTTCTCCACTGGAACCTCTGCCCCTTTGTGTCTTCCCCCAGATTCTTCTCTCCACCTTTAGGACTTTATGGTAGTTAGATTCGCCCCCTTCTGAGTACGAACCTTGGACCTCCCGAGCCAAAGGAGTGATTCCTCTAGCAGGCATCAGTAGCCATGGCCCAGCTGCTAGCAGGCAGCTTTGTGCTACTGGAAGAGCTCAAGGGTGGCTCATGGGCAGGTCTGGTGACTCAGCAGACCTGGGTTTGGTTCCCTGCTGTGCCCTGTATTCCCTGCATGTTCCTTAGCCTCTCTGTGCCTCAATTTCCCCATCTGTACAATGGAGATATTAGCACTGCCTTGCCCTCCCTGGGGCACGAGGGTATATTCAGTTCATGTTGTGATGTGCCCAGATACCATGGTGGCAGGTGCAATAGAAATCCCTGTGAGAGAGAAGGATATGGTGGCATTTTTCCCCTTTGGCTTTATTGTGTGTGTGGGGTTGGGGTGGCTGTTTTACTGTATTTCATAGGCTGCTTTTTGCTCTTTTTAATAAGTTTGATTTTTATTTTATTTTTTTTTGCAATAAAAGTGATGTGAGGTTTTTTTTACAAGGATTTGTCTTGGCCTCTGTGGGTTAACTCCCCATTTGCCGCTGAGAGCAATTGTGGGGTGGTGGAACTGGGAAACCAAGGCTAAGCGGGCAGGTATTCTGTAGACGCACAGCCCCCATCCCATAGCAACGTGGGGCTGGGTGTGGATATGTGCCATCCTGTGCACTGCTTTGCTGGTTTTGCCTAAACTACTGCAGGGGGCAGGGTGTGTGTGTGTAAAAATCTCCCCCTTCTCCCAGTACCACTGCTGCCCCCCACCCCCTACACTGGGTAGGAGCAGCTGGCTGAGCCATGCAGATCTAGGACTGTTCCCTGTGAGTTATTTACATTATACGCACCTGCCATCTAGTGGAAGGGTAGCTCGCCCTCAGGGTAATGCCTCCTACCAGATGTCCCATAAACCAGATCCTAAGGAGCAGTTCTGTCTCTAGTCAGCTCCAGTCAGAGATCTCAGCCCAGTCACCCACATGGCTCCCTAGACTCACAGCCCTACACTGACTAATCAAATTATACTTGTGGGCTTCGGCTGACCCCCTGCAGGTGTCAGGAAGGGAATTTTTTTTCCCTGAAGCATAATTCCCCCCTGCCCCCTTCCTCTGAAGCATCAGAGATCAGCCACAATTGGAGACAAGATGCTGGACAGGCTCTGCCGGTGCTTGAAGATGGTTTGGAGAATCAATTTTATAGATGCCTGGCTGGTGTCTTGGGCTTGGTTTATGCTAAGGGCTGGTCTCCACTAGAAAATTAGATGGACGTCACCCCGGGGTGTGCAAAATCATTAGAGAGAGAGAGAGACTTAAAAAGCTCTATCTGTTCATCTTACCAAAAAGGAGAGGTGACTGGATTACAGTCTGTGCATACATTTCTGGGCACAAAAGGCCAAGTACTCACCGGCTCTTTGACCTAACGGAGCTCTGGGGGCCACATTATAAAAAAGCTGTTGAAAAATTGGAGAGGTTGCAGAGAAGAGCCAAACAAATGAATGGGAAAAATGCTGTAGCAAGAGACGAAGGAGCTCAGTCCATTTAGCTTCTCAAAGAGAAGATCAGGAGGTGGCTTGATCTAGGTGTCTAAGTACCTTCATGGGGAGAAGACACCGAATACTGACAGGCTCTTTAAGCTAGCAAAGAAAGGCAAAACAAGAACCAAGAGGTGACAGCTGAAGCCAGATGTGTTCCAAGGAGAAATAAGGCACCCGTTTTTAACAGAACAGGTGATTAACCAGCGGCACAAACTGCCAAGGGAAGTGGTGGATTCTCCATCTCTTGGGGTCTTCAAATCCAGCCTGGCTGCCTTGGGGGAAGATGCTGTAGTCAAACCCAAGTGACCGGGCTCAGTGCAGGGGTACCAGTGGCAATCTCTGGCCTGGACCATACAGCAGGTCAGACTAGATGATCTGCTGGACCTTTTTGGCCTTAAACTCTATGAATGAAGCCACAAATATTCACAGGTCAGGCTACTTCGATGCCAGCTGTACCCTTGGGCTCCTCTTAGCTGCTACTGCCCAGGGCACCTATTCTGTTCAGCCTAATTCTTTGCCAATCTTCTGCTGTTTGCTGGACTCAACCTCCTGCCTTAGCTTCCTGGCCAAGAAGGGGTTAATCTGAGAGTTTCATCTAGCTCACCATGTTGGGAGAGTGAGTCTGTTGGGTCTTAGCCCTGTTCCTTGCAACACAGGGGCTCATGCCACCCCCACACCTGCCCCCATCCCCCTCAACAGACCCCAAGCCCCCACCTTCTTCCCTCAGATGGGGTTCCCGCAGGGAAGAGGGGATACCCCATGCTGGGGCTGCTCTCTGGCCCCTCTCCAGGATCTGTGATGAATTGAGAGGGGGCTGGTGGTGGTGATGGGGAATGATGGGGTACTATGATGGCACTGCCTGAAGCAAAACATCACATAAGAACAGCCATATTGGGTCAGACCAATGGTGCATCTAGCCCAGTATCCTTTCTGTCAACAGTGGCCAAAGCTGGGTGTTTCCGAGGGAGTCCATGGGAGGGATGTGCCCCCCAGCATGCTGTACTCAACATAACCACAAACTCTGGCACGGAAAATAGATTTTTGACTTCTGTTCCCAGGTCTTGGAGGGGGCTAGTGGTTACAACAGAGGGGCGGAGAGCCAGGACTCACTGGGTTCCAGTCCCCGTTCAGCCACTGATTGTCTGGGTGTGTTCCTCCCCAGCTCTCTGCCTCAGTTTCCACATCTTTCAAGGGGGAGGACACACTGAGGCCCCACTTATGCCCGAATGAGGAGGAACATCCATCCCATCCAGAGGTCTCCCTTCGGCCCCTCCAGTGAGTGACAGATCCCCTGCCCTCTGCCTTCGTCTAAGCAGGGGTTGTTGGCTGCCCTACCTGCACCCCACGAATAGCTCGCTTTCATATTCCTAGGGCAGTGTATTGGGGAGTCTAATACAATTCCCAGCCCACCACCCAATAGACGCCCCCACCCATTCGATCTACTGTGGGCTATCGGGGTTCCAGTGTGTCATTTCACCCACCCCAAATGCACCTGTTGGGGCCCCTGATACTGAGGGGAGATTTTATTGCACACCACTCCCTGCCAGCGTTAACCCCAGGGGCTGAGAGGAGACTTTATTGCATGAATGGAGGAAGAATGAGACATGTTGAACAGCAGACGCAGCTCTCATACCCTTAAGGCTGCGAACATCCCCCACCCCCTTTCTTCCAGAATCAGTCCAGAAAATAACGCACGTTGAACCTTCTTCTTCTTTCAAAAAGGGAGCGACGAGGGTGGGATTCGAACCCACGCGTGCAGAGCACAATGGATTAGCAGTCCATCGCCTTAACCACTCGGCCACCTCGTCTCTCACGTTGGGCTCATCTTGCCATCCCAGCCATACCCCTGAGAGTGTGTGAGCGGGGGCAAGAGTGCACGGGACGGGGAGGGTCTGTGTGCAGAGGGCTTGATTCCCCCTGCGCTGCCTTTTGCACACACCCCCTTACCCGGACACCCTCCCCCTCCCTTTCCCCCCCTTGCCCCATCCGAGCCGGGCCCGGATGCAGCCGGAGGCGCGCGAGCCAGTCCCGTGCAATGGTCAGAAAACCAACCCCCCCCGACACTCCCCCGGCGCCCCCTGTCCCCGGCGGGCGGGGCGCGGTGGCGAGCCGGCCTGCAGTGGCTCCTCCCTAGGGCAGGTGGCGCGCTGCCGCAGCGACGGGCGCCTCCATTCCCGGCCCCCGGCTGGCTGCATGGAAGGGCCGGGAGCTGCAGCCGCCCGCTGCCTGCGCCGGTCCCCCCTGGCGAGCATGGGCGCAGCGCGCCGGGCCTGAGCGGGGATGCAGGGCCCCGCCAGATGCTCCTTCTTCAAGGCGCTGCTGTGGGCGCTGGCGCTGGTGGCCCTGCTGCAGCTGCTCTACCTGTCCCTGCTCTCGGGGCTCCACGGCCGCCAGCAGCGCTCCCGCTACTCGGAGCTGTTCGGGGGGCGCCGGGGCGAGGCGCCCGGCCGGCCCAGCGAGCAGCAGAAGGAGCAGCTGAAGCGCGCCCTGGCCAGCGGCGGGCGGCTGGATGCCAGCGGGCAGTACCGGATCTACACGGACATGCTGGGGCCCCCGGAGCGGGCGGGGCGGGCGCCCGACCTGGTGCTCGCCACCCACACCAGCCTGAGCAACCTGCACCAGCTGCAGGAGCTGGTGGGGCGCTGGCAGGGCCCAGTCTCCGTGGCGCTCTTTGCGCCGGGCCCCGCCGAGGTGCGGCTGGCCACGCTGATGCTCTACGCCCTGGGGGCGCTGTGCGGGCCAGTGCGGCAGCTGGTGAGTGCCCACCTGGTGTGCCACTCGGGGGACCTGGCCGCCTTCCCCGAGCTAGAGGACCGGGCGGAGTTTGCCCGGCTCAAGGCCTGTGGGGATGTCTTCGCCAAGCTGGCCCGGGCCGGGGCGGGCCGGCGTAACTATGCCCTGGGCGCCAACGCCTCATACCCCAACAACCTGCTGCGCAATGTGGCGCGGGGGGCGGCCACGGGGCACTACACGCTCGTGCTGGACGTGGACATGCTGCCCAGCGAGGGGTTGCGTGAGGCCTTCCTGGCACTAGCTGCAACCTTGGGTGCTGAGGGGCCACCCGGCGTCTTCGTGGTGCCCGCCTTTGAGATCCGGCACACCCGGCGCCTCCCAGGTGCCAAGGCCGAGCTGCTGCAGCTGTATCAGGTGGGGGAGATCCGGCCGTTCTACGAGGAGCTCTGCCCACGCTGCCAGGCCCCCACCAACTACTCACGCTGGCTGAACCTGCCTCCAGGCAGTTCCCTGAACATTGCCTACACCGTGGAGTGGAGGGACCCCTGGGAGCCCTTCTACATCAGTGCCAACTCTGTGCCACCCTATGATGAAAGATTCAAGCAGTATGGGTTCAACCGCATCAGCCAGGTACCTGCTTCACCGGGCATGGGGAGGCATTTGTGCCATGGGAGCCAGCCCCAGATACACGCCCAGCCACCCCAAGAGATGGACCAGGGTGTCCTTGACCTGTGGGTGAAACAAGTCTGGGAAGTCTCAGCCAGGTGCTCTCCTGATCACTAGGCACTTCAGGTTATGCTCACTGAGCCTCATAGAGGGCACCCGAACACAGGGCTGCTGCAAGGATATTTTGCGCCCTAGACAAAACTTCCACCTTGCACACCCCCCCACCCCTGACAACCTCCGAAAACTAGTAAACTTAGCATTATAAACAGCCTGTCAGAACAGGTAACGGCTGTTGTAATGTTTCTTTTTTATCTTTAAGGTGTTTCAGTTGTTTGCCATTGCCTCTGATGGTGTCCCATTCAAAGTTTTACTATTGTGCAAAGCTAAACAATTGAGCCTTGCCAGCCACGTTAGGCAGGGTGACAAATCCCCCTTGCCCCAAAGGGCCATTATCTCCTGGTGACTAATTTCTACTCCAAGTCTGTAAAGCAGACTTTTAAGGTAAATACATTATTCCTTCAATATTACCCATGCACACATCTCACAAAGATTCTCACTCTTGACAAGTTACCAGCTTTGCCTTGATCCCTTCCACATTCCTCTTTGTGGGTAAGTGCCCTGTAAGACACATGTGGGGTGCAGTGAGTTTGTCAGGCCTGTGGTGACAGCTGTTTGTGAAGATCAGGGGGCCCTTTGCCAAGGGGTGCTGGTGTCACAGTGAGCTTGGGGTGGCTGACAGTATGGGGCAGGGCACTGAAGCTGGTGGGGCAGGTAACCCTCACTGGGCTGGGGGGCAGGTGGTGCCGGGATGGGGCAGGGGCAGGTACCTGTCAGTCACCAGCGCTGGCGCCGCGCCAGGGCCGGCAGCCTCTTCACCTCAGAGTCTCCCCCGCTTGGCTGGGGGCCACTCCTCTCAGGCCGCCCAGGAGGACGCGAGCGGGGGGCGCTGCCGCAGAGGAGATGCAGGGGCTGGGCTCAGCTGGGGCCCTGCACCTGCTGGCTGAGAGCAGCAGGAACTGGGTGCCGCTCGGGGGGAGCCAGGTGGCCAAGCCCAGGGCGCCTACGCTCCCTGCATGCCCTTGCTGCTGCGGAGGCTGCCGCAGCCCTGGGCTCGGACCACCTGGCTCCCCCCGAGCGGCACCCGGTTCCTGCTGCTTTCGGCTGGCAGGTGCAGGGCCCCAACCAAGCCCAGCCCCTTGTGCCTCCTCCGTGACAAAGCCCCCCGCCCGCGTTCTTCTGGGCAGCCGCGGTGGCAGTGGCTGGGGAGCCTGAGAGGAGGAGTGGCCCCCGGGCAAGCAGGGGAGACTCAGAGGTGAAGAGGCTGCTGGCCCTGGCACGGCCCGAGCATTGGAGACTGACAGGTATCTGTCCCTAAGCAATAGTGTAAAAAAATATTTTGGGGTACCGCTTTTTGGCGCCCCCATATCTTGGCGCCCTAGGCGGCCGTGTAGTTCACCTAGTGGCTACACCAACCCTGCTCGAACATGGCCCTGTGAGACACCTGGGCAGGGTGTGAGAAGTGAATATTTCCTTCCCGGCAAGGGGGCTTTGGCCCTGATCCAGCCCTAGGTCATGGGTATTTACTGGCTGGGGGGAGAAACAGCACAATGTTTTAGATGGGGTAAGATCCAAGTTACCCGGGAAAGAATTTTCTGTAGTATCTGGCTGATGAATCTTGCCCATATGCTCAGGGTTTAGCTGATCGCCATATTTGGGGTCAGGAAGGAATTTTCCTCCAGGGCAGATTGGAAGGCCCTGGAGGTTTTTCGCCTTCCTCTGTAGCATGGGGCACGGGTCACTTGCTGGAGGATTCTCTACTCCTTGAGGTCTTTAAACTACAATTTGAGGACTTCAATAGCACAGATATAGGTGTGAGGTTTTTTTGTAGGAGTGGTGGGTGAAATTCTGTGGCCTGCGTTGTGCAGGAGGTCAGACTAGATGATCATAATGGTCCCTTCTGACCTAAATATCTATGAATCTATGAATCTATGTAGGGGGCAATGTGCTGCAGGAACCAGGGTGGGAGGTTCAGTAAGAGGTGCTTTCACCTTGCAGTCAGTACTGTTCCCAATGCCAGGGCTGCACCGGGGTTGCCGTAAACACTGAAGTGCCATCTGTCCAGTGAGATGTAAAATGGGCCTTGGCCCCTTGTGCTTACTAATGACCATTTGTCCCTTTTCCGACAGTTTCCATCCAGTGGAGAATTTCCACTTCCTGTGCTGAACTGTAGTGCTCTGTGAAGCTGTGAAATAGCCCCCACATCCCACACTGTATCTGAGCTCTGGGTGAGGGATCCTTGTATAAAACAGCTCCAGAGCCCCACCCCAGAGGTGGTTGCATCTTAGTCCCAGGAGAAGGATCCCAGTATAAATAGCCCCTGCACTCCACTCTAGAGGTGGCTGCTTTTCAGCCCTCAATGTAACAGATTTCGGAGTCTGGTGGGGGTGGGGATTACCCTGGTCTCTCCTTCACAGCTCTCCTGTCCCCTTTCACAGGCATGTGAGCTCCATGTGGCCGGGTACAGTTTCTCAGTACTGAACAATGCTTTCCTGGTGCACAAGGGTTTCAAAGTGCCGAGCGAGTTCCATGCACAGAAGGATGCCGAGAATCAGCGCAATAAGGTGCTCTTCCGCCAGTTCAAGCAGGAGCTGAAGCTGAAGTATCCTGGCTCACTGCACCGGTGCTGATGGTCCTGCCATCTCTGGCACAGCTCCTCAGACCTGCCTTCCCCATGACCCTTCATCTGTAGCTTTGGTGTCATAGTGTTTTTAGGGGGCCCTGCCCAATCTGGGCCTGCAACGCCCCCCCTTTCCATTGAGTCATTAACCCCCACATCGGACAGAGGTTTATAGCTAGGGGGGAATCTTTCCAGCCACATCACACTGGATCCTTCACCTGCCCCAACCTGTTGCTGGGGTCATGGATTCCTGTATCCCCTCCTCCAATATACTTCAGCATTCTCCTCCCCAATTTCCCATTGAACAGCAGGCTGTCAGAACAGAGGACCTCCCGCTGCAGCCTGTGTGGGCAGAGGACAGCTGTTTCCTCCCTCAGCAGCTCCCTTGTTATGATTCTTTCCCTTCTTGAGCAAAGAGAAAGGGGCTGTTCTGGACTCAGCATCCCCCTCTCCCTTTCTGTAGGTGGCTGTGGGGTGGGAGCTAGTATAGGGATTAGAGAAGGGGGGTGGGGAGTCAGGACTTGTGCGATCTTTCCCTATCTCTGAGAGGAGAGTAGGCCCTAGTGGTTAAAGAATGAGGGGCTGAAAGTCGGGACTCCTGGGTTCTGTTCCCAGTTTTGTCACTGATTCTATTTGCCCTCCACCAAGTCCCCTCCCCTTTCTGCAGCTCATTTTTCCCCTTTTTGTAAAACGGGAATTAACGCACTGACCTACCTCCTGAGGGCAGGGGGCATGAGGCTTAATTTATGAAGATGCTCAATGCTGCTTGGATGGGGCTGGCAGAGTGCTCTTACCCCACTGTAGGAAATGGCCTGGCATTCAGTCCCCCTGAGTGCAAGCCTTGGCTTAGAACAATAAAGTATGTGGAGGCCAGGGGCATCTCCTCATGGCTGTGTCCTGCTGTGGGTCCTTTCTGTGGTGCTGGGGGCAGTGGCTGGAACTTATCTATCCCACACAGGGCTTTGCTCACTAGATATGGCACTGGTGGGTGGTGGTGACTTCTTGGTGTGCCAGAGCAGGGACCCTCCTGCCAATGCACCCCATGCTGCTCAGGATGGAGAGAGGGGAGCAGAGAGCCACACAGCCCTGGCCTCTCTCCAGGCCCTTGGGTGATGGGGGCAGTCCCATGGGTGCCATGACAACATTGCAGTTGGGCACCATGGCAAGGGGCCAGAGGTCCTGTGCTAAGGCTGCCCTGGGACTGGGTGCCAAGTGTTATGGCAACGCCGTGACTGGTGCTCGGGCGATGCTGCAATGGCGCTGCAGCAGATTGTGATGAGACTGTCCAGGAATCACCAGGTCCCCTGGTAATGTCATGACCTGGCACCATGGCAACAACCTGACTGGGTGCCATGGTGATGTGTCACAAGCAGGTGCCCATAAGACTAGGTGCCATGGCAACACCAGTTCAGGGGATTCCCCTTAGCCCAACTTTGGGTGTATGTCGCTCACCTCACGCTAGGCTGTGGGCGTCCTGTTGCCATGGGAACATGCGCCATCCTCCACTATCCCATAAGGCCCAGCGCAGGGGGGGGGCAGCTGGGAACCATAGAGGCAACGGCGCTCTGGTTAACTGGTCTCCCTGATTGGCTGGCAGAGGATGGGGCGGAGCCAGTAGGTGTGGAGCTTCCGGGTACGGAGAAGCGAAGCGCCTACGGGAGGGAGGCCGGCGGCCTGGGCTCCCCGAGGTACGTGGGGCTCAGAGCAGCGGGAGATGGATTCGTCCCAGCCTCCCCTCCATGGGGTGCTGGATGGTGCATTCCCAGCTGAGATCAATGGAAGCTGGGCTAGAGCAGTGCAGCCCAAGGGGGGAATTCGCTTCCTCCCCTGCTTCTGGAGCTTGTTGGTTCTATCCCCATTGCGATCAAGGGAGGGCAGGCCGGCCCATTGCAACCCCAGGGGGAGAATTTACAGTGGCGGCCGGCCCAGACCATTGCAACTCAAAGGGGAGGGTTGCGGTCCCCGTATTGTGGGGGCTCAATGATCCATTCCCCATTGGAAACGCACTGGGGGCTCACACCATTGAAGGGGTGCGCTATATCCTGCTGTCCCCCTTCATGGGAACCTGAACGGCATCTTCCAAAGCAAACTCAAAGGAACTGGAAGAGACCAAGACATCTCATGGGGGGCGTATGAATTGTGCCCTCCTGCTGTGTATGGAGTTCAGTGGTGCCTTCCCCAGCACGGGAATAGAGCAGACTATGTCAACTGGAGGGGGAATATATAGCAGTGGTACGTCCCTCAGTGCGCTCAAGTGAGCAGAAGATGGGATATACCATTCCCATCAAGGGGTGGGGGGAACAGAGTGTCCCCCAGGATTGCACAAATAGCAATAAACCCAGCAGGGAGTTGGGTCAGACCGTGGTTACAGAGCGAGCAGGGGGCTGGGAGCCAGGACTCCTGGGTTCTGTTACTGCCTCTGCCTGTATTCCCAGCGTTGCTAGCCCTGCTCCCTGCTGGCTCCAGTGCCCCATGGGCCTGGATTGGGGCCTGCTGTTGGAAGTCAGGTCCCTGCAGTGTTGGCGAGGAGGGAGCTCCAGGCTCATGGCACGGGAGCACTGGGGTCACCAGGCTGGCTCCGATGAGGCCAGCACCCATCTCCGCAGAGTCCCATCACGTGTCCCGACACCATTGCAATAGCAGCTACCAGCTGATAGCTCCTCTCTCCCTGACAGAGCGACTGGGCGGCTTCATGGGGCTCCCCTCAAGGTGGCTGCAAATCACAATGCAGTGAGAACAAGGAGTTGCTGGCTCTGGTCTGGCCCCATGGCAGGAGGACTGGCTGGCTGAGGGTGTGGGGGGGAATAAGACACAGGGCCTGTCTCCTCTAGGAGGCGCTGGCTCTGGTCTGGCCCCATGTGATATGTATTCAGGGCCCACATGTGGAACAAGTTGTTGGGTCTCAGTGTTGTTCCCAGTGGAAACTGGGGTCCACTAATTATGATGGCCCTGGGGCAAGGGGCTACACATTGGCAGGGGTTGGGGGTTGGAGCTGCCCCTGTCCAGACCCATGCTCTGGGCACACAGGGGGTCCCATGGGTTGGGGGGCAGCTGTCCCTGTCCAGGGTCCCCTGCCCTGCATGTGATGGAGGAGGGCAGTGGGAGGTGCAGTGAAGTAGGACCCTCCCAGATCACCTGGCAATAACCCCTGCCATTGATCATCCAGAGCGCCCATGCCGGTGCACCCGGCGCCCAAGGAGGCGGAGGAGATGGAGGGGGATGGGGACTCGGCACCTGAGCTGAATGGCGAAGAGGAGGAGAGCGAGGAGGAGCATAGTGCCAGTCCTTCTGAGTCTGAGGAAGAAAGCTCAGGTACTGGGGTGTGGAGGGGGATTTGGGATGGGGCTTGGCCCTTCATCAAGGAGCAGTACTGGGGGCTGGCCCTGCTTCCTGGGTAAGAGCCATGGCCCAGCCAGGCCGGTGTCCTCTCCCCAGACTCCTGGGTTCTGTTCCCAGCTTTGGGAGGAGTGTGGGGTCTAGTGGGCTATAGGGGGATGGGCCTATGAACCAGGACTCTTGGGTTCTGTTTGCCCGCTGGGTGAGTGTCCTGACTCTGTGCTTCAGTTCCCCGGGTGGTCTGTGTGTGGCACTGTGCCCAGGGTGAGCGTGGGCTGGAAGGTACATGTGCTGTGCCCTACAGAGATGGACGAGGAGGACTGTGAGCGGCGCCGCAGTGAGTGCCTGGATGAGATGTGTGACCTGGAGAAGCAGTTCTCTGAGCTCAAGGAAAAGTGAGTCCCCTGTTGACTTCCCCACCCCTGAGGTGCCTGTATCTCAGTGCCAGGCGAGGGATCCTGGTATAAACTGTCCCTGCACCCTACCCCAGAGATGGCTGTGTCTCAGTGCGGGCTGACACGGTGGGCTGGGCAGGCCTGTGCTGTGCTGGGTGGGGTAGGCAGAGCGGGACCATGCTGGGCAGGGCTGGTTGGAAGCGGGGGGCAAGTACAAGCTGGGTGGGCTGGACAGGGCTCAGTCCCTGCTGGTGTACCCTGCAGGCTATTCAAGGAGCGACTGAACCAGGTGAAGGCCAAGCTGGAGGATGTGGCGTCGGGGCGGGCAGCCGAGTACCTCGACCCCCTGGGTGTCCTGCAGAACAACATGAAGATCCGCATCGAGGTGGCTGGTGAGCTCCTGGCCCTGCCCATCTGTTATCTGTATCCCCTGCTGCCCCACAGGGGACTGGTCCCACCGCTGAGGAGTTGGGGTGCCAGGGCTCAGGACCAGGGCATGGGGGGAGGGTGGCTGTGTCCCCTGGGCTGTCCTGGTCCAAACAGGCCTCAGAGGGCAGTGACCAGCTCTAAGGGAGCAGCAAGAGTTGAAGGCTCAGTAGCTGGGGGCAGCTGGGCTTGGGGGGGAAATGACAGGGCCCAGATCCAGTGTGGCCCAGAGGTGGGGGAGGGAAGAGTTCAGGAGAGGGGAGGATGGATGGCAGGTGGGGGAGCCGGTGGGAGAGGAAGTTGGGGGAGGGGGTTCAGGAGAGGCATAGGGGGGACTTAGGCCTGCAGGGTGGGGTGGGAATTCAGAGGAGGGTGCTGGCAGGCAGGCCCTGGGAGGGGGCTCAGCGGTGGAGAGATTCAGGCAGGTGGGGGCCAGGCCCACCTGTGGGAAGACGGGGTGAGGCCAAGAGCAGGCAGTTGATGGCAGGGCCCAGAGGGCAGGAATTTCTCAGGGTAGGGGGAGTGATGGAGTGAGGCTGGCGGGGCCCAGGCTGGTGGTGGTAGGAGGGCAGGGACTTGGACTGGGAGCCTCATGGGAGGCTTGGAGTTAGCCAAGGTAGGCATCTCGCAGGGGCTATGGTTGGGCATGGAGGTGGAGGGATGGTGGGTGGGCAGGGGTCACTGGTCCCCCCTCTCTGCAGGCATCTACAAGGGGCTGTGCCTGGAGGTGGTCAGGAACAAGCACGAGTGTGAGCTGCAGGGAGCACACCAGCACCTGGAGGTGAGGGCCCTCATGAACCCGCTTTGCTCTTCCCCGCCCCCTTCAGTCCCATTGCTGAGGTCCCCTGCAGGCCCCCATCTGTCCCTCCCCGCCCCGCAGGAGCCCCCTGCATAAGCCCCCCGATCTTGCCTCTGAGTGCCCCACGGACTGCCCTGCTCCCGCAGACTCTCCATCTACTTCCCAGCTCCAGATGCCGCATCTGTGTGAGCCCAGTGGCTGACTTCTGCACCCCCAGCATTCCCAGGGAGCACCTGTGGGTGACGCCAACCACTGCGGGGGGTCCAGGAATGGGACCAGTTGAGCCAGGTGGGAGGCTGGGAGCCCACAGCCTTGGGGTGGGATTGGGTCTGGCTGCGCCTCCAGGGCCTCCCTAGTGTCCTCTGGGCCAGTGGGGTGGGTCCGTCCTGGCTGCACCCCCCGACCCCGTCCTGTCCACACAGAGTGAGAAGCTGCTGCTGTACGACAACATGCAGAGCGAGCTGCTGGAGCGCATCCAGCGCCTGGAGGATGATCGGCAGAGCATCGACATCACCTCGGGTCAGTGAGCCCTGGGGCCTCCCTCGACCCCCTTCCCCGCCTGCCATTCTC
This sequence comes from Chelonia mydas, assembly GCF_015237465.2. NCBI lineage: Eukaryota > Metazoa > Chordata > Testudines > Cheloniidae > Chelonia > Chelonia mydas. The sequence goes on from NC_057853.1 coordinate 29,295,284, forward strand.
CACGTGTCTCTGCCTCCTGGTCATCCAGGGTGCCTCTAACCTGCTCTCACTTCAGTGTGCCCCCACAATCATCCCCAGCTTGATGCCCCCTGCCACACTGCTGCTGCCCCCCACAGGGCCCCAGTGTCACATCCCCATTACAAAGGCAGCTGTGTCCAGGGTCCCTGCACCCCATGGATCAGACCAACGGGTCCATCCTGCCCAGTATCCTAGCGTTGTTCCCCCTTTCTAGCTGTTCGTTTGCTCCATGTGTGAGGCGAGTTTGCTGGGTCTCAGCCCAGTCCCTCATGGGGCAGGATCGCTGGCCCCCCCACTCCTGGCACAAACCATTCCCTTCATCCCTGTCCCCAGAGGGCACTAACTTCCCCTGCACTGGCAGCCCCAGTGGGGAGAGAGGATTGAGTCCCCTTTGCCCCCCAGAGGCATCCCTGTGGGGCAGGGGGAAGGGAGAGAGGGGGCTGCTGCCAAGCAGGCCCCCCCCCCCCCCAGCCTGGTGGGTGGGGCTGTCCTCTGACCCTTGTCCTCTCCTCCTGGGTTAGAGTGGTGGGACGACAAGCTGCGCCCCAAGAACAGCCTCAAGAAGTGGGATCCCTTCCGGCCCGCCAAGAGGAAGAAAGCGCCACTTGTGTCTGATATCCTTACATTGGTATCCCATCCCCCTCCCCCCCGCTGGGCTTGGGGCAAGGACCATGCTGGTGTCCCGTCCCCCCCGCCCACACACACACACACACACACACACGCTCTGCTGGTATCTCCCCCCCGCTGGCCATGCTGGTATCTCCTCCCCCAGAACAGACCTATCCCGCCAGGCGTCCCATCAGTCCTGGCCCCTGACCCTTCCAGTCCCAGTGCTGATGTTGGGGAAAGAGGGGGCTGGGATGTCTGGCCCAGGGGCTCCCTGCTCTGTGGTGCCCTGTGGCAGGGAGTCCTGTTGGCTCCTGGCTGGCTGCCACTATCTCCCCATCCTCCGCATCCTGGTGCTGCCCCCTCCCCCCCAAGTTGGTGTGAAAGGGAATAGGGCTAAATGATCACCATGGCTGTGTATGGCTACAAGCCCTTAACGTGCCCCTCACGCCCGTACATCGTCTACATGCTGCGGGACATCGACATCCTGGAAGACTGGACGGCCATCAAAAAGGTGAGGCTGACCCACAGGACGCCTGGGTCCTTTAATAACCCCCGCTTCCTTGGATACCACTGGCCACCCCCCACAATGCCTGAGTCCCTTAAACCCCATCCCACACATCCCTCAGCGACACCACAGGACCCCAAGTCCCTCACACACCCCCGGCCACCCCACACAATGCTTGGATCCCTTAAGCCTCTCCCACACACACATGTCCCCTGGCTGCCCCACAGGCTGCCTGGGTCCCTTAATAACCACCCTTCACACACCCCCTTAGTTGTGCTGCAGAACACCATGTCCCATAATAATCCCCCTTCCTAGCTCTGCCATTTGGGATCAAACATGTGGAAATGGGATTGTTTTCATGTGTATTCTTAATATGCCCTTTAAAAGTCACCATTTGCATAGCTGGGCCAGAAGCTGGGAGCCAGGACTCCTGGGGTCTGTCCCCGGCTCTGGGAGCAGAGCTGGGGAGGGGTCTAGTGGGTTAGAGTGATGGGGAGGGTGGGGCTGGGAACCAAGACTCCTGGGTTCTATCCCCAGCTGTGGGCAGAGAGTGGGCGCTGGGAGTCAGGACTCCCTGGTTCTGTTCACTGATGCTGAGTGAGTCCCTTACCCTGTGCCTCAGTTTCCCCATCTGTCACACAGGCTAATGCTGCCATCCTTCCTGGGGGACCAGCATGGGTGGGGTCTGCATAGTTCTGTGAGCAGTTGCAGGGGGTTGAGCACGCTCCCTGCATAAGCCCCTTTAATCGTCTTGTCTCTCCCTACAGGCTAAAGCAGCCGTATCCCCCCAGAAAAGAAAATCAGATGGTAAGAGCTGGGGAAGGGATAAGATATGGGGCCTCTCCTCTCTAGGGGCACCAGCTCCAGTCTGGCCCCAGGGCAGGGAACTGGCTGGCTCAGGTGTTCAGGGAGTGAGGCGCTGGCTCTGACCTGGGCCCCCCTGAATCCCAGCCGTGTCCCTCCTGCCCCTTCATGGCTCCTCGCCAGCCATCTTGTTGCCCTCCACCACCCTGCACAGATCCCCCTTGCCACCTCTGGTCTCCCCCAGTGCCTCAGCCAGGACACGAGCTAACCTGGTCCTGCTGCTGCGAGCAGGGCCCATCCTCAGGTATGTAGGGCTGTGCCTGCCCCCCCAGCATTGACCACCTCTCTCCCCCCAGTGCTGGTGAAGGTGGAGAAGCCGGGGGCCCAATTCTCAGCCCGCTGTGAGGACGGGCGGCTGCATTACGAGGGCGAGATCTACAGCAAAGGGCAGAGCGTCATCCTGGAGGTCGGGGACGAGGCGCCCGCGCAGTGAGTGGCCAGGGACTGGCTGGCTGGAGGGGATGGGCCACGGAGCCTTTTCCCTCTAGGAGGCACCAGCTCTGATCCAGCCCCAAGGCAGGGGACTGGCTGGCTCAGGGGGCAGGGAATAGGATACAGGGCCTTTCCCCTGTAGGGGGTACTAGCTCTAATCCAGTCCCAGGGCGGGGGAGGCAACGCAACTGACTGTCTTTGGGGGCCTGGTGTGACCCCTGCTCTCCCCCGCAGGGCTGTGATCACGGCTGTCAGCACTGGGGAGGTCTGGCTGCGCCGGGAGGATGGCACCAAGACCAAAATCTATGTCTCACAGCTGCAGAAGGGCAAGTACTCGGTGCACAAGGCCTGAGCGGGCCCTCTCGTGGCTCAGCCCTGCGGCTCGGCACAGGCCTCCTCCTGGAAACCAACGGCCCACGGACCCTCCCCGGCGCAGCGAGTGGCTGGGCTTGCTCTCCCCTTGCACTAGGACTCCGATGGAGAGGACTCTGGGGCCCTGCCCGGCAGCGTGTTCCCATGGCCAGCGCTCCCGCCTCAGATCCCTGCAGACAGGCCAGCACGAGGCTTCACTGCTCGCTTCCCTCACTAGGACTCTGATGTTTGTAGCAATCTTGGGGGGCTGCACGTAAACCCCGGTGCCTGGGGCTGTTGTGCCCCCCAGGGAAATAGGGGTGCTGGTTCCAGGGGCTTCAGCAGGAGAAGCCCTGGGCCTCAGCCAGCCCCCTGGAAGCGTTCACATTAAAAACCAAGTGAAACATACAACTCTTGGCTCTTTGATTCATTTCAGCATATGCTGGGGAATGGGGAGTGGGGCATGGGCCTTTTCTCTTCTAGGGGACGCCAACTCCGTTCTGGCTCCAGGGTGGGCTGGGGATGGAGGGTGAGTGGGGTGTCCCCTTGCTGGGGCGCAGAGGATCCCCAGCTCCAAGCCAGCCCCGCCCCAGCTGTGTGCACCGTCTCTTGTCTCTGAGACCCTCCAGAACAGCTGGCCCTTAGGGGGGTCATTGCAGCATCAGGGCACCCCCTGACTCCAACCTGCTTTGATTCTGGGACACCCACCCTGGCTCCTTTCCCCCAAGTGGCAGCACCTTTGGGACCGCCCAGCCAACTCTCCTAGCCTGCACTGTTGCCCCTTCTCCAGCCTTCCTTCCCCTCGGGAAAGACAGGGCCCCTCACAGTCCCTGGCCAGACCATACTGCTGGGAGCTGCTCACGTGGCTGACAGCCTGGGGGTCTCGTGTCTGGGCCGTGCCCATTCTCAGCCAGGCCTCCCCCAGAATTGCAGCTTCCTGCACTCCTCAGCAGAGCAAGGGGGGTAATGAATGGGGGATCCCTTCCCATCCCTTCTGCATGAGCCCAGCCAGAGCTGCACCCCAACTTCACAGGCCCTGGAGAGGTTACAAGGGCCTTAGGGTGAGTAGCACTGGGTCACAGGGTGGGATCTGGCACAGACCTGGGAACCCTGTCCCGATATCCTTGGTTCTGTCCCGTGCTGGGCTTTCAAACCTTCCTGCCAACTGCCCACAGGGGCTCTCTACTAGCCCTTCCCCAAATTGGGGCTTTAGCCTGACACCCCATGAGTGGTGCAGAGAACTGATCTGGATTCCAACACCCCACTACCCTCCCCATGGTTCATCTCCCTTCTCTGCATGCCCAGCTGATTGGGGTCTGGGAGCCAGAACTCCTGAGTTCTATCCAGTTTTAGAAGGGCTGTGGGGTCAAGTGGGACAGGGGCACTGGGATCCAGGACTCCTGGGTTCTATCCTCCATTTTGAAAGGACTGTGGGGTCCACTGGGTTGGGGAGGAGGGGTTGCTGGCTGGAAGCCAGGACCCCTAGGTTCTCTTCCCAGCTGACTGGCTGACAGTGGCAGAGTCCCCTCCCCTGTTTGTACCTCAGTTTCCCTCCCTGTATTGGGTGCTACGGTGGCCTCCCTGATGCCAGGGTGAGGGGATGGGGCATCTGGGAAGGGCTCTTGGCTGGGGGCTGGAGACAGATACAAAACCCAGGATAAAGCAAGACCCTAGGGATGGTGCCCAGGACCCCTGGTGTCTGGGGGTGGCCAGGGAGCTGCTGAATTTGGCTGGCAACCCGGACATGCTCAGAGCCCAGCGCATCTGAGTTCAACCTGGGAGCGAAGGGAATAATGAATTAATAACGACGCTGCAGACAGCGAAGGGGGCGCTGCCAGGTAAGGGCCTGCGGTTGGGGGCATTGGGATGGGGCGTGGGGCTGCATGGGGCACTAGGGGAGTGGGAAGTGGGCACTGGGCACTGGGGACTCCACCAGGATGAGCTGCAATATAAGCTCCGTTCACATCAAAACTTCACTCCAGGCAGGGAGGGAGCAGCCCAGCAGCTATTTCAAGCTCAGGACCTTGGGCAGCGGGGGGGGGAGGGGGGGGAGCTGAAAAGAGGGGGTGGGATCTGGGAGGGAGCTGAGATCAGGGGAGGGGAGCTGGGATCTGGGATCTGGCATGGTTCTGATGGATTTTCCATCTCTTGCTAATTTTCTCTCCCCTGCATCCCCCCCCCCCCCCAACTCCTCCATCTACTGCCCTGCCTCCAAGCACCGTTTCCCTGTGATTATACACACACAAGTACACACCTGCCCTGCAGCCCTAAGATTGACCTTTCTCTCCCATCTGGAAGAGGAGCAGTGTCTAGTGGGTAGAGCAGGGTGCTGGGCACTAGGAGCATGGACATGGGTCCATGGGTTCTACCCCAGCGCAGGGAGAGGAGCGGGGGCTGGGAGCCAGGACTCCTGGGGTCTAGCCCCAGCTCTGGGGAGAGAGTGGGGTCTAGTGAGTCAGAGCAGGGAGCTAGGAGCTAGGACGCCTGGGTTCTATTCTTAGCTCAGGGATTGGGGTCTAGGGGGTTAGAGCAGAGGGGCTGAGAGCCACTACTCCTGGACTCTCGCTTGGGCAGAACCCTGCTCCGTGCCTCAGTTTACCCCTGTACAAAATGGGCACGCTGGGAGGCTGTCTCCCCTCCTGTTCCCCCTGCCCCGGGGCTGGGTTGCCGATTAGATTTGCGCCCCCGCATGGGCTGTGCCAGCCCAGAGAGCTTTGCCTTGGAAACGTGACTGCGCTGCGGGAGGGGGGAGCCCGCCCGTCCCTGCCTGGGGCTGGCCCAGCCCTGTGCCAGGGCTGGGTGTGACGGTGAGTCAGAGCCGACTCGCGCATTCCTGGCCCAGGCCCGAACAGCTCCCCCCTCCCGCGGAGCCGGGGCACTGCCTGGGTCGCCGCTGCCGCAGCCCGCCCTGGGCAGGAGCCCCCTCTCCCCGGCTGCGCTCCCGGGACAAACAGCCCCCGCGCCCCACCCCAGAGGTGGCCGCATCTCAGCGCCCCGCCAGGGCCCCCGGCCCGGGGGAGAAGCGTATTCCCAGCAAGGGCCACGTGGGTCTGAGTCGTACCCCTTCCTGCTCCTCCTGCAGCTTCCCGGTAGCGTTTCAGGGCTGGCGTCGTGCTGGGCTGGGCTGCCCCACACTCAGCCGCCCCTGGGGGGCCCAGGGGAGTGGGTACCACGGGGTGGGGGGTCCGCTAAGGGTTAACAGCAGCTCCTGTTTCTGGCAGAGGGAGCCTGTCTCTGCAGCCCCGTCACCCAGCCGAGATGGAGCCCCCGGACCAGCCAGACGGGTATGGCAGAGGGGCCTGGGAGGTGGGGGGCCAGGGCTCCCGAGGTCTAGCCCAGGTGGGGGTGGGGGGTAGTGAGTTAAAGCAGGTGGGGCTGGGCGCCCGCACTCCTGGGTTCCATGCTCTGGCCCTTAGTGCTAGGGGCTCCCCGCCCTCCTCACAGCGCTGTCTCTCTCCTCAGCCTGGGGCGTGACCCGGTGTACGATGTCCCAGACCCACACGTCTTCCCCCAGCCCAGGCCAGCCCGGGGGTCTCTGAACAGCGTCAGCCTCCTGGATCGTCTGCTCCTCACCCAGTCTGTCTGGCTGCAGCTGAGCCTCAATTCTGCCACCGCCCTGCACATCCTGCAGCGTGAGCCCCCCGGGGTGAGGGCTCAGGGGACCTCTGCCCTGCCGGGCTGGATATTAGGGCAGATGGGTTCATTGGTCTGATGGGGGTTTTCAGGCAGGGTGGGCCCCTGGGGCTCATCTGGGGAGGGGAATAATACTGGGCTGGATGGGTCCATGGCTTTAATGGGGGGGGACCCATACTGGATGGGTCCATGGGACTGATGGGGGGGAAATCCCACACTGGATGGGTCCATGGGGCTGACTGGGGGAGGGAAATCCCACTCTGGATGCGTCCATGGGGCTGATGTGGGAGGGAGGAAATCCCACACTGGATGGGTCCATGGGGCTGACTGGGGGAGGGAAATCCGACACTGGATGGGTCCATGGGGCTGATGGGGGGGGAATCCCACACTGGATGGGTCCACAGGGCTGATTGGGAGTGGGGGATCCCACACTGGATGGGTGCATGGGACTGATGAGGGGGCCCACACTGGATGGGTTCATGGGGCTGAGCAGGGAAGGGGGTGGATATTGGGAAGTGTTCCATGTCCTCAGCCCCGGTGTAGGCCCTGCTGACAGGTGCCCCCTTCTTGCCCCAGACATTCCTGGTGCGCCGATCGAACACACACCGATGCCGGGTTCTCTGCTTGCGCCTCCTAGATGACTTGGCCCCGGCCTTCGTCGCTAGCTACTGCCTGCAGGAGAGAGCAGCCGGTAGGGACGCATCTGTCTGTGCTGCCCTGTGCCCCCCTGGGAATGCCATGCCTACACACAGCCCTGCGTCTGGCGCCCTCCTGAGCCCCCCAGCTCCCTGCAGCACAGTGCCCCCTAGCGCTGCACTGGGCCAGTAGGCAAGTACTGACTGCCAGGGAGAGCGCCTCCTAGTGCCACAGGTCTGAGAGTCCTTCTCTTTGCAGGCATCTCCCTGGAGGGCTCATCCCAGAGCTTCCCAGACATGCTGCACCTGGTGGCCTCCTACTGCCAGAGCCGGTGAGTGGGAGGATGGGGGGGCACCCCAAAATCTGAGCCCCACCCCAGCTCCAGCTCTCCCTTGCTCCCAGTGGACAGAGATCCTGTAGTATCCAGGGCAGTGGGGGACAGCAGAGGGGTTATAGGGTAGAGGGCGTTGGGGCAGCCCTGGGGGAGAGGGCAAAGGGCAGAAGGGAATTGGGGAGTGCCCCTGGGGGAGGGGGTGGGGCAGAAGGGAATTGGGGAGTGCCCCTGGGGGAGGGGGAGGGGCAGAAGGGAATTGGGGGAGTGCCCGAGGGGGAGGAGGGAGCCCTGGGACTGCCGTCAGAGCCTGATGCACTGTCCCCCTAGAGAGGTTCTCCCGGTTGCCCTGCGCCTGCCCCCGCCCATCCAACAGGCGGTGTCGCACAAGGAACTGGAGGCCATTTCCCACCTGGGGCTCGGTGAGTGACACCCCCCCAACAGCCCTTCCCCCTGGACCCCTCTCTCAGACCCCCACCCGTGCCCCACATCTCAGTGGCCCTTACACTCCTCTCCCTGATCCTTCCTCTCCCTTCAATCCCCCTGGTCCCTCCCTGCTCATTCTCTGTGTGCCCCATTTCCACCCCATCCCCACTCCCCTTCCCCCATCACCCTGCACCTCCTCCCTGCACCCCCTAGGTAGCCGGGAAATCCCTCCCCTCCATTTCTCCTCTAATTCCCCTCCCCTCCCCCTGGCCTGGGGCTAGATTGGAGCCGGCAGCCCCTAGAGGGGAAAGGCTCATATCCCATTTCTGGCCCCCTAAGCCAGCCAGGCCCCCCACCTTGGGCTGGATCAGAGCCAGCGCCCCCTAGAGGGGAAAGGCCCCATGTCCTCTCCTCGGTGCTGACCCCTCGTTTCCTCCCCCATCCCCCAGAGTTTTGGAGCTCTTCTCTCAATGCCAAGGACCCCCTGAAGTCGCCTGAGCCCCAACTCTGTGAGGATGCTGCCCCTGCAGATGGCCAGCTGGGTGCGATCCCCACGCGGAGCCCAAGGGAGCTGGACTGCGGCCTGGGCAATGGGGCACTGGGCTTCCTGAACCCCCTGTTCCAGGGCAGGGACGGGGGCTCACGGCGGGACGACTTCAAGCGCAGCATTAAAGTGCGGGTGTCCACCGAGACCTCCAGCCCTCTCTCACCTCCCCCCAAGCCACCGCCCCCCATCCCTGCCAGCCAGCCAGGGACGTCCCCCACCCTGCACCAGGAACCGGGCCAGTACTCACCGCTCAGCATGTCAGGGTATCGGGTGCCCCAGCGGGCTGGGGAGCCTCTTAATCCCGAGCCAGCCGGGAGCAGCCTCCCATCCCTGCAGGAGCTGGACAGCGGGTCCCCCAGTGGCTCAGAGAGCGAGGGGGGTGGGGGTCCACGGGCCCCCTCACCTCCCGCCCAGCGCCGCCCCCGTGCCCCCCTGCGCTGCATGAGCGATGCCGTCTTGGCAGTGCTGGCCCCTGAGAAACAGCTGTCACGGGCCGTGGAGGGGCTGGCGCGGGACCGGAGCACCAGGCTGGGAGCCAGCGTCCAGGATTTCCTGACCCTAGTGAGGGGTGGCGGGGGGGAGTGGCAGTCCAGCCACGAGCTGCTGAGCCCCATCCGGACCTTCCTGACCCACACCAAGGCCCAGCTGCTGCAGAGCCCAGCCCTGGAGCTGCCAAGCCCCACGCTGCTGCCTGACCACAGGCTGGGTGAGTGGGGCTGGGGGGAGGGATCCAGGGTGCCTGGGTTCTATTCCCAGCTCTGGGACGGGTATGGAGTCTACTGGGTTAGAGCTGTGGGGCTGGGAGCTAGGACTCCTGGGTTCTGTCCCCAGCTCTGGGAGGCGAGTGGGGTGTAATGGTTAGAGCAGGGGTGGCTGGGAGCCAGGACTGCTGGGTTCTAAGAGAAGGGTGGGGGTTGGGCCAGGGGAGAGCCAGGATGCCTGGGTTCTATTCCCAGTTCAGGAAGGGGAATGCGGTCTACTGGGGACCAGGACACCTGGGTTCTATTGCCAGCTCAGAGAAGGGAGTGGGGCCTAGTGGGTTAGAGCAGTGGGGCTGGGAGCCGGGACTCCTGGCTCTGTCGCTAGCCCATGTAACCCACTCCTACTCCGCAGATGCTGTGCTGGAACGGGCCCTCCATCGTTGTGTGCTGAAGCCCCTCAAACCAGTGCTGGCATCACGGCTGTGCAGGCGACGCATGGCAGATGGGTCCCTGGGCCAGCTCCGGGAGAACCTGCGGCTGGTGCGGGAGCGGGGCCCTGGTGCCTTCCCGGCACGGGCGACGCTACCTAGCCCCCCCGACACCCAGCGGGCACGGCGCAAACTGCTGCAGCTTCTGCGCGCCTATTCGCCCAGCACCCAGGTGACACTGCTGCTGCAGGCCTGCAAGGGTGTCTACCGAGCCATGGGGGCAGCCCCGGGTACGGATCCCTTCATCCCTTCCCCCCCTCCCCTCCCTCGCCCACGTGATGCTGCTCCTGCAGGGCTGCAAAGGTGTCTGCAGAGCCATGGGGGGGGCCCCCGCACAGCCTTCCCGACCACCCTAACCTGCATGGCCCCCCCCCGCCCCCCGTTCTTCCTCGTCCAGCACCCAGGCCTAGGAGGGCGTCTCTGCAGCCATAGATCTGTCCCCAAGTACAGACAACCCCCATATGGCCCCCTGTTCCCCAGCACCACCCCCATACCACCCAGCCTGCCCCCCCCCCCACCTCCAACCTGCTCATTCCCTACAACCTCCTGATCCTCCCCACATCCCCATACCTGCTCACCCCCGTAACTGACCCCTGTGCCCTCCCACACCTAACATAGCCACCCTGGTCTCCCCCTGCCCCTCCCTCCCCAGTCCCCCAATCTGTGCAACCTGCACCCCATGCCTCCTCAGCTTCCAGGATCCCTCCCCCATCCCTGCCCAGCCTGTGCTCTCCATGCTACTCCCCGCTGGGAGCCCCCCTCCCCCAGCTCATGCTCCCAGCGCCACCTGCCTCCCCTACTGCCATGACTCCCCCAGCCCCCTTATGTTCCTGCTACATCCCTGCCAGCACCCACTCACATGTCTCCTCTTCCCCCCAGATGGGAGCTATGGGGCGGACGAGTTCTTGCCAGTTCTGAGTTTCATCCTGGCTCAGTGTGACCTGCCCCAGCTGCTCATGGAGGCTGAGTACATGATGGAGCTGATGGAGCCCAGCCAGCTCCTGGGGGAAGGTAAGGGAGATGCCTAGGCCCTCCACTACCCCTTTTCCTTGTCCCGCTAAGCCAGCCAGTCCCCTCACCCTGGGGCCAGATCAGAGATGGCGCCCCCTAGAGGGGAAAATCCCTGAGTCCGTTTACTTCCCTAAATGCGGGGGGGGGGACCCACCTAATCATCTGAACGTGAGCTCCCAGTGCGACGCTCTGACCAAAAGGGCTAAAGCGGTCCCGGGGTGTTTAACAGGGGAATCTCGACTAGGAGAAAGGAGGTTCTGTTACCTCCGGGTGTGGCGCTGGTGCCATGCGGCCAGTCCTGGTGTCCACAATGCAAGAGGGATGCTGATAAAGCTCAGAGCAGAGTCACGAGAATGACTAAAGGCTCAGAGAACAAGCCTCAGAGGGAGAGACCCCAGGAGCTCGATCTGTTTAGTTTAACAGAGAAAAGGTTAAGCGTGATCCCAGTCTAAGTACCTACGTGGGGAACAGAAACAGGAGAGCACACGGCTCTTCAGTCTCGCAGCCGAAGGTCTAGCAAGAACCAAGGGCTGGAAGCTGAAGCTGGACAAATTCAGACTAGCAATAAGGTGCACGTTTGTAAGTTAGGGGAATTAACCAGGGGCACAGCCTCCCAAGGGCTGGATTCTCCGTCACTGGCAGTGTCTAAAGCAGGGGGGATGTTTTTCTGAGATCTGTGCTAGTTCCTCCAGGAATCAATTCAGGGCAGCCCTGTGCAGAGAGGAGGGCAGCCTAGAGAATCCCCAGAGTCCCTTCTGGCCTGACAATCTACACCCCATCCTCCCCCAGGTGGCTATTACCTGACCACTCTCCAGGCCAGCCTGGCCCTGCTGGAGCGTTTCCATGAAGAGGAGCCAAGGGAGCTGCACCCCGATGTCCAGAGAACCCTGAGCTGGCAGCACCTGTGCCCCCCAGGGCGGCCCCCTGGCAGCCCATGCCAGGTATGTGGGGAAGTGCCCTGGAGGAGTCATTGACGGGGACTCCCTGCTACCTACCCTGTCCCTGCCCCTACCCCACCCACGACCCGCTCCATCCCTACCCCCTTCCTTACCCCTCCCCGCTGCTTGCACAGTCCCCCCATCACCCCTGGTGCCTGCTCAGTCCCTATCCCCCCATCACCCCATCTTTGCCCCTCCATCCGCCTCAGTGCCCACTCAGTCCCTGCCCCCCATCCCCATTGGTCCCTGCTGCTCTTAGTCCCACCCCCCACACCCATGCCCACTTAGTCACTGACTTGCTCTGCCTTCCAGGACCCACAGCCTGAGAAGACCCAGGCCCCCTGCAGTGGGTGCCACTCCACCACGCCTGCTCTGGGAGCCCAGGGGACGGCAGAGCAGCTACGGGGGCACCCCACAGACAACAGTCTCCCCCTGCACCCTGAAGGACAGCGCCAGCCCCAGGAGCACCCAGCCCAGCACCGCCACCCCGGGGAGATGGGACCCAGGCCAGGACCCCCGCACAGGCTGCTCCGCGAAGGGGCTGTCGACCTGGATGAACCCCTCTGACCTGGGATGCCTGGTTCTGTCCCAGATCTAGGAGGGGAGTGGGACCTATAGGTTAGAGCAGTGGGCCTGGGAGTGAGATCTCCTGGATTCTAGTCCAAGCTCTGCTGTGACTGGCTTTATGACCACTTCCCTCTTGGCGCCTCAGCTTCCCCCTTCTGTAAAACAAGGCGAATAAGACCTGCAGCAGTGTGGAAGGAATGTCTGTCCCCGGTAGCCCCTCCCTGTTCCGGGGGGGGGGGTGCTGGGGGAGCCTCTTCCTCACTTTGGGGGTGGGGCAGGGAGTATCTTAGCTTGTGACAATCACTCCTGACTTGAATAAGAGTCAGTTAAATGCCGAAAGAGAGAGAGAGAGAGACTCTTTCTCTAGTGACACAGAGGATCAATGTACATACACCAGGGGGATTTGCTGGCCCAAAAACCTCTTCTGCTGATGTTATTTTTATAGGGCCTACTTTATTAAATATTTTTTAGGGGGGAAATTCATTTTTATTTTTTATTCTCCCAAAAGCGACACGGCCTGGTTTGTCTGAGGCCTCAAATTTACAATTTGTTCATATATTAAAAGAAAAAGGAGTTCTGTAACAAAATGCTCTTGTATCAATATTATTGTAGGACCTACTTTATTTGCTATTTGTAAAAAAGATTTACTTTGTTCGAAGAGTGGCATTCTTTGTTTTAACTCAAGTCTGTGGGTTTTTTTTATTTTCTGAAGCTTCAATATATGTTTTTGATAAATACAACACTCTGGAACACGAAACTCTCCTGTTGATATTATTGTAGGGTCTGCTTTATTGGCTGAATGACGTGCCATCTGTTTGGCTGTCTCTATCTGTAACAAGATAACTTTTGAACACTGCGTACAATCATTTCCAACATTTCCAGGAACGTTCTAGGCAGCAATGGGCAAGAGCCGTTGGATGTTGGTGAAAATCAGAGAAACCAAAAGGGGGAAATGGGAGGCCCCTGGAACCCCAGCATCCAGTAGCAGAGCCATGGCTTCAAGCCCCACTGCTGTTGACAACAATTAACACCTTCCGGCACAACACTGCTGTCATTTCTGCTCTGCCCAGTCTCCAGGTGGAGTTTGAGACATTGAAACCCTGTGTGACTGAGCTCCTGGACAGAAAGAGAAGAAATGAAAATGGTGGGAGTGAGACAGACAGTGCCCCTGGCATGGGTGGAAATAGGGGGGCTCTGGTGTGAGGGGAAGGGGGAGCTGACAGACCACTTGGCGGGGGGGAGAAGAATGGGGGCTCCTGGTATGGGGGAAGGGGAACAGACAGACCCCTTGGCAGGAGCGGGAGAATGAGGGCCCCTGATATGGGGGAAGGGGGTGCTGTCAGAGCCCATGCTGGGGGGGGAAGAATGGGGGCCCCTGGTATGGGGGAAGGAGGAGCTGACAGAGCCCATGGCGGGGGGAAGGAGGGCCCCTGGTATGGGGGAAGGGGGAGCTGACAGAGCCCATGCGGGGGTGGGAAAGAATGGGGGGCCCTGGTATGGAGGAAGGGGGAGCTGACAGAGCCCACTTGGGGGTGGGGAAGAATGGGGGCCCCTGGTATGTGGGAAGGGGGAGCTGTCAGAGCCCATGCCGGGGGGTTGGGGGGCCCCTGGTATGGGGGAAGGGGGAACAGACAGCCCCTGGCAAGGAGGAGCTTGGGGGAAGGGCAGGGAGCCTCTGAACGAGAGGGGGATGGAGGATGGCACCCAGGCAGCTGGGGATGGGGGAAGGAGGGATGCCAGGAGCCCTGGTGGGGACGATGAGCTCGGCCAACACCTGCTGTGAAGGGGGTGCCCTGGCGGGTTTCACTGTGGTTTTCCCCCAAGGCGCTGCGACTAGCTCTGCCTGTGGCTGGACACTGAGGCTCTGCGCCCAGCTCCCCGGTCTGTGGCGGCCTGCACAATGCCACAGCCTCAGGGAGGGGCCTGGCACCTGCGGGCAGAACCCAGTGGGAGGGAAATCAGGCCCATCCGGCGGGGCAGGCAGAGGCGGGACACTGGTGCCCCCTGCTGCTGCTGCTTAGCACCTCACAGGAGGCAGCTCCCTGCACTGAGTGGGGCACTGGCCTGGAGTCCAGCAGAACGCAAGGCTTTTGGGAGGAAGTAGCGCTCTGGGGGGGCGGGGGGGTGAGGAGGAGCATGGGGATGGGGGAGGCAGCCAGGACTGGAGAGATGGGTCCCACTGACTGCAGGGAGTTGGCACAGGCTGTGGGGCCAGGTCCCCCTTGCCTGAGCGCTGCCCCCTCTTTGGAGACAGACAAGTCATGAATCATTGGCTGACTCCTAGCCGAAGGGCCCTGAGTCATCACTCCGCTGTCCTAGAGCCCAGGCCCAGACATGAGTTCAGAGCGGTCCTCTTGGGTATCCCAGTGCTCCCAGGACAGGGACTCTCATGCTCCCCATGTGCCCCATTAGCCCGTCCCTGGGGCCCTTCTAATCCACACCATGCCCTACAGTGGCCCTGTTGGGAACCCTGGGGCCCATCTGGGGGACACCTCCTTAGGTGCTGAGCTCTCTGAGGGCTAGGCCAGGCCCCCAGCCTCCTTCTCGGGATAAGGAACTATTTGGAGTCAGATCCTTTCCCTCTGGGGTGTATCTGAACACTTCTATCGCTGGGCTGAGGAGTCTCTTGTGAGCTACTGCGGGGCCTGGCACAAGATGGGGTTACTGCCAGAAGGCTGGCTGAAGGCCTCAGCCCCTGCCGAGCCATGCCAGATGGATTCTAGGGTTGCCAGTGTGGACTTGGCTCACGACCAATCGATCCATCCTCTTCGCTCCACAGATGATGGTAAGGTCTCGCTGGGCCACGCGGCCTCTTGCACTTTTGTGACGCCGCCTGCCAAACTGCATCTGCCCTGCAGGCTAGCGCAGCTGGGGACAGCCCACAGCCCAGACTGATGGGAGCACTCCCACCAAGGGCTCCTTCCTCTCCCAACTGGGGACGCACCCGGCTGCAGTGTGGGTAGCAGTGCCCTTCGTCCCAGCCCTTCTGACAGGAACTATATTGCTGGAGGCATCTGTGCTGAGTTGAGGAGCCCACCTGGACCATCAGGTAGTGCAAGGCAAGAAGAAAAGGAGTACTTGTGGCACCTTAGAGACTAACCAATTTATTTGAGCATAAGCTTTCGTGAGCTGAAGAGTTGCTCTGCTGGAACTCAGAGCAGGGCACAATGACCTCCAGACCAGCCATTCCAACCAGTCCGTTCCCATCACCACAGACAATATGACCACACTATAAACGAGCAGGGGGAGAGAGCTCCTCTCTTTGCAGTCCCTTTAGTCACAACAGATGTCGATCCACCCACCCCGTGGCTTCCCAGAGTACTAGGACACAGCAAACAGGACAGTGTACTAATTCTCCTATTGGCACCCAGGTGGCCGAGGCAATAGTGGTTCCTAGATCCTCTTGGTTTGTCCACTTGTCATCCCATCCCATTCCCTCTGCTGCCAGGGCTCCTATCACAGAACAAGAGAAGGGCTCATTCCCCTGAGCTGTCCTCCCTCCACCCGACCACTTGGTTCTTGGCTGGGTGTTGGAGCTAGAAAGAATAGGCAGTGTACAAACAGGGACACAAACTCTCTTGCTCAGCAGTAGAAAGGACTGCATAAGAATGGGCCACACTGGGTCAGACCAATGGTCCATCTAGCCCTGTTTCCTGTCTCTGATAAGGGCCAGAGCCAGATGTGTCGGTGGGAATGAAAAGAACAGGGCAATTATCAAGTGATCCATCCCCAGTCGCCTAGTCCCAGCTTCTGGCAAACAGAGGGTTAGAGATGCCCATTGATGGGGCTGTGTCCCTGACCTTCTTGGCTAACAGCCACTGATGGACCTATCCTCCATGAACTTACCTATTTCTTTTTTTATCCTTTTGGCCTTCACAACATCCCCTGGCAATGAGTTTCACAGGCTGATTCCACGAGGAAAGTGGGCAGCTCTGAGTGGAAAGGCTCTGTGGCTTGGCGGGATCAGCTCGAGCTTGTACCGGGGCAGTCTCAGATAGCTGACAGGCTAGACTCTCTATGACTGCTGAAGAACTCGGGTCTCTGACGCTGCTCTCTCAGCGTGCCCTGGGCAGCGATCAGTGCCCCCAGCCCCGTGTAGACATTTTGTTGGTATTCTCCCACCATACCAACTCCCCATTTCCCTAAGAGCATTTCCACCTGGAGTAGAACCTGCCCCAGTCTGGGACCTCAGTGCAGTGTGACCAGGTCTGATGAGATCACTCTTTGAACTATGCACTTACTCAGGAAAGCCCCCTGTCCTGCAGCGATAACATCAGCAGGAACAGTGGGGGAACTAGGGGCTCTTACAACTGACCCTCCTTATACAGTTTTGTTCCCAGACAAGGACTCGCTCAGGCTGCACCCTAAGCTCATACCCAGAATTGTGTCTGAATGCCGTCTAACTCACGCCATCCATTCACCCAGGTGTCACACGAAGGCCTACCCCTTTAAGGCCCAGGAGGCCTTGGGCTAGTCAGCCCTGTTCAGTTAGCTGCAGCCTGCTGGGTGTGAGACTTAAAAGGAAGGAAGCCCAGCAGAGCAGAGTGCAACACAAGGCAGGTACCGGATGCGGCGGGGAAGGTGTCTGGGTGTGGCTGCTTGGGGAGGACCCCAGGAGGGGCTGTGGGGGTGGATGGAAAGCATGGCTGGCCTGGAAACTGAGCACAGTAGGTGGGCAGAAGTGTATATGAGTTAGAAGAAAGAGAACAGATCCCTTGGAAAGGAAGGACTGGGTCCAGTTGGGAACTGGGGTAAAGGTGCATGGGATGGGGGGGGTGTTTTGGATGTTGATTCCCAGGACAGGGTGGATGTCTGTTAATGAGTTAGCTGGAGGGCCACATCACTGCAGCATGTCATCCTATGGCTGGAGTAGGCTGAAGATTGTTGTGGGGAAACTGAGGCAGCGTGCTGCCATGCAGGCCCTTGCTGTGAGGGGCTGTTCTGCGGTGGTGAGTCATGTAATGCTGTGTGGTATCTGAAATGTCATGCTAACGGGTGAGGCCAACTTACACAAGTCATGAGTTTGGAGACCTTTAGCCTTTTCCCTCCAGACACAAAACCAGGTGGCCCTCCCTGAGCCGGTCTGTCTCGTTGGCTGGGGGAATGGCAGGTGCTGTGGTCTGAGCTGTATCTCACATGTTTTGAGGCTGCCACACAAAATCCCCCAAGCACGCTTACCGCTCATTTGACAAGGGCTCAAGGTGTCCTTTGTGGGCCACCTGAGGAGCATTTCTGGAGCTGAGCCGCCACAAGGGGCAATATCCACACCCTTCCCGGGTACTGCAGACTGGGCAGGTGATTCTCCAGTGGGTGGCGGGCAGGGCTCGGAGCTCCTGCCAGAACCAGAAGCCTGCTTGGGAGGCCCCCGGAATGTAGCATGCATCGGGACTAGCACTGGAGGAAGGCAAGGCAGTTTTCTGCAGTGGCAGGGATTCTTTGCAGTGTGTTGGCCTTGTGTCTGTTCCACATCCTGCCCCCCTTCCCCTCCGCTGTGGAGCCCGCTGTCCGCTCTGGGAGCCCTGGCGGTGAAGGCACTGGTCCACTCCATCTCCTGTGGCCTTGAAATGGGGCATAGGGTAGTTGGGATGCAGGCATGGACCAGAGGGGCACTCTTGGGGGGCCTGTGGCACAGGGGCACCTCTAGTGGAATACGCCGAGGGCAGCACGTCTCAAAAGCCCACAGCTGCTGTCCAAGGAAGGAACCTTTCTATGGTTTTCCTAAGGTCCTGGGGGTAGGTACACCAGTGTAAGAGCCAGTCAGCGCACACACATGTGTTTCGGCTGGAGCAGTCCTGGTCTCCTTTCAGCACTAGGATACTTCCTGCCCCAGGTGAGGATGCAGCTGTACCAGGATACAGGCTAGCTGTACACAAGGGGAATAAGATAAGTGGGGTTAAAGCACCTTTATCCTGGGATAACAGGATCCACCTGAGGGGCTGTCCTGGGATAACTGTATCACTACAAAATCAACCTCTGTGTGTGCCCCCACCCCCAACATTGCTCGACTAAAGGAGTCCTGGCATGGTTTGGTTTCAGAAAGACATGGTCATAGTCTGTGCCCCTGAGCCAGCCAGCCAGTCCCCTGCCCTGGGGCTGGATTGGAGCTGGTGTCCCCATGAAGGAAAAGGCCCGTATCTCATTCCCTGCCCTCCTCAGCCAGCCGGTGGGACCCAGCACCCAAAAGACAGTAATTGAAATTTATGTTCAGTTGATTCAATGATGAAGTTGAGTCCAGGTGCAGTGCTGTGATCACGCCTGCAGGGGGCAACACCACTCCATCCGTATCCTTAAACTGGGATTGTAACCCAGTTATGAATTTGGAGTGTTGTGGGGACAGCTCGGGTCTAGGACTGCAAGGGCTGTGGGCTGGGATTGAGGGGCTCTGGCAGAGCTGAGGGGGGGAGCCCAGGGCTGGGATTGAGGGGCTCTGGCAGAGTTGAAGGGGGGAGCCCAGGGCTGGGATTGAGGGGCTCTGGCAGAGTTGAAGGGGGGAGCCCAGGGCTGGGATTGAGGGGCTCTGGCAGAGCTGAGGGGGGGAGCCCAGGGCTGGGATTGAGGGGCTCTGGCAGAGTTGAAGGGGGGAGCCCAGGGCTGGGATTAAGGGCCTCTGGCAGAGCTGATGGGGGGAGCCCAGGGCTGGGATTGAGGGGCTCTGGCAGAGTTGAAGGGGGGAGCCCAGGGCTGGGATTGAGGGGCTCTGGCAGAGTTGAAGGGGGGAGCCCAGGGCTGGGATTGAGGGGATCTGGCAGAGCTGAGGGGGGGAGCCCAGGGCTGGGATTGAGGGGCTCTGGCAGAGCTGAGGGGGGGAGCCCAGGGCGGGGATTGAGGGGCCTCTGGCAGAGCTGAGGGGGGGAGCCCAGGGCTGGGATTGAGGGGCTCTGGCAGAGTTGAGGGGGGGAGCCCAGGGCTGGGATTGAGGGCCTCTGGCAGAGCTGAGGGGGGGAGCCCAGGGCTGGGATTGAGGGGCTCTGGCAGAGCTGAGGGGGGGAGCCCAGGGCTGGGATTGAGGGGCTCTGGCAGAGCTGAGGGGGGGAGCCCAGGGCTGGGATTGAGGGGCTCTGGCAGAGTTGAAGGGGGGAGCCCAGGGCTGGGATTAAGGGCCTCTGGCAGAGCTGAGGGGGGGAGCCCAGGGCTGGGATTGAGGGGCTCTGGCAGAGTTGAAGGGGGGAGCCCAGGGCTGGGATTGAGGGGCTCTGGCAGAGCTGAGGGGGGAGCCCAGGGCCGGTACAGCAAGAGGCAGTGGGTCAGGATCAGAGCGGGGGAGCCCAGGGCTGGGATACAGAGGGGCTACAAGCTGGGATGGAAGCGCATCGGCAGAGCTGTGTGCATTGGGCCGGGCTGCAGGATCTTTGGCAGGACCGGCTACAGCAGCTGACGCCCCGTGACTGGCCCAGTTCTATCCCTGGGCACTGACCCTTGTCCCCGTCCCACCCACCCTCGTGCTCCGGCCCCAATTCCCTGCCCTTGCGTCAGTCTGTCCATGGGCCAGCAGGGCCGGGAGCAGCTGGGGCTGCTGTGAGCTCATGTGGGGTGTGAGAGAGTGTGGAGCTCTTCCCCACCCCTGATTGCTGCACTCACCCTGCACCGCGGGGCCTTTCCCCTCTGGCACCAGCTTCCAGCTGGCCCAAGCTGGGTGTGAGGGGGGAGGGCCGGCTGGCTCAGGGGGGTGAAAAATGGCACAAGGGGCCTTTCCCATCTAGTTCATTTGCCCCATAATAGCTAAATTTCCAGGTCACAGCCTCGTCCCTAGCAAGGCAGGATCTACCCTCCACAGGGGCAGTAGCCACCGTTGTGCCTCCTGGAGGGGGCCCTGCATGGCTAGGGAGCGGGGAGAGTGTGACTGAGGGGTGGGGAGGGCTGTCGGGGGGTTTCTCTGAGCACGTGAGACTAGGGCACGTTAGGTGGAGGGAAGGCTGCTTTTGGGGGTTCTGCAGAGCAGGGAGGGGGCACATTAGATTGGGGGAGGGACTATGAGTGTTAGGGGGTCTTCTGTGTGGTTAGGGATGTGGGGTTCCTGCAGGTGTGCTGGGGGTTGGGGGATGAGAACGGCATGGGGGGGGCAGGTTTCCTGCCAGTGGGGTATGTGGGCTGTGGGGGAAGATGCTCTGTGTATGTTTCTCCCCCACCAGGCTATGGGGAGGGGTGGGTGTTCTGGTGAGTGGGAGCTGTGTGGGGGAGGAGCTCTGTGTGTGTGTGTCCCCCACCTCACTGTTGGGCTGTGTGGGGGACGTGCTCTGTGTCCCCCCACCTCACCCCACCCCCCAGCTGTTGGGCTCTGGGTCTGCTCCAGGCTAAGCCAGCACCGCCCAGGCCCAGGAGACGCTGCGTGAACCCCGAGGCCCTGCCCTGCATGGCAGCCCGAGGGGGGGGGGGAATGAGCTCATCCAAGGGGGGCTTGGAACAGCACATGCTCTTTGTTCTATCCTGTCCTGGAGCAGGGGGGCAGCACACAAAAGGACCCTGCCGGAGGGGAGGGGGGACTATGGCCCTGAGACACCCCCACTCCACGGAGGGAAATTAATGTCCCTGCTCCTGGCCAGGCTCTAACGCAAAGCAGAGACAGGCCCAGGTGTCATCTGAGTGGACGAGCTCAAAGTTAAATTGTGGGAGTGGGGTGGGGACTCAGTATGGGGGGCTCCCCCCTAGTAATCAGCGCTGATTCTCGTGCCTCAGTACAGTGCTGGGGGCTGATGTGCTGCAGGGACTGTGGATTGTGCAGGTATCCCTCTTCTGGCTCTGAGATGCAGCTGCCTCTGGGGTGGGGCATAGGGGTTTTTATAGAAGGATCCCTCGCCCAGCCCTGAGACATAGCCGCCTCTCGGGTGGGGCATGGGGGCTGTTTATAGAGGGAGCCTGGGGGGACTGGAGTGAGGTCTGACAGGGAGTTGGGGAGGCTAGGGGGGGTCAGAATTGACCCCCAGTCCATCCTGCTCTCAGTGCCCCCCATTGGGCTCTGAGTTGCTCCCCACACACACCCTCATTCTTCCTTTAGAGGGAAGAGCTGGTATCTTCCCCTGTAAGCCCCATCAAAGGACCACAGCCCCCTCTGGGCCACAGGAGGAAGATTTTGGGCCCCCCCCATCTCTGTCAGTGGCGGCGTCCATCTGGGAGCTGCAGGAATGTGCCACACGGCCAGGTTTTATTCTCACGCTCCCCACTTTGGTGTTAATTCCTATAGGCAGGATGCTTCTCCCAACCCTCGGTCCCACCACAATTTTGCCCCCGCCCAGGATTCAGCCCCCTACATCTGTGGGGAACTGGACACAGGGCCTTTCCCTCTATGGGGGCAGGGCGAGCTGTTGGGGGCAGGATGGAAGGACTGTCTGGCTTGGGCCTGTAGGGTTTATTGGGGGAGGGGGTTTCCATTCCTGTCTCTGCTGGATCCCCCCTCTGTTTCAGCAAGCTCCTGGCAGCCCAGATGCTGGGTCCCACCCTGCCCGTGTGGGAGGAGGAATCTTGGGGTTGTGTCAGTGTCGCTGTGGGTCACTCAAGGACGGAGAGGAACGGCCGGAAGCCGCCACACTGTCCCTTCCTGTCTGTGACCCCCTGCCCACCCCTGAGCTATATTTATCCACCCTGGGAAGAGGTTGCTTGCTTTCCTTTCCTGGGGGGGCCACATTCCCCAGGAACTCAGGCCCCAGGGGGCTGGGAATCCAGCCTGGACCACGCTCTCCCAGCTGCTAAGCAGGGTCTGTCCCACACTGCACAGGGATGAGGGGCGAAACCATTGGATTGCAGGAAGGAAGCAATGGGGCCTAGTACTTCATGGGAACCACGACTCCTGGGTTCTGTGTCCTGGCTTTGGGAGGGGAGTGGGTCCAGTGGTTAGAGCTGGGGGCTGCAAGTCAGGACTCCGGGGTTCCATTCCCTGCTCTATGATATTAGACCCTATTCCTCTCCCAGACAGCTCTGAAGGGGTCCATATGGAGGGGAGTCCCAGCTAGTGGCACCCAGTGTGTTCTGGGGGGCACTGACCCAGCTTGGGTTAGAGGAGGGGAGCTCCAGGCCCAACAAAGCCTGGCACACGATCCCATTCTCGCTCTCACTGCCCCCCCCCAATGGGCGCTCCAGCTGCTGAGCAGATCCAGATGTTGTTGTGGGTCCAGCCGGCCTGTGTCGGGTGGGGTGGGTGTGAGCAGGGAACGCGTGAGCCCATCACATTCCTGCTGTGATGACTCACTTTCCCTGGGGTGCTGGGGTGTCCTGAACCACCTCTCCCCTTAACACTCCACCCCTCCTAGAGCTGGGTTAGAACCCAGGAGTCCGGGCCGGGTCTGGTTCTGTGCAGGAGAGGTGCTGGTTCTGTGCAGGAGAGGCAAGGCTGCGAGTGCCCCTCAGCCCGTCGGCGTGGTGAGCGTGGCAGCGTGTGTGAGTGTGACGAGCTACAGGCATGGAGGTGATGTTTAATGCACTGTTTGCTTGCTCATACACACCCGTGCACACACGCACACCAACATGTACACAGAGCCGCTCACCTATACGCACTCTCACCTGCACTAGCCTGTCCAGTGCACTAGGTGTGGGGCACACACTATGTCTCTCGCACACCTACCCCTTGAGGGCTGGGAGCAGGTCTCTGGGCTACAATCCCCCAGGCCTGGAGGTGCTGGGACAGCTGAGCAGAACCAGGTCTGGGTCATACAAGAAAAGGCCATGTTCAAAGGGACACACACACACCTATCCTCCAGGTCTGCCTGGCTCCCAGGGGGACCTGATGAAATGAGTTTCCCACGGGTCTCACCAGGGGTGCTGGAACAATGTGTCTAGTGGGGGTGCTGAGAGCCATTGAACCCAACTGTAAATCCTGGATAGGATGGAAACTGCTTCAAGCCAGGGGGGTGCAGCAACCCTAGTTCCAGCACCTATGGGTCTCACCTGTAGCCACTCATAGGCCCCCCTGCCCCCACCACACTGCCCGGCCCCAGGGGGGGAAATTGGAGTCAGCACCCCAAGTGGGAAAAGCCCCGATCCCATTCCCCGTCCTCTGGGAGCCAGCCAGTCTCCCCACACACACACACCCTGGGGTCAGATGGGAGCTGGCACCCCCTGGAGGGGAAAGGCTCCAATGTCCCATGCAAAGCTTGGCCCTGCTCTCCCATCCCATCCTTTGGCTCTTTGCTCAGATACTTTCCTGGTGACGTGCGGGTCCTGGCCTGGCTCCTCCCAGACTGTCAAGCCTCAAATATTCCCCACTCCACCCCCCCCACCCGGAGATAGACAAGGGGGGGCTTCCCCAGGGCCTCCTTCTTCCTCTGACCACCACAGCTGCATCCCTCCCCCAGAGAAGGGACAGAGACAGGACAGAGGCAGGGCTGGGCTGCTGGGCTGGAGTGAGGGGCAGTGCCAGGGAGCTGGGAGTCAGGGCTCCTGGGTTCCATTCCAGCTCGGTTGGGCGACCCCCTGCGAGCAGTATGTGGGCAGTGCGGCGGTGGGGCGAGCCGTTGGGGGACAGGACGGATGCGCAGCTGCTGGGCTCTGGGGCAGCAGTGGGGGCAGAGTGCCACATGGCATTCCTGTCCCCCTCTGGCTGCTGATGGTTCCACCAGGCACTGGAGCGGGTCCCTTAGGGCTGAGACGGGAAATGGGTTTAGCAGGGAATGGGCCTGGCTCCTTGCAGAGTCAGGGCTTGGGCTTGACCCCCAGCTCTGCTGGTGCCCGGCAGTCCCAACCGCCAGCCCCCTGTTATCCCAGCCTGGGGCTCCCCCACAGTTCTGCTGCCCCTCAGATATCCCACCATGACACGTGGGCTGATCTCTGCCCACGCTCTTGAGAGACCCTACAAAAACAAAGCCTGATGGAGGGCTAGTGAAAGCGTCCTTAGCTTTGAGCTGAGGGGGTTAAACGCAGTTGAATGGGACGGTACAAAGTGGGAGCTGGCAGCATGCCCAGCCCTTCCCAGCCTCACTTTGTGCTTCTCTTCCCCCCCCCACAGTCAGCCCCCATCTCCCCTCCACACATACTGTCACCACCACCACCCCTCAGGACCCACTGCCCCATCCCTCCCCCATAACTGGTAATTTGCAGTCCCTATGATGGGAGGGGGGCTGGACACGCATTAATTCCCCTCACCCTAATGAGGCAGCGCCTGCTCCTGCCCCACCAGCGATCCTGTCCCTGAGCCATGGCTGAGACACAGGATAGCCCCTCCCTGAGCCAGAGGGAACCCAGGAGTCCTGGCTCTCAGACCTCCCCCTTCTAAAGCACTAGACCCCACTCCCCTCCCGGAGCTGGGGATAAGGGAGGGGAGGGTAGAGCTGGGGTCGCTCAGCTTCCCTTCTGTTGTGTCCAGGGTCCGTTTTCGCACTCACCCCCACATACCCTCACAGGCATGAACCAGCCCCTGATTCTCTCCTTCCCACATCCCTCTTTCTGCCACAGCCGCCCGCTGGCTAGCCAAACTCTGACCAGCATGCGTTTCCCTCGCACACCCAGCTGGGTGCATAGGCACTAACCCCCTGCACACTCAAAAGGCACTGAAACATACACACACAGACATTCCCTCGCACCTGGGTGTGCACACTCACACTGCACTGGCACACACACATACTCCCCCTGCATCTGCCTGTGCACACTGACACACAACACTGGCACACACAGGCACACTCCCCCACACTCACACTGCACTGGCACACACTCCCCCGCACCTGGCTGTGCACACTCACACCAAACCAGCCTGCTTTTCCCATCAGGCTCACACACAGAACCAGCACACATGCACACACCCACTCTCTGAACTCACAAACACACACTCACCCTGCATGCTACCCTGGCAGTGGGGCTGAGCTGGGTCAAGAGTAATGGGCACACAAAGGCTCCTGTACCCCCATACTCAGACAGACCCGGGGACTCAGACTCCCCCAGCTGTGCTGATGACGCTCAATCGCAACCCACCGCCCCCTGCTATCCCCACTCTGGGATTCTGTAAGATGAGCCTGTGCCTCCCCCATATCTCCGCTCTGTGGGGGAGGTGGCAGGAAGCTTGTGGGGAGGTGGGGCTGTAGCTCCAGCCAAGACAAACAGACTGTCTGGGCTGCTCCTCTGCAGAAGCCTGAGGCCTGGGCCTGGCTGATTTCCAGGGACCGTCCATCCTGTGACACAGGGATGGGCCAGGCTGCCCTACCTGGGTCTCTGCCTCAGGTGGGCAGCCCAGGGCTGGGGTGGCAGGGGGCTGTGGGTCAGGAGTGAGGCGCACCAGCAGAGCTGGGGGAGGCAGGACTGCGAGAGCAGGGGCCTGTGGGTCGGGATTGAGGGGCACTTGCCGAGCTGGGGGAGAGACCAGGGCTGGGATAGCCGGGGGCTGCAGGTCAGGAGTGAGGGGCATTGGCAGAGCTGGGGGTGGGGAGTGTTCCCCAGTTCCTCTGTGCCTCATTCTGGCCCCTGCTGCTGAGCCATGGCTGGGACTCACTGGGTGGTCCCGGCACTTCCTTTCCCAGCCCCACTTCAGCTCTGCCCCCTGCCCGACCTGGATCACTGCTCCCCCCCGCACACTGCTGGGACAGGCCTCCCTGGTGGGTCCATGCAGTGGGGGAGAGGTATGGGGGGGCTGCAGGCTGGCTTATTGCACCCCACCGCCAGGGGTCACGAGTGACTTGGGGAGAGCCAGGAAACATGTTCAGAACGAGTCCTTGGGGGCCACATGGGTCCTCAGGCTTCTGCACGTGTGTGAGATCCCTGCATGGGCACACTCGTGGCCCTGCTCTTCCTGATATGCCCACCTGCCCGCACGGCGTCCGCCCGGCCCCTTGTGCTCACGACGCAGCCGCCCGCACGGCGTCCGCCTGGCCCCTCGTGCTCACAATGAGGCCATCCGCCCACAGGGGGGTCTGCCTGGCTGCCGAGCAAGCGCCTCCCCACCACAGTGAACAGGGACAGAACCCCTTCAAACCCCCCACTGGTGAAGGACACCCCATCCCCCAAGAGCAGAGCACCGGTATGGTTCACTCTCTGCAAGTGCTTGGGGGGGAAACATTGGGGGTCTCTGTGGGGGAAAGATTTGGGGTCACCACAGGGGGGATGGCAAGGATTAGGGGCAATGGGCTGTGGGGAACTGTGGGGTGTATGGGGGGCTGGGCTGGGGGATTATAAGGAGCCATAGGAGGGAGTATCGAGGAATGGGGGCCTGTACTGGAGAAGGGCAGTGCCGTGGGGGTGGCCTTGCCACGGGGGGCCATGGTGTTGGAGGGTGGGGGGCCCTGGGGGCATGTATTGGGGCTGTGCTGGGGGAATGGTGGGGGTGGGGTGGGGGTGTCATGGTCGATGGGGGAGGCAGGGGACTGTAGGAGTGGATAGTGGGGCTGTGCCAGGCCAGTGGGGGGGCTGTGCTGTGGGGGAGGCTGGGGGGGGGCTTTGGGACAATGGGGGGCCATGCTACAGGGGGTGAGGGGAGCCAGGCCGAGGAGGGGTCCCTGTCCCAAGCACACAGCCCCATCTGCTCTTCATTAGGCCCCACAGAGCTGAGATTCTTCTGGCTTCTCCGCCCGTCTGGCTCTAATTAACCCTTCTCAACACTCCCCCCTCTCCCCGGCACATTCCTGTCCATCTTGGGGGGGACGGGGACACAGTGAACTGGGGGAAAAGGGGCAGACACAGTATGTTGGGGTTCAACCTGCCTGCCCCCAAATACACCCCCTCCCCATAAACATGCAGAGTCAGCCCTGCCCCCACCCCACAACTCTGCTTCTGCCAGTGCCCCCTAGTCCTGACCCACAGCCTCCCTGCTATCCCAGGCCTGGGTCTGTCCCACACGCAGGCTGTGTCAGGAGGGGGTAGGTGTGTGGGGGGGTGTCTTCCAGGTGCTGTGTTGTCAGCACCTGAAGGCTGCAAACCCCCTTAGCTGACCATAGCTGGGGGATGCCGGCTCCCCCCAGCAGGGCCCAGGGCCTGCGCAGCTCCCTGATCCAGCCAGCAGGGGGCAGGGTGAGCACACACTTGCACTAACAGTTGCACAGACACACATCGTGCGCACACCGCCTAGCTTGCTCACTGTCACATTGATAGCGTTTGCTCAGCCCCGACAAAGGGAAATCTATGGGGGGAACATCAGCAGGGGGGGGGGAAGGGTGCATGAGTGCATGCAGATCTCGGGGGTGAGGGTGTTCACATTGGTGTGTGTACGTGTGTCAGTGTGCAAGTGTGCTTGCACCAATGTGTGTGTGCGTGTGCATGTCTTGAGGGGGTAATGCATGTGTCTCTGTGTGTGTGTGTGCTCACACTGGTGTGTGCTTGTCATTCTGTGTGTGCGCTCGCACCAGCATGTGCGCACATGTGTCTTCAGGGTGGTGTGCACGTGTCTCTGGGTGTGTGCAGGCGCTTGTCTCTGGGTGGGGGTGTGCATGTTGGTATATGTGCATGGGAGTGTGTCTGGGGGGGTCAGTGCGCATAAATGTCTCTGGGTCTCTGGGCACGTGGGGGGGGCTAGAGTTCAATTGGGCACAGACATTGGGAAACTCAATCAGTTGAAGGAGCCAAAATATCCTTCCCTTCCCTCTGCCCCCTTCCTCTCCCGGCCCCCCATGCCTCCCAGCCCCCCCTCCCATTCTCCCTCCCCAAGGTGCCTGGGGGCCATTGTTTGCCAAGTGTTTGCGTCAGGCCAGAGTCTGTTTCCAGTTTGTGCTAACAGGCCGGGCGGCTCTGGGGCAGAGAGCCCAGGAAACCTTCCCCCAACCGGCTGGGGTGGGGGGCTCCCTGGGCCCCCGCAGTATTAACCCTTCACTGCATGGTGGGCTGGGGGCAAGGAAGCCCAGGCCTGGGATAGCAAAAGGCTGTCGGTCAGGACATACAGGCAGGCACTGGCAGAGTGGGAGGGGGGAGCCCAGGGCTGGGGTAACAGGGCATATTTCCCTGCGTAAGAAGCTGTAGAACATTTCATCCATAGCCAGACTCAGTTTAAAATATTTACTAATGGTTTGTACACATTGTATACAGAGAAATCACTTCCCTGTCTCTGAGATGCAGCCACCTTTGGGGTGGCGCACAGGGGGCTGTTTACACAGGGACTCCTCACCTGGCACAGAGATGAAGCCACTGCTGGGGCTGAGCATGGGGTAGGGATCTCTCACCCAGCGCAGAGATGCAGCCACCTCTGGAGTGGGGCGCAACAACTGGGATTGCAGGATAGTTTAGGGCAGGAAGTGAGCCTCTGCTTCTTCTCACAGCCTCCTGGAGGTCTCCCATACACAGACCCGCCCCAGCTTAGTGTAAGAGCTGAAGACAGCCCAGCTTACAATGGGACAGGGGGATGGGCTGCTCCTGGCTTTAGTGAAGGGTTAAGGCGGGGAGCCATGTCCCACCCCGCCCCAGTGGGACACAGACTCTGGGGGGCCATTGCTCGCTTGGTGGGAAAGGCCCCAGAGGAGGGGGGAGTTGGTACAGGGAGCTTCCTGCCACCAGGAGCTTTAATTACACTCTAATTACAGAGGCAACAGCAGACACAAACATCCTTGCCTGCTCCCAGCGAGACCCAGGAGTACTGCCCCTCCCCTCCACACACACTCTAGCCCACCAGCCCCCACTTCCCTCCCAGGGCTGGGATAGACCCAGGAGTCCTGGACGGCCAGAGGGCCAAGTGTGGGGCTCAGTAGCCTAATAGCCCACAGATTTCTCACATGATGCCCATTCCAAAGTTTCCATCATGGAGTCAGGGGTTGACTCAGTAAAACTGTCTGGGAATAGAACCCAGGAGTCCTGACTCCCAGCCCCCCCACCCCAGTAAAGCTGACCAGCTGCAGGCAGTGTGGGCTCCACCCCTTTATTGTGAGAGCAACACACGTTAAGAATGGAACAGCATTTGGGGAGTCCCTGAACCTCCACGCCCCCAGAGGGCCCCCACATTCTCTCCCCGAGACCTCCCCAACCCCCATTCTGAGCCCCCCATAACTCCCCTTCCTTCCCCTAGCTCCAGGCCCCCACTTCCCACCCTTCTTGGCTCCATGACCCCTAGTTCCAGAGGTCTCTCAAGTCCTGCAGGCACTTCTCCATCCCTGTCAGTTTCTCGTAGCTTTTCTGGGGTGGGGGTAGCCGTGGGTCTCATCAGGGGTTCCCCACAATCAGCGGGGGCCCCCAGAGCAGTGGGGGTGGCTCCTGTGTCCGTTTGGCAGAAGTCCATGGAGCAAGATAAGGAGGAACCCAGCCCTGGAGATGAGTGGGGGCCC
Source organism: Chelonia mydas (assembly GCF_015237465.2). Lineage (NCBI taxonomy): Eukaryota > Metazoa > Chordata > Testudines > Cheloniidae > Chelonia > Chelonia mydas. The sequence goes on from NC_057853.1 coordinate 29,324,491, forward strand.
ATGTCCCAGCCAGGGTGCAGGGGATCCATGTCTCTGCCCTGGATCGAGGGGCCCAGTCCTAGTTCTAGTGCCAGCCCTGGGGTGGGGGTGATTCCATCTCCGGGATGGCCACTGCGCAATTCCAGGGGACCAGCTGATGGAGGCAGGACAGTTTTGGGGGGACCATGCTCCAGCTGGAGAGTTGGGAAATAAATGGGGGGTCCATGTCCCAGCTGGGGACTAAGGGGTGGCTCCAGGGTCCCAGCTGGGGGAGGGTGATGGGGTGGCTCTGGACTCCGTGCTCCAGTTGGGGTGTCCATGTCCCAGCCAGGGGGCAGGGTGGCTGCAGGGCCCTTGCTCCAGCCAGGGCATCGGCCTTCATGTCCCAGCCAGGGGCTATGGGGTGGCTCCAGGGTCTCAGCTGGGGAAGGGTGCAGGCCAGTCCTGGCATCCCAGCCAGGGGGTCTCATCTCCCTGCTGGGAGTGGGGGGAGGCATCCTGGTCCCTTTGTATTCTGGGCCCCCCCCCAGTCTCAGACGCTGGTCCGGCAGGTGGTTGGGTGGGCCCCTGCAGGGGGGTGCGGGGGCCCCTTGCCCCCCGCACTGGTGACCCAGCGGTAGCACTGCGTGACGCTGCGGCTCTTGGCCCTGGCACCGCAGCGGGTGCAGTACACGATGCCCAATGCCACCATGATCACCAGGAAGACGCAGAGGGGCACCAACAGTGCCACCAACAGCCACCGGTCATCCCGCTTCCTCCGTGCCCGCTCCCCGCCTGGAGAGGTGCTGGGGTCCTCTGAAGGAGGCAGCGGAGCCCTGGCCCTGTCTGCCGCAGGGTCCCCCTCCCCCATGCTGTAGGGTGAGGCAGGAGCACCAGGGGACCTTGGAGATCTGGGGCTTGGGGGGCTGGTGCTGGGGGTTGGGGGGCCAATTGTGGGAGTGATAGCGGGGCTCGTGTGAGGAACTGGGGGGCCATCGGTGGGCTCTGGGCGGGCAGTGGATGTGGGAGGGATCAGGGTGGTGGTACTGGGGATTGGGGGGCCAGTGGTGAGGTCTGGGGGAGCAGTGGTTGTGGAAGGGATTGGGGGGCTGGTGGTGGTTGCTGGGGGGGCAGTGAAGGGGCGAGGGGCTGAGTGGCCGGTGCTGGAGTGCGGGGCTGCAGGAGAGAGACCGGAGTGGGAAGCAGTGGGGTCGGAGAACTCCTGGGTCAGGCTGAACGGCTCGTCCGTCCCCAAAACCTGCAGCACCTCCGCCCCCCACTCCTGCTGGTCCCTGAAGCGCGGGTAGAAGCTCTGCTGCCTGGTGGCCAGCGCGGGGGGCTCTGCCAGGGGGGCACAGCTGATGCCGTCAGCCTCCAGCTCGTAGCCCTCGGTGCAGTAGCACTCGAAGCCGCCCACGTAGTTGACGCACATCTGCTGGCAGACGCCGGGGATCTGGCACTCGTCGTTGTCGACGCAGTGCTGGGGCGCCTCCTCGGCCGGGCTGAAGCCCAGGTGGCACAAGCACAGGTAGGAGCCCTCGGTGTTCTCGCACTGGTGCTCGCACGGGGCGGTGCCGCATTCATCCCGGTCGGCGCAGCCCCCGGCCCCGTCCTCCTCGTAGCCCAGCTGGCAGCGGCACTGGAAGCCGCCGGGGAAGTTGTCACACAGCTGCTCACACGGGCCCGTGGCACACTCGTCCGTGTCCTCGCACGCACGCCCGTCGCTGGCCAGCGTGTAGCCCACGGGGCACAAGCACCGGTACCCTCCGGCCTCTCCTGGCACACACTCAAACTGGCAGGGGTGGTTCTGGCAGCCATCGGCTGGGGCGCAGGAGTGCCCGTCGGGCAGCAAGGTGTGGCCGGCGTGGCACTCGCAGGAGTAGCTGGGACCCTCGTCCACGCACAGCTGCTGGCAGCCCCCATTGTCACCCTCGCACCAGTCCCCCTGCTCCTCCCCGCACAGGGGCTCCTCCTTGGACCAGCCCACGGCGCCGTCGTCCTGCTGCATGCACAGCACCGAGACAGGGGCTGCGTTGCCACAGGCCACGGACGCCACCGTGCCGAAGGGGATGTGGCTCAGGGCGCTGCTGACCCGGCCGAAGGGCGTCGTGTAGCTCACGGGCCCCGTCTCCTCCGTGGCCAGCCCGTGGCACATGCCGGCGAAGCCGAAGTGGCACAGGAAGCCGTCCACGGGCAGGGTGCACGAACCCTCCAGCCACTGGAAATTCTCCTGCACGGCCGGGCCATAGCTCAGCACCACACAGCGCGAGGCCGAGCAAGCAGCACCCCCGGCCGGCTCGGCCCGCGCCCAGTTGGTGTAGAGCGTGTCTTGGTCGCCGGTGGTCCAGGTGAAACCACGCAGTGGGCGCTGCGGGAAGCACTGGCGCGGCTGGCGCTGCAGCCCGATCCAGAAGAGCCGCTGCTGCCCTGTACCCGGGCCCGTGGCCTGCAGCAGCTCCGCCACCTGGGCGGCCTCCTCGTGGCGCTTGAGTGTGGCCAGGTTCCCGCCGCGCTCCCGGCAGCTCCGCCAGGACTCCAGGAAGCTGCGGCGTTGGAAGAAGACAACGTAGCAGCCCTCGGGGCTGCAGGCAGCCTCGAGCCCCGGCCAGGCAGCCTCGGGCCCCGGCCAGGCACCCCGCACTGGCCCCACCAGCCCAGTCAAGAGCAGCCAGAGACACAGCATCGTCCTGGCGCCCACGGCTGCCTGCTCGGCTCTGTGCCTCGGCACGGAGCCCCTGCCCTTCTCTTCCCCTCGGCGGGGAGGGGCAGGATGGGACAGTGCACGCCCCTGCCCTTGTAAGGCAGAGAATTGGTCCCAGGCCCAGGGAGAGGGGGAGACAAGCTGGGAGGGGCAGCTGTGGGGATCCTGGACAGCCTGACCCAGAGGATGGAGGCAGGGTATGTGTGTGTGTGAGACCTTCCCTTGCTTGCAGCTGGATGAGAAATGCAGACCCCACTCCTCTCCGAGAGCTGGGATAGATCCCCAGAGTCCTGTCTCTCAGCCCTCCTGCTCTAACCACTAGACATACCACTCCCCTCCTAGGGCTGGGGCTAGAACCCTGGAGTCCAGACTCCCAGTCCCACCACCCTGCTTTCCTCTAGTAATTGCTGAAAGGGACAGTGAATCTGCAGAGAATGGGTGCGTACAGTGACCATATGCTGCGGCTCACACTGACACACACATACAAAGACACGTGCATATGCACACACACACTCTGCATACACTGCTACATCCCCCTCACCCACCCCAGTCCCAGACCTAGTTCAGCCCTTTGTTCCAGAAACCTGGAGGCTGGAACACCGGGTTGGAATTTGGCTCCTCGCTTCCCCCCCCCGCCCCAATGCCCTGCTGGGAGCGGGGAGAGGCTCACCGTGAGTTTCCTCCCGCCATCCTCTCCAGGACCTCATGATGCTCAGGGCGATTCCCACGGGGAGCTGAGACCCACAACAGGGCGCTGGGCCCAGATTGGGGGATGTCAGTGTGCACGTGGGTGAGTGCACACAACGGTGCGCATTGCATGGGAGGGCAGGAGAGCATGGGGGGAGGACATAGAGGGACCAGAATTGTTCCTCGCCCTCACTTTCCCACACATGTGTGAGTACCCCCATGTGCAGCTTAGTTTGACGTGCATGCACATGTGCACACTTGTGTGTGCATGTTGCACACACACAAGCTCTCCTGTGCAAGCTCAGTTTCTTCTGCATTCTAACTGTCCCCTGAAAGCATACCCGCGTATGCACACACATTCCTGGGCACGCACATCCATCTGTACACACACCCTCCCATGCATGCATTTTCCTGGGCATGCACACCCCTGTGCATACATACACTCCTGTTCATGCACGTGTTCCTAACTTCGTCATTCACACACTGGTGTGATCATCGTCCCATTGCACACCTGCGCAGACTCACTCACGCATCCTCCCATGCTGCCACACACCCATGCCACCACATTGTCCCACACTCACCAATGTGTATGCATAGTTGCACTGCCATGCCTGTGCCTGCACACCTGAGCATTTGCACATGTGCATTCACTTGTGGGCACACCCCTGGGCATATTTGCACAGGTGCTTCCCATGCACTCCTACCTGCTCACCCTGTCTACTAAGCCAACTGGCAGTCCCTAGGGGACCCCATTCCTGGGGAGGCCGAGGCCAGCAGTACAAGTTCGCAAGGCTCTGGAGCGCCCCCCCATGGCCAGGCGAGGGGAGACAGGGAAGGGTCCGAGATCTGCGATCCAGGAATCTCGGTCTGCAGCCCCGACTAGGGGGGCAGGGATCCCAGCTGTCTCTGCTGTGAACTAGGTGTGTGTGTGTTAGGCGGGCTTTGTGGCGGGTGTGTGTTGTACATCTCCGGGGGGGGGGGGGGTTGTGTGTTTCGGTGTGTGTGGTGTGAGCCGAGGGGGAGGGCACAATGGGCCCAGCCGAAGGGGCTGGCGGGGGGAGGGGAGCCGGGGGCGGGGGCTGCAGGTCGGATGGAGGCGCAGCGCGGAAATGCATGGAATTCCTTGCGTGTGGGAACCAGGAGGGGAGAGGGGGGCGGCCGGCCGTGGGGCCTTTCCCCGCTAGGGGGCGCCAGCTCTGCTCCCCTCCAGCCCCAGCTGGGGGCAATGGCTGGCTCAGGGAAGTGGGGAATGGGACACAGGGCTCCCCCCGCAGGCACACGGGCTCCGATCCGGCGCCCGTTCAGGGCCCCTCCGAGAGGTGAGTTTTCTGACTCAGCCTGGTCCCTGTTGGGGCAGGAGCCCCCACCCCATAGGTAGTAAGTAACCACACCCCGTGCCAGCGGCCCCACAGGGATCCCCACGGCGGGGGTGAGGGTACCCCAGGCATACGCTATGGGAGCTCTTCCGCCCCCTTTCCCCTCGTTCTAATCAACGCCCCCCCGCCCCCCCCCCCCCCCCCCCCCCCCCCCCCCGGTTTCTGCTTGGTTGTTTTAAGAGACTGCAAGAAACACTGGCTTGTGGCTGATGGAGCTGGGCCCCCCTGGATCTGCTTGGGGCTGGGGGAGACACTGACCCCTAGACCCCGCCAGGTATTCACCCCCCACCCTCCGATCAGACCGATGAACCCATCCCGCCCCCACCCCCCTCCCCTTCCGGCTGCAATGGGCCCATTCAGCCGGGTATCCCTGTGGGAAGGGAGGGATGGGGGTCAGGGAGCCAGCCCCTCCCTCGTTTTCATCCCCTTTCTGGACTCTCTCAGGCGGGGGGGAAGGCTCTGTACCGGGGGAGGGGGGCTGATTCTACCCTGGGTCCTGGTTGCAGGCTCGGGTGGGCGGGGAGAGGAGCTCCCCAGTTAAGGGGCCTCTAGGCTGGGATATAGGGATCCTAGCGCAGTGATGTGGGTTGAGCACCACCTGGTGGCAATGGGAGGAACTGAGAGCCAGGGCTCCTGGCTTAGCTCTGAGAGGAGAGTGGTCTCTAACGGTCAGAGCATGGGCGATGCTGGCAAACTTTGCACGCAGTGAGTGACTCGATTTACCCCAGGCCAGGCAGGGAAATGCACGTGTGAATCACTCCCATGTAGTTAGTCTTGAAGACCTGTGCTGCCCCCTGGCGGCCTGGGGCTGACATGGCCCAAGCCCTATGGTCTGTAAGGGCAGGCAGAATTCCTAGTTAGCAACAAGGATTATTCTTGGCATTTGTCCCGATGGCCTTGCCCCCCCAGGACCTCACAGCCCCTGACAGACCCCAGGGCTCTGAGCCACAGCGCCAGCTGTGGGGGACGGGACAGGTAATGTTGATATTGGCCCTTTACACAAAGGGCCACAGTGGGGGCTGGGTGAGTATCCCCCACTCCCTTCCCCTAGCTGGGGATAGACCCCAGGAGTCCTTGCTCCCAGCTCCTGTGCTCTAACCAACAGACCCCACCCAGAGCTGGGGATAGACTCCAGGAGTCTATTTACCCACATGCCATTCCCACCTTCATCACAGCGGCCCTGTGTGTAGTGCAGGGCTGGGGAGAGCTGAGGTCCCGTGGGCCGGGAAACAATCATGGCGGGCTCAGAGTTCCAGACCTGGACATGGTCTCGTGCCCCACGCCTGGCAGCCCTAGGGACTGTGTCGTCACAGCTCCCCCCAGCCCAGAGCATCTCCCGTTACGTGTATGGAAGGAGCAGGGGAGCCACCCCAAGGCCTGACTCCTGCCTTTAAGGATGGGGGCAGATCCCCCAGGGAGGCCAGATTCAGCGCTCACGGTTACATGGCTGCTTGGCCCCACTAGGAGCTGGGCTGGGACCCCCCTCCAAGTCAATCCACTCACAGGACACAGAACAGGGACCAGCACCCCATAGAGGGGAAAGGCCCCATATCTCACTCCCCTGAGCCAGCCTGTGGTTGAACCAGAGCTGGGACATACACTTCTTCTCAGCCCTCCCTCCCCAGCAGAGACAGGAGACAGAGAGACACTAAGAAGCAAAAACAATTTAAAAATCAGGGTAAAAAACCCATTTACAGGTTTCTGTGTGTGCGGGGGTGATTTTCCTCCACCATGTTCAATACAGAGACTGCGTCGCTTGGGAATCCTGCCCCAGGCCCAGCAAACACTCCCCCATGTCTGCACCCCAGCATTGCAGTGTGGAGAGAGGGGGGCATGGAAAGAAGGTCCCCTACCCCACCAATGCAATCAGGCTCCTGCAAAGCTTGTTAATAACCCTTTAAGGCCAGCCATGTGCTTGGGAAAGGGTGGGGCTAGTTGGGGCCCCACCCCAATCCAGTTTGTTGTGTCATTGATCCCTTTATTCCTCCCCTCAAATTTCCTCCCCAATGCCCCCTTATTTGCTTCCCAAGGGCCAATCCCACAGGGATGGGGGGCCCCAGCTAGCCCCTCCCTCTGGTCCCTACAGCACATTCCCCACGGTGTTAGCCAGACTTGGGGATGGGGGACTCCCCAGCCTCATTGACCCCTCCCCAGCAGGGGCATCTCCCTGAGATCCAGCCCGAAACAGCCTTGTCTGAACCCCACCCGCTCCTGCCTCTAGCAGGCTGCTGCAGGGGCCCACTTGGCCCCTAGGAGGAAGGGAGACATCACTGATGTGGCCAGGGCAGAGCCCAGGGATTGGGATGGAGAGTGCCCTGGGCCTATGAGAGAGGCACACCCTCCCTCTCCCCACCCCACCCAGACGCAACCCCCTGGCACTATGATTATTCTCCCCCACCCCCAGAAAAAAGGTTCCCAAAAGAAGCCCTGTGATTGGTCAGCCTGCGAGAAAGGCAGAATCAAGGCGATACTGACAGGGAGGAAAGGGTTAATGAAGAGATGGGGCAGCTGAGCTAGTGGGGAGGGGGTGAGACAGGGGTGTCCCTATCTCACAGTGACCCCCAGCTTCTCCAGGATGCGGGTCCCCTTTTCCAGGTACTCGGCTCGCTGCAGCCAGAAGGTATCCTTGTCCTTCATGATGTCGGCCAACACGGCACCCCCCAGGAACACCATGTGCTTCCGCCGAGGTGGGTCCTCGATCCGGATCTTGAATTTCTGCAGGGGGAGACAAGACCATTTATTAAAAACGGGATCCCCAGGATTCAAACCCTCAGCCAGGAGAAGAGGCTCCGCCCCCTCGGCTATGGGACTAGTGTGACTGGTCTCAGTCACAGGGTCAATGGGATCAGGATTTCACCCCTGGATTTTAAGGTCAGAAGGCCTGTTCTGAACCCCTGCATCACCCCTGGGCAAATCCCCCTCACATGGCAGGGGCCTCCTTGGCCCCACCCGCAGGTCAGCTGCAATGGATTGTGGGTGGCACTCAGGAGCTGAGCTGGCCTGTCCCACCCAGGGAGGGGACTGTAGGCCCCAGGCCCATTGCAACGGAACTAGGGTCCAGTGGGGAAGTGCCCATGCACCCCACATGGTGCCCACTCACCGACAGCTTCTCCACGTCGCCCTTGAGCACCCGCTCCAGGTAGAGCTGTTTGATCTCACGCTCCAGCCGAGAGGGCAGGCCCGGGTACATGGTGGAGCCACCTGACAGCACAATGTGCTTGTAGAACTCTGCCCTGGGGAGAGGGATGGAGTGAGACAGACAACACCCCATTGGAGGGGTCCTCGGGGCTCAGCCCCACTGCACCCCTAGGATCCCCACTCACTCTCCCAACCCCCCAGCTCCCCACTCAACCCCCAAACAACTTCCCTCAGGATCCCCCCAAACAGGCTTACCCCAATGATTGCCTCCACTCACCTCTCAACACCCTAGGATCTCCCCAGCAACCCCCCTCCAATCGGCCCCCTGGAATCCACCAACAACCTCCCAATCCCCAATAATTCCATCACCTCCCCTACTAGTTCTCACACACACAAAAAATCCCCACCAATGGTCTTGCCTCCTAGGCCTGCAGGCACCCCCTGCCTGCAGCCCAGTGTCAGGAGAGGGGGCTCCAGGCTCCACCTCCCACCCCGTTGCTCACCTGGTGTCGATATCAGCTGCCTGGATGGTGTTGAAGAGCAGCTCAGCCACACCCACACCCTCCACATTGATGAGGTGGGGCTGGAATAGGGCCTCGGGCGCCTCAAACCGCTCACCCCCCACCTTGATCACACGCCCATCGGGCAGCTGTGGGGAGCAGACGGAGAGGCTGTCAGCAACACTGCCTGAGTCTGCAGAGAGCCTGAGTCTGCAGAGAGCCTGAGCTGATTGCTCCAAGGCGGAGAATCACCCCAGGCATCCTAATGGGGTGTTAACTCCCAGCCTCACTGTGCTAAGGTCCCCACCATCCCGGCAAGGGTCTCTCAATGGGGCAGGAGTGACCCACCCATCCACCAAGCAGAGACACACCCCCAGCCGCTCCCTCACCATGTAGGACTCCACCAGCACTGTGGTCTCCTGAGCCAGCTTCTGCTCCTGCTCAATGTTGTACCCCACGTAGCAGAGCTTCTCCTTCATCATCCGCACCGTCTCGAAATCCGCAGAGTGGTTAAAGGCGTAACCCCGCAGCAACAGGAGCTGCCAGGAGGGGGAGACAGAGTCATGGGGGGAACCTGCAGTACCAGCAGCTGCCAGGAGGGGGAGACTATAATAACAGGAGCTGCTGGGGCCCCTCCCATAGAGGTCCCACCCCTCCCTCTGGCCTCCTGTGAGGTTCTGGGGAAGGCATGGGTACGATCTAGGCACTCCAAGTGGGAGCAGGAACTGGCTGCCTGGCTCCTTCCCACGCGGGACGCTCCCTTCGAGGTGCAGCCTTTCGCCTGCCCGACGCCCTGTTCGCCCCCCCCAGTGGGCGGAGAGTCCGAAGGCCGGTGGCAAAGGAGGAGGCTGGATGGTTATAAAGGGGAAGATCTGAGCTCTTGGGAGGTTTGGGCCATTTTCGACAGAGTAGCCTTGAGGCAGGGGCCCTGCCTGAGCCCAGCTGGGTGGAGGCCTCCCCAGGGAAGGGGAGCTAGCGGCAGGCACTGCAGGCAGGAGGTCGGGGCTGCAGGATCTGAGCTCGTTCTGCTGCATGGGATGAGGTCAAAGGGCAGCAGGTGAGTCGCGGGGCGGGGTCCGGGTGCGATATCTGCTTCACAGCTGCCGCGGGGCTCCTGGGGGAGCCGAGCTGGACCCAGAAAGCTCACACCTCGGGACAGGGGCTGGACCCCATTTAGGTTCCGGGAGGCTTAAGACATCCGGGGACGCCGGGGCGTGAATTCCCCTCACAGCAGTCCGACGGGCGGCTAGCAAATCTATGACGCACCCTCACCCGGCTCTCACCTTGATGAGGTAGCGGGTGATGTCCCGTCCCGCGATGTCCAACCGCCGAGTGAGGTGGGGCAGGGAGAAGCCCTCGTAGACAGGGCAGATGTGGGTCACACCGTCCCCAGAATCCACCACCACCCCAGTCAGCAGGCCTGAAATGGGAGGGGGAGGTTACTGTGCTGAGAGGCAATACGCCCATCTACCCTGGTATCCCACCTCCAAAGGCACCAGGACTGGCCACGTCAGGAAAGGTGACAATGGCCCCTTTGTGGCGAAACAGGAAATAACATGCTCAGAGGGGACATCTCCCCTGCCCATCCTCCCAAAGCAGGGCTCCCCTGGTCATTCCCTGCACTTCCCTCCCCAAACCCTGCTCCCTTCTCAGCCTCCAGGACATCCAGTGGCAGTGAGTTCCCCAGGCCAGCGCCCTGGGTGACCGGTTCACTCACCTGCCATACAGCAGGATAGACTTCACCATGGTAACACGTTCCCCTGCATTCCCTCTACTGCCCCTGACTCTGCCCTCGCCTCTCCTCCCTCCAGACCTCTCGCACCCTCCCCCTCTGGCCCTCCCATACCTCACCTGCTCCGCCCCTTCCATCCCCCTTCAGGCCCCCACCCCCGCTCCGGCCCCAGCGCCCCCTCACCCTGGGCGTAGAGAGTCAGCACGGCCTGGATGGCGATATACACGCCTTCGAACTGGTACGTCTCGAACATCACCTGGGGGGAGAGAAAAAACCATGGGCACAGCCCCGCCGCTGCGCTTCAGCTCCAACCTCCTGCCCCTGCTATCCCAGCCCTGGGCTCCCCCCCCAGGCCCGATGTCCCTCAAGCTCTGCCAGTGCCCCTCAATCCTGCCTCACAGCCGCCCCCCCCCCCCCCCCCGGGCTGTGCTGATGCCCCTCAATCCCGCCCTGCAGCCCCCTCCCTGGGCTGTGCTGATGCCCCTCAATCCCGCCCCGCAGTCCCCTCCCCCGCCAGGCTGTGCTGATGCCCCTCAATCCCGCCCCGCAGCCCCCTCCCCCTCCCGTGCTGATGCCCCTCAGTCCCACAGCCCAGCCTGACCTCGATGATCTTCTCGCGGTTCTTGGTGGGGTTCATGGGGGGCTCGGTGAGCAGGATCTTACAGCTGCGGGGGTCGACGTTGAGTTTCTCGGGCCCGAAGGTGTAGTCCCACAGGTACTTCATGTCGTCCCAGTTGCGCACGATGCCGTTCTCCATGGGGTAGTTCACCTCCAGCATGGAGCGCAGCTCGCTGGCCTCATCCCCTACCATCAGGTCCTGGGGCGGCGGTGGGGAGGGAGGAGATTTGAGACACCAGCACTTTGGCTAAGCCACCACGGGAGGCCAGGGCCCCTCTGCCCCAGATCCCTAAGGAGCCCCTCCCCCCAAGGGAAAGCTCCCCTTCAAAGCCCCCCTCCCCTTACCTGACCCCTGTGGGACATGCCCCCCCTGCCAGAGCCTGACCTTGATCTCGATGTTGCCCACGCGAGCGGTGGAGCGGATGATGGGGCGCCCGACCAGTGCGGGGAAGATGTGCTCAGGGAAGTTGGAGCCGGCAAAGCCGCACTTAACGAACTGGGGAGACAGAGAGAGGGAAATGAACCAGGTGACAACCCCTCCGAGTCTCCACCCACCCAGCCACACAGGATCTCCCCAAGCTGGGGGGAGATCTGCCCCATTCCTCCCTCCAGCTGGCTTAGGGGCACCGGGGAGACATGCTGGGGCCACTTGGCTACTCCTGTTACCCTCACAACACCTAGAGGGACCCAGTTACCTTTGTTCTGAGGTGGGGGGGAGCAGAAGGATACCAGGCTGGGTGGTCACTGGAAGTATCACCCTTTAAATCCCTACAGAATTTCTCCCCTCAGCCCCAAATCCTCTTGGCCCAGCCCTGAGCCACAGACACCCCTGCCCCGGGGGGGGGGGGGGGAAGGAGCCAAACTGCTGCAAAGAACTGTGTCCAATGCCCCCTGGGCTGGCCTGACCCTCCCTATCTGCACACCAAGCGCTAGCAGGAGGTGCTACATGTATACAGGGTCACAAGCCCCACCTCCCTCCCCAGCCATGGAGGGAAGTAGCCCTGGGTGCAGAGTCTAGAGGAAGTGACACTTCTGCTTTTGTAGACACTCACGACTCCCTCGTTCCCCGCCTCTCCTCTCCACTCCCCCGCCATGGAAAGGGAGAGGCTCCATCAGTACCCTCATGCAGCGAGATGTGGACACCCTGCTATTAGGAATATTAGGGTAGTGCCTAGAGGCCCTGTAAAGCAGCGGTTCTCAACCAGGGGTCCAGGGCCCCCTGGAGGGCTGTGAGCAGGTTTCAGGGGGTCTGCCAAGCAGAGCCAGCATTAGACTCGCTAGGGCCCAGGGCAGAAAGCCGAAGCCCTGCTGCATGGGACTGCAGCCTGGGGCCCTGAGCCCCACCACCTGGGGCTGAAGCCAAAATCTGAGCAACTTAGTTTCGTGGTGCCCCCTGTGGAGTGGAGCCCCAGGCAATTGCCCTGCTTGCTACCCCTTAATACCAGCCCTGCAGAAAACCAGTTGTTGTGGTCCAGGAGCGCCGTGGAGCTTTTATAGCATGTTGGGGGGCCTCCGAAAGAAACATGTTGAGAACCCCTGCTGTAACGGACTAAGATAATATCCCTTTATATAGTGTGTGAGTCCTTTAGGGGTGCTCACCGTGTTCTATGCTTTAGAAGTCAGAGCAGCAGTATGAGAGCAGGGCCCCCATTATGCCAGGCACTACCTAGACATACAGTGAGAGACAGTCCCTGCCCGGAAGAGCTCCGTCTGAACAGAGAAGGGGTGGGAGGGGAAACTGAGGCCCAATGACGGGAAAGGTCCCACCCAAGGTCACACAGGAAGATGGTGGCATAGCTACAAGTCCCAGTCCCACCCCCACTCAACCATGCTGTTTAATTTTGTTCCTATCTGTGGATGACCTCATTACCCATCGCAGTGCCCTGCCCCCTCTCCAAGCCTGGCCTCCTGAACACCCAATGACAGCGAGCTCTGCAAGTTAATTAAGAGTTTGTGTAAAAGTACTGGGCCTGATCCTCTCACCTGCTCCCAGGGGATTGGGCCCATTACTCCCCCTGAGCAGTGTAAGTTTCACCCAAGGCTCCTTGGCTCCCAGATTAGGCAAGAGTGTCCCCCTAGGCCTTCCTCACTCCCATTAACCTGTGGAACCCTCTGCCACTGGACACAGCTTGCAGGTTAATTCTGTCTCATGTTGAACAGCAGGCCCGGGCAATCATAGCAAAAGCACTGGCAGACTGGCCCTGCCTGCTGTGGGAGAGTGAACCCTGCAGCGAGCAAGCGGATGTGGAGAAAGAGGAAATGCAAGAGCTGAGCCTGCTTCTGCTACCACGACACATGCACTCACCCCAGCAGAGAGGCACCCGCAGACCCAGCCTGCTGGAGACAGGCACATCCCCTCTGGCTCTATCGCTCCTAGCAGCACCCTGCATTTCTGGGCAGACTCCGCGAGGCCAAAGCCTCTAGAGCAACAGCCCTTAAAGAGAAATCTCATTTCTGATTCCTTTTACAGGAACTTTCCTGGCGTCCCCTCTGCAAAGCGGGTTTTGCTTCATGTTTCATTTACAAATTACCTTCCGCTTTGGCATAATGCAGGCCTGTGTCCCCTTTAACCCCCAACTCAGCAAGTGTGGGCGGGGCTGCCATCGTGCCAGGCACTGCACAGACCCTGACCAAGATCAGGGCCCTATCGTGCCAGGCGCTGCACAGAGCCCCCTCCCCCCGGGCTGAATTGGGACCCCTTGCCTTGGGTGCTGCACGGAGCTGAGATCGGGGCCCTGGTGAGAACAGCCAGGTTGTAGACACTTCCGACTGACGCCTGGATAGATCCAACGAGCAGTGCCAGAGTTCCCTGCCAAACACACAGCATAGCTGCTAACCTGCAGAACTCACATGGCAATTGCCAGACTGGCTCAGAGCCAAGGCCCCTCTCGCCCGGAATACTGTCTCTGACAGTGACCACTGCCTGGGGAATTTGTCAGTGGAAGGTGTAAGACTCCTGCAGTAGGCAATGGGGAATAATCCTCCACACATTAGCCTCCCCCTGCTCTCTCACTAATGGGTAGAGATTGGCTCAACCCCTGGAGCTTGAGGTTTCATCCCCCTGCCAGGATTTGTGTCAGCGTCAACAATTCCAACTCTGCAGATTCTGCTTCTCCACAAAAATGAGCAATCCCTTCTTGGACTTTGCTGAGTTTTCAGCCTCAACAATGACAGGTTTCAGAGTAGCAGCCGTGTTAGTCTGTATTCGCAAAAAGAAAAGGAGTACTTGTGGCACCTTAGAGACTAACCAATTTATTTGAGCATAAGCTTTCGTGAGCTACAGCTCACTTCATCGGATGCTGTAGCTCACAAAAGCTTATGGTCAGATAAATTGGTTAGTCTCTAAGGTGCCACAAGTACTCCTTTTCTTTTTGCCTCAACAATGTCCTGTGGCAGTGAGTCCCACAGGCTAAATACATCTTGCGTGAACCAGCATTGCCTTCTCTCAGCCTTGACCTCATGGCAAAGCTCGCCAATGAAGCAGGTTAAAAAGAGTTTGTCGCTTGGAAATATTGAAGAAAAGACTCTTACAATGTTCGCTTTAATGTATATCACACACTGAGGCTTCTTTACAGATAGAGGAGTGCCTGTGGAAGTGGGGGTCTGCCCCAGAGAGGTGATGAAAGGGTTAATGTGGGCCTGAGAGCCCAATTAACACAGCTGGCTGCACCTGGAAGGTGGGCCAGGCCTCAGTGAAGATGAAGCTCAGCTGGGGAGGAGCTGGATGGAGCTATAAAAAGAGAAGGGGGTGGACTAAAAGAAGGGGGAAGAAGCATCCTGGTGAGGGGAAGGGGAGAGCAGCGCAGCGCAGCGCAGCCTGCCCGCCCGCCCGCCCGCCCGCCCGCCCGCCCTAAGTAGCATGGTAAGGCTCTGATTGCAGGTAGGGGTGCCTGGAAGGCACCAGATTGAAGCAAGCTCCTTTGCCTGACCTGACCCGACCCAAGGATAGGGCCCAGATCTCTGGGAGAAACCCTGGGAGCTTGTTACACAACCCAGAGGGAAGCTGGGGATGAGGCCTGAAGAAAGGACAGAGACCAGGGAGACAGTGACAAAGCATCTGATGGCACAGAGCTTGGCTGCGTGTGCTAGGGGCCTTAGACTGAACCCAGCATAGAGGGTAGGCCTGGACCCTCCCCCAACCAGCCTCTGGGAGAGGTAGTGTGAGGCGTCTGAGAAGGGTGACTGAAAGAGAGGCTGGTGTGAAGGGCTGTAGGGATCACAGGGCCTGGAGTTGAGTACCAAAGATCCAGTGTAAGGAGGGGGACTACTGTTAGTTTAGCTTCTGGTAGCCAAAAGGGGTAGAAGTGAGGTGTGAGCCAGCTGAGTGGTGAGAAGAGGAACTCCACCACGGTTGGTGTGACCAAGGGCAGGGGAAGTAGTGAGGAAACAGCTGTTACCCCTCCATTCTCCACAAGGGAGAGCACGAGGGTGAGCCCATTCTTCTACAGGATTGGAAGGGAGCTCCTTGGCTAGCAAGTCCATCACTGCCCCCCCCCCCCCACCAGCATCCATCGGGGGGGGGGGCTGTTCCAGATCCTCCTGCCTCTGAGGGGCACAACCCTTCTTCTCACTTCTAGCCTCAGCTGATCCCTGGCCAGTTTAACCCCATTTGTTCTTGTGTCCACTTAAACTTCAATAGCTCTTCTCCCTCAGGGGTTCTCCCCCATGTATTTAGAGGGAGGAACCAGACCCCTTCTCTAGCCAGGCTGAAGAGACTCCGCTCTTCCAGGCTCCTCCCCTAAGATCGGCTCTCCATTCCTCTGATCAGCCTAGGAGCCAGCTTCTCTGTTGAAGGGGGTGACCAGAACTGCACCCAGCATTCCTGATGTGCTCTTACCAATGCCTTGTCTAATAGTCTTCATGCTCCCCCGCTCTCTAATGGAGGTGCCTTACTTATACTGGATATATAAAGTTCCCCCTACACAACACAATTCAGCAGAGGGGATGAGTCAGGGTGGGGTGACAGCTGAGATTCCTGGGTTCTATTCTTGGCTCTGCCACTGAGCTGCTGTGTGACCTCCAGCAAGTCCCTTTTCCTGCCTCAGTTTCTCTTCCCACCCTCTGTCTATTTAGATGGCGAGCTCTGCAGGGCAAGGACTGTCTCTCACTGGGTGGCTGGGCAGCACTGGGCACAAGGGGGCTCTAACCTGGCTCAATGGGTCTGGCACGACAAGGGCCCTTGACTTGAGGCTGGGAGTGGAGCTTCCACCGTAATGCAAAGAAGAAACAGAAATGGACTTTTCTCAGAATGGAAAAATGGCCCCGGTGCCAGCGGCCGAGGCTGCCCCTGGGCCTCCCCGGGCTGCCCCGCTCTCTGCGGGGAGCTGGGCCCCGTGTATGAGCCAGGGCAAGCAGGAAGCGCCAACGCCGAGACGCTGGAGGAGTCGCTGGGCCCCTTCCCCACCCAGGCCAGCGGAACTGCCGGCCAAGCCGGAACAGGGGCAGCCACCGCCCGCACAGTTACCCCGCCTGCTCCTCCACCTGCCTCACTGGCGAGCGGGAACCCAGCACCGCACCCCGGGGAGCGGGGCGAGGCTCTTCCGGCGGCTGCAGAACCCTTTAAGCCGACTGCTTCTTGCCGGGGCCAGTGGGAAGGCCCGATCCGCCCTGCTCCTCCCGGGGCCCGATCCCCCGAACCCCGCTGAAACCACCGCGCTGGCGGCGAGGCTGGGCCGGGTCTCGGTCCCGAGCCCCGGCTCGCCGCCGCCCTTGCCCCCAGCCGCCGCCCCTGCGCAGGGGTGGGGCCAGCCGGGGCTGCACACTCACCCCCGTGCCATTGTCGCACACCACCACCCTGCGGCCCTGGCTGTCCATGGGGGCTCCGCCTCTCGCTGCCCTGCGCCGTCTGAGCCACGGAACCCCGGCCCCAGCCCAGTGACCCGGCTCCCAGCGCAGGAAACCAGCCCCGCTGATGTAACGTCCTGGGCTGGGACCGCGTCGGGGGCGTGGTGCGCCTGTGGGCCACGTGCTGCTGCCCCCTGCTGGGCACAATCCGAAAAGGGGGTGGGGCGGGGGGTCCCCGCTGCCTCTGCCCCCGCGGGAAAAGCTGCCTTCGGTCATCGCCTTGCTGGTCGAGCAGGGGCGGGCAAACTTTTTGGCCTGAGGGCCGCATCGGGTTTCTGAATTGTATGGAGGGCCGGTTAGGGGAGGCTGCCTGCCCAAACAGCCAGGCGTGGCCCGGTCCCCGCCCCCTATCCGACCCCCCCACCGCTTCTCGCCCCCTGACGGCCCCATAAGGACCCCTGCCCCATCCACACACCCCCTGCTCTCGGGCCCCTGACCGCCCCCGGAGCCCCATCCAACCCTCCCTCTCCTTCCTGACTGGCCCCCCTACCCCATCCAACCACCCCTTCTCCCTGACCGTCCCCGGACCCCCTAACTGCCCGCCACCACCCCATCCAACCCTCCCTCTCCTTCCTGACTGCCTCCCTGGGACCCCCGCCCCCATTCAACCCCCCTGTTCCCCGCCCTCTGACCGCTCCAACCCCTATCCACGCCCCGACCACCCCCGGAGCCGCCTTGCCCTCTATCCAGCCCCCGCTCCCTGCCCCCTTACCGCACAGCACAGAGCACCGGGTCAGGCCGGGCCGCCCAGAGCATTGCGCGGTGAGGTGAGGCTGTGGGGGAGGGGGGACAGCAGGTGAGGGGCCAGGGACTAGCCTCCAGGGCCAGGAACTCAGGGGCCGGGCAGGACGGTCCCGTGGGCCAGATGTGGCCCACGGGCGTAGTTTGCCAACCTCTGTGTTAGAGCCACACACACAGCAAGAGTCCGGGGACAGCTGGCAGGTCATGACAGCGGTCTGCGTCTTGGGGCACAGTGGATGTCACTGGGTCAAGGGGGAGAGGTCATACTGTCTGGATTGCCCCCATTACTGCAGGGGCTCAGCACCTCTCTAGTCCCCCTTCCCCACAGGAGGCAGGGCAGCGCTGTGATCCCTACTGTAGAGGCCTGGCCCATGTCAGCTGGCTTGGATTAATGGGGCTCTGGTTGCAGGGCTGTAGAATTGCTGTGTAAACATTCAGGTTTGGGCTGGAGCCCAAGCTCTGGGACCCCAGGAGGGGGGAGGCTCCCCTGGCTCCAGCTGGAGCCAGAATGTCTGCACGGCAAGTTTAGGGCCCTGCAGCCTGTGGGAGTCTACTTGCTGTGTAGACATCCCCTCGGTGCTCTGGATTCCTAGCGGTTAAGGCCAGAAGGGACCATAGATCATCCAGCCTGATCTCCTGTCTAGCACAGGCCTGACCGTCTCACCCCATTCCCCCTCAATTGAGCCCCAAGACTTTAGTTAAACCAAAGCATTTCAGTCTCCAGAGACTGACTTGTTGTGAGCCCCAGGCAGAGAACGGGGGAGGGGCCCCCAATGCCCGCGGGTCCTGCAGTGGCAAGGAATTGCTGAGGTGAGCTGTGCCCAGGGGATCCCAGTAGGTGACCCACGCCCCATGCTGCAGGGTGTGTGTGTGTGTGAAAACCCCTAAGGTCCCTGCCAATCTGACCTGGGGGAAATTCCTTCCCAGCCCGGTGATCAGCTGGACCCTGAGCATCCGGGCAGCAGGCACTAGCCTGGCAGCTAGAGGAAAGATTCTGTGAACAGGCTCAGAGCCCAGCACCCTCCTTTCCGCACCCTCCTTCTGGTGTCCAGTCTCCAGCTGTGGCCGAGCCCTGATGCTTCAGAGGAAGATGGGGGGAGGAGGGGAACCAACCATTCAACCAACCCAGAATAGATCTGGCCCATTGTGCATCAGCCAGAAAAGTGACTTGGCCAAGGGGACACCAGGGGAGGCTGGTGGGGAAGGGAAGTGAACCCAGGCTTGTCCCCTGGCCCCTGAACCAGCCTTCACCGTCCTCCTCCTAATGGACAAAGAAGGATACAGGAGGCCAAGGAAATTTGGAGGCACAATCAAGAGTTTGCAGAGGCCACTGGCCCCTCAATGTGTCCCCAGGCCCCAGAGTGGAGATAGGGCAGAAACCCAGCTCGAAGTTGGAGGGGAGTTCCTAGTGTGTGGGGGAGGGTCCATCTCCCCCTCTCTCCCCATGAGCATCACTGCTCATCAAGTAGGGGGGACCAACGCACAGACTCTCCTGCCCCCCAACCCAGTGGAAGCGCCCTGCCCCCACTCCAGCTCTGCTTCCCCCCATCCAGCTCCGATCAGCTCAGTCCCCTAATTCAGCTTCAGTCCCCTCAATACAGCTCCACCCCCCACCCAGCTTCCCTCCTCCCAATCAGCTCAGCCCCCCAATCCAACTCTAATCCAGCTTCAGTGCCCCCATCCAGCTCTGCTTCCCCCCGATCAGCTCAGCCCCCCGCTCCGGCTCCAATCCCTCCCCCCCCACACTTCTAGCCTTTTCCATCCCTTCTCGCACCTGCATAGTCATAAAAGCGCCTCGCCCCATCCCCCCACGAGTGACGCAGCGGCTGCGGGCAGGGGGTGCACGCGTGGCTGGGGGGATCCCTGCCTGCGATGGGGTGGGGGGGAGGCGGGGGCAGGGCAGGGAGGGGCGGGGGTGGCCGTGGTGGTCTCGGGGCCGCCCCCGCTCACACCCCGCCCCGGGGGGAGGGCAGTTCCGCTCCAGCACTGCCGGCGGAGACAGCAGCAATGCGGGGCTATTCATCCTGGCCGCGCGACGCAGGCGGCTGCTGAGCCAGGCTGCGGGGGAGCTGGGGCCGCGCCGAGGGGTAAGCGGCGGGTCGGGGCTGCTGGGGATTACGTGGGGGGAGACAGAAGCAGAGGGGCGGCTGGAGATGGGAACCTCAGTGTCAGCCAGGGGCATCTCCTCTGTCCTTCCCTCCGCAGCTTTGCAACCATCCCTCCCTCCCCAGTCCTGTAACCATCCCTCCTTCCACAGCCTGTAACCATCCCTCTCTCCCTCCCCAGCCTGTAACCATCCCTCCCTCCCCAGTCCTGTAACCATCCCTCCTTCCCCAGCCTGTAACAATCCCTCCCTCCACAGCCTTGTAACCATCCCTCCCTCCCCAGTCCTGTAACCATCCCTCCTTCCACAGCTTGTAACCATCCCTCTATCCCTCCCTCCCCAGCCCTGTAACCATCCCTCCCTCCACAGCCTTGTAACCATCCCTCCCTCCCCAGTCCTGTAACCATCCCTCCTTCCACAGCCTGTAACCATCCCTCCGTCCACAGCCCTGTAACCATCCCTCTATCCTTCCCTCCCCAGCCCTGTAACCATCCCTCCCTCCACAGCCCTGTAACCATCCCTCCATCCCTCCCTCCCCAGCCTGTAACCATCCCTCCCTCCCCAGCCTGTAACCATCCGTCTATCCCTCCCTCCCCAGTCCTGTAACCATCCCTCCCTTCACAGCCTGTAACAATCCCTCCCTCCACAGCCCTGTAACCATCCCTCCATCCACAGCCCTATAAGCATCCCTACATCCCGCCCTCCCCAGCCCTGTAACCATCCCTCCCTCCCCAGCCATCTATCTAGCTATCCCCTTACACTCCATCTGTTTTTCTTTCTTCTTGAGATCTGATTGCACCATCAGTTCCCCTCCTTGTCTCACTCACACACGGGTTTGTTGCCTGCCCTGGAGGAAAGGGGGTTGTTTCTTTTGCACAATGGTGTGTTAGATCCAAACCAAAGGGTCAGATAGGGACACCTCCACAGCTTACACCCCTTCCCGCCTCCCAGCAGTCCCCAGTCACTGAATCCCCAGCCCCTGATCCCCGCCCCCCCATCTCACCCCTGACACACACACCCATCTGTGACTTGGGGACCAAAATCCTCTCTGCGCACCCACACCAGGGCTGCTCTCTGTGTCTGGCTGGAGGAGGTGCGGGGATCACCTGGCTCCCAGGCAATTGCTGCCAGCCCCTGCAGCAGCCACCGCCCCCTCGCTGCCTGTGTGTGTTTGGGGAGCTGGTTGTGTTGCTGGGGGGTGGTGCCTAGGAGGGGAGCCCATTGCTCTCCTCCATGTGGTTTGTGTTGGTGGGAAGGGAAGTGCCTGTTCACCCCACTCCTGTGTGTGCTGGGAGGGAGTTGTGGTGGCATTGTGTTGGAAGGGGATTCCCTGCCATTTGTATGTGTTTGGGAGTTGTGTTGGGTGGGAGGGCAGCCCTTGCCCCCTTTGTGTGTGTGTGTGTGTGTTGGGAGGAGGTGGTGTGGGGGTGGGTGGGAAGGAGAGCCCCTGCCCTGCCAGTTTGTGTTTGGGGAAAGGGGGTTGTGTTGTCCTTGTGCATGTGTGGGAAGCCCCTTGCAGCCCGGTGTGTGTGTTGGGATAGGGTTGTGTTGTTGTTGAGTTAGAATGTCTCTCGATGTGATGACACCAGGAATTGTTGTGTTATGTTGTTTTGGTGAGGGTTGTTTGGCTTCTTGCTTTTCAAAGGGGTGTGACGAAGGATGTTTATCCTGTGTGTGTGTGTGTGTGTAAGGGATGGGTATGTCTGGTGTTGGGGGTGGTGTTGCGAAGTGTGTCTATGTCTGCCGTTTCAGGTGTATGGTGTCAGGGGTATGCGTCTGCGTCATTTCAGGTGTGTCTGTGTGTAGTGATGGGGTGTCTGTGCATGGTGATGGAGTGTCTGTGTGTGATGCTGAGAGTGTCTGTGGGGTGACGGGGGTGTCTGTGTGTCGTGTCAGGTGTGTGTGTGGATGGTTGATGTTACAGTTGGGATATCAGAAAACAGACGTTTCCTTCCCCCATACAGATATGTACAGACTGAAGAAACCAGTCTGTAAATTCTCGCCTTCCCTCCCAGCCAGTGGGTCTCTCCTGTCCCTGGGCTGGGTGGGATGATGGTTGGGAGGCACTCCATTGTGGTACCCGATGAGTCCCCCAGCTACCCACATCCCAGGGAACCCCACAGACCAGCGATCCCTCCTGCGTCCTATGCTGCTCTGGGAGGATGGGAAAACTGGCTATCCTTGTCCCTTCCCCAGGTTCCCCTGCCTGGCTTATGCTTCACTGCCTGGCACAGCTGGCCTTGTGTGGCATGGATCCCATTGCAGGGGAAGGCCGGAGGGCCAGCATCTGGGGGCTGCACGGGCCTCTGCAGATGGGCAACCCATGGCAATCCATAGGGCCAACTCAGAGCAGGGGGGGTTTTGCCTTCAGGATCAGCTGGTGAGGGGGAATAGGTTGTGGGGTCTTTCCATTCTAGGGGGCTGGCTCTGACCCTGCCTGAGTGAGGGGGGACCGACTGAAGGAAAAGTGTTTTCCTGGTAACAAGAGGGGCATTAAAGATCTAAAATGTCACTGTGGTGACAGGGATTCCAGTTCAGGAATGTTGCCATGGAAACAATAGGGTTGTTATGGTCTGGAGCGTCACCATGGTGACAAGTGGATGTCAGAAATCAGGGGTGTTCCCATGGTAACATTGGGTTGGGAGAGCTCAGGAGTGTTGCCATGGTGACAAGAGGTTAAGTGTTAGGGGCATTGTCATGGCAATGTCAGGGTGGGGAGCTGGGCCCAGTGATGGAGAAGGGAGGGGGCAGAGTCCTGGGCTGCCCAGCTTTCTGTGTTCCTGTTGGACATAGGGGAGGTGGGAGGAGAAAGGGGTGGGGAGGTTAACACTTTACCTACCATGTGGCTGGGACCCACTTCCTCCTCCTCACCCCCAGCCCCCCAGACACACACCATCCACCCATCCAAATACAGCGGATAATCAGCTGAACATGAGCTCCCAGTGCAACGCTGTGTTCAGAAGAGCTAAGGTGATCCTGGGGTGTGTAAACAGGGCAGTGTGAAATAGGAGAAGGGAGGTTCTGTTACCTCCGGGTGTGGTGCTGGTGCGGCTGCTGCTGGAATCCGGCATCCAGTTCTGGTGCCCACAATGCAAGAGGGATGCTGATAAATTGGAGAGGGCTCAGAGAAGAGCCACCAGAAGGAATAAAGGGCTGGAAAACATGCCTCGTAGTGAGCGGCTCCAGAAGCTGAATCTGTTTCGCTTAACAAAGAGAAGGTTAAGGGGTGACTTGACCCCAGTCTAGAAGTACCTAGGTGGGGAACAGCAATGTGATAATAGAGAGCTCTTCAGCCTAGCAGCCAAAAATCTAACAAGAACCAAGGGCTGGAAGTTGAAGCTAGACAAATTCAGAACAGAAATAAAGTGCAGATTTTTAACAGGTTTCAGAGTAACAGCCGTCTTAGTCTGTATTCCCAAAAAGAAAAGGAGTACTTGTGGCACCTTAGAAACTAACCAATTTATTTGAGCATAAGCTTTCGTGAGCTACAGCTCACTTCATCGGATGCATCCGATGGTGCCACAAGTACTCCTTTTCTTTTTGCAGATTTTTAACAATGAAGGTAATTAACAATTGGAACAACAATTAGATGGGGGTAGAGGGGGATGGATGAACAGAAAGATAGATAGAGAGATAGGATCTAAGCCCTGGGTTGCATTAATTTCCCCTTCACCCCCTCTTCTCTTTTTGTAGGATGGTGCTGGAGGGCAGCCCCGAGGCCGTCAGCTCCCAGTCTCTGGACCTGCGGCGATCCTGCCCCAAGGGCTCCCGGATCTTCCCCTCTGCTGGAGAGGGCTCCCTGCTGAACAAAGAGGCTGTGAAGTATGGAGAGCTCATTGTGCTGGGGTGAGTGGGGACTAGGGACGAGGTCTGAGGGGGGGAGCCCTGGGGATATGCAGGTTGGTTTGTTAGTCTAGAGTCTCTAGGAGCATTGGGGCTGTGAAGGCCAGCTTGTTGAAGCATCTCCAGGGTGCTCGGTGTGCACACTGGTTTGTTATTGTAGGGTCTCTTGGGGATGCTGGGGCTGGTTTATTAGGGAGGGATGAGGCGAACAAGAGCCCTCCCTGGTAACACAGATCCAGCTGCAGTGGGCACCTTGCCTGGACAGGACTCAGGATACCTAAGTTCTATTCCCAGGTCTGCCACTGACCTTCGGCAATCCCATCCCCTTTTGGAGCCTCAGTTTCCCTCCCACTCCTTGGCTATTCAGACTGTGAGCTCTTTGGGGCAGAGACTCTCCCTCACCGTGTCTGTGCAACACCCAGCTCCATGTGTGCTTGGTGATGCTGGGACTGCTGCCTTCCTTAGAAGCACTGTTTAACCCTTTGTATGCTGCTAAGGTGCCAGCCGGGGAGTAGGCAGGGCTGGGCTCCCAGACCCATTCCGGGCTATCCCAGAATTCTTTGCTCATTGGCGTTGCTGTGCTGGCCCCGGGGGAGGGATTCGGCACTGCCATGACACCTGGTTTTTCTTGCTTGTGTTGCCATCCTGAGCCTAGAGTCGAGTGTCTGGCAGGGTGGGGGCTGGGCCTTGTGCTGGCTCAGGAGGGGAGGGTGGTGCCGGGGGGGAACAGTGTCCGTATGGGACTAACCTCCCCCCACCCCACAGATACAATGGCTCCCTGGCCAGTGGGGACAAGGGCCGACGCCGCAGCCGCATCGCACTCTTCAAGAGGCCGAAGGCCAATGGGGTGAAGCCGGACGTGATACACCACATCTCCACCCCCCTTGTGTCCAAGGTGAGCCATGCCCCTGCACCCACTGCCCCATGGCCATGGCTTCCAGCAGGCTCCCAGGCAGTGCTGCTGCCTGCTTTGACCACCAAGGGGAGATACGGCATAAAGACACAGCACTGGGGGGCGCCAGCTCTGATCCGGCCCCAGGGCCGGGGGTACTGGCTGCCTCGGGGGTGGGGGAGAGGGAGAGAAGGAATGGGATACGGGCCCTTTATCCTCTAGGGGGCGCCAGATCTGATCTGGCTTGTGGGGACAGGGAGTGGGGTATGGGAGTGGTGCTGGGGCCATCTGGCTCAGGTCATGCTCTCTGCTCTCCCAGGCACTCAGTAACAAGGGCCAGCACAGCATCTCCTACACGCTGTCCCGCAGCCACTCGGTAATTGTGGAATATACGCATGACTGTGATACCGACATGTTCCAGGTACCGCACCGCAGCAACCCACAATACACTGTGGATTCCACCCATCCCCCCCGACACACAATGGCCAGTTGCCCATGACATCTTAGCTCAGCCACTGCCCCTTCCACCACTGCTTGACCCAGGCTAGGGTCAGGGTGCCCCCTTGTGGCAACAGCAGGCAGTACAGGCTGGGGGTCAAGGCTTGGCTAGAGCCTCCCCTTTGTGCCCATCGGAGCCCTTGTCTGGCCCTTTTGAGCCAGACACTGACCCTATGGATCCCATTTTGCCTCCATGAAGCCTCCATCTGCAGTTCTCACTCACATCCTGTCCTAGACTGTTGGCCATTATTGCTGTGCAGCCCCCATGCCCCACCCCAGAGGTGGCTGCATCTCAGTGTGGGTGAGGGATCTCTGTATAAACAGGCCCCACACCATACTCCAGAGGTGTCTGCATGTCAGTATTGCCTGAGGGATCCCTATATAAACAGCCCCCACATCCCACCCCAGAAGGTAGCTGCCTCTCAGCTTGGAGGGGGCAGGAGGAAGCTGGTCACTCAGAACTAGTGTCTGTACAGATTGGCCGTTCCACGGAGAACATGATTGACTTTGTGGTGACGGACACGGCGCCTGGGGGCAGCTGCGCCAGTGAGGGGCAGTCGGCCCAAAGCACCATCTCCCGCTATGCCTGCCGCATCATTTGTGAGCGCAGCCCTCCCTACACCGCCCGGATCTACGCCGCAGGCTTCGACTCCTCGCGCAACATCTTCCTTGGAGTGAGTGAGTCCTGACAGTGCTGAGAGGGGACCTCCCCTCTCAGGGGCGCTGGCTGCAATCCGGTCCCAGACCAGGGGCACTGCCTGGCTCAAGGGTCAGGGAATGGGACACAGGGCCTTTCCCTCTAGGTCGTGCTTCAATCCAACCCCAGGGCAGCTGGTCCTTGGGACACTTGTTCAGGGAAGCAGGTGCCTGAGGTCCCTGCCCTCAGTGGTTGTGAACCCAAAGGGAATCCTGGAGGGGGAGCAGGAGCCATGGGTCATCACTGGGCAGGGTTCTGGTACAGGCTGGTGCCCTGTGGCTGAGGGATCTGGGGATCTTCTCCTGGGTGTGATGGGAGTCCAAACATGGGGGACAGCAAGGTTCAAGCCCTGGGGAATGAACTGTAAGGGGCACCTTTGCCCTGGATCACTGGGAATAATGCAGGGGGTTGGGACCCATGGGTAGCAGGGTGACTGGGCCCTGGTGAAGGTACTGGGAGCCTCTGGGTCCTGGAGGGTGATAGGTGCGTGTGTTGGGCATGGAGGAGGATGGGGCAGATGTCCCTCTTGGGGAGGGAACAAGGAGCTGGGTCCAGATGCAGGGATTCAGGGGAGGAGCTGTAAGGAGCCCTCCCCCACCCCCCCGCCCATGCATTGCCATGACCCCTGACTGCTCTCATTGGCAGGAGAGGGCAGCCAAGTGGAGGACGCCGGACGGGCTGATGGATGGGTTGACGACCAATGGGGTGCTGGTGATGCACCCCACAGGGGGCTTCAGTGAGGACTCGGCACCTGGCGTGTGGCGCGAGATCTCTGTGTGCGGGAATGTGTATGCCCTGCGCGACAGTCGTTCCGCGCAGCAGCGGGGCAAACTGGTACGTGGGGCCCACGTCATCCCTCCTGGGGGTCCCCCATTCCCTGCACTGCCCCAGGGAGCGCCAACCTGTACCGTGGCAAGCTGGTACGTGGGGCCCCCAATACCCTCCTGGGGGGCCCTGTTCACTGCCATAGGAGGGCTCCTGCTCCACCCCTCCAGGGGGTTCCTCCTGCCCAGGGGGTGCCCCAACACCCAGCTAGGAGGTTACAGGGACATGACTATAGATCTGGCAGCGGGGAGGCCTGGCCCACATGGTGGTCATAGGGGGAACCTCCCCCCTGCCAATCCAGAAAGGACTCAGTGCCCAGAGGGGTGCCCTGGTTTGGAACAAACCCCCAACCCTTTGGCCTGGTGCTCTTGCCCTCTCAGGAGCAACCCTCCCAGCCCCATGTGTCATGCCCCCTGGTCCCTAGCCTGAGCCCTCTCCCCCACACACTCCCAGTCTGGTGATCCTTCCCCCAACGCCCCTCCAACTTGACCCCCCCCACACCTGTCTGGAGCACATATCTCCCTCCCTTGGTCCGTCCTCTCCAGCCTGACTTCCCCCTTTCCCCTCCCCAGCCCCAACCCCCCTCCCTTGGAACTGATGCTCTGACACGCCCGGCTCCCCGCCTCCGACTCCCATGTCCTGCAGGTGCAGACCGAGTCCAACGTGTTGCAGGACGGCTCGCTCATCGACCTGTGCGGGGCCACGCTGCTGTGGCGGACCACAGCGGGGCTGCTGCTGACACCCACCCTCAAGCAGCTGGAGGCGCTGCGCCAGGAGACGAATGCCGCCCGCCCCCAGTGCCCTGTGGGCTTCAACACGCTGGCCTTCCCCAGCCTGGCCCAGCGCGGCGTGGTGGACAAACAGCAGCCCTGGGTCTATGTCAACTGCGGCCACGTCCACGGCTACCACAACTGGGGCTTCCGCAAGGAGAAGGGGGGGCTGGAGCGGGAGTGCCCCATGTGCCGTCGAGCCGGACCCTACGTGCCGCTCTGGCTGGGCTGCGAGGCTGGGTTGTACCTGGACACAGGCCGGCCCACCCACGCCTTCTGCCCCTGCGGCCACGTCTGTTCCCAGAAGACTGTGCAGTACTGGGCCCAGATCCCGCTGCCCCACGGCACCCATGCCTTCCATGCCGCCTGCCCCTTCTGTGGCACCTGGCTCACAGGCGAGCGGGGATTTGTGCGCCTTATCTTCCAGGGCCCCATGGACTGAGCCCGGGGACTCAGCAGGGGGACATGGACTGAGCAGATGGGGTGGGGCGGGGCCCGGGGACTCAGCAGGGGCGGGGCCCATGGACTGAGCCTGGGGTACCTGGCAGGGGCCGTGGACTGAATGGGGGGCCAGGCAGGAGTGTAAATGGAGGAGGAGCCTGTGGCCGAAGCGTGCATTTGCGTGTGGTGGGGTGAAGCCTGTGGCCTGAGCGGGGGGATATGGCATGGCTCTGTGGACAGAGTGGTAGGTGGGGCAGGAGCGCGGGGGTGCCCATGGACTGAGTGTGAGTGACCAATAAAACAGCAAAAAACCTGGGGGGGAAGCTATCTACAGAGACTAAACTGGGGCGTGTCCGTGTGTCTGTTACTGCCTGCCCCCAGATGGACATTTGGACCCAACTGCCCTTTCCTGCTGTGCAGGTTCCCGTCTCCCCCCCATCCAGCCCAGTATCCATCCCAGCCCCAGCATGGGCCAGGGTGTGCCCCCTGCAGGCTGTTATCCCAGCCAATGCCCCCTGCTGCAGGAAGTCCCACAGGTGAGGAGAAATGGGGGCAGTGACTGGCGCCAGGAACAGGTGCCCCAGCACCTTAGGGTCCCTAAGTCTAGTGCCCAAGGGTCCTGAGACACAGGCTGGGGCAGCAGTGTCAGCCCAGCTCCTGTTAGCGAATTTGGCTCACGTGGGCAGCCCACTAGATGCAGCTGTCCTAGCAAGGACCCAGGAGTCCTGGAGGAAACCAGCTGGCCGGGTGCTCCCTGCAGGACACGGGCTGAGGACTAAGGAAGCCCTGGGTGTATAACCAGTGGGGAGAGGGAGGTCCCCTCTGCATACTGCGGTAAGGAGACTGCACCCAGTTGTGGGTCATGGCGGGTCAGAGAGGAGCCATGAGAACAAGGCCAGTCTGGACACCCCGAGACTCAGGGAGCCCCTTGGAAGAGCTCCTCTGAAGGAGGATCCCAAAGGGGCTCAATCCCAGTCACTCTGCCCCTCCCCTTCTGGGAGCAGCGGGTTCCTCCATCCCACAGACAAAGGCTGAGCCAGACTCCAGGGCCGGGAGCTGACGCTGGTCACATTTGGCCTGGAACGGAGGGGCGGAGGGGGAAGAGCTGACTCTCCATCACTTTGGGGCTGGGGGGCATTGCCAGGCTGGGTGATGCAGGGGTCAGAGCAGTTGCTTCTGGCCTTGAAATCTATGGAGCGGGAGATATGGAATAAGAGGTTCTTGGGGACACTGACTCCTGCTGTCACTGGTGTGACCCACGCGAACCCTGTGTGTGGCTCTCCGGCTCCTCCTAGTGGTCAGAGCCATCAAGAGGTTTGTGAGTGGCCTGTAGCCTTTAGCTCAGACACAGGAAGCTGCTTTTACCTGCAGGGATCCTGGGCTCAGTCCCTGAGATGCTTCGGGGGAGGGGGGGGGTACGTTATCCATTTATTAGGGAGCACTTCCCATTTATTCTCTGACAGCTAGAGGCTCAAACCAGCCCCGTCATGCTGGGTGCTGCGCAGACCCCGACCGAGATTGGGGCCCTATCGGGCCGGGTGCTGCGCAGACCCTGACTGAGACCGGGGCCTTGTCATGCCGGGTGCTGTGCAGACCCTGAGCAAGATCGGGGCCCCTTCGGGCCGGGTGCTGCGCAGACCCCGACCGAGATTGGGGCCCTGTTGGGCTGGGTGCTGCGCAGACCCTGAGTGAGACCGGGGCCTTGTCATGCCCGGTGTTGCGCAGACCCCGACCGAGATCGGGGCCCCGTCGGGCCGGGTGCTGCGCAGACCTTGACCGAGATTGGGGCCCCGTCGGGCCGGGTGCTGCGCAGACCCAGACTGAGATCAGGGACCCCACCATACTGCACAGACCCCAGCAGAGATAAGGGCATCCTCATGCTGGGAGCTGCCCAGACACAGGGTGAGAGGCAGTCCCAGCCCCAAAGAGCCGTGTCTGGGATTCTGATTATTGGTCATGCAAAGCAAGGCCATACCCTCGCCCCCATTATGGTCAGCCCCTCACCCATTCCACCCAGATCCCCCAGCCAGGCCTCTATTTACATTTTAAAAGCTGGATAACACAGCCCTCAGCCTCCCTGAGCAATGACCTGTGTGACCCTTTAGTGAAGTAAACTGGGGCACCGGATTTGTCCGGGAATGGGACACGGGAGCTTGCCCCTCAAGGGGGTACCGGCTTCAGTCTGGCCCCAGGGTGGGGAACTGGCTGGTTCAGGTGGGCAGGACCCTCTCCTTTGTGGGCAGCCCAATAGAGAAGCTGAGGACTGAATGGCCATCTGCCCCGGGCCCAAAGCCCGCCCCAGGGCTGTCCCTTGGGATGGGGGCAGTGCATCCCCAGGAGTAATGGGAGGGGGAAGCTGACCCGTGTCCACAAGGAAATTTGTAAGCTGTGGTGGAAGTTGGGGGTTGTGGACTGCGAGGAGAGACCTCAGTTTGAATCCTGGCTGGGGAGCAGCAGCAGCACCTCTGAGGGGTCTTTGCAACATTGCGGTGGCCATGCAGGATCCCTACCTCCCCAGGGACATGGCACAGCCCCCTCCTCTTGGGATTTGTGGCAGAGGCCCGAGGTGGGGAGGGGACAGCTGGAGTCCCCGTCCCTCTCCCACTGGAGTGGTGGTGGACTCATACACAGATTCCATATCCCAGGGTGCAGCTCCCTCCCCCGCACTGCCCTAGCGCAGAACCCCTGGCCCATTCAGGTTGTGCCTGGGTGGATTCTTGGTTCTCCAGCCCATCAGTCTCTGTGTGGGGGCCCCTATCTGGTCCCTGGGGGGTGGTACTGCGATGGTGCAACATTGCCAAGTAGGGAGCACTTCCCATCTGCTTTGCCTTTACTATCAGTCTCTTGGCTGTCTTGCCAGCTGGCTGCCTTCCCGTTGCTTTGTGGCTACCCAGGGGAAGATGACTTGTGCTCCCATTCCCATTTGGGGCTGGATCCTTTGAATTCTGCAGCAGTGTGCTGTGGCCGTTGGCTGCACTCACCAGGCCAGAACCCCCACAATACCTTTACAAAATGTGCCTTCAGGTTCCTGATCACAGATCTTACCCCAGTACCTCCAGAGAGTCTGCCTGCCAGACCCGAGTGTTACAATCCACTGTGAGCAGACGGCTCCTGTCATCATGAGTGAATGGGTCTGGCCTTTTCCCAGGGAGGGGGTTTCATGAGGCCCGTAGAGGCTCGGATGCTCTTTGCACATTCACACTGGTCCATGCATGGTCTCAGCTGGGCATTCTCTCCTTGGATCAGCTCAGGCGTGCCTCTAGCCCCACATGGGGAGCATGTGGCCATCCCAGGAGAAGAGCCATGAGAATGGTTAAAGGGCTGGAAAACAAGCCTTCTAGTGAGAGACTCCCGGAGCAGAGCTCGGTGTGTTTGGCTTAACCAAGAGAAAGTTAAGAGGTCACTTGACCCCAGGCTATAAGTACCTACATTGGGAACAGAGTCTGATGATGGGCTCTACCATCTAGCAGACCAAGGTCTAACAAAAGCCATTGGCTGGAAATTCAGCCAAATTCAGCATGACCTAAAGTGCACATTTGTACCAGTGAGGGGAATTAACCCCTGGAACAACTTCCCAGGGGCTGGAGTGGATTCTCCATCACTGGCAATTCTTAAACCCAGGTTGGATGTTTTTCTAACCGCTCTTCTCTAGTGTAAATGGTAATTAATTCAGGGCAGCCCTAGGGCCTGTGTTACATGAGGGGTCAAACTACATGATCACAGTGAAGGAGGACTTGTGGCACCTTAGAAACTAACAAATATATCCGATGAAGTGAGCTGTAGCTCACGAAAGCTTATGCTCAAATAAACTGGTTAGTCTCTAAGGTGCCACAAGTACTCCTTTTCTTTTTGCGAATACAGACTAACACGGCTGCTACTCTGAAACCCATGATCACAGTGGGCCCTTCTGGCCTTAGATTCTTTTATGTCAGCTCTTAACTCGGCTGGAATTACTGCTTAGTCCTGTTAAACAAAATCCTGCCGTGCACACCCCGCTCGCCCTCACTGGCTGGTGAGGTATAACCTCCTGGGGCGTTGCTTCTTGTCATCTGGCCCCTGGGCGTCTGAATCATTTTCCTGCCCCATCCTGTTCAAAGCTTTCTTGGACTGCCTGGAGCCTCCCATTGGAGATGTGGAGGTATTGAAGCCTGTGGATAGACTCCGTCTCCTGTCCCACAGAGCCATCAGGGGCAGGGACGCTGGAAAGTCTGCCCTGCTCAGTGTATCTGCCACCAACAGTGACCTTCCTCAGCCGGGCAGTACCTTATCCTCACCTCATCGCACTGGAGTCTCAATAGCATGCGTTGTAGTTGCTTGGGTGCGTTCAGCGGTGGCTTCTTCCCGACACTTTCTAATGGCCTGTGATCAGACGGCACCTCCGCCTTGTGCCCAAAGACAGGGCTGGTTCTAGGAGCTGGCAAGCAGGGCAGTCGCCCTGGGCACCAACTTCCAGGGGGTGCTGTACCACTGGGCCACTGGGTTTGGGGATTTTTCCCCTCCACTCTGATCTCGGGCTGGCCAGCTGTTGGGCTTTTTTTATTCTCAGCCACGCTTGCATGTGGCGGGCGGGGGGAGCAAAAACGTTTTCCACCCTGGCTGGCAAAATGGCTAGAGCCGCCCTTGTCCCAGGGTGAACTAATGGAAGCGTTTCTTTCCAACGAGCACTGCCAGTAGCTTCCTTTCTGTCTAGCGCATCTGTCAGGGGTCTGCTTGCTAATGCTCTGGGCTGCTGGCTGTGCAGCAGTACTGCTCCTAGTCTCCTTCTGAGGCAATGCCCTGCAACTCTTGCTGCTATGCAGAGTTTTAGGACTTTATTTTTGGTACCTTACTTAGGATTTTCTTTACTCTTTCAAAGCCTTTTCTTGTGTCTCCAACCTTCCCTGTGCTGCATCAGTGTGGGAGTGCATCACAGCCTCACTGGCTTCTGAGAGGTGTGCACAGAATCTGGAAAGACAGCAGGCCCATCCCTATAAATCGCTGGATTCCCTTCACATCCTTCGCTCTGGGCTGTCCTTAATGGCTCTCAGCTTCTTAGGGTCCAGCTGGAGTTCCTCAGAAGGCAACAGATGTCTGATGTAGTAGGGGACTTCAATGCTCTTCAGCTTGTTGGCATCCAGCCTAACTTTCTGCTCCCAACACCTGTGTGAGGGTTGTTGCAGCTTTGTATCACGGTCTGGATTGTCTCCTCTTTGACATCTCCTTCTCCTCCAAGAAGAATGCCAACAGTACCAGTCTTGATGCGCGAGAGCCCCTCTAATGCTTGGTTCATAGAGACAGATTCTTACCAGAAGGGCCCATTAGATCACTTAGTCTGACATCCTGGATAGCACAGGCCAGACAATGTCACCACATTCTGAGCCCAGTCACTTGGGTTTGTCTCAAGCATCTTCCAGCTAGCAGCCAGTCTGGATTTGAAGACATCAAGGAAAGGAGAAGCCACCACTTGCATTGAGGGTTTGTTCCAATGGTGAATCATCCTCATGGTTAAAAATGGGCGTCTTATTTCTCAGTGGAATATGGCCGGCTTCAGCTTCCAGCTCTTGGTTCTTGTTCTGCCTTTCTCCGCTAGCCTAAAGAGCCCTTTAGTAACAAGTATTGTCTCCCTGTGACACTGTCATCAAGCCACCTCTCTACATTCTCTTTGAGAAGCTCAGCGGATGGAGTTCTTTAAGTCACATTCTAAGATTCTTTCTCCAGCCCCTGGATCATTTTTGTGGCTCTTCTCTGCACCTTCTCCAATTGTTCAACACCCTTTTTAAATTGTGGCCCCTCCTCCTGAGCTGAACGCACCATTCCAGCACTGGTCTCCCTAGTGCGGTATGCAAAGGTAAAATCCCCTCCCTGCTCCTACTCACTATGCCCCAGTCTGCACAGTTAAGGGTTGCACTGGCCCTTTTTGCCACAGCATGGCACTGGGAGCTCATGTTGAATTGCTTGTACACTGAGACCCCTAAATCCTTCCAGAGTCACTGCTCTCCAGGATAGAGTCCCCATTCTGTAGGCATGGCCTGTAGCCCTTGTTCCTGGACTTGATCAAGTTTGCGGATGACACACAAATTGGGGGAGAGGTAAGTAACGAAGAAGACAAGTCACTGATTCCGAGTGATCTGGATTGCTGGGTAAACTGGGCGTAAGCAAACAAATTGTGTTTTAGTACAGCTAAATGTCAATGTATATCGGGTTACCATATTTGAGCATTCAAAAAAGAGGACACTCCATGGCGGGTGGTATTTGCTCACACCCCCCGGCCCCGCTCCAACTCCACCCCTTCCCCGCCCCCATTCCAACCCCTTCCCCAAAGTCCCCGCCCCAACTCCGCCCCCTCCCTGCCCCGTTGGACCCCTTCCCCAAATCCCTGCGCCAGCCCCGCCTCCTCCCCTGAGCGCGCTGCGTTTCCCCTCCTCCCCACTCCCTC
Organism: Chelonia mydas; assembly: GCF_015237465.2. Taxonomy (NCBI): domain Eukaryota; kingdom Metazoa; phylum Chordata; order Testudines; family Cheloniidae; genus Chelonia; species Chelonia mydas. Next base: position 29,358,271 of record NC_057853.1, read on the forward strand.
CCAGCTACGCGAAACAGCTGTTTCGCGGTGCAAGTGCTGGGAGCTAGGGGGGAAAAGTGGGCACTCTCTTGAGTGATCAACATTCACTTTCTTTCTCGAATGATCAACATTCACTCTCTTTCTTGAATGATCAACTCTTCTTTGGGGAAAAATAATAATGGCAAAATCCCGGATGTTTTTAGATTTTTAAAAATTCCTCCCAGATGGCAATTTAAGAACCAAAAAGCTGGACATGTCCGGGAGAATACGGACGTATGGTAACCCTATGTATACATCTGGGAACAAAAAACGTGGGCCAAGCTTAAAGGATGGGGTTCTCTATCCTGGCAAGCAGTGACTCTGCAAAAGATGTGGGGGTCGTGGTGGGTAATCAACCTCACATGAGCTACCAGTGTGAAGCTGTGGTCAAAATAGCTAATTCAATCTTGGGATGCATAAACAGGGGAATTTTGAGTAGGAGTAAAGAGGTGGTTTTACCTCTGTATTGGACACTGGTGAGATCGCTGCTGGAATCCTGTATCCAGTTCTGGTGCCCACAATTCAAGAAGGATGTTGATAAATAGGAGAGGGTTCAGAGAAGAATCACAAGAATGGTTTAAGGATTAGAAAACGTGCCTTAGAGTGAGAGACTCCAGGAGCTGAATCTGTTTAGCTTAACAAAGCGAAGGTCAAAGGGTGACTTGATCTCAGTCACCTACATGTAGAATAAATATTTAATAATGGGCTCTTCAATCTAGCAGGGAAAGGTATAACATGAGCCAATGGCTGGAAGTTGAAGCTAGACTAATTCAGACTGGAAATCAGCCATACATATTTAATGGTGAGAGTAATTAGCCATTAGGACAATTTATTAAGTGCTGTGGTGGATTCTCCATCACTGACAATTTTAAAATCAAGACTGGATGTTTTTCTAAAAGATCTGCTCTTCTTAAAGAACTTCCAGTTTTTGTTCACATTTTTTCCATTTACATTTTTCCTCCCAATCAATTTCACATATAATTTTCCTCAACTTTGGGAAATTAGCCCTTCTGAAGAATCAAGTCTATGTTACTGATTGGGACTGTTTTCTGTTTGCCCATTTTGAATGTAATCGGGTCATGATCTCTGGTCCCTAAGCAACCAGCAACTTCCAGGCCAGTGACTCATTCATCTTTATCTGTGTAAGGTGGAACACCTCCGGGGCTGATGCCAGTGGCATTCAGATCCTGCAGTGCCTGCCAAAAGGTGGCAGGATGGCTCATTTAGCTCAACACAGCAGAACCCATTTGTGACATCCCACGCAGTGTTGTTTGCAGTGTTGGTGTAGCTGTGTTGGGCCCAGGATATTAGAGAGACAAGGTGGGTGAGGTCATATCTTTTATTGGAACCACTTCTGTTGGTGAGAGAGACAAGTGTTGAGATACACAAATGTAGCTTGAAAGCTTGTCTCTTTTACCTACAGAAGGTGGTCTCTGCATTTTGGTTGTCTCACAAGCTGCACATGAGGGTCTGTTTCTATTTTCAGCTTGTCCTCTTGGTGTCCGTCTCCATGAGATATGTCTTTCCTAATTGCCGAAAGCCCATGCTGTCACATAGGTGTGGCAGGTGGGCCAAGTAATTCACCACCTGTGCTGTCTCGCTCATATGACCAATGAAACTGTTGCATGCAAGTTAGCTGTAGAGCAAGGGTGGTGATTGGTTGAGTTACCTCTGATCTCACAATGGTCTAGAACTCTTGGCCTGGCGTGGATAAATGCCTTACTGTAGCTGTACACAACACAGGTGTAATTTGTAAAGTCAAAATGGCTGAGAAAGTAAAGAATGGACAGTAACAAACGGCGAAACCCAGTGATGATCGAACCTGGTGATATTCTGAACCAAAAGAGCTCACAGCCATGCTTGTAGCTGCTTCCATCACTTCACACTGACTCCACAGACAGTCTAGGCCTCTGAGTGACACTCGGACAGGTGACAATTGTGGGATCTTATTATATAGATATTCTGATATAGTGCTGGATAGGGCTCACAGTGGCTGTTCTCCCTCCTCTCTCACGTTGAAGGTGTTCTCGTGTTGTGTTATTATCAGATCCATGGCTTGTCCTGCCCAGCTGCTCAGCAGCGGGTGGTGCTTCTGTATATCAACTACTTTGAGCTCCAAGCAATGTCTCTTTTCTCGTGGGTTTCTTATCAAGCATCTGCATTTGCTCACTAGCCTCAGAATGAATATCACCAGCACTTAGTCACATTCCTCCAGTCTAATATTGGTGCTCATCATTGTTGCTGGGATTACATTGCAGCTGGCTCTGCAGTCCATCTGGAGTCCAATCGGTTGTCGATCCAATAGCATAGTTGCAAATATGGCAGTTTAATGGTGGGCAGCTTTCTCCTGCAGTGCATGGACATTGAGTAAGTGTCTCTGGATCTGCTAAAGAGATCTCCTCTTTCCCACTGGAAGTTGCTACATCCTCAGTCACTCCATGTACTGGCATTGAGACATAAAGTGGTTCTATATTCCACAACCCTTGCACCATTGTCCATAGGCTGGGCATTTTCCTTTCTGCCTTTCATACCACTCACTGGACCATGATGCCTGCATTCTTGGCTGGTATGTCTCTGTCCTGCTTCCTGGGTTCCTTTATCTTGAGCCTGTGTACTTGGTCTGCACTAGTGACTGTCACTGTTTTGCTCCTTCCCCAGACAGTTTAGTTGCCCTTGCTGTTCGGAGGCATTTCTCTAGGGTTAGATCTGTTTCTTTCCACAATCTTTCCAGCAAGCTGGAATCATGTGTCCCACAAATGATCCTGTCTCTAATTAGGGAATCTTTAATGTCTCCAGCGTTACATATGGATGCCTGTCTTTTCAGCTCTATAACATAATTATCTTTTTCCCCTTCTGCTTCTTGATTCCAGGTTAAAAAAGTTCTCTCTCTATAATCACTTTCTCTTCCAGGGTTGCTGTATTCAGTCCTGGCTCCCAGCCCCTCCTCCTCTAACCACTAGATTCCACTCCCTTCACCTGAGTTCTGTCCCTGGCTCTGGGAGGAGAATGGGGTATAGTTAAGGCTACATTTTAGTCATGGATATTTTTAGTAAAAGTCATGGACAGATCACGGGCAGTAAACAAGAATTCATGGCCCATGACCTGTCCATGACTTGTACTATATACCCCTGAGTAAATGTTGGGTGCTCTGATGGGGAGAGGGGGAGCTGTTCAGGAGTGTGCAGGTGTTCTGCGGGTGGACAGCGGCGTGCAGCCCAGGACCCCCGCTGCTATCGGTGGGGGTGAGTGCACAGTGTCCCGAGACTGCCCTAGCAGCGGCTGGTGTGGCTGGCCCGAGGGCTGCCCAAGCTGCTTGGGTGGCCCCCAGGCCAGCCACACCAGCCGCTGCAGAAGTCACAGAGGTCCCAGAAAGTCACAGAATCCATGACCTCTGTGACAGACTCACAGCCCTAGATATAGTGTGTTGGGGGTGGGCAGGGGCTGGTACTTAGGACTCCTGGGTTCTATTCCTGGATCTGGAAGAGGAGGAGGAGGGAGGAGTTAAAGGGGATGTTAATTAGATTAATTATGATATTTGCATAGAGGTTCCCTGCGGCCCTGAAAGTCAGGGTGGAACACTGGCTAGAACACTAGACTGCAACTTAAGAAACTTGAGTTCTGGTCCTTGCTCTGTCATAGACCCATCCTCTTCACGTCTTTGGTCCGTGCCTCAGTTTCTCCATCTGTAATATGGGGATAATGATACTGACCACCTTTGTACAGTGCTTTGAGATCCACTGATTGAAAGTGCTTTATAAGAGTTATGGATTATTTTATAACTCAAACTTATATTATATATAAAGGGGATATGATATAGTGGATGATACCCCAAGGAGTAGAAGCTAAGCTATATCTTGGTATTGGTAGCAGCATTATGCTGAAAACGGATTTGTGGGGAGGAAAAGGCCTGGTTGATACTGCTCTTGGTATGGGCACTGATGGAGCACGTGAACAAAACAGTGGCAGACGTGCCTGCAGGAGTTTGTGTTGCATTTGATGAGTACACTAGACCAACTTCATATAGTCTCCAGAGCACCAATTCCTCGGAGCTCCATCACTGGGGATGGAAGACCAGAAATGGAGCTAAGAGCCACTTTCCTTTGCTTTGGGCTTGGGCTGGGCCAGTTCAGGAGTCGCAGGGGCTCCTGTTATCCAAAGTTGTCACTGACATTGGCCAATGTGACCCTGCAGCCAGATGCACAATCCCTATGGAGCCCTTTCCAGGACCCAAAGATGTGATGGGATTACACTGGATCCTGGATTCGGATATCAAGCAATACAAACTAGAAAGAAGATGAAACTAAGGAACCAGTGAAGACACCAAGAGGTGTGGCTTGGATGACTCCCCAAACAGAGGTACTTTTGGTGGCAGTGGCATCTCTCCTTTGCCGTGACACATAGAAACAACTTGACAGCGGTGAGCCTGCAGGTGTGCTGAGCCCAGACAGCCTCTCATGCTGACCACAGCTGTCTCACTGGTTCCTTGTGCTCCCCCATCTCTCTACCCCTGTTGTCTCCTGGCTTGTACTTTGACTGTAGGCACTCTGGAGCAGGGTCTGTGCTTTCTGCATTTGTACAATGCCTCGCACAATGGGGTCCTCTCTGGGAATCCTGCTCCTAGGCGCTGCGGTAATACACATAATAAATAATCACAATCCTGCAAAATTGCCAGCGGACACAGGCCGGCTAGAGAATCTCTCTGCATGGTTTGGTTGCGAGTTTTCTGGAAAATCGCAAAAAAACCAACCAAACAAAAAAAAAAAACCCAGGTTGCCCCCCCCCGGGCCCCGACCCGGCCTCCAGGAGCAGGGCAGCCTGTGACCCTCTGGGAAAGTAAAGCCGGATCCAATCCGGTTTGTCAGGGAACGGGAGCCGGGGCCTTGCCCCGCTCGGGGCACCAGCCCCGATCCGGCCCCAGGGCAGGTGGACTGGCAGGCTCGGGGGTGGGCCATGGGATTTGGGACCTTCCCCTCCCGTTACTGACATGACAACGGCCCCTGAGGCGCCAGAGCACGGGCCGGCCCTTTGGGGTAACGCGTGTGGCAGCGGAGGAGCTCGGAAGGCGAAGGCCTGCCCATGCCGAAGCACGATTGGCTGCAAAGAGCGTCCGTCTCCCTGGCAGAGGGCACGGATTGGTGGGTGGGCGAGGGCCGAGGTTATGAATGGAAAGGCGCTGGGGGAGGGGCCGCAAGCAGGAAGTGGGCAGTGGCGGCAGGTGGGGGCTCTGGGCGCGTGCTGTAGCTCGAGTTGGGTGCAGGGCGGGTCTCGTGCAGCCTGCCGGGGGGAGGGGGAATCCTCAGAGCAGTGGGGGTTCTGGGGGTGGTGAAGACCCCCCCGCGGTGCAGGGGGCAGAGGCCTTGCACGGACTGGGGAGGCACCAGGTGTGAGTTGGGGGGCTGGGCACAGGGAGAGTGGGAGCGGATGCACTGGGGGGGGGGTGCAGGCACTTGTGGGTGCAGATGTTGCTGCAATACAAGGGTGCAATGAGGGCAGTGTCGCGGGGGGGAGTGATGCTGAGATGCAGCCTCCTCTAGGGTGAGGCGTGGGGGCAGTTTATACAGGATCCCTTACCTAGCCTCCTCTGGGGTGCTGCATCCTGGAGTGGATGTGTCTTTGTACAGTCGTGCTAGGGAGGGCAATTGTGTGGTTGTGTAGGTCAGTCAGATAGGCCATTGCATGAGTGGGTGGTTGTGTCCCTGGTTGTGCTTATGCCACTTTGGCTCAGCTGTGGGGCAATAGCCCTGCCTGTCCTCGTGGACATTCTGCTGTAGCTGTTGTGTGGGGGGTGGACAATAACCAGCCTAGGGATGAATATGGAAGTGGGAGGGGAGTGGGGTCTCGTGGTTAGAACAGGGGCTGTGGGTTGGGACTGAGGGGCACCCATGCTCTCCCCACAGGCTGGCCAGCAAGATGGTTGACTCACAGTACGTGCTGCCCAACGATGTGGGGCTGGCGCTCCTGGACTGCAGCGAGGCCTTCCGGCTGCTGCTGCGGAGCGAGCGGCTCTACGCCCACTATCTGTCACGTGCCTGCTGGTACGGGGGGCTGGTTGTGCTGCTCCAGACCTCACCTGAGGCACCAGCCATCTATGTGCTGCTCTCTCGGCTCTTCCGTGCCCAGGACCCTGACCAGCTGGGGGAATTGGCGCGCTCCGCTGGCCTCACTGACCTGGAGTACCAGGTACCACCATACCCAGATACCTGGGCTCTGTCTCCAGCTCTAGAAGGGGAGTGGGGTCTAGTGGGTTAGAGCACTGGGGAGGGGCTGGGAGGCTGGTCTCCTGGGTTTCTTTGGCTCTGGGAGAGGATTGGGTGTTAGTAGGTTAGAGTGGGGGGAAGGGAGGGTGGGAGCCAGGACTCCTGGGTTCTCCCTGGCACTGGAGTGCCTGCCTGGACCCTGATCATTCCTCTCTCCCCGTAGGCGTTCCTGGTTTACGCCGCTGGCGTCTTTTCCAACATGGGGAACTACAAATCTTTTGGGGACACCAAGTTTGTGCCCAACTTGCCCAAGGTGAGTCTGTAGTCGCAGGGGGCGGAGGGAGGGGCCACATGCCAGGGTCACGGGGATGGAATGTGTTTTGGAGTCTCCATGGGGAGGCACTGCTCCCTAGACACAGCATCATCCTCTTGCCAAGAGCTCTGTGCCAGCCGTCTTCCCCAGCCAATCATCACTTTCCTTCCCTCTCATTGGCTATGGAGCAGGTCCCTGACTAAGTTAAATGTTCCATGGAGGGGAGGCTGTTTGGCCCTCCCTCACCCCATGGCTCCAGCCCGCTTATCCCCCTCTCCGTCACAGCTCAGTCCCTTTCTCCCCTAGGACAAGCTCCGGCAGCTGATCTGGCAGAGCCAAGCATTCCAGGAGCGGCCAGAGGAGATGGAGTCGCTGTGGGATAGGTGTGGGGAGCTGATGTTCTCGCTGGACCCGCACCAGAGACAGCTGGGGCTCAGAGAGAAGGTAATGCCTCACACATACACACATGATGATTCCGGCCTGGGGAGGGGTGGGGGTTGGGAGCAACCAGAATGGATTGATTTAAATTAGTGATTAAACCACCGATTTGAATTATGATTTAAATCAGTCAGCAGGAAACCTTGATTTAAATCATCTGTTGTCATCTTGTTTTGCCTTTGTACTTTTTAGTTTTTTTCCTAACGAAAGGTTTATTCTCATTGGTTGGTATAAACCAGTCAAACAGGTTGATTTATAGATTCATGAATTCTAAGGCTACGAGGAACCACTGCAGTCATCTAGTCTGATCTCCTGTATAACACAGCCATACGACTGCCCTGAATTAATTCCTGGTTGAACTAGAACAGTGGTTTTCAAACTTTTTTTCTGGGGACCCAGTTGAAGAAAACTGTTGATGCCCGCGACCCAGTGGAGCTGGGGATGCGGGGTTTGGGGTGCAGGAAGGGGTTCCAGGTTTGGGGTCGGGCTCAGGGCTGGGGGAGGGGATTGGGGCATGGACTTACCTCCGGCAGCTCCTGGTCAGCGGCACAGCCAGGGTGCAGAGGCAGGCTTCCCGCCTGTCCTGGCCCCGCGGACGGCGCTCTGCCTGAAGAGGCCAGCAACAGGTCCAGCTCCTAGGCGGAGGCCCTCAAGCAGCTCTGCGCAGCTCTTGCCTCCAGGCACCGCCCCACCCCTCCTCCCCAGCTCCCATTGGCTGGGAACCGGCCAGTGGGAGTGCGGAGCTGGTGCTTGGGGTGGGGGCAGCACGTGGAGCCCCGTGGCCCCCCTGCCTAGAAGCTGGACCCGCTGCTGGCCGCTTCCGGGGCGCAGAGGGGTGTCGGAACAGGTAGGCACTAGCCTGCCTTAGCTGGGCAGCACTGCCGACGGGACTTGTAATGTCCTGGTCAGCGGCGCTGACCAGAGCGACCCAGGGCCTTCTATGCTGCGACCTGACCTGAACTTTGAAAAACGCTGAACTAGAGCACTAAATTAAAGCGGAAGCTTTTGTGCAGAACAGAAACTGAAAGAACTGTGGTTTGAGATCATGCAGATAGCAAGGTTTGCTCAATGTCAAACTAATGGAGGGCCCAGGTCTCACTCTGCTCAACCCTCAGGACACGCAGGCCATTGTGACATGTATAAAGCTTGATTCGTCCTCAGCCATTAAAGATGGTTTAGCCCCGATTGCTCATATAATTACACAAGCCGTGCACTTCCCCCCCTTCAAGATTTGAGGGCTCATCCATGCAGCATATTATATTATTGTGTATTTCTTTCAGTGTTTCTAATGGTTTGCAGTAAGGTTTGGCCTTGCCAGAGCCTGTCAGGAGTTCAAACTGAATTTAAAACACATTGAAGAACAGTTAGCCAAAGAATCAAAAAGTTAATAGCACTTTTTTTTTAAAAGTACATGGTTTGAGCATTGGCCTGCTAAACCCAGGGTTGTGAGTTCAATCCTTGAGGGGGCCATTTAGGGATTGGGGCAAAAATTGGGGATTGGTCCTACTTTGAGCAGGGGGTTGGACTAGATGACCTCCTGAGGTCCCTTCCAACCCTGATATTCTATGATTCTATGAACCAGTGGGGCCGCTGGACAATCGGGTGTGTGTGTGTGTCTCAGTGGGCGTGGCTGGCGGCGGGAGGGGTGTGTGTCAGTGGGTGTGGCTGGCGGCGGGCGGATGTGTCAGTGGGCGTGGCTGGCGGCGGGGATCTGTGTGTGTTTGTGTCTCAGTGGGCGTGGCTGGCAGCGGGTGTGTGTGTGTGTCTCGGGCGTGGCTGGCGGCGGGTGTGTGTCTGTCTCAGTGGGTGTGGCTGGCGGCGGGTGTGTGTGTCTCAGTGGGTGTGGCTGGTGGCAGGGGGGTGTGTCTCAGTGGGTGTGGCTGGTGGCGGGGGGGTGTGTGTTGTGTCTCGGTGTGGCTGGCGGCGGGGGTGTGTGTCAGTGGGCGTGGCTGGTGGCAGGGGGTGTGTCTCAGTGGGCGTGGCAGGGAGGTCGGGGGGGGTCAGTGGGTGTGGCTGGCGGTGGGGAGGGGCTGTGTGAGCAGTCTCGGTTGGTGGCGGGAAGAGGAGGTTAGCAGTCTCTCTCTAACACCCTGCCCTCCCCCTCAGGGCACCACGACCTATTTCTCCGGGAACTGCTGTTTGGAGGATGCCCAGCTAGCCCAGAAATTCCTCGACTCGCAGGTACCTGCTGGCGTGCTGACATAGGACATCTCCCCGGGTCCCCCCAGACAGCCCCACACAGGGCAGCCCCAAGCCTGACCACCTCCGTGGGGTGTGTCTGCTGCATCTGCATTGCTACGGCTCTTGTGCCCATAGGGCAGGGCCAGCATCAGGCCTCCTGCGGTCTGCGCCCTCCAGGTTTCCCATCCCCCACTCTGATCCCAGTGTCTCTGCATAGGATTGTAGGGGGCCCACTGAAGGGGGGGGTCAGATGGGGTAAATCTCCCACCCCCTCCAGCACCATCTCCTCATCTCTTTCAGAACATCAGTGCCTACAACACGCGGCTCTTCAAGGAGAAGGACAAGGCAGGGCAGACATGCTATGAGGTGCGGCTGGCATCAGTGCTGGGCACTGGTAAGACTCCCCCTTCTCTGCCCCCTCACTGCTTGGATCCCCCTAGTCTGTGCTCCCCACACTGCCCACCTCCCTGAGCTCCTCTGACCTGTGCTCCCCATGCTACCTGGATCTCTCCCCAATCCCTCAACCCGTACTCCCCCATGCCACCCCCCTCACCTGCTGCCTGGATCCCACCCCCATGCTTAGCTCCCTGCCTGCGCTCCCCACTCTCTTCCCCCACATTGAATTATCTCTCTCTCTCCCCAGATGCACCCGTCGACCATGAGCTGGCCCCCAAGCTGCGTTGCTTTGAGTTTGAGGGCTGCACGTTCCGCGTGACCCGCGGGGACTACGCACCCCTGCTGGAGAAAGTGGTGGAGAACCTACAGCGCACCAAGGCATGTGTGTCCGTGCTGCCCCTGCTCTGCGTGTGCACTGAGTTGTGGGGGCCGGGGGGGTCTCTCCCAGTGGCTTTTGTAGGTTTTAAACCCTAACTCTGCCACCAAAGGGAAACCTTATTTTTATATCCAGAGAGAGAAGATAGTCTTAGGGCCAAAGGACTGAGAGCCTGGACTCCTGGGTTCTGTTCCCAGTTCTGGGAGGAGGGGCTGGGAGCCAGGACCCCTGGGTTCTCACTTTCTGGAGTTGAGATGGTGATGGGGGAGGAGGAATTTATTGCGGGGTGGGGAGAGGAATGGCTGAAGCCAGATGAATAGTCGTTGATGAGCTAGGTGTCTGCCCCTCTTCTCTCCCAGGCTCATGCTGCCAACACAAACCAGGAGCGCATGCTGGAGCATTACATCCGTAGCTTCACGCAGGGCTCCATTGCGGCCCACAAGGAAGGTTCCCGCAGCTGGATCCGTGACAAGGGGCCTATTGTCGAAAGGTGGGAGCTGGGAACCGTGACTTCTGGGTTCTGTCCCCAGCTGTGGGAGGGAAGTGGAGTTCAGTGGGTTTGAGCAGAGAGGGCTGGCACCCAGGGGTTTTGAGAGAAGTCAGGTGCTAGCTGGGGGAGGCGGGGGGGCGGCTGGGAGAGGAAAGGAGAGGGGTTTGTTGATAGGGACATTCGCCTCCTGGGATCAGCGAACCAGGGGCTTGTCTCTTGTCCAGGGCAGGACAGGCCATTTAATGTGCTCTCTCCCTCCACAGTTACATCGGCTTTATTGAAAGCTATCGAGACCCCTACGGCTCCCGGGGGGAGTTTGAAGGTAAAACATGCTGGTTCCCTCAAAGGAACCCTGGGGAACCGGGAGGGGTTGGAGTAGCGGGAGGGAGGGGATGGGTTGGCTGTGGACGGGTGTGTGTGTGTTTTTTTCTGGGTGTGCTTTTGTACTGTAATTGTGTTCGGGTGTGGCTGACTGCTGAGGGGAGTTGGTTGTGTAGTCGTGTAGTGTCGTTGGGGGTGTGTGGTTGTGTGCCCCTTGCAACTGTGTACTGTAGGTGTGTTTTGGAGATGGTGGTCATATATTGTAATTGCTGTGGGGGAGTTGTAGGGGAGGAGTGTAGTTTTGTGTGACTGTTGGGGTGTTTTGTGGGGGTTGCGTTCTGCAGTGGGGGGGGGTTGTGGTGGTGTTGGGCAGAGGGTGGCTGGCTAGCTGGGGCAGGGCAGTACTAGCCAGCCCCGTCCACAGCACCCGCTCTCTCCCCCCAGGATTTGTGGCCATCGTGAACAAGGCCATGAGCGCCAAGTTTGCGCGGCTGGTGGAGTCAGCTGAGCAGCTGCTGCTGGAGCTGCCCTGGCCCCGTGCCTTCGAGAAGGACACCTTCCTCACGCCGGACTTCACCTCGCTGGACGTGCTGACATTCGCAGGCAGTGGGATCCCGGCTGGCATCAACATCCCCAACTGTGAGCACTACCCACAATCCTCTGTGCCTGCACCCCTGTCCACAGTGCTCTGCACCTCCCCGGGGGCTACCCAGAATCCTCTGTCTGCATCCCTTCTCAGAATCCTGTGTGCCTCCCAGGAGCTATCCACAATCCTCTTCCACCCTGGCACTATCCAGAATCCCCTGCATCTGCATCCCAGCCATTGGCACGGGAGACCAGACCCCATGTAAGGCCCACTGGTCTGTCCCCTTGACCTGCTCTCCCCTCCTGATGAGTGCTGGCCTCAATGCCCTAGCAAGGCCCTATGGGGTGCTGTGCTGCAGGGAGGATTCAGTAGGGGGTGCTTTCCCCTTGCAATCAGTGCTGATCCCAATGCCGCACTAGCAAGCACTGTGCTTCAGCGAGCAGAGTGGAGGGTACCATAGGCACTCTTGTTACACTCCCAGTCTGGGAGCAGTTTTAAAACTGGAGTTTTATTAAGCTTTGTATCAAAACCCGAACACACCCACACACGTTGCACAAGCCCCATTTCTGCTCGGTGCTTTCAGAGCACAGATGACGCTACTGCTACAACCAGAGCTTCCCCTTTGGACCCCCTCGGCAGTCCTTCAATCCTTAAAGAGACACGCACAGGCAAATCTAACCCTGACGTTCCCTTTGGAGTACTACGCTCCCCTCAGTTCATGTAATGTCTTCCCGAGCAAAATCTAATCCAGTCCATCCGTTTGAGTTATGAGCAATAGTCCCAGCACATCACTGTCGTTGTCATTTGAGCCTCTCATCTGTCACGAGTTCTGGGACTGACGGTGGGACCTTCTGCAGCTCTCTCCCATTTATTTCAAATTCAGCAGAAAGTTTCTGTGGCAACTTTAGTTCCACTGTCCAACAGAATAGTCAGTTCTGAACACCCTCAATTAGGGTGACCAGATGTCCCGATTTCAGGGACAGTCCTGGTATTTGGGGCTTTGTTTTATATATATGACTGTTACGCCCCACCCCGTCCCAATTTTTCACACTTGCTGGCTGGTCATCCTACCTTCAGTCCCCAAAGATGTTCATATCTTATGGAATAACAGTTCCTATGTGCTCAGTGGCGTCACAAGTAACTCCCAAGTCACTGGGTATATGGCAAGCTACTTAGAAAAACGTACTAAATGAACAGAATTACAAACTATCCAGAGCCATAAACTGCTGTAGATCAACATCCACAGTGTAATTCAGTATCCCTTACATCAGCCTTGGATAGAATGCCGGATACGGTGCAGGAATAGACACTGAGTATGGCATGTGACAAATGTGAGGACACCCTCCTGGTGCATTCACCGGTCCAATAGTTGGATTTAGACATTGATAAGTAGGTGCCCTAACTGTTCCTATGTCAGCATCTGCAGGGCTCTTCTCTTCCTTGTCAGCCGACCTTGTGTGTCCGTGATTTGTCTTCTGGGGCACTGCTGGTTTCAGGTTCCGTGGTCACATTTTGATAATCCCGTCTTTCAACAGCTGTTGCAAATGTCCCATCAATGTGATCAGCAGTTTCCAAACGAACAAAGTCAACAGCATCCTCATTTCCCAGCTGGGGAAGAAATATCTGTGGATTCAGAGTCTCTGTGCCATGGGCAGCATCGGATACCATCAGCAATGTAGTTCATCTTCACTCTCGCTTTCAGAGTCCCTGGAGTCCAAATTCCTGTCCTCATTTTGATTTCCTTTGGTGCTAGTTTGCCTTGTCCTGTGTGTCTTCTGTAGTGGTGTTACATCCAAGGGGAAGTCATAGGGAAGTAGAAGATAGGGTTCTTCACTGCAAACACCTCCTTTCCTGTCTTCTGCTTGTGCTTCATAGACCAGACCAGGGGTAGTCAATAGGCGGATCACGGGCCCAATCCAGATCGCCAGATGCTTTTGAACAGACCCCAACATCTTTTTATTTACTTGTTGTTGTTATCATCATCGTTGGGTTTTATTATTTTCCCTGGAGTCTGGACTTGACTATACCTTGACCAAGAAATTTGGACCTTGACCAAAATATAATTGATTACTCCTGGACTAGACTGTCCCCTTCCCTGTGAAGTACTACATGATTTTTTATCTTCCCATTACAATCTTAATTTGTCTGGTTCCCCCTCTCTGTGGGAGACTCTGGACAAGTACTGGTGCAGCTGGCAGGAGGGCAGCACCATGCACTTTCTAATCACAGTGATTCCCTTTGTGAGTAGCAGATTTTTGAGAACATGTTGATGCTGGTTTCTAAGCTTCTTTCATCTGCTGGTTCCATTTCTCAACATAATCTTTACGGTTCCCAGGTGCAGACTGAGAGTTTATAGGTCAACCAAATGCAATGTCAGTGGGCAAATGTGCTGAACTTCCATATAATAAACAGAAGGGTGAGAACCGTGTTGCTCATTTCATGTACAGTTATAGGCAAAAATCACTTTATTAAGGGAAGCCTTCCAATTTGACTTTTGTTCTTCCGGCAAGGTTTTCAACCTATCCAGCAGAGCCTGATTCAGGCTTTCCATGTGCCCTTGCCCCATGGATGGTTTGTAGTTGTGCAAGGTGTTTCAGTTTTACTGTAGTCCAGTGACCTTTGGAATAAATGATTTTCAAACTCTGCCTCTTGGATCCTTTTGGGGAAAGGAAAAAGATTTTAAAACAAAGTCACCGAAGATCTCGTCTGCCACGGTGTTTCCTGACTCGGTGGTGGAAGGGTACGCTTGGACATGCCTAGTGAAGTGATTCCTTACGACTAAGATGTATTCATACCCTCCTTTGCTTCTGTCTAGATGCAAGACTTCTCTTGATACAAGCCCAAATGGTTCTGTTGTAACTGTGAGTTAATGGCGCTCTGGTAGGCGGGTGAGGGTTCTTTTGCTTGTCAAGTGGACAGACTCTAGTGACAATGTCTGATGTCTCTCTTCGTCTGTGGCCAATAAAACTGATCTCTTGCAAGACTGGTTACTTGCTCTGCTCTTCCAAGTCCCATCTCTGTGTGTGATTCTTGATGTACCTGCTTTTGGATTTTTCAGGTAATACCAGGTAGCTTGGTTTCCAGTAAAGCCTTCTCTGTAGCACCGCATCATATCTTCAGTTAGAATCAGCTTCTTGTGAGGCAGACGGTACTTTCTGTCTCAGATCAAGGGCTGGGACTAGCAAATCCTGAAACGTCCTCTTGTGCTGCTCTTGAGAGCTGCAGGGGAAGTTCAGTTGCATCTTTTTCGTGGTAATAAGATCTTAATATACCCTCAGTTTTGGCAGGCTCTGATTAGTTTTCCCCTCCAAGTAACTCCTGAAGCTCAGTCCCGGGCAAACTGCCTTGATCACAGCTTCCATGGTCTCTGCCTCAGCGTACCCCTTTGGAATTCCACGTTCAGTTTGAGAAGCCAGACTGTTCAGGCTTAACCTGTCCTCTTGGTTGGCATTCCCAGTCTGTCCTGTTGTTTTAAAATCTTTCCTTAGAACTGGTTCTATTTTCTGGGCTGGCAGTGGCAGATTTTCCACAGCGGTTTGGCTTGTTAATTTCTTTCATGCTTTCCTGAAACTGTATTTCAAGCCATTTAAATTTTTCAGCACTCTGGGTCTGAACTGTCTCCTCTTCAGTTGTTTCCGTTTGCTCCCCGTTTGCTGCAGCAATGAATGCTCTTATCTTGTAATGCCAACAATGTAGACAGTCCCTGATCGTCCAATTCTTCCTGCAATGGTTAAGCATTTGATTAAAGCAAGTCGACATTTTGCTGCAGTTTCACTGCGACTTGTCCCAGAAATGCCCAGAGAGTCGCAGACCATCCTTTGGCTAGTATAAAAGTTCTCTCATCTCCATGTGACGGTCCTCTAATGCTCTCCCAGCCAAAGAGTTTGTAAATAAGGAAATCTTCCCTGGCAGCTTTCCCTGGAACAGTTTAAAGCAGCTTCTAGGGAGGTTCATCTCCTGGAGAGGTCAGATCACTGCAGTTCAGCCTCTCTGGGCTGGGAGTGTAACTCTCCCCTCTCCTAGTCACTGCTGACCCCAGTGCCCTAGTGCAGTGCTAGGGGGCGCTGTGCTGCAGGGAGAAGGTTTGGGGCCACAGTGTGGGGCAGGTGGGGCTGAGCCAAGTGTCTGCTTCCCCCATCTCTCCAGATGACGACATCCGCCAGACCGAAGGTTTCAAGAATGTGTCCCTGGGCAACGTGCTGTCAGTGGCCTATGCCACCCAGAAGGACAAACTGACCTTCCTCGCTGAGGAGGACAAGGTGTGTGGGAGCCCAGAGCTGTAGGTCAGGGTTGAGGGGCATCGGTAGAGCTGTAGGGATTGGGGGAAGGCTAGGGCTGGGATAGCAGCAGTTGTGGGTTGGGACTGAGGGGCACTGGGAGAGTTGGTCGGGAGCCCGTGGCTGGGATAGCAGGGGGCCAGTGGGTCAGGATTGAGGGGCACTGGCAGAGCTGTGGGGGATCAGGGGACCCCAGGGCTGGGATAGCAGTGGGTCAGGATTGAGGGGCACTGGCAGAGCTGAGGGGGATCAGGGGACCCCAGGGCTGGGATAGCAGTGGGTCAGGATTGAGGGGCACTGGCAGAGCTGTGGGAGTTTGGGAGAAGGCCAAGGCTGGGATAGCATGGACTCTGTGTTGGGAGGAAGGGGCACCGCACACCATGGCTGGCTGAGGCTGTGGGTCTCTTGCAGGACCTGTACATTAAGTGGAAGGGGCCATCATTTGAGGTGCAGGTTGGGCTGCACGAGCTGCTGGGGCATGGCAGTGGGAAGCTCTTTGTGCAGGTAAGCACCCGCCTTGGCAGGGGATGGGGGGAGGGGGAAGGATCCCTATATAAACAGCCCCTGCGCTCCACCCCAGAGGAGGCTGCCTCTTCGCTCCAGGCGAGGGATCCCTGTACACAGTGTTGGGGATGATGCTTCTCCCCACGGGCTAGCACGGCTGGTGCAGCGCGGCAGTGCTGGCTGAGGGTGGATGCTAACGTCTCCCCCATTCCACAGGAGGAGAAGGGCACCTGTAACTTCGACAGGGAGGCTGTGATCAACCCGGAGACGGGGGAACTGGTAAGGGGGCTGAGAGGGGAAGTGGTGGCGATAGGGGAGGGTGGGGAGAGAAATGATCTTAATGGGGGAAGGGAAGTGGCAGGGCCAGCTTACACTGAACATCTGTGATCACCTTGGGGTGCCCCCCACCTGCCAGCCCTGCACCCCAACCCCTATAATGTCCCCATGCGTGTCTTCCCCAGACCCCTCCTCCCCACATTACGTATCGGATCCCATTGGGTATCAGTCCCAGCCCCCTAGCCCTGACCCCCACATTGCCTTTGGGGTTCCCTCAGGTGCCAGCCTTGCCCCCTAACTTTGTCTTCTCTCACCCCCCTCCCCCCCAGATCCAGAGCTGGTACCGGGGCGGCGAGACATGGGACAGCAAGTTCTCCACCATCGCGTCGAGCTACGAGGAGTGTCGGGCTGAGTGCGTGGGGCTCTACCTCTGCCTCAACAAGGACGTGCTCCGGTGAGGGGCCTGGGTGGGGGGACAAGGCCTATCGCCAGGGGCTGGGGACAGCAGGTGGATGGGGAGGGTCACCTGAGTGGTGGGGGTGGCTGTCATAGGGGGGATTCATATTACTTGGGTACGGAGGGGGTGGTGAGTAGGGAGGTGGGGGCTGTCACTGGGGACTGAGAGAGTGGGGGTAGGCTGGGGGATGGCAGGGTCTGGGGCTCAGGATAATGCTGCAGTCCTGCAGATACCATGGGGGGCGTGTCCTTGCACTTGTT
This sequence comes from Chelonia mydas, assembly GCF_015237465.2. Classification (NCBI taxonomy): domain Eukaryota; kingdom Metazoa; phylum Chordata; order Testudines; family Cheloniidae; genus Chelonia; species Chelonia mydas. Next base: position 29,375,361 of record NC_057853.1, read on the forward strand.
GCTGCCCCCCACTGTCAGCAAGTCCCCCTCTGAGCTGTAGCTCACGAAAGCTTATGCTCAAATAAATTTGTTAGTCTCTAAGGTGCCACAAGTCCTCCTTTTCTTTCTCCAACGGTTGCAGCTGTCTGGAGATGCTTGCTTTCACGCCTTACTCATTCACACCTCATTCATTCAACAGGGCAAAAGGAGTCCGGGGGGAAATCTTATTCTACTCCTAGCAAAAAGACATTTTTCTTCTACTTTAACTATCCTTAGGGGCTATAACATTAGACCAAGACTTAATACAAAGTTTTCTGTATAGGGATCTGCTACAAAGTTCCAATATCAAAGGACTTGATACAAAGTTGTATGAAAATAGCTTAATACAAGGTTATATGGAGAGGCATAATACAAAGGCATATGAGAGTTATGTGAAGATACTTAATACAGAGATTTATCTAGAAGTGTGGGGGGGGGGGAGTTTGGGGGTTCCCCAGTGGGCCTCCCTCAGTCCCTCCTCCTGCCCCCCACAGGATTTTTGAGCTGGAAGGCGAGGATGCGGAAGATGTGATCTACATCAACTGGCTGAACATGGTGCGGGCTGGGCTGCTAGGGCTGGAGTTCTACACCCCTGAGACTGGCACCTGGCGCCAGGTGAGTTGGGGGTGGGGGGGGCATTGGCCCTTTAAAAGGAGGCAGGACAGCCTTTGACTCTTCCTCTGGGGGCGGTGTGGCAGGGCTCGGGGGAGACAGGGTTCTATCTGAGCCCTGGGCGGGAGTGGGATCTAGTGGATTAGAGTGGAGGGGGGCTGGGAGCCAGGACTCCTGGGCTCATCACGGCACCTTGCTGCTCTCCCCCAGGCTCACATGCAGGCGCGCTTTGTGATCTTGCGGGTGCTGCTGGAGGCGGGCGAGGGGCTGGTGTCGCTGCAACACACCACGGGCGCTGACGGCAAACCTGATGCACTCATCACTCTCAACCGTAACAAGATCCTGCCTGTGGGGAAGCCGGCCATCGAGCGGTTCCTGCGCAGGCTGCAGGTGAGGGGCAGGGCAGGGCTGCAGGGCGCAAGCTGGGGGCTCAGTAGGGGGCTCTCTCCTCTCACAGTCAGTGCTGGCCCCAATAGGGGTGCTGTGCTACTCGACAGTGGGGTTCAATGAGGCAGTGCTATTGCTGTGAGGGGGATCATGGTAGGGGTGGTGGGACCGTGGCTGTGTTGTGGGTGTACGGGGGGGTGCCGCTGGGGGGGGGGGGGGCGGGGCTGGCTGGGTCTCAGCCCCCTTTGTGTTGCAGGTGCTGAAGTCGACAGCGGATGTGGCGGGGGGCCGGGCGCTCTATGAGGGTTTCTCAGCCGTGACAGACGAGGGGCCTGAGAGATTCCTGAGCCTGCGGGACACCGTGCTGCTACGCAAGGAGGCACGCAAGATGTTTGTGCAGGCCAACACCCGCCTGGAAGGTATGGAATCCCCCGCCCCCGGCACTGCCCAGGCTTCTATCCACCTCCCTATGGGGTAACACTGCCTGGAGGGTATGGAGTCCCCCCAGTGCCCCGTGCACCCTGCTCTGGGGTGACACTCCCATGGTGGGTACAGTTCTGCCCCACAACTCCCACCCCAGCTGCCCCCCTCGGGTAACTAGATCCCTGGGCTGCAGGCCAGGCTGAGCCCTGGTTTACCCCAGTCCTGTGCCAGCTGGGAGTTCAGACCCGTGGGGCCTTGGTGCCAGGTGCAGGTGGAGAGGGCGCCAAGAAGGCGTGGTGGGCTAAGATTGGAGCCAGTGAGGGGTGACCGACGTGGAGTGACAAGGTAGGGGCAGGTGGAAGGGTACAGGAGCTGGAGTGGGTGCAATACAGAGGGCTGTGATGGAGCAGGGTGTGGGGGAAACACCGGGACCTCGTCTTACCGCCCTTTCCCTCAGGAGGCAAGGACATGAGACATGACCTGTGTGTGTGAGAGAGAGAGAGAGAGAGAGGGTGAAGGTTAGGTGGGGGGCTGTGATGAGGGCAATGCCATGACCCTGTCTCCCCCCCCTTCTTCCCAGGCGAGGATGTGACCCTGGTGCAGTATGAGGGTACCGCGGCCGGATTGATCCGCTCCTTCTCTGAGCGATTCCCTGAGGATGCTGAGCTCTTGGAGCGCCATCTGCTGGAGCTGTCGGACGGCAACGCCCACTTCTGGGCAAGCCAGGGCTGAGAACCGGGAGACCCAACCCCTCCGCACACTGCACCGGAAACTCAATACACTCAGCTTTTGTACCTGCCTCTCATCTCTTTCTGCTGCGTCTGATGTGTCAAACAAGAGTTGGGGAGCTTGTCCCAAATGAGCATTAATGGGGCTCCTCACCACAGCCTCAGCAAAATGGCACATGGCTTAATGGGCCTTAGTGTCTGACTCCCTCCCCACAACTTTTCTACCAGGAGTCCTGGCTCCCACTCCCCTCCACCCACACAAGCCACCAAAACAACTTCCTTCCCAGAGTTGGGCATAGAACCCAAGAGTCCTGGCTCCCAGTTCCCCCTGCCCTAACCACTAGACCCCTCCCCTCCCAGAGAACCCTGAGAAGTTTCAGTACATCCAAATTCAAGGTAGTATGTCTGGGAGCCAACCATGCAGGTTCAGGAAGGGACTCAGAGAAGGACATAGCTGGCATCACAGGTAATTGCCTCAATATGAGCTTCCAATGCAGCCCTGCGCCCAAAAGGGCTAACGTGATCGCGAGTAGCAGGGAATGGTCTTGCCTGTGCCCCCAGTGTCAGTGTAACTGCTGCTCGAATGCTGTGTCCAGCTCCGATATACACACTTCCAGTAGGGTGTGGAAGGTTCAAAGGAGGGCCACAAAAATGAGCCAGGGTTGCACCACAAGCCTCATGAGGGGATGCATGATGAGCTCAGTCTATTCAGCTGATCAAAGCGAAGGGCGAGAGCTGACTTGATCGCTCTGTGTAGGTACTTACACGTGGAAAAGAGAGCAAGTAGTGGAAGCTTTTCACCACTGCTGCAAAGATCTAGCAAGACCCAATGGCTGGAAGTTGAATTTAGACAGATTTAACTTTGATCTCAGAAGCAATTTCCACAGCCATTCGAAGGGCTTCCCTGGGGAAGTGGAGGGATTCACCATCGCTTGGAGGCTTTAACGGGACATCTTACATTAATCCAGCACCTGGGAGAAATGATACAGCCGTTGTGTGCTGGAGGGGTTGGGCTGGAAGGGTGTGGTAGTCAGTTTTGGCCATGGAATCTCTAAATCCCCCTGTTCATTCCTTTTCTTCAGGGACTACGGGGAGAGCAGCCTTGCCTGCAACACACCCCTAATGTTTGCAGGTCTGCAGTTAAATGACTGTAATCAGGGATTCAACCAGTCACCCGCAGTAGATCAAGACGGAATTTTTTCTTCCATGCACAAGTGGACACATTTATCTGGGTTTTTTCCCCCTGCTTTCCTCTGATGTGTCAGGGAGCAGCCACAGCTGGAGATGGGACAGCGGATGGGTGGCTTGGGCTCTGAGAATCTTGTTCAGATGCTTGACTGAGGGTCTTACCCAGATGTTTGGGGTGCAGCTGATCACCAGTTTTGGGATCAGGAAGGGATTTCTACCAGTCAGATTGGCAGGAACCTTGGGGCTTTTCCACCTTCGGCTGCAGCATGGGGCACGGGTCGCCTCCTGGGATCAGCTGGGCATGGCTCATCTCAGCAATTCCCTGTCATCACAGGGAATTTGGGTATTGGGGGGGCCTCACTGGTTCTCTGGGGCTCACAACAGGTTAGTCTCCTGATGGCTGAAATGCTTTAGTCTCTCTCAAATCTTGGGGCCTCATACAGGAGAAACTGGGTGAGATTTAACAGCCTGTGATAGACAGGAAGTCAGACTACATGATCTGCTAGTCCAGGGATGGGCAAACTTTTTGGCCCAAGGGCCACATCGGGGTTGTGAAACTGTATGGAGGGCCGGGTAGGAAAGGCTATGCCTGCCCAAACAGCCTGGCCCCCACTCCTTATCTGCCCCCTCCCACTTACTGCCCCACTCAGCTCCTGCCCCATCCAACCCCCCCCCCCCCCCCGCTCCTTGTCCCCTGACTGCCCCCTCCTGGGACCCCCTGCCTGCCCCCCTGGGACCCCACCCCCATCCAACCCCCCCTGCTCCCTGTCTCCTGATTCCCCCCACCCCCCGACCCCTATCCACACTGCCGCCCCAACCCCTCCACCCCGGCTCCTGACTGCCCAACCCCTATCCACACTCTTGCCCCCTGACAGGCCCCGCTGGATTCCCATGCCTGTCCAACCCTCTCTGTTCCCCGTCCCATGACTGCCCCCCGCCCCAACCTCTGCCCCATCCAACCACTCCCCATCCCCTGCCTGCCCCCGGGGTCCCCTGCCCCCTTATCGTGCTGCTCAGAGCAGCAGGAGCTCGCTGCCCGGCCGGAGCCAGCCATGCCACCAAGCTGCCCGGCAGGAGTGGCGGGCCAGAGCGATGGCGGCACGGCAAGCTGAGGCTGCGGGGGAGGGAGAACAGCAGGGGAGAGGCCGGGCTCTAGCCTCTCCGGCCCGGAGCTCAAGGGCCGGGCAAGACGGTCCTGCGGGCTGATGTGGCCCGCGGGCCGTAGTTTGCCCACCTCTGTGCTAATCCCTTCTGGCCCTAAATTCTATTAAATTGACTCTGGATCCCAGATGCCCTCCCCCTGCTCTAACCCATCAGACCCCACTCTCCTCCCAAAGGATGGTTAATATCTCCTGCATGTCCCTTTCCTATCATGTCACAGGGCGTGATCCTCTTCCTGCAGAAGCATCTGGGCCCAGGACTCAGCTCAGCTGGGATCTCCAGGGGCCAGACCAGTGCATTTCAGCCTCTCGGTTTCAGAGAGTGGCCCGGCTGGCTTAGGGGGCAGGGGAAGGGGAAGGGGCTGCTGGCTCTGACCTGGGCCCAGGGCTGTGGGAGGGACTGGCTGGTGCAGGGGTATGGGATACAGGGCCTTTCCCCTCCTGGGGACGCTGGCACTGGAGCCTGTACTGTGGGGCAGTCAAGTTGGGGGTCCCCGCACAGCTCCTAGGGGGACCATCTCCCTTGGAGGCTGGATCCAGGTGGAAGTCAGGCTCTTGGGGTGACTCCTCCCTTGCAGAAGCTGCTCTGCTGTCTTCCCGCCCCCCGTCGCCGCGCGCCCCAGATTCATTGGGGGTAGATGTGGGGTGGGAGGCGGGGCGGAGACAGTCCCCACACATCCGGAACCCTGAGTTGCTACGGTTGGTCTCCCCCGGAAGGGCCCTTTTGAGTGAGACACCGTATCTGGCTGGGGACTGTTTTCCAGTAACTCCCATCCACAGCCGTTGGTTGCCGTAGCAACAGATCCTGCCCGTCCTGGAGCGGGACATGGCGGCCACCTCCTCCTCCTCCTCCAGCAGCGAGAGGTGAGGGGGGTGTTGGTGACCCCTGAACCCCTCTTTCCTGGGCCTGGTTAGCTGGGGGTGGCAATGACTGTGATCCTCTTCCCAGCGGGGACGGGCTGGGGCTGGGAGCCAGGACTCCTGGGATCTCCTCCCAGCTCTGAGAGGAGAGTGGGGTCTAGTGGTTAGCGTAGGGGAGGGGCTGGGAGCCAGGACTCCTGGGTTCTATCCCAGCTCTGGGAGGAGAGTGGGGACTAGTGGTTAGCATAGGGGAGGGGCTGGGAGCCAGGACTCGTGGGACCTATCCCAGCTCCAGGAGGAGAGTGGGGTCCCGTGGTGAGAGCAGATGGGGAGGGATTGGGGCTGCTGGAATTTCTGTTCCTTTTTTTGATTGAAATCTATCCCAGTTTCTCACTGTCACTCTGTGTCTACCTGTCTCTTTGTGTCCCCACCCTGTCCACATCCCCCTCCAGTAATGAAGCCAACTCCAAATGGCTGGATGCCCATTACGACCCCATGGCCAATCTCTACACGTTCTCCTCCTGCATCGGTAAGTCCAGGATCCTCCCATAAAGTGCCCTTAGCTGAGAGAGCTGGGGAATGGTCCAGTGGGATTCTCCTGGGTGGAGGCCCAGGGAGTGGTTAGAGGTGGGGAGGGAGGGGGAAAAGGGCCCGGAGTTCTGGCTCTGTGAGATGAGTGAGGGCTAGTGGTTAGATTGGAGGGGGACTGGGAATCAGGACTTTTAGTTTCTATTCCAGTGGTTATAATGTGTGGGTGGTGGGGTGCTGAGAATCCAAACAGCTGGGTTCTGTTCCTGCCATATTGTCTCTGTAGGTGCTTAGATAAGTCCCTTCCCTTATCTGGCCCCCACATTCTCCATCAATAACTTAGTGAGGTACCTCGCAAAGGAAGCTCTTCTCAAGGTCACTTAAGCACATGTGGTGCTGGCAGATGGCAAAGCATAGTTATGTACAGATACATGGGATCTCAACCCTGGGAATACGAAGTAGACTCTCCCCTCCCTCCCACCCAGGTTTGTTAACACTCATGGGGATGGGAGCTCTTGTTCTCTCCATAGTCGCCTCTCTCTCACAGTGAGTGTGTGAAACACCCAGCCACAGCAAACAGGATGTGGAACTTACAAACGCAGGGAAAGGCAATGAAGGGGATGGTCTGATGCTTATTTAAGTCTGAGGCCTGATGCCCGGTTGGCAGGAAAGTGTTCTCCGTTAAAGATTTAACCCCTTCCCACTCTTCAGTGACAGAACACCAGCTCCACATCTCTAGGTCCTCCAAGGAGAACTCACTGGAAAGCAGCTGTTGCCTTCCTGATAGTGCTGGGAAGAAAACCTTATAACTGTCTACATTGTCCTTTCCCAGAACTGGGGATAAACCCACGTGTTCTAGCCCCGAGCTCTAACCTCCTGGACTCCACTCACCTCCCAAAGCTGAAGTTAGAAGCTTGGTTCCCAGCCTGCCTCGGATTACCATTAAATAACTAACTGTAGCGCGTAGCAAGCAGCCCCGGCTGACAGGGCCCTGTGTAATCCCTTCTAATTGTTGTTTGCAGTGTAGATGTAGCTCTGTCAGTCCCAGGATATTAGCGAGACAAGGTAGGGGAGGGAATATTTTTTATTGGACCAACTTCTGCTGGTGAGAGAGAGAGACACGCTTGCAGAGTACCTTTCCCACACCTGAGGAAGAGCTCTGTGTAACTTGAAAACTTGTCTCTCACACCAACAGAAGTTGGTCCAATACCTTGTCTCTCTAATCAATTCTATGGCACCTTGCCTTCCTCCTGTCCACCACTAACATCCCTGGGAGGGGGAGATAGATGGGAGCTGTGCTGCTAGGGATAATGACTAATACTGCTGGGCTCACGCTAGCTAGGGCCAGTGGAGGGCCACCCATTACAGGGGTCTCAGACACTGTCCCCTAGGGCATATCCCCCAACCTTCCATGCCACTATGGACATTTGTGGGACCCTGCTGAGAGCATTCCAGAGGGGAACCGGACACACAGCAGTGATAGACACAGCCCTGTGGTTACAGAGCACTGAGCATAGTGGTTAGATAGTCTGCCTTCTTGAGCTGAGGATAGAACCCAGGAGTCCTGGCTCGCAGTGATGCTTTTACACTGCATGGTTCCAGAGCCCCTTTTACCTCAAAGTCCTTCAAATTATTACATGGCTCTGGAGCACAAGCCTCCACAGTTGGTATGGAATGAGCCAGCACATCTGCGAGGAGAGAACACCTCCTACTACTCCCACCCCCACACACTCCCTGCAGCACAGTGCCCCCTGGCATCATGCTGGGGCATTGTGGTTAGCATTCACTGGGAGGGGAGAGCATCCCCTTGGTCTCCCATGCAGATACTGGGCATGGCTGGACCTGCTTAGCCGGGGGGAGGTTGTCAGGGATGCTGACTCCACATGTCTCTTTTGTTCCAGCCCTGGCTGACCTGCATGGCGATGGAGAGTACAAGGTGAGGAAGGATGGCCTGCCTGCCCACCCCAGGCAATGGGCCTACCCAACCTGGTATCCCCTCCCTCCACCACCTCCCAGATCAGCCCCCTGGGCCTGGTATCCCCCACACTCCACCCTGGCTTTGGCTAACCCCCCAGGGGCAAACAGCATCTGGATGGGGAGTGTGTCTCTTGGGGCGGGGTGGGGGAAAGCGTTCAGGGTGGGAGTGAGCATTCTGGGCCGGTTGCCTCTCTGGGCAAGAGGCAGTGAGGGTGTCCGTGCCCAGCCCAGCAGGTGGGAGCTGCCCTGTGGTGGGGGATGAGGACCCCCCAGCACTACCCTTCTGTCTCTGTCTACCCCCCAGCTGGTGGTGGGTGACCTGGGCATGGCTGGACACACCATGAGGCTGAAGGTGTACCGGGGCACGGGGCTGGCCAGCGAGAGCACCTTGTTGGACCTGCCGGCTGCCGTGACCACCTTCCTAATGGACCAGAATGAGCCACGCACGCCTGCTGTGGCCGTGGCCTCCGGCCCATTCATCTATGTCTACAAGAACCTGCGGCCCTACTTCAAATTCACCCTGCCCCCCCTGGATGCCAACCCCCTGGAGCAGGACGTCTGGGAGCAGGCCAAAGAGGTGAGCAGGTTGGGGGTGGCATGGCCAGCCCAAGGTACCTGTCCACACCCCTGCCCCACATCAAACCAATGGGCCCACCCCTCCCTGGCACTCCACATCAGACCCAGCTCTGGGAGTGGGGTCTAGTGGTTAGAATACAGAGGCTGGGAGCCAGGATGCCTGGTTCTATTCCCAGTTTGTAGTCATGTGCCTTCCCATCTCTCTCTGTCTGCATCTTGTTCCAGGACATGATCGACCCCCTGACTCTGAAGGAAATGCTGGAGGGGATCCGGTGAGTGGCTCTTCCTTCCCCCCATGGACTGTCACATCACCACGCCCCCCAGAAACTCCATCCTGGTCCCTGGCTTAGCAAGTGCTGGGAGCTAATGCCAGAGGCATTTAACATTCGATCCCTGGGTGTGGACACTGGGGAGATCCTTGAGGTTAGAGCTGGGCATGCTGAAAGCCAGGACTCCCAGGTTCTATCCCCAGCTCTGGGAGTGGAGTGGGATCTAGTGGTTACGGTAAAGTGGGTGAGAAATCAGGACTCCTGTGTTCTGTTCCGGGTTGTGGATGGTAGGGTCTGTGATGGTGAATGTATCATACTGAGTTTCTATCCAATGTCTTCCTATCTGTTCAACATCTTCGTGTGTCAGGGACAAGGCAGAGATCCCCCTGTCGGTACGATCACTGAGGTAAGACCATATGGTACCACTGAGGGCAGGGAGTGGCATGAGCACCTCACCCTCCAGCGATTTCCTGGCTAGCACCAAAACCCTGGGCTGGGAGCTCTAGGAACCCAGCTTTTTCAGGGATTGGAGCAGGAAGATTGAGGCTGGTGGCCAAGGGAGAGGGTGTGCAGGGGTCAGGGATGGATCCTGGCAGCAGAGAAGCCCGGTGGTGTAGGGAGCACAGGCTGGAGGGGTGGGAATCAGGGAGGGATCTTGGCAGTGGGGAGGCAGGGCGAGTGGGGAGCACAAGCCAAGGGTGGGTGGGGATCTGAGAGGGATCTTGGCAGTGTGGGGGATGGGTGGTGTGGGGAGCACAAGCCGCGGGGTAGGGATTGGGGAGGGATCTTGGCAGTGAGGGGGACGGGTTGTGTGGGGAGCACAAGCCGCAGGGTAGGGATTGGGGAGGGATCTTGGCAGTGAGGGGGACGGGTTGTGTGGGGAGCACAAGCCACGGCGCGGGGATCGGGGAGGGATCTCGGCAGTGGGGGAGGCAGGTGGTGTGGGGAGCACAAGCCGGGTTGGGGGGGATCTGGGAGGGACCTCAGCTGTGGGGGAGGCAGGTGGTGTAGGGACCACAAGCCGGGGGGGTGGGTGATCGGGGAGGGATTTCGGCAGTGGGGGAGGCAGGTGGTGTGGGGAGCATAGGCCGGGTCGGGGGACATTGTCCCAAAGCTTGGAAGGCTCTCAGCAGCAGAGTTCCTGTTCTAAGTGGTACGGGGAACACTGTGGACCAGAGCAAGCTGTGTCACTATCCCACAATCCCCTTCTCTGTCTCCCCAACCCCCAGGTTCCTGGCCCAAGATGTACCAGAGATGGAGAATTTTGTAAACCTACATAAGGGGCAACCGATCAAGCGCCAGGTGGGTCCTGCCCTGCCCTGGGTCTGGGGAAAACTCCCCAGTGGATCCTCCCAGAGTAAGGGACTCAAGGGGATGGGGGTTGGAGAAAGGGAGTATTCTAGCATTGCCAGTTCCCCACTGATGACTTGTGGGTCCCAGCAGGGCCTTCCGGGTACCCTTCCTTCCCAGCATACCCTCTGGGGAGACTGGCACTGCCCTCCCTGGGTAGAGAGGGAGACTGGGGAAGGGGGAGAGGTCCATGCCCCTCTCATGCCCATCTCCTTATCCAGACTGTCATCACGTGCATGAGCACACTGAAGAAGAACATGGCAGATGAGGACGCAGTCAGCTGCCTGGTGATCGGGACGGAGAGCGCCGATGTCCTTATCCTGGACCCTGAGGCCTTCACTATCCTGGCCAAGGTGAGTGGGGTGCCAGGTGAGGGGGTCCCTATATAAACAGTCCCCGCATCCCACCCCAGAGGTGGCTGCATCTCAGCACCAGGCGAGGGACCCCTGCTCATATATAGCTCGTTCCCACGGGTGTGGGGCTGCCCCAGCTTTCCATTTGCTGTTGCAGATGACGTTGCCGAGCGTGCCAGCCTTCCTGGACGTGATGGGGCAGTTCGATGTGGAGTACCGGGTCACAGTGGCCTGCCGGGATGGGAGCATCTACATCCTCCGCAGGTGACAGCCAGCCGTGAGGGGTGCTTGGGGCTGGAATGGGACAAAGGGGAAGGCAGGGGAGTGCTGAGGAACATCAGATAAGGAACCTGCTATGTCTCCCCCTCCCGCCAGATCAGATCTATGGTCCTTTCCAGCTTGGTATTCCGTTCCCTCTCCAATCAGATCCATGGGCCCATCCCAATACTCTGCCTCCCTGCTGCCCCACTGCCCAACAGCCACCAGTGCCAGGCCCCAGTACCTGAAGGTTTAGTTTTGCTGTAACATTCCTGCTGGTGAGGCCTGTCTGTGCCCATTCCCTCGGCGCAGGGGGTGGGGAGGGTGACTGGAGCCCACAAGGCAGGAGTGGGAGGAGGGGATTGGGTGGGGCAGCAAGCACTGTGGGGGACTGGCACTGACCTGTCTGCCCTCCCTTCCCACTCCAGGGAGTCCAAGCGGCCCAAGTACTGCATCGAACTGAGTGCCCAGCCCATGGGGCTGGTGCGGGTACACAAGAATATCGTGGCCGGCTGCTCCGACGAAACCCTGCAGGGCTATACACAGAAGGTGGGAGTGGGTGAGGGCACCCCCTACGGGGCACTAGGGGTGGGGCAGCTGGGCAGGTCTTGGAACCTGTGTGCCCCCAGATCTACTCCCTACACCACCTGTTACCAAGGCACCTCTCCCTGGGGGCCAGTGGGAGATCTCCATGGCTCCATTCTAAGTCTAGTCTGCTTAGGGGGCCAGTGTCACAGGGGTGCCACACAAGGGATCCTTGTATAAGTAGCCCCTCTGCCCCACCCCAGAGTCAGATAAACAGCCTTGCACCTCACCCCAGAGATGGCTACATTTGAGTGCCAGATCTCTTTCTCTTACAGGGGAAGAAGCTGTGGACAGTCTATCTGCCAGCCCCACTGATGACCATGAGCCTCCTAGATCATAAATCACGCGGCTTCCAGGCCGTGATGGTAGGTCTGGCCAACCAGGAGGTGCACATGTACCGGGATAAAAACCTTGTGGACGTCATCCGCACCCAGGTAATTTCCCCACCCGGCAAAGCCAGTGCCAGGGTAATGCAGGACTCTTAATGCAGGACTCTATCCCAGCTTTGGGAGGAGAGTAGGGTCTCATGGGTTAGAGCAGGGGGCTGGGAGCCAGGCCTCTTGGGTTCTATCCCTAATTCTGAGAAGGGAATGGGATCTAGTGGGTTAGAGTGAGGAGGCTAGGAGCCAGAATTGTGGGTCTGGTGGTTATGGACACTGGCCGAGCTCCCTGATACCCCATTACCCCCCCCTTGCTCCCCCACAGGACGTGGTCACCAGTATTTGCTTTGGCCGCTATGGGCGTGAGGACAACACCCTGATCATGACGACTAAAGGTGGGCAAGGGGCGTGCTGGGTGGGCACCATTCAGTTCCATGTGCTGCTGTGCAATACTGAATGCACCCTGCAGGGGATGCTGTTGGCTGTAGGCATCAGCGGGGCTCCAGCTGGTGGGTCAGGAAGGAATTCCAGTCCTGTGGGACAGTGCAGTGCAGCGAGGGGCATTAACGGGACCAGCCACTACTGGAGACAGTACACCACGGGGGATGGGCCCATGGGTCTGATCCAGGAAGACGGGATTCAGGAGCTTTGTGCCCATTTGTACTCTATCCTGGTTATCCCGCTGCCCAGGCGGGGGGCTGATCATCAAGATCCTGAAGCGCACAGCCATGTTTGAGGAGAAGGACATGTCACTGGGCCCTCCTGTGGCCCAGAGCATCCGACTCAGTGTGCCCAAGAAGACCAGGCTTTATGTGGACCAGACGCTGCGGGAGCGCGAGAATGCTGTGGGTGAGTGGGGCAGGAATGGTGGGTTGAGGAGGGGGACTGCTTGTGGGCAGATTGGGGAGGGAGCAGCTGGGAGTGTAGGGCAATGAGTGGGGGAAGTGGAGATTGGGGGTGGGAGGCGAGGTGGGGCATCTCCCACTACATTTTCCATGCCCCACCGAACATGGGTCTCCTCCCATGCGCCCAGCCATAGAGCCACCAGTCCCACTCTGAGCATCCACTATAGGAAAGATAGAAGCCACTGGCCTGGGATTTACTTACCAACTCAGCATGTTAGTGCAAATGCACGAGCCAGCCACTGGGGGGTGCTGTGCTGCAGGGAGCAGGATGGGGACTCAGTGGCAGGCATTCTTCCCGCAGTCAGTGCTGCCCCAATGCCCCAGGGAGCACTGCGCTGCAGGGAGCAGGGGTGGGGGCTCAATCGGGGTGCTGACCCTGGTGCCGCAGTGCCACACTAAGGGGCACTGTGCTGTAGATAAGGCATAAAACCAAGATCCGTTGTGATTGGTAGAGATCCCCCTTGTTGATTGGCTGCTGGCCCCAGGCTGACTTTCTGTCCTCGCTGTCCCTTCATCCCTCACCAGCCATGCACCACGTGTTCCAGATGGACCTGTACCGGCTGCGGCTCATGGCAGCCCGGGCCTATGTCAAGGCGCTGGAGTCCAGCCTGGCGCCCATCACATCCACACTGCAGGAGCCCCTTAAGATGAATGCAGTGGTGAGTGGGTCATGGGGACACCAGACCCTTGGAATGAGAAGGGTATGGGGCATTTGGAGGGAGCCAGGAGACGGGGTGAGAAAATTCAGGATTGTGCAAGCGGAGGCTGGGAGCCAGGAATCCTGGGTTCTCCACAGCTCGGGGCGGGGGCCTAGCGGGTGCGGGGCTGGGCTGTTTTCCCTGCTGTGGGTTGTCCCTGTGTGGACTATTTTTTAAATCCTGCTCCCATCCTGCCCTGCAATACTCACTCCCGCCCACTCCCGCCTTGTTTCTTGAATTTTTATCCTGCTCCTGCTATTATGGCAGTGGGACCCATGGGATCCCAGTCCCGCTGCAGGGCTCTAAAATTGCCCCAGCAATGGCTGAACATGCTGCTTTCAGCAAATGTCTCCCCATCAGCACCCATCTACTCCCTGTACCCCGTGCAATGGGTTGGGAACCCCCTGACCCTCTCAACTCCCCCATTTAGAGGGATCGGAATCCTCATCCCTACAAGGGGATGAGCAGCCCCTCATCTCCCCTTCCCCACGCACAGGGATTAGAAACCTCTAACCCTCCATGCAAATGGCTGGAGAGCCCCTGCATCATCATGCAAAGGGGACAGGAAGCCATCCCCAGGCACAGGCAGGGAGAGTTCCCACTGCCACCCTTAGCTCTGCACTGCTGCTGTCGGCGGCACTGCCTTCAGAGCTGGGCGGCCAGAGAGCGGTGCCTGCTGGCCGGGGCATTCATGTTGTTTGCAGTGTGGAAGGATTATCTTTTTAATCCTGCCCCCGTATTGTTTCTTGAATTTTTCTCCCGCTCCCGCTGTTATGGCAGCGGGACCCTCGGGATCCCAGTCCCGCTGCAGGGCTCTAGGTTGAAGCTCATGGTCTAATCACTAGACTAAGCTTCCTGCTTTGGCAGGTCACTGGTGGGAGAGAACCATCTGATTTCTCTGCTGCCCAAGGCGGAGGTTTTGGGAGCGCAGCAGACAGCGCCTGCGAGGCCACTACAGGATGCTGCATGCACTTGGGGGGCTGCTCTTCCACGAGGTTACTGACCCACTGGGGAGGGGTCAGCGAGGAGCCATGTGAACAATGCCAGACTGGAAACCCTGGGCCTCAGGGAGCCCTGGTGGAAGAGTTCCTCTGAGAGAAGGTCCTGGGGGGGGGCTTGATTCCGGTCTCTCTGCATGGTGGGGGGATTTGTGGGAGCAGGGGGTTCATGAAGGTCGCAGACAAAGTCTGAGCAAGAGCCAGGAGCCACCATCAGCCACAGCCAGTGTTTAACAGGGAGAGGGATTTGCCCTTCGAACAACGGGAGCAGGGAACTCTCCATCGCTTGGGGGCTTCCAATCCAGAGGCAATGTGCCTCTAGCTCACTGAGCAGATCTGGGCTGAACTCGGGAACAGAGGGGGTGAGATTTGGGATTCAATCATCTCTTTAGATTTCCAGGGTGTCCGTTCTTGTGGCTCCTGTGATGGAAAACACCCCAACCCCAGGCTGTGGGATCAAGGACTCCTCTCCCCCTTGCACTGAACCTGTGCTCAGGATCTACCCCCTCTCCCCCCCCCGCCCCCCCAGGTCCAGGGCATCGGCCCCACCTTCAAACTGACCCTCCACATTCAGAACACGTCAGCTGGGCGCCCTTCCATCAACCTGCTGGTGAGCTTCCTGTATGACCAGAGCCTCTATGCCATGAAGAGAGCCTTCTTCAAGGTACCCCCACTCCACAACACCTCTGACCGCTCCTATGGGCTCCTGCACTCTGACTAACTCAGCTTTGTCTCCCTACAGGCCCCTATGCTGGTCCCGGGACTGAACTACCCCATTGAAACCTTTGTGGAGTGTCTGAGTGACAAGGGGATCTCGGACGTCATCAAGGTTTGTACAGGGACACCCCATCCCAGAGAGATGCCTGACCCTTTAAAATGCTTCCACCTCCCTCCTGCTGTGGGTGGGTGTGGGGGGGGGTAGGACCCAGAGGTTGGCTGCATCTCAGTGCCAAGGGAAGGATCTGTGTACAAAGAGTCCCTGCACCCACCCCAGAGGTGGCTGCATCTCAGCGTGGGGCTCTCTGTCTCATCTCTTGCAGGTGTTTGTGTTGCGGGAGGGCCAGAGCATGCCCTTGCTGACTGCCCATATCAACATGCCAGTGAGTGAGGGCCTGGCTGCTGCCTGAACCGCCTCTGAGGGGCGATGGAGACCAGAGCTGCAGTAGATCCCATAGGAACCCTCACTGGATCAGAGCCAGGACTGGGAGCCGAGGCCCCCGCTGTGCAGTGAACCACGAGCTGCCCCCAGGTGCCCCCACACTACTGATGTGGGACCATGTAGAGGGGGTGTCGGGGCTGCCGTCCCCACCCCAGCCTGGGGTGCAGACCCAGCTGCTTTGTCTGGGATCAGGCCAGCTCCTTACAGCAGAGGGGGCGGGGGGAGGACTTATGCCTGGTTTGGTATCAAGAGCTGCTGGAGGATGGGGTGTTTCTCTCCCATCCACGGCCCTGGGGGTAGCACCTAGAAACCCCCTTAGCTGTGATCGTAGCATCCCAATAAAGCCAGGACAGTTGCTGTACCGAGGGTGCTGGTGTGTGGAGTGTGCAGCGTGGGGGGAGTCAGGGGTGGTACACTCAGGTTAACAATTCAGCAACCTCCCCCAATCAAAGGGGCCACACACATAGCACATAAAATCAGTTTAATGGCAGTTTCGTAGGCCCCTTTTGCTGCTGCAGCAAAGGGAAGGAGCATTCACTTGGAGGCAGTGTTGCTGGAAGGGCCGAGCCCAGCTCTGGGTACCTGTGGGTATGGAGCTATAGCAGTCTGAGTATCGAATGTATTCCCCCATCGCACAGCGAAGGCCCATGGCCCCAGTTATTTCTGTCTTGGTGGTAGCAGGGGAGTCAGCAGGCTCTCTGCAGCAGCAGCACCCCTTTCAGGGGGGGCAGTGGACTTTATGTCCCGGGACCCCAACGCGGTTGACGGTGGCTGTTACAGGGAACATGGTGATGCCACAGGCATTCCTGCCGCGATAGAGACGGTAATAGCCCTGCCGAGGGGACACGCAGTTAGGGACAGATGGTGTTGGACAGCCTTTCCTCACCCAGGGCTGCTCTACACTGGGAACTTACATTGGCATAGCTCTATCTCTCGGGGGTGTAAAAATCCACACACCCTGAGAGACGTAGCAGTGCCGACCTACCCCTGCAGTAGCCTGTGCTAGGTGGATGGAAGAATTCTTCCGTCAGCCTAGCTCTTGCCTCTCGGGAGGTGGATGAACTTCAGTGACAGGAGAACCCCTGCCATTGGTGGAGGTGGCCGTGCAACTGGGTCGTGGTAGCGGTTTAAGTGTAGACATACCCTCACTCAGCCTTTGCATCAAACTGGAACGGGGTCTGAACCTGGACAGGGAGTGTATAATAAAAGCCCACATCTCACCCCAGTGGTGGCTGTGTCTTAGTGTTAGGCAGGGGATCCCTGTTTAAATGGTCCCTGCACCCCACCCAGAGGCCATCTCTGTAGGATCCCACAGCACAGCCTCCTTCAGACAAAACCAGCCCATGCACCCACAGACAGCACCGCCCTGTGGGCAGCCCCATACACTCCCCACTCACCTTCTCTCCCCAGTCTTCCCCCCAGGAGTTCTTGATGACCCAGTACTGCCTTCCCTTTACTGCAATGAATTGATGAAGAGAAAGGCACAGTGGTCTTAGAGTGCTTTTGACAGCTGAGCCCCCTGCCAAGCCCCCAGTTCATTTAACCCCATCTCACCCAAATCCAAACCCTTGTACCGCCCATCTCCACTCACCATTCCCGTAGCCAACCAGCAGGGCAACATGATCCACCTGGTCTGGATTGCAGTTCTTCACCAAGGGCTGTGAGATGCCCTTTTTATAATGCTGCAGAGGCACAAAAATGAGCAGAAAGTGAGTCGGGGGGAGGGGGGCTTAGTGGGCAGGTCACCATGGGATGGGCTGAGTAGCCAGAAGGCTTCTCCCGCATTGCTACAACTGGGAGGCACGTACCTTCATGGCAGTTGAGTTCAGGGTAACTGTGATTGGGCCCTCAGTTGCGATGTGTGCAGCTATTTCTACAAGAGGAAACCCAAATGTACTGGGTGGGGAGGAGGACCCAGGAACAAACACCCCTGACCTAGGCATGGCCCTACCAGGCTGCTGCTGTCCCCACACACTGGCTACATTGGCCCTTGCCCCTCCCTGTGTCCTCTGGGCCCTCTGCATCCCTCACATTCCCCCTCTGCTGCTCAGAGCTCTCCCAGGGTAGGTTTCACACACATCACCCCAGGCACAGCTGCCTGGAAACTGGCCAGGTCTTGATCCGTTCTGCCCCCACCCAGGCCCTGCTTCTCCCCCTCCCCCCCAGCCCTCTTTGTTACCCCCTAATCCTGTTCCACTCCCCTCACTTGCTCCCTTTGCCCCCACCACTCCATCCTGGATGGCCCACTCCCCCCTGTCCCCAGTGCTGGCCCCACCCCACCCCCTCTCCCCACAGGCCTCACCCTCCTCATCTCCAGGTAGTGTCTGGAAGCCCTGGATATAGGCAGCCGGCTCATACTTATTGAGGTTGTGGCATTTCTCCTGTCTCCCTGTGTAGGGGTAGGCAGTCTCGGTGGTCAGTCCACCTGGGAGGGAGTGTATGTGAAAAGTCTGGGATGGGCCCAGAGCACCTCATTCCCTGCTCCATCCTTCCCCTGTTCTGGATTCAAGGATCAGAGTAAACCCCCTCCCCCCAAATTCAACCTGTCACAAAGAGTGGGGCCACAGCAGGGTCTTGGAATGAGGAGGGGTCTCCCTTCCATATACAGTATTGGGAAGATTGCTCCTGGTCTGGGTCAGGGTCCATGCAGCACCTGTCATGATGTGGGCCCCCAATCTCGGTCAGGGTCTGCGCAGTGTCTGGTGATGGGGACTGCAGACTGGGCTAGGGTGTGCACAATGCTGGGGGCCCCAATCTCAGTCAAGGGGTCTGTGCAGCACCTGTGGTGACGGGCCTGAATCTGGGTCAGGGTCTGTGCAGTGCCTGGCACGATGGGGGGCCCCAGTCTGAGTCAGAGTGAGTCTCCATGCACTAAAATATCCTCACAGTAAACAGTTGTGAGGGGTGAATAGGGGACAGTCCAGGGGGATGTGGGGGGTTTATTGTCTGCAGGGCAAAGGACCACACGTCCCTCCAGTGCCTACATACCCTTGTTTAGCACCGTAGTGAAGGCGTCCCACACGTAGCCCCCGTTGCACCCCACTCCGCACCAGCTGCAGTCCAACACCTCTGCAAGGGAAGTAGTGGGTGAGCACCAAGCCATCTCCCCCTCACCCCAGTCAGACCCTGGGATCCTGCTCCTGCTGGGTGGCGCACACAGGCTCATCCCACAGCGGCTCCCAGCGGGGTGATCAACCCACCCCTGGATGGAGAGACTCAGCACCTGCCACCCCCGCTTTAACATCTGGTGGGGGAGAGTTCCACAGGCAGGGCTCAGCTGACAGTAGACTGGGGGTTGGGGAGGGGATCCGAGCCTACAGGGAGGCAAGTCTGTGGTGGGGCTGTCCCCAGGCCCCCACCCCAGTGATTGCAGATGGGGTGCAAATATACGAAACCCAATGCATGGGGTCATGGTCCCTGTAAACCCCACACACCCAGCCTGCTCCCAAGTCCCTCAAGGGTTACAAGCTCCCAGTTTGGGACAGGAAACGAAGGAGGTACTTTACACACACACAGAGGGATTCTGGGCTGGGAAGGGGGAGGCGCTTAGAACATCCCCAGGCGCCCCCTCCTCTGTGCCCCATTCACCTGCACACAGCAGGGCAGTGCTGGGGTGCCCTGCCCTGTTCCAGTCGAGGGGGCGGGGCTCCCCCCAGTCCCTACCTTGCACCGAGAGGTTCCGGGGCTGGTGGAAGTGGATGTTCCAGAGGGACTCGATGTTGGCGACGGCAGCAAAGGCCCAGCAGGAGTGGCACTCCTGGCCCTGCAGAGAGAGGGGTGAGGCCCTGCGTGGCGCTAGGAGGCGCTGTGCTGTGGGGCAGGAGGGGGCGCTCTCCCCAGCCTCCTCACTGTCCCCAATGTCCCAGCTGAGGGAGGGGACGACAACTGGGGTGAGCAGTGGGGAAGGGGGCGTGGAATGATTTTGTCATTACTAAGCCTCCCATGGCACCCCCTGTCCTGCCCCATCTAACTGTCTGTCTGGGGGATTCCCAACCCACCCGTCCCACAACTACCTGGTTCTTCACGGCGGTCACAGCCCCCGCCTTCCTCCAATCACAGGACTTAGGGAATTTCTTCCTCGGGCGCCGGGGGTCCTGGTGCATGGTACGGGGCGGGGGGCTCCAGAACATCCCCCGGAACTCCTCATCTGGGGAGACAGAGGGAGATGGTGCTGAGGGGGTGCTGGAAGGGGGAGTGAGGAGTGCAGAGCGGTGGGGGCAGGGAAGGGAGGAGTGCAGAGTAGGGGGGCAGGGGAAGGGGGTGCAGAGCGGTGGGGGGCAGGGGAAGGGAGGGGTACACAGCTGCAGGGGAGAGGGGTGCGGTGCTTGGTTAGGTGCTGGGCGTTGGAGGTCACTTCCCACCTGTCCAGTCGCTGAAGCGGGTCACCCCGTACTGCCCTGTGCCCAGCTCCGTCTCCTGCAGCCGCCGCGCCGCAAGCAGGCTCCGCGTGAAGATCCCGAAGCGTCTGCGCTGCTCTGGAGGGAGATGGGGGGGTCACGAGTACTGGGGGGCATGACAACCCCAGCCAGTGGCATCGGACATCCTGCCCCTCCCACTCCCCAGCACAAATCGGGGGCGTGAATTTTCCACCCGTCCAGCACCTCTTTCCGCTGCTAGCTGCAGAGCCGAGCCACAGGGAGCTGGGTGTGAAACCAGAGGGACGGAAAGAGCGACACAGCAGCACCCCCCGCCCTCCCCCTGCCCTCACGCGGCCCTGGGACTTGGAGGGAGGGGAGCATGCGGCCACAGGGTAGGCAGCTCACACCAGCCGCGGGCAGGCCAGACTCAGAGGTGGCTGCTCACAGAGGTGTGGAGAAGGGGATCGGGCTGGTCTGTGCACTCCCGCCTCAGCCCCATCCATCCCTCTGCTGCCCCCCGCCTTCTCCCCATGGTAACAGCCTCCAGGAAGAGCCGCCTGCCCCCCACACCGACAGCCCCCCCTACCCTCCCTGTCCGTCACCTGCGGGGCTCCTGTAGGTTCTGTTGAACTGAATCATAAAATCCTTGAACATTCCAGTCACTTCAGCCTGAAATGGACAAACCAGCAGGATGGTGGGCAGCAAAGGGGCATCCCAGCAGCCAGTGCCCCTGCCTCAGCCCCGGCTACCCACAGCCCTTCTGGTGCCCCCCAGTCCGCACCCACAGCCCCCTGCTATCCTACCACTGGGCTCCCCTCACCCACAGCCCTGCTAGTGCCCCCCAATCCTCTCCCCCAGCCCCCTGTTAGCCTAACCCTGGGCTCTGCGCCTGCTCCAAGCTCTGCCCATGGCCCTCAATCCCCAGCCCCTGGCTATCCCTGCTTTGGGGTGTAGAGTGGAGCCCACTGATGTCTGGGATGGATGGGGGGACATACCCATCTGGGTGAGTGTGTGTTGGGGTGTGGGGGGGGAGCACGTGGAGCATGGGGGAGAGTGCGGAGGATGGCATGTGAGTGTGCAAGGAGCATGAGGCACAGACTGGCCTATAGTGGTGGGGAATGGCTAAAGGACCTTCCCCTCGCGAGGGTGCTGGCTCCAATTCCCGTCCCTGGATTCGCCATGCATGCACCAAGGTGCTGGGTCTCAGCACAGTAGCCAATGGCTCTTGGCACAGACACGCGGTGTCTTCTCTGTCCTTCTCTGGCTTTCAGGCCCACTCCGCCCCAAAACTACTCCCTCCAGGTGTGTCCTCCATCCCTTACCTTGCTGAGTTCAGGGGGCAGGACAGAGCCAGCTGGGAGGGCATAGACCCAGACCCCCAGCAGCAGGAGGCAGGGACTCAGGACTCCAGGCCCCATGGCAGTAGCTGCTCTGTGCCTGCCCAGGCATCCTGTGGGGGGGTTATATAGGCAAGGGCAGGCAGAAGAGTGACGGAAACCACAGAGCAGAGGAGCTGCAGGTGTGAGATCCGGGGACGGAGGGAGATGGGGGGTGGGGAATCCAAGGTGTGGGGGCTGGGTTTCAGACCCCCAAGCAGCATCAAACCTGCTCCTGTGCCCTCAGGGTCTGCACCACGGAGGGGGACAGATTTGGGGATAATGGGGTATTGTTCCATCCATTCCTATCACTCATCTGCTCTGCTACATTTAGCCCAAGGCCCCATCTCCCGGTGACCCCCCACCCCCATGGGAGGTACCCGTCCTCCAGAATCCAGGGACCTCAGGAACAAAGACGCTTATGGCAGCCACAGCACAGAACCTCTATCTGGGGCTGGTCTGGCCACGCTGGAATCCAGCCCACATGCCTGGGTCTGCACTCTGAGTCCAGGGAAAAGGATCAGCCATGACCCCCAGGTAACACTGCACTGGAGAGATGAGGCATATAGCACCCCCTACTGAGCCCCCCTGCAGCTCAGCGACCCGTCAGGTCTAGTGGGGTTAGCACTGATTGTGAGGGGAGAGTGCCCCCTACTGAATCCCCACCCTAGCTAGCCTGGCAGGACCTGATCAGAGACGTGACTGAGTCCACCCCCACCCCGCTGCAGCCTTGAACAGGTGCAGGCACTGAGCTTCCAAACAGCTAATCACCTGACAGATTTCAGCCCCGCAGGGCCCCGCCCCCAGCTCATTGTACCCAGCACCACAGGGCTCTGTGCTTCATCCTGACACAAGCAGCCCCCGGCTAGCCCAGCCCTGGGCTCCCCCGACTCTGCCACTGCTCCCCCCCCCCATGACAATGCCTCAGCTTTAGACCTCATTTATCCCCAGGACCCCAGGCTCCCAATCTCTCCTTCTGCTCCCCACTTGGGCTCATTTAGTTGAGCAGCTGCTGTGTTTTAAGGGTCCCAGACCCAGGGCCTGTGCGGGAAGGTAGAGGGATCATTAGTGTGAAAGGTCTGAAATCTCGGTCACTTCAGGAAACATGGTGCCTGATTCACCAGTGAATGGGGAGCCCAGGGCTGGGAGAACAGGGGGCTGTGGGTCAGGATTGGGCCTGGGAGAGTGGGGGCCTGTGGGTCAGGATTGGGCCCAGGGCTGGGAGAGCAGGGGCCTGTGGGTCGGGATGGAGGTGGGTGTGTTCAGCAGTGCTGGGACAGATGTTCCCTTCATGGCCCTATTGGAGGGGGGGAGTCCTGTGTGAAATATGCCAAGGTCAGGTCTGTCCGTGCTGGAAGTGGCTTATAAAAGGGTTTCATCCAGCCCAGCTGCCCCACCCCCAGATTCCCCTACACCCTGTCCCTGGCTGCTCTCCATCCCCCAGGACACGTACCCACTGCTCCCCATGATGCCCCTGCTCACTCTTCTGCTGTGCAGGGCCATCTGGTCTAGCTGCTGCGCCCCTCCCCACATGGACCAGGACCAGGGGGCCCCATCAGATATCACCATCCTGACCCTCAACTGCAGGTGAAGGGGGATGGGAATGGCTTGGAGCTCCCAGGAGCCTGGGTTCAATTCTGGGAGCCAGGACTTCTGGGTTCTAGCCCAGCTCTGGGAGGGAAGTGAGCTCTAGTGGGTTAGAGCAGGAGGGAGCTGGGAGCCAAGACTCCTGGGTTCTAGCCCAGCTCTGGGAGGGAAGTGTTGTTAGAGCCAAGGGACTCCACTCTCAGCTGATTGTGATGAGTCTGTTTCCTGCTGCTGCAGCCCAACGTGGGTCACAATCCCTGTGAGGCAGAGCAACCTCCTCAGGGTCCCAATCCCCATCTCTGCAGGGCCCAGATCACTCAGTGCCACACTCCCTCCTCCCTTCCTGCCCCCAGAGACAGCAGTGCTCTGGTACTCCCTTCGCCCAGGGCCCAGTGCCAGGGCACCTCCTGATCAGGGAGCAGGGAGTGGTGCTGAGCTTATAGCTTTAGGGGCATTTTGGACTCAGAAAGAGCCTCTAACACTGAAGCAGGGTGGGCTGCGGGTCGGGATTGAGGGGCACCAGCAGAGCTAGTGGGGGGATCCCAAGGCTGGGATCGGGGGTGGGATTGAGGGACATCTGTTCTTGTGTTGTCTGCCCAGCTGCAGGGAGCAGGCCCAAGTGTGTGTGTGGGGGGGAATGTTGTGTTGTGTAGGGAGTTCTGGTGTGTTTGTGTTGTCACAGTTTTCTTTCCCCAGCTGGTGGGGGTATTGTGTTTTTATGTAGCAGAGATGTGCTGGGCGGGGGGTGCTGAGTAGTTGTTTTTTTATGTAGCTGTGCTGTATTGTGTTGTGTAGGGGCATTATGGTGTGTAGTTGTGTAGCAGTGTTACGTTGTCATTCTCCAGCTGCAGGGAGCAGGCCCTCACCCCATGAGGATGATGTTGTATAGCAGTACCGTGATGTTGTGTAGGGGGTTATGGTGCAGAACTGTTGTGTTGTGTATTGTAGTATGTTGTATAATAGTGTTGTGGTGTGCAGTCATGTAGCAAGGCTGTGTGGTGGTTGTGGTGTGTAGTTATGTTGCATTGTTTGTAGCCATGGTGTGTTGCACAGGATGTTTATGTTGTGTAGTAGTACTGTGGTAGGTTCTCGTGTTGTGGTGGTTTTGTTGTTTAGGGGTTGTGTAGCTGTGGTATGTTGTGTAGCAGTGTTGTGTTGTTGTGGTGTGCAGTTGTGTAGCAGTGTTGTAGTGCAGGAGATCGTGTTACGTTGCCTTGTAGTACTGTTGTGTTGTCTCAGGGGCTACACTTCTCTGGCTGCTGTGACTGGACTGAGCCCCCAAGATCCCAGGGCCTGAGAGGGAGGCAGCTGCGGCTGGCCTGGGCCAAGGCCAGCACATGGCTCCCAGCATCCCCTGTGGGTAGCATCTGAGTGACACCCTCTGCTCCCCTCTCACCTGGAACACACCCTACAGCCCCACCCTCTAGTCCCTTCCCCCTGGGGGCAGCACTGGAGTGATACCCTCCCCCCTTGATCCCCACAAGGCCCCCCCAACCACCTACTCTCACATTAATTCCCCCCTCCCCTGTACGCCTCCCAGTGACCCACTGCTTCCCCCTTTGTACCCCCATCCTTCCTTTGCCTTCCCTTTGCCCCCCTCAGGCCTGCCCCCTTCTCAGGGGTGGGAGGGCAGCACTGGAATGAGTGACACTCCCCTCTCATTGGCTGCTGCTCACCCACTCCATGGTAACCGATCAGGTGATCCCATTTGTGTGTTTGCAGAGATATCTTCCAATCAGATGCTGCTGATCCACTAGCAGGGCTGCTCCCTGATCTCACTACCTGGTAAAACCACTGGATCCTTCCCCCAACAGCCAATGAGGGCCAGGTATTCCTGGGTTCTATCCTGGCTCTGGGAGGGGAGCAGAGTGTAGCTGTTAGAGCAGGGGGCTGGGAGTCAGGACTCCTGCGTTCTATCCTGGCTCTGGGAGTGGTATCTAGTGGTTTGAGCAGGAGGACACCAGAATTCCTAGCTTTGCCCCTTGCCTTCCTGAAGGTCTTGAAGGTGCACTTGTCTATAACCTCCCCTTACATTCTCTCTGCAGATCCCAGACATCACACACCCGCCCCCCCCCCGCCCAAGTTCCACAGGGCCCAAAGGACCCCCATGTAGAGACCATCCCTCCAGTCCCTACTCCTCTCCCTCCTAGTCCTGCTGACCCCCATAGGCCCCCTGATTCCTGAAGACCCCTCTGCAGAGACCAAAAGCCCCAGTCCGTTTCCCTGTGGCTAAGAACCCCCCTCACATCCTCCCCTCTTTGCCCCCAGATCTCATCTGGCAGAGCTGGGTGCTGCACCCCAAGTCCTTCGCCTTCACTGAGTTCCTGGGCCCGAAGCCTGTAGCCTGGGCCCCCCAACCTGCCAGACAGAGATAGTCACAGAGCAGGTGGGGAAGTACCACCTTTCCTTATGCTTCCCAGCTGCCACCCTGTCACATGGCGGGTGGGGAGAAATGCCTTGATCACTGCAGGGTGTGGGGCCGTACTATCTGATCCCTGGGGGATACCTGGTACCAGCCTGATCGCAAGAGGAGGTGAGGGCCCCATCATAGCCCGATCCCTCAGAAGAGTGGGAGGGTGACCAGTACTGGCCCGAGCCCTGTGTGGGGTGCCCTGACTCGCTACAAGTCGTAGTGGTGAATTACTTAGGGAGAACCCCCCATGCTGCTAGCCCTCAGTTCTCCACCCTGCAGGGCCCTGGCTGCCTTCCTGCACAGCACAGGGCTGGAACTGCGTCTGGTCCAGCCAGATGGCACCTGCTCCTACAGCCCCCTCGAGAGCCTCAGTTTGGACCTCACCATCATCACTGTGGGGATCTTCCTGGGGGGGCAGCTGCCGCACTGACTTAAGTCACTCTCTCTCCTTTACCAGCAGCGTGCATCCCCACACTGCTCCTCCCAACTGTCCTCCAAGGTGTGGCAACACCATCCCTTGAGGGTGCAGTAGAGCAAGATGACTCTGTGGAACCTAAGATGTCCATCCCCTCCCTGCCCCACAGAGCCCCATAATCCAGCAGGCACCCCACAAATCCCCCCTACTGCAAGAGGCTGCAATACAGAGTTCCCTGCATGGCTTTGGGAGGGGTTGCATTTGAACAGTATCAGGGGAAGAAAAATAATGGAACCCTCATAAAATTACCCCTCTTTTAATATAGGTCAGTGTTGTGGCTCTGTGACAAGTGGGGACACAGATTAGCTACCATCAAAGTCCCCACTACTCTCCCATGTTGCCAGTCACTGCTCATGACTCCAAGGCCCTGATCCTGCCCTTGGGGCTGGATGCCAGTGCGGGAAGGATTCCTCCCCAGAGCTGATGGCTGGAATTAGACCTGCTGTTCTGCTTTGAGCAAGAGACCAGCTCAAGGTCAATTTCACAGCTGGGTCCATTTCTGAAGAGTTCAGAAGGGTCCATCAGATCACCTAGTCAGCTTGGGTTTGAGAAAGAGGAGGAAGTAACCAGGAGGAAAGCCATTGTACAGTTGAGTCTCACCAACAGGGAGGAAGTGGTAGCAAACCTAGAAGTGGAAGGCAGTTTCGGTTAAAGTGATCAGGAAATGCGTTCATACCGCTAAGGAAAGGAAGAGCAGAGAGCAGCAAAATAAGGAACATGGACTTCACCAAAGCAGACTTTAACAAATTCAGAGAACTGGTAGATAAGGTCCTGTGGGAAGAAAATCTACGGGATAAGAGAGTTCAGAAGATTTGGCAGTTTCTCAAGGACACAATATTAAAGGCACAACAGCAAACTATCCCAGTGTAAAGGAAAGATGAGAACAAAAGGAAAAGGCCACTACGGCTCCTTCAGGAGCTCTTTACATCACCTGAAAAATCAAAAAGGAATTCTACAAAAAGTAGAAACAGAGGTAAATGGCTACAGGGGAGTACAACAAACAGCACAAACGTGTAAAGACAAATTAAGAAAGTCAAAGGCACAAAATGAATTACAGCTGGCAAGGGACATAAAAGGCAATAAGAAGTTCCTTAAATAAATTACAAGCATGAGAAACATGAAGGAAGGTGTAGGCCCACTACTTAGCATCAGTTACTGACTCTCCTTACCTGCTATCAGGAAGGCTGACGCGTTTAATGCCTATTTTGCTTTAGTCTTCACTAAAAAGCTTAATGGTGACCAAATACTCAACACAATTAATATTAACAAAAAGGCGGAGGGCGTGCAAGCCACAATAAGGAAAGAACAGGTTGGCAGGGCCTGATGAAATTCACCCTAGGGTACTTAAGGAACTAGCTGAAACAACCTCAGAACCATTACCATTTATCTTTGAGAACTCATGGAGGAAAGGGGAAGTCCCAGAAGATTGGAGATGGAAAAACACTGTTCTCCTTTTTAAAGACAGGTACTATCTCATTTCCTTCTTTGACAGGGTTACTGGCCTAATGGAGTTGGAGGGAATCAGTAGAGGTCATATCTTGATTTTAGTTTCAGAGTAGCAGCCGTGTTAGTCTGTATTCGCAAAAAGAAAAGTACTTGTGGCACCTTAGAGACTAACAAATTTATTTGAGCATAAGCTTTCGTGAGCTGTAGCTCACTTCATCGGAAGCATGATTTTAGTAACCCTTTTGACACAGTCCCATATGACATTCTAGGGAAATGTACGGCCACTTTATAGTAATTTATTCTAGACCACAGCTGGTTGAAAGACCATACTCAAGTAGTTACCAGTGGTTCATTGTCAAACTGGGAGGTTGTATATAGGGGGATCCCACAGGGGTCAGTCCTGGGTCCAGCACTATTCAATATTTTCATCAGTTACTTAGATTGCAGACCATGTTTATAAAAATTTGCAGATGTCACCAAGGTGGGGTGGTTGCAAGTACTTTGGAGGGCAAGATGAGAATTCCAGCTTACATTGACAAATTGAACGGATCTGAAATTAGCAAGATGAAATTCTATAAAGACAAGTGCAAAGTACTGCACTCAGGCAGGAAAAAAATCAAATGTGCAACTATAAAATGGCTAGGCGCTAGTACTGCTGAAAGGATCTGGGGGCCATAGGGGATCACAAATTGAACGAGACAACAATATGATGCAGTTGCAAAGACAGGCTCACATAATTCTGGGGTGTATTAACTGGAGCATCATATGTAAGACACAGAAGGCAACTGTCCCGCTTTACTCACCACTGGTGAGGCCTCAGCTGGAGCACTGTAGAAAGATGTGGAGAAATTGGTGGGAGTCCAGAAGAGAACAACAAAAATGCTAAAAGGTTTAGAAATCCCGATCTATAAGGAAAAGTTAATAAAAACGGGGCATGTTTAGGTTTGAGAAAAGATTGAGGGGGTCGTGATAGTCTTCCAATATGGTAAGGGCTGGCACAAAGAGGTTGATGATCAATTGTTCTTCATGTCCACGGAAGGCAGGCCAAGAAGTCATGGGCTTAATCTGCAGCAAGGGAGATTTAGGTCAGATACTAGAGGATAGTTAAGCTCTGGGACAGGCTTCCAAAGGAGGTCGCAGAATTCCTGTCACTGGAGGTTTTTAAGAACAGGTTGGACAAACCTGTCAGGGGTTGTCTAGGTTTACTTGGTCCTTCCTCAGCACGGGGGCTGGACTTGATGACTGCGTGAGGTCCATGCCAACCCTATATTTCTACCCTGAACCTCCTGTCTATCATAAACCATTAAATCGCACCCAGTTCTCTGTATTGAGCCCCAGGACCTTGGTTAGACCAAATCATTTCAGTCCTCAGGGGATTAACTTGTTGCATGCCCCAGATAGAGAAGACAAGAAACTGAGGGGCCCTGTATGCCCAAGACTCCTGCGCTGGCAAGGAATTGCAGAGGTGAGCCATGCCCAGGTGATCGCAGCAGGCGACTCGCGCCTCATGCTGCAGAGGAAGGAGAAAACCGCCAAGCTCCCTACCAATCTCTGACCAGGGAGATTCCTTCCTGACTCCAAATCTGGCCATCAGCTGGACCCTGAGATGTGAACAAGACCCCCAGCCAGGTAGCTAGAGAGGAATTGCTGAACCACCTCAGAGACCGGCTCACCCCAGCTGGTGTCCTGTCTCCAGCTGTGGCCAATCCCTGATGCTTCAGAGGAAGGTGGGGAAAAAAAGCCCACAAATACCTAGAACGGTCCCCAACATTGTGGAGCTGCCCGGCCACAGCATTCAGAGCGAGAAATGCTGTTGTGTAGAGAGCAAGGACCTTGCACGCTCGGCCAGCTACAACGGTAATGGGAGCTGCATACGAATCTGAGGTAAATAGATCCGTTCCCGGAGAGCAGCACTCAAACCTGCAGCACACACACAGTGGCCACAGCAGGTCCGCTTGAGCCACATCACTTCCCTCCAGAGCAGATGGAGGGGCAGGAGTCTGGGGGAGGGAGGATTTAGGGGAAAAAAAAAAAAAAAAAAAGGAGACACAAAGACAGCAAGAAGAGTTCCAGGCAGTTTACCCCCAACAATGGGTGATTTGGATCCAGCCAAGATCAGGGTAGGTGGGGAGAAGGAACACTTCAAATCAACACTGTTAGACACAGTGGAGACTTTACGGGGGTGCCAAAAGGAACCTTGGAGGAGCCCAGATCCAGGCACAGCTGGGGGAAGGGAGGGGTTACAGACAAATAAACCCTCTGGGAATCCTATATCAGGGTCAGTAGCAGAGCCAGGAGTAGAACCAGCAGACCTGATGCTCAGTGTTGCTGCCCGTCCCCCGTGTTCTAATCTGCTAGCCTCTCCCCTCCTCAAGCCAGGGACAGATCACATCTGTCATGCCACATCCCAGCGGGCAGTGCACAGAGGGGATAGTTTTCTCCAGAGCAATCCCAGGGACATGATGGGATGGGGCTCCCAATAGAATCGGGGGTGGAAGATGCCCCCCCCCCGCTTCCTCACAAAATGACATCACAAGCCACCAGCCCAATTAACTATTTATTTTAAAATAATTACAACCCAATCCCCCTGATCACGGTGCCATCACTACTGGATCCTCTGTTAACTACAAGATCCTTAAAAATGGGAGTAGTTGGATCCCTACTGGGGGGCCAGAACCCCCTCTTCCCACCAGAATCCATTCCTGATGGGCAGAGATGTCCATTGCAGGCGCCACTTCCCACTAGAGCTGAGAGAGGCTGGATGTGGATTCTAGGGCCATCAGGAAGGGAGCCTGGCGCAGGATGGCCTGTGAGAGAGGCAGACACACCCAAGGGGCTGCTCACTCGATGAGCTTCTTGGCCTTGAAGAAGCGGCGCAGGTAACAGACTTGCCAGGTGGCCAGGCCCACCAGACACAGCATGGAAAAGATGCTGAAGTAGAGCACGCGGGTGCTGGTGGACTCTGTCGAGAGAGAGAGAGAGAGACATGGGGTGAACAGGGGACCCCAAAGCATCATCACAAGTGGCTTCCAGCCACTTCACAGGAAAGAACCCAGGCGTCCTGGCTCCCAGTCCCTTCCTCCTGTGTTCTACCCCAGCCCTGGGAGGAGGGTGGGGTCTAGTGGGTACATGGGTGCCTCCTCACCATTTGTGTCCCTCATTTCCTCCTCCCGCTGCTTCATGTAGGCAAAGTCCTTGACGATGGATTCAGAAAGGTCCTCGAGACGTCGCAGATCCACCTCTAGGGGCTTCAACTTCTCTGCCTTGGCAATCTAGGTGTGGGGACAGTAGGAATGAGATGCAGAATTCCACCCCACACTGAGACACAGCAACCTCTGGGGTAAAGCATAAGGGCTGTCTATACAGGGATCTCTTGCTCAGTGCTGAGACACAGCCATCTCTGGACTGGGCACAGGGTCTGTTCATACAGGGATCCCTCGCCCCACGCTGAGATGTGGATACCTCTGGGCTGGGGCACGGGGGGCTGTTTACACAGGAAACCCTTGGAATTCTGGCACTCAGGCTTTAGCAGAGCTGGGGATACATGCCTAGTTGGGTGGATGTTGTCAATTCTGTCCTTGGGCTGAGATTGCTGGTGCCCCACCTTCCCCATCACACACAGGACAGAGGGACAGCTGCAGAGGGTTGGGGACTCAAAGGGGGCGTTACTCACGTCTTCATAGTTCCGGGCCTCCACCCCATGTTTGACGTTGAGGCTGATCAGCTGGTCAGGAACTCGAAAACCCACTGGGGAGGGAAGGATGAAAGAAAGAAGTTATAACTGTCACAGGGGAGGGAAGAGCTGGTGCATGACCCCACTTCCCTTCCAGTCAGGGATTGAACCCTAGAATCCTGGTTCTCAGCCAATCTTACTGTAGCCACTAGATACCACTCCCCTCCCACAGCCAGGAATAGAACCCAGGAATCCTGGCCCCCAGCACCCTCCTCAATGCTAACCACTAGACCTCCCTCATGATCACAAGTTTACTGGCCGTGCTGAGTGCAGGAGACCGCAAATGAGGGTGGCAGGGAGCTGTGGGGTGGGAGGAATGCCCCCCAGGACAGAGAATCCCTGCACCAGGAGTGAGACCTCATACCCGACTGGCCGTGGCTCTCGAAGCAGATCTCGTAGATCTCATAGTCGTCTGTGGTGAAGGCGAATTTGCCCTTCTTGGCATCTTCCTTGGAGTAGAGCAGATGGCCAGAGGAGTCTGTGACCTGGGGTGGGGACAGACTGTGACCCCACAGAACTACCCATCTCCCCGGACCAGGCTCCCAATGCCCACAATGATCCTGTTCCCCAGGAGGATAGGGGTGTAGTGTGTCCCCTCCACCCAGGAGTAGGGGGTGTCCAATGGGGAGACGGGGGTCCCTGATGTCCCTCTTGGGGGAGGACATCACACAACTGCGTGGTAAGTCTTGGACCTTGGAGAAGAAAGGGGGTCCCTGGGGTGGTGCACAGCTTATGGCGAGCGTAGGGGGCAGGGCACCCGCGGGGGCACTAACCATGGGGGGGGAGGGTGCGGCGGGGAATCCCTAGGGGCTCTCACCCGCAGATCGGTCCTGGCCCCCGGCGCCCCGGCCTCCGACACCTCGTACTCCCCGGTCACCATGACGTCGCGGTGCATCTCCTCTTTCAGGCACTTGCGGGTCTGCGCCGGCAGCTGGAACGAGAGCGCCCCGCACCCGCCGGCCAGCAGCAGCGGCAGCAGCAGGGGACCCAGGAGTCCGGGGCCCGGCCGGGGCACGCGCATGGCGAGCAGCGGCGGGGAACCCCCCTGGCCTCGAGACGCCGCGTCCGGCTCCCCCAGGCAGGTGGAGTCGGTTGCGTCCGGCTCCTCTGTCACACTGCCCCTGAGCTGATTCGGTGGCGTCGGACCTGGCGCTCACCCGACGTGGCGCTCGCTCTATGGTCTGGCCCCCACCCCACAGGGGGGACAGGCCCTAGCCGTGCTTCCGCTTCCGGCTCCACCCTACTTCATCTCCGGCAGCGTGAAATAGAGTCCGGGCAGCGCGAACTTCGGACGGGGGGGGGGAGTGCGCAGGCGCAGTGTGATCTCGGCCTGTGCGGTGCCGTGCAGGAAGAAGCCGTGGTCGCTTGTAGCTGGGCAGAGTGCTGGGTGGAGGGGTGTCAGTCCAGCCCTGGCTACCCCCGAGCCTGACCTGGCAGGGGTTTGGTGGGGCTTCTCTCCTCCCCTTCCTCGGGTTGTGGGCATCGGGCTTGGGGGGGGGGGGTAGTGGATAGAAGCAGGGGGCCAGGACTCCTGGGTCCTCTCCCTAGCTGCGGGGGGAGGGGCCTGTGCCCACCAACGGGCAAGAAATGTAAAGTGTCAGTGAATCCGCTTTACAAGCGCAGCGGCGCTGGGTGGCGCCAGAGAGCAGGGTCCGGGCGGGGGCCGTACGTGCGAGGAGTCAGGGGGAGCAGCCCGGGCACCTCCGCCCCGGGGCAGCAGCCAGGAAGAGAGGCCAAAGGCTCGCTGTACGGGGCAGGGAAACCCGCTACCCCTCCCAGACCCCCCCCCCCCCGGTATCCTTTAGCACCCCAACCCCTTCCCTCACCCCCCTACGCCCTTCCCGCTCCCGAGCCTGCTCCACATCTTCCCCCCAGCCCCGCACACCCTTCTCCCATGTCTTCCCTTCCACTCCTGCTCCCCCCATCACCCCAAACATCATCTCTCTAGTCTCCTCATGCCCCTCCCTCGCCTCATTCCAACCCACCCCCCTTCCCTTCCTCCCCCAATCCCGGTCTGCCCACTGGTTGGCCAGGCAGGGAGCCCCAGGACTGCCCCCTGTGGAGCAGGGTCAGGGTATGGGGATCAGCCCCCCTAAGTGCTGACCCTGGTTAAAAGGCTGTGACGGGGTGAGGCTGAGAAGGCACTGGGTGAAAGGATGCCTAGAGTGTGGGAGTGCATGTCAAGCCTTGGCACCACTCCCCGCCTGCAGCGGGGCTGGCACTGCATAAAGGAGAGAACCTGGCATCCACTAAGCTGCCTTGGCAGCCACGAGGACATTAATGTGCCAGGGTGGGGCGGGGGCAGAGTGATCCTCTACCCCCTCCACAGGGCTCCAAGAGGTAGATAGGCGTGAGTGGGAGAGAGGGGATAGCTGGGGACCCACACACACACACACACACACACACACAGGGTTATGGCCCCCCTTGATATCAGAGCCACCTGTGAATTCAAAGGGGACTGGACTGATAAATGGGTTGGGGGGTTATGGAGAGTGAGGCAGGAAGAGAGGTCTGGGGCAGGGAGGGGCTACGGGGCCCCTAGAGCAGCCAGGGGTGTTGGGGGAGGCACAAAGCAGCTGGGAAGTTAGTGGGGATGGGAACTTCCCAGCTGGGCGACATTGGGCCTGGGCTGGAGAAAGCTGGATACAGCCCTAGGCCCAGGTCCCAGCTGGCGCCGGGTACCCCCTGAGAAGAGGAATGGTGAACCCCTGTTGCCCCTGGTGGCAGGTTCCTCCAGGGTTACCCCCGTGTAATGGGCATGGGGCTGGGAATAGCCCTGGCTCCCAGCTGCAGAGCGTTATGGGAGGTGTCAGGGGCCTCCCAGCCATTGCATCCCCGATTGGAGCCCTGGGACGGGTGAGTCTGAGCACAGAGCTCAGGGGTATTGGCAGCAAAACAAAGGAGAATAGTAGATTGGAAGACTGGCTGGTTTGGTGGGGACTGAGATACGAGGCCTCTAGGGAAGTGCAGTGGGTGGGGAAGATCCCTTGATCCTGCCCCATCTGTGGTAGATGACAGTGGGAATGGAGCAATCGCTCTACTTGCGTCAGCCCTCCCAGGTGTTGGCGTCAGAGCCAGGAGGGTGGGGATGTGGCAAGACTGCACCTGCTGGAATCACACAGCCCAGCTGAGAATGGGAACTGCCCCCTGCCTGTCCTGATCACTACAGCGCCCCCTGCTGGGTCTGGACTAGCCAGGACAGTGGTTCTCAAACTTTTGTATTGGTGACCCCTTTCACACAGCAAGCCTCTGGGTGCGAACCCCCCCCCTTTATGAATTAAAAACTCTTTTTTATATTTAACACTATTATAAATGCTGGAGTGAAGTGTGGTTTGGGGTGGAGGCTGACAGCTCGTGACTCCCCATGTAATAACCTTGTGACCCCCTGAGGGGTCACAACCCCCAGTTTGAGAACCCCTGAGCTAGGAGCTCCCTGTACAGCCAGAGTTCCCACCCTGCTCCCTATGGCACCCCCTGCTGCAGGGCTTGAGGGAACAGGCTGCTGTGGGCTCAGAACTTGAGAAAGGGAGCCGGGGATGTGGCAGAATGTACATCCACACATAGAGGGTATGTGTTGCAATTGCAGTTGTGTGTGATTATGGGAAATTGTCAATGCATGTGTGCCCCTGTGCAGCTGGCTGAGTGTGAGTGTCTGTGCAATTGTCAAGCTGTGTACATGTGTGCGTACGCAATTGGCATTGCATATGATTGTGCAAACAGGAGAGAATCCGTGCAGTCATCAGTGTGTGTAGTTGAGTGATTGTTGTGTGTAAGTGCATTCACACAGCAGGTGTGTACCATCGCATAGGTTGGTGTCTGTGCAGTCCCATAATGAGCGTGCACTGTGTGCTGGTTTGTGGCTGGCAGCCTCCCTGTTCAATGGATGCTGTTTGTCTGACATTGGGTGGGGCTATTTGGGGAGCCTCTCCCTCTGAAGTACAGGTCTCCCATCCTAGACTGACCCAGCTGGACTCTGCTTAGCATGGGGACCTGCTGCTTTGGCTGAGGCCCAGTGGCTGATGGTTGCAAGCTGGGAGCACGGGGGCGGGGGGGGGCAGGAAATGTCTCTCGGTGTTGGAGATCCCCCAACTCATGGGATTGGAATGACAGGCGCCTGGTAGAGGAACGTGCCAGAGGCCTGCAGTGATTCAGAGTGGGATGAGACTCTGGGTCCTGGGGGGAAGGAAGAGGTGAGGTCTGAGCTGTGCAGATACAGCCCAGACCTCACAGGGGCACAGTCAGTACCAACTCAGAGCTCCTGGACCTGGCATTCTCCTTGTCCTAAAATGGGACCCCCTTCCATAAATGGCCTGCTGCAACCCCCTTCCAAAGGGGAGTTGGCTGTCAGTGGACCATTCAGCCCTTGGTCTCTGTTTTGGCTGGTGTGATGCAGATGCTCCCAGGGGGGCCCCATGCTCGGGGCTCACAACTCAATCCACCAGCAGAGCTGGGAAATGGCCCGCAGTTATGAATGACCTGGGTCTGGATTGGACCTGGTGCCCCGTAGAGGCTCTGTAGCCTCTTGCCCAATCCCCTGAGCCAGCCTGGGGTCAGATCGGAGCCAGTGCTCCAGGAGGAGAAAGGCCCCTTGTCCACTCCCTCCTTTTCTCTGTGTCTCACCCAGTCTGATTTGTTCTTCAAGAATCTCCCAGCTCTGAGATGATTGAGTTGAATGCTCCCTCCTTCTCCACAAACTTGTGCTGGATCCAGGACAGGGCACTGGCTGGGCATGGTGCCAGCAACCCAGTATGCCAGCCTGGCACCATCTGCCCCAAGCCCAAGGAGGGCCCCACCCTGATGCTAAGGGGCTGCCATGCAACTGCCTGCCTGAGCTGGGAATAGAACCCAGGAGTCCTGGCTCACAGGGATCTTCTCCCTGCATTCTGTATAGCACTGCCAGTACATGAAGCCTGTAGGAACAGGGGGAAGGGCTTCAGGGGAATGGGGCTGGGGGGAGGCAAAAGTGAGGGGAAGGGGCAAAACTGCTTTTGGTGAAGGGCACAGCCCCAGAGCCTCTCTATTAGGCCAATCCAGGCAGATATTTTACTGGGATGCTGGAAGAGCTATGGGAGCGGGGGGCGGGGAGTCAGGACTCCCAGTTCTCTCCCAGCTCTGTGAGGAGTTGGGATGTGTGTAGGACACCCCCAGACTTTGGGTCCAAGATTGGGGTGAGCAGAGACCCCCCCCCAGGCCAATGGCACTTGAACCATCTCATCCTGTGAGGCCCCAGCCTGACAGTATTTGAGACTCAGAGCAGAGGGAGGCCCCTAAGCTGGGTGGGGGTGAGGAAGGAATATACCCTGGGAACCACTGCACAAAGTGGCACTGGCAACTCAGCAGCTAGGGGGAGGGTGGGGCTGAGCACATGACTGGTGATCTTCAGGTAACCCCTCCCCCAGCACTGCAGCACCCAGGGTCCCTCTGCTCTAGCATGCAAGGGGTTAACATGCCCCAGGGATAGCTGGAGCTGTTCTCAGTGTCCCAGGAGATGGTAACACTGGTACCCTGTTGTCCTTGAATTCCCCAGGGGTAGCTCTCACTCTGGACTTGCAGCCCCCCTGCTATCTCAGCCCTGGGTCCGTCCCTCCCCTCCCATCTCTCCTGCTGCCACTCAATCCAGACTCGCAGCCCCAGTTATCCCAGCCCTGGATCTGTGCTGCATTAGGCTGGGATCCAAACCTCAAGTCGACAGAGTGAGTAAAGTCAGGAGGAAAAGGAAGGTGAGTAAGTGGATGAGTATACAGAGTTCTCGGCTGTCTCCTGTTTGGGATTTGGCCCATTCTCCCATTCCCTCCATAGACACAGAGGGGCCCTACCTCATCCCTGGCAGCCACAAGCACTTGTGAGTGCCACGTGCTGATTTGGCGGGAGCCTCTGTGAAATCCCCTCCACACAGCTCCATTGCTCTCCAGGAACCCGCAGGAAACTTCAAGTGTGGAGTGAGGTGACCGGGCAGTTTGAAAGGCTGGGACACATGCAGCTCTGTTAGTGCCCCTCAATGCCAGCCCCCTGCTGTCCCAGCGCTGGGCTCCCCCCACCCCCACAGCTCTGCCTGTGCCCCTCAGTGCCAGCCTGCAGCCCCCTGCTATCCCAGCCCTTGCCTCCCTCCACCCAGCTCTGCCTGTGCCCCTCAGTGCCAGCCTACAGTCCCCTGCTATCCCAGCCCTGGCTTCCCCCCACCAGCTCTGCTAGTGCCCCTCAGTGCCAGCCTACAGCCCCCTGCTATAACAGCACTTGCCTCCCCCCACCCAGCTCTGCCTGTGCCCCTCAGTGCCAGCCTGCAGCCCCCTGCTATCCCAGCCCTTGCCTCCCCCCACCCAGTTCTGCATGTGCCCCTCAGTGCCAGCCTGCAGCCCCCTGCTATCCCAGCCCTGGCCTCCCCCCAACAGCTCTGCCTGTGCCCCTCAGTGCCAGCCTGCAGCCCCCTGCTATCCCAGCCCTGGCCTCCCCCCACCAGCTCTGCCTGTGCCCCTCAGTGCCAGCCTCCAGCCCCCTGCTATCCCAGCCCTGGCCTCCCTCCACCCAGCTCTGCCTGTGCCCCTCAGTGCCAGCCTGCAGCCCCCTGCTATCCCAGCCCTGGCCTCCCCCCACCAGCTCTGCTAGTGCCCCTCAGTGCCAGCCTGCAGCCCCTGCTATCCCAGCCCTGGCCTCCCCCCACCCAGCTCTGCCTGTGCCCCTCAGTGCCAGCCTGCAGTCCCCTGCTATCCCAGCCCTGGCCCCCCCCCCCCCAGCTCTGCCTGTGCCCCTCAGTGCCAGCCTGCAGCCCCCTGCTATCCCAGCCCTGGCCTCCCCCCACCAGCTCTGCCTGTGCCCCTCAGTGCCAGCCTGCAGCCCCCTGCTATCCCAGCCCTGGCTTCCCCCACCCAGCTCTGCTAGTGCCCCCCAGTGCCAGCCTCCAGCCCCCTGCTATCCCAGCCCTGGCCTCCCCCCACCCAGCTCTGCCTGTGCCCCTCAGTGCCAGCCTGCAGCCCCCTGCTATCCCAGCCCTTGCCTCCCCCCACCCAGCTCTGCCTGTGCCCCTCAGTGCCAGCCTGCAGCCCCCTGCTATCCCAGCCCTGGCCTCCCCCCACCAGCTCTGCCTGTGCCCCTCAGTGCCAGCCTGCAGCCCCCTGCTATCCCAGCCCTGGCCTCCCCCCACCCAGCTCTGCCTTTGCCCCTCAGTGCCAGCCTGCAGCCCCCTGCTATCCCAGCCCTGGCCTCCCCCCACCAGCTCTGCCTGTGCCCCTCAGTGCCAGCCTGCAGCCCCCTGCTATCCCAGCCCTGGCCTCCCCCCACCCAGCTCTGGCTGTGCCCCTCAGTGCCAGCCTGCAGCCCCCTGCTATCCCAGCCCTGGCTTCCCCCCACCAGCTCTGCCTGTGCCCCTCAGTGCCAGCCTGCAGCCCCCTGCTATCCCAGCCCTTGCCTCCCCCCACCCAGCTCTGCCTGTGCCCCTCAGTGCCAGCCTGCAGCCCCCTGCTATCCCAGCCCTGGCCTCCCCCCACCCAGCTCTGCCTGTGCCCCTCAGTGCCAGCCTGCAGCCCCCTGCTATCCCAGCCCTTGCCTCCCTCCACCCAGCTCTGCTAGTGCCCCTCAGTGCCAGCCTGCAACCCCCTGC
Source organism: Chelonia mydas (assembly GCF_015237465.2). NCBI lineage: Eukaryota > Metazoa > Chordata > Testudines > Cheloniidae > Chelonia > Chelonia mydas. The sequence goes on from NC_057853.1 coordinate 29,413,756, forward strand.
TATCCCAGCCCTGGCCTCCCCCCACCCAGCTCTGCCTGTGCCCCTCAGTGCCAGCCTGCAGCCCCCTGCTATCCCAGCCCTGGCCTCCCCCCACCCAGCTCTGCCTGTGCCCCTCAGTGCCAGCCTGCAGCCCCCTGCTATCCCAGCCCTGGCCTCCCCTACCCAGCTCTGCCTGTGCCCCTCAGTGCCAGCCTGCAGCCCCCTGCTATCCCAGCCCTGGCCTCCCCCCACCCAGCTCTGCCTTTGCCCCTCAGTGCCAGCCTGCAGCCCCCTGCTATCCCAGCCCTGGCCTCCCCCCACCCAGCTCTGCCTGTGCCCCTCAGTCCCAGCCTGCAGCCCCCTGCTATCCCAGCCCTGGCCTCCCCCCACCCAGCTCTGCCTGTGCCCCTCAGTGCCAGCCTGCAGCCCCCTGCTATCCCAGCCCTGGCCTCCCCCCACCCAGCTCTGGCTGTGCCCCTCAGTGCCAGCCTGCAGCCCCCTGCTATCCCAGCCCTTGCCTCCCCCACCCAGCTCTGCCTGTGCCCCTCAGTGCCAGCCTGCAGCCTCCCAGCAACTGTCCCATGCTAGTCCCCAGAGAAATGTGGTGACTCCACTGCTCTGTGCTCAGGGTTTAATACTGGGGAGCAGGGGGGCCAGTACCCAGGGTGGAAGCCAGCCAAGTCCCCCAACCTCTCATTGCTCCCCAAGGCTGGTGGCACGGTGCCAGCTGGCTGCTCTCCCCCCCATTCCTACCAGGTTAGTCACCGGGAGCATGAGATCATCCACATTCCTGTGTCTCACATCCTGTCCCGCTCCTTGGGGAGAAGGATCGTTCACCCTCACGGGGCTCGGGGGGGGGGGGTCGGGGGGCGAAGAGGAACAGTCACTGGACCCCCCACCCTGTGGCCACCTCCCAGAAGAGCTGTTTGTTTCGAGGCTTGGGGGGAGGAGCCAGGATCACTGGGTTCTCTCCCTGGTACTTGGAGGGGGGTTCTAGTGGTTAAAACACGGGGGTCTGGGAGCCAGGACCCCTGGGTTTCATTCCCAGCTCCCCCAGTGACCTGCTGTGTGACCTTAGGGGAGTCTCTTCCTCTGTGCCCTAGTTTCTCCCCCCACACTTTGTCTATTCAGACAGTGAGCGCTTCAGGGCAGGGCCTGTCTCTCACTGTGTTTTGTGCAGTGCCTGGGGGTCCCAATCTCCCTGGGGTCTCCCTCCAACTAGTAATGAGAGAGAACGAGCGCTGTCAGGCTCCTTGTGGCTGTGGGGAGCCTGAGGGACATGCTTTCACTCTCTGCACGGAGCCCAGCCCTGTCAGTTTCACTTGCCGTCGCTTTCAGTTCCTGATTCTGAAGGTGACCAAAGGCCGCTGTGTCCGGAAATGACACCCCCGCAGCCCACTCAGAGAGAGAGGAACCACTGACCCCACTCTCCTCCCAGAGCTGTGTATGGAACCCAGGAGTCCTGACTCCCAGCCCTCTCTGCTTTAACCCACTAGACCCTTCCAGGTGTCTTGGCCCCAGCCCCCGCTCTAACCCAATCCCTCTCCCCCCCAACCCCCCCCCCACACCAAAGTTGGGGACAGAACACAGGAGTCCTGACTCCCAGCCCACCACCTTAGCAGGACACTTCCATTCTCCATGCTAGGGTATCTTCCAGCGGCTTGTTTCTTTGGGTGAGGGGTGACCTGAGGCTCTCAGCGGGGTAGGGTGGGGGAGCCAGGCTCAGCGTCTCTGTTCAAGGAGCAGGGGGGCAGGGGCTCTCTATGATACAGCAGAGGGGAGGGGGCATCCAGATTGCAGGGATCCCTTCCTGTGTTGGGTTGGGGGGTTCTTGTTCTGTTGGGGGGCTTGGGAGGATTTATGGGGCATACTATAATCTCATTGGGTCTAGCCCAGCTGCTCAGCCCCAGAAACTGGCAGTGCCAAGCATGTGCGGAGGGGCAGGGAGCTACCTATAAACTGCCCCTGCCTCCCACCTTCCCCTGTCCGGTCACAGGGACCCCTGTCCCCTGAGTCCCCACCTTCCATATGGTCACAGGGACCCTCTGCCCCCATCCCCTGTGCCACTTTCGCCTCTATCCACCCATCCCCATGCACACCCCCATCTTTCCATTCACACGCACCCTCTCTCTCCCTTCCCCCAACACACTCCTTGGTCTGTCTAGCCACCCATCCAGACACTTTCCTATCTCTGGACCAACCAGAGGCCCCTGTTGCTCACCTGTCTGTCTGTCTCTCTCTGTGTATTCCTTTACTAGCCCGCCTCGCTCCTGGAGTGTCCCGGCCTGGGCCGCCCATTGCCCGTGGGATCCTACCCAGCCCCGAATTCATTTACTGCATGAGCGCGCGGAGGAGGGGGGGGAAGGGGAAGGGGAGGGTGTCTTTGCAAATTTGACGTGTGAAAACAAAGTAGGTGGCCTGCTGTGAGTGTCTGTCTGTCTGTGTTTAGGGGTGTCCGTTGTTGTGCAGACTGTGTAAGAATGCCGGTGCGTGTAGTTTTGTGTGCAGAGCGACGCGTGCAGTTGTGCAGCGTGTGTGGTTGTGCAGCGATGGCTGTGTTGTTGCACAGCTATGTGTTGTACAGAGATGTGTGCTACGGTGGTGTACAGGGGGTGCGGCGGGGGGTGGGGGGGTCGTACAGGTATGTGTGGTGTGGCGGTACCGGGGGGTGTTGTACGGGCGTTGTGAGGTTCAGGGTGTGTGCGGGGGTGTACAGGTGTGGGTGTTGGTGTGGCGTTGTTATTGTAGTACTGGGAGGGGGGGGCGTGTTTTTATCTTGAGTCGGTTTCTCTGAAACGCATCTTGAACGAACAAAGCTTGGAAACAACACAGAAGGGAATCCTTTACTATTGCACAGCAAGCAGGAGGAAATCACACTATATTTGGATATCTACGTCACCGAGCACTGAGTCAATCCCCGGACCGTACCAAATAGATTTAGAACGCGGGGGGGAATATTGACTTTGATGGCCTTTTAGGGGCTGACCAAACTCTGATTCCGGGCAGAAGGGGGCATCTTAATTGAACAGAGCCCAGCGGAACCGGGGTGGGTTGTTGGAGAGGGGATTCCCTGCTTTCCTGATGACTTGAAAAGGGCACGGGGTGGGACTCGCCCCTCCCCTCCCCCAGCTTAAAGTGAGGCGGCCCCGAAGTTCCCATTCATAAAAAAGTAACCGGGCGGGAGGCAGTTGAGAGGCGCTCGCCGGGCTGACCTAGGCATAGCACAGCCCCAGCGGAGAGACGGACATGTTCAGGGACTACGGAGCGGGCAGAGCCGACGGCCCGGGATCCTCGTACAACCCTCGCCCTCAGCACCCTGCCCTGCGCAGCATGGGGCCGGCCGCCGCCTCAGGGACCCCGGGAGCAGCGCAACAGGTAAGGGGCGAGCGGGGCAAAGGGCCGAGAGCTCGGTCGGCCTGTCCCCACGCGCGCTCCCCTGTGTCTGCCTGTCCGCCTCGGTGCACCCCTCCCCTTCTGCCTGTCCGCCTCGGTGCACACCTCCCCTTCCGTCTGCCTGTCCGCTCCGGTGCACACCTCCCCCGCTGTCTGCCTTCCCCCCCCCCTCCCAGTGCAAACCTCCGCCTGTCTGTCTGTCCGCGCCTATGCACAACTCCTGCTTTGTCTGTCCCTCTGTCCCCATACGCAGCTCTCTGGCCATAGGTGCTGGAACTAGGGGTGCTGCCCGCACCTTCTGGCTTGAAGCAGTTTCCACCATATCCAAGCTTTACAGTTTGGTTCAAGGGCTCTCAGCTCCCCCACTGTACAAATTGTCCCAGCGCCCCTGTCCCCCACTGTGTGTCAGCCTGTCCCCATCCCCACCCCCCTGTCTAATCTATTCTCTAGCCATCCCCAGCCGTCTAGACACACCCACCCTGTCTCCACACCCCCCTTTCTTTCTCTCCAGCCTTTGCTCCTCCACACACCCAGCCACTGCCAGCCATCCCTGCCCGATCCCCTCCCGCCCTGCTCCAGCCAGCCTTTCCCCGGTCTGTTTTCTTGCCCTCTCCTTTCTCGCTCTCTTTAGTTTCTGGGGAGGGGGGCGATGACTAATACTCTGGGTTGATTCACCCCACCGCGTGGCGGCCGCTGGTTTGACCCCCCCTCCCCCTTGACGCAAGCAGGCACTCGCGTGCCGATGGCTGAGGAATGTAGGGGGTTCCCCCACCCGGCGCTCTGCAGCAGAGCTATGGGGGGGGGCTCCCCTCGTTTGCTGCTGCCTGAGCGCCCGGGTCACAGACCCTTGTATTGATCTGGCGCTATGCGGGCCTGGGGTGTCCCTGTCCCTGCCTCCCGCCCAGCCACATAGTGGCAGCTGCAGGGAGACACGCCAGAACCACCTGTACCAGTGGAGGGGGACTCCTCGCCAGGTGTCATCCTACAGGGTTTATGACACACCGATTATCCCATCCAGGAGGGGGCTGCGGAAGCAAGTGCACCAGGGTGTCTAACCTCAGCGGGTTTGTGGGTCTGACGGACACTCGGTATTTTAGCTCAGGGAAGCGGGGGGAGAGCCAGGACTCCTGGGTTCTGTGCCAGCTCTGCTCCCCTTTCACTTGGGAACCCACTTCACCTCCTGGCACCTCCGTGCCCTGCAGGACGGGTCCAGAACGTAAGCCACAGGGCTGAAAACCGGAGGTGGGGGGGGCTCAAGGCCAGTGTGTTTTGCCAGCTGTCCCCGGGCAGGGTTTAAGACTCGCCTCCCCCTCCGGGCTGCCCGCAGCCAGCGGTGGGACCCAAGCAGCCCAGTGGGGCGTGGGGGGGAGAGACAGAGACAGACCCCAGGGCTGGACACACTTCCAGCCCCTCAGCCCTCCATAGCTGGCAAATAGTGAGGCACCCGCCTCCCCCCCCCTCCAGCGGCTGGATGCGTGTTGTGCGGGGTGGGGCTGGGGCTCCAGGCTACGGCAGAAGGTGGCAACAGGACAGACCTGAAAATGGGGCGCGAATGGGGGAATTCCCTCCTCCTCCCCAGTCCTGGCTCCCGGCTGGAGCTCCGCGGTGCTGTGTCACGCCGGGTGAGTCACGGGCTGCGCTCACCCCGGCGGCCCCTCCGCTCACCGCGGCCTGGCTTCCAGGGAGCCGAGATTCCTCAGCAATTTCCTCTTGCATAAGGGCGCCGCTGCGACGGCTGCCAGCCCCACCCCAAAGCCAGCTGCCGCGCCTGCCGGGCCCCTGTCAACAGCTGCCACACAGGGGATAGAGAGACCCCAGGCATCCTGACGCCCAGCTTCCCTCCCCTTCCCCACCCCACCAGGCCCCCCTCTCCTCCCAGAGCTGCAAAGAGAACCCAGGAGTCCTGGCTCCCAGCCCCCACTGCTCTAACCCAATAGACTCCGCTCCCCTTCCAGAGCCCAGAGAGAACCCAGGGGCCCTGGCGCCCAGCCCCCACTGCTCTAACCACTAGTCCTGGGTGGGGTGGCAGCCAAGATTCAGTGCTTGGGAAGCTCTGCTCCCATGCCCAGCCCCCTTTGTGTTTTGGGGGAGGCCCCAGTCCCTGGGGCAGTATCTCCCCGAGGTGTTCTCTGTCTGACACAGAAGGCGTGGCCAGTCTCCTGCCCCAGGGCTGGGCAGCACCATTAAGCAGCACAGTGAGCTGGGGTGTGACGCCAGGGCTGGGGAGGCACCCACTAGGCCAGGCAAACTGGGTCAAGGGGTGGGGAGGACACAGGGAGGGTTATCTGGAGGCAGGATTTCTGCGCACACCCTGCTGTTCACATGCAGGAGCATGCCAGAGGATCAGGCTGACTCAACGGCCCTGGGAGCTGGAGTCACCAGTGTGTGCCCAGAGCGGCGACACGGAGCCCTCTGTGTTGTCTCCACCCACTCTGGCAGGTGCTTGGTCTCTGTGCCCCCACTGAGCCCTTGGCCTCTCTGTTGCTGAAAGGACTGGCTAGTGCCGAGGTGGGGATGGGGCCCGTGCACTATGTTGAGACCCAGCAAACTTCTTTTACATGGAGGTCACGCAATGGGCATGGGACAGAAGCAGCTGTCATGCTGTGGCTGTGGGGCCCGGATCTGAGCTGGCGTCTTCTAGAGGGGAAGACCCCATATCCCATCTCCATACCTCTGAGCCAGCCAGTCTTGCAGCATGGGGGCTGGATTGCAGCTGGCGCCTACTCAAGGGAAAGGGGCCTGTATCCCATTCTCTACCCCCTGAGCCTGCCAGTCCCTTGGTCCTGGCTCCAAGGAGGTGAATTCCTCTGCCCCGTGCCCTGGGCTCTGCCCCTAACATTCGCCAGTTCCTAAAAAGGTGATGGGGCTGGGAAGTGACTCTAAACCTTCCTGTTCTGCTCTGCCCCATTAGCTCCTCATTCATGTAATAAGTAGCCCCCATGGGCACCCCTAAATATGGGCAGGAGGCAAACAGTGGGCATGGCATGGCACTAGCAAAGTATCTGCCCCTCTGCCTATTGCACCAAACCAGCTGCTGTGCCTGCACCACTCTGTCCCCTGCTGAATGGAATCCTGACCATGTAGCTGTGTATCTTACACACTATACTGCCAATCACCAGTGGGGATTCTCCCAAAGCCTGTGAGGGCCTGTGCCTTTGGGGTGGGAGGGTAGGAGTCCCCAGCCAGTGACTGGCCACCATGCTCAGAGACAGCATGACCTGTAAAGGCCTTCAGAACAGCTTTGTATTGATTCAGGCAGGCTGGGTATGGGATGGAAGGGGCTTTGGCTGAGGGCTTTGGCCGAGGGCACTGCCAGGGTGACATAGGGCCTAATAGATAGGTGTAGTCAGGGCTCCTGGGTTCTACTCCCAGCTCTGGGAGGTGAGGCAAGTCTACTGCAGAGGGGTGCAGGGAAGAAGAGGGGACTGGGAGTTATGATCCCTGGGTTCTCTGCCAATGACTTGCTCTGTGAACCAGGGCAGATCTCTCTCTCTCTCTCTGTTGGTTGTGCCTCAGTTCCCCATCTGTAAAATGGGGCTATCAGGACTTGGATTACCCCATGACCCCCAAAGGTTTAACCCCAGTAGAAGCCTCAGCATGGATTTTGGGTTTAAAATCCCAAGGCCAGCAGGGTGGGTTATTTGACTGTTGGGAGATAGAAACCACCTACAGCATTTCCAACCTCCACACACCAGCACTGGGGTGGGAGGGTTCACGGATCCACAGGCTCAGGGCTGGGCCCCAGCTGTAAACGGTCTCTTGGAGGAACCCCTTCAGCAATGGGGCCCACTTTCCCTTCAGGGCAGGCCACACAGCCTTGCAGCCCCTGAACATGAGCCTCTGGGCTCCAGCCCTCTTGCGCCACACCGGGTGTGCTGCCCAGCCAGCCCAGCTGAGACAGACTCCTAGTCAGAAGCTTGCCCGCTCTTCAGGGACTAATGCACCTCAAGACGCATGTGCAGTGACACCAGACAGCCCTTTGCAAACAGGCGGGGCCTTGAATCACCTGCAACTCAGCACTGGAAGTCCTTAGGTTAGCACAGAGAACTGCAGGTTAAGACCGAGTGTGAAATGGAATCTCCTACAGCTGGGCTGGTGGGTTGCCCTGGCTTGGCAGGATGGACTATTTTTCCCTGACCCTTCCATCAGTCCCAGGTGCAAGCAGCCAGCCTGGTCCAGAAGCCGACTCTTTAGCTCCTGCTGGTGACCTCCCAGTTCTTTGTCTCCAGGCAGGGCCAAGCTGAGTTCACAACCTCACCTGCGGAAGCTTCCCTCTGCTGCACAATTATTGGCATGTCCATTGTCTCTCTGGACCCTGTCTTGGTCTGGGTCGGTTTCGATCAGTTCCTTAAAGACCCATTCCCTGTGGGCCAGGCAGCAAGGCCGTACCCACAGCTCCCGTCCTCACTGCCCCCAAGAGCAGATGTAACCCTTTTCCTCCACTTGGGAGCAATGCAAAGTACAGAAACTGAGGAACACAGAGGCTTCATAATAATGTTACAGAAAATCCCCACATTGTCACAGAGGGTGAAGGGTGAAATGAACTATCAGATCCAATAATGGGGGGTTGGGGGGATGGTGGAGGGGTGCTAAATATGGAACCTTCCGAGGCCTCATTGGGCGCCTGGGGACGAGTGTTGAATGACAAAGAGGAACTTTACAATTATTTAAAGTGAATTGTACTATGAATACCTGGTTCTCATGTGTATTAGGGCAGCACCTAGAGACTGTGGGCTGAGAGGGAAGGGGGATCCCATTGTCCCAGGTGCTTCATGGACACACAGTAAGAGACATGGCTGCCCCCCCAAGATCTCACAGTCTAAACAGACAAACTGGCAGCTGTGAAATCAAGACGGGATGGTTTCTAATGGGTCTGCTCTAATTCAACCAGGAATTAGTTCAGGGCCGTCCTAGGAGCTGGGCTATGCAGGAGCTCAGACTAGATGATCACAATGGTCCCTTCTGGTCATATAATCTGTGAAGGGGAAATGGAGGCATTAAGAGTCAGTGGCAGGAGCCTGGAGTCCTGAACCCCGGTGTATTATTTGACTTGCTGTCAGATCTCTGATGTCGTCTCCAGTCTCAGCCAGACACTAGCAATTTCCATTAACAAAATTGTTTTTTTCCCCCAATGTAAACCTGGACTTTCCTTGTTTATTGTTTAAAATATCAGCCCCTTCCCTCACCTCAAAGCACTTCACAAAGCCAGTCACTTTAAGGCCAGGAAACCTCTCTGATCATCTGTCTGACCTCCCACATCGCCCAGGGCAGAGTTTCACCCACCAGTCCCATCGTGCAAGGAATTCTTTCCTTTCCCTGACTTTATGGACATCAACCTGTTACATTTCCCGCCTCTCTGTGTTATCCCATTTTACTGCTAGAGAGCCTTCCCCAGGAAGAGATGCAATGACTCACCTGAGCTCCCAGGTTGTCAGTGGTTAGAGTTGGGAATTTAACCCGAGTCCTGGCTCCCAGGCCCCCCCAAAGCCACCCTGTATCCACTAGATGTCACTCCCTTCCCAGGGTCAGAAGGAGAATTCAAGTGACTTGACTCCAGCCTCCCAGCTCTAACCCACTATACCTCACTCCCCCATTAGAGCTTGGAGGAGAACCCAGGGGTCCTGATTCCCAGCCCCTTCCTCCCTGCTTCCTAGACATGCTGCCTCCATAAGGGTGTCTAAGGTCACAAGGAGACTGAATGCAGCTGGTGACCCAGGATTTGCTCCTGGAGCAATTCACTGCTGGCCCCTAAGCCAAGCCAGGGCCCCCACTGCAGGCTGGAATGCTTTGCCAATATCTGGGGCCTTGGCAATGGGGATCTTTATTTGGAAGCACCAGGTGCCCTTGTGATGCTGGCAGTGCTGCCCTCTGCCAGCTGCAGCCAGAACTGCTCCCCCAGGTCCGTGTGTCAGTCCTGCCCCCTGTACAGCCCGTAGCAATGGGGAAGCCTCTTTGATGACAACGCACCCAGCTGCCCTCCCCTAGCCTCTGGCCTCCTCTAACTGCCGCCTCCTCTTGTCTCCCCAGAAGTTCCCCCCAGGCACGAGTGCAGGGGCTGCCAGCTTCGTTCCCAGCCTCAACACCATCACCTCCAGCCAGGACCTGCAGTGGATGGTTCGGCCCACGATGCTCAACACCTGCTCCTCGCCCTCCTCCTTCACAGCTGCCCCATACCCCCGCCCCTATGCCCCCTACCCTGCTGGGGCCCGCCCAGGTGTCATCCGCACCATTGGGCCCACCCTTGGGATACGTCGGAGGCACAATGAGCATGTGAGTAAGGCAGTTATTGGAGCAGGGGTGGGGGGAGAGGGGCGAATGCCTAGCTCAGGAGGGCAGTGGGGTGTAGAGGGTTAGAGCAGGGGAGGGGAGGGAGACAGGAATCCGGGGGGGTGTGTTGCTCTGTGCCTCAGTTTCCCACTCCAAATCCCCAGGACAGTGAGAAGCTGCCCCCTGATTTGCAGTGGCTGGAGGAGGTGGGAGAGGGAAGCGTGGCTTTGCCCAGGCTGGGGGGCGGGGGGAGGCGAATCCCCTTCTACCAGGAGAACCAAGTAAGGGTGGCTGGCACTCATTCCGCCCTAGGGCTGGGCCCCTTGCCACAAACGCCACAGGGCAGTGGGGCCACCTAGTGGCTAACATCAGAACCACAGACAGGACACAGGGCGCTGTCCATCCGGAGCTCTCCAAATGCTTAGCAAGGTGGGTTCAGAGAACTATCCCCACACAGAGAGCTGGGGATAACCCCCAGGAACCCTGACTGCCAGCCCCCCTGATCTGACCACTAGACTGCACTCCCCTCCCAGAGCCCTGGCTGCCAGCCCTGCTGCTCTGACCACTAGGCCCCACTCCACTCTCAGAGGCCTGGCTGCCAGCCCCCATGGTCTGACCATTAGACCCTACTCCCCTCTCACAGACCTGGCTGCCAGCCTCCCCAGTCTGACCACTAGGCCCCACTCCCCTCCCAGAACTAGAACCCAGGAACTCTGGCTCCCAGATCCATTGCTGTAACCACTAGAGCCCATTCTGGTCTTCGAAGGGAATCACACAAGCTGGGATTTGGCTGGGGCATTTGGGTTCACACCCTGGGGGCAGGCAGGAGAGGAAATGACAGCATGCTGAATCATGGAGCCACAGGGTGACTCAGAAGGGAAGGGGCACTGGGGCCAGCAGCATACCGGGACTGTTCCCTCCACAGCCTGTGGAATCCAGGCAGCATCTGAAGCCACTGGGGCCAGAGAGGGCTGGCTCTCCCTGAGCCAGACTTTAACCCTTGCCCTGTCCCCCAAAACTACCCTTCCCCTCCCCCAATCATCCCTATATACCTCCCCCAAAGCTAATTCCCCCACCCTAACGAGAAAAGTACCCCAGTCTCATCTTAGCACTGAGTTAGGGATCCCTGTATAAGAAGCCCCCCACGCCCCACCCCAGAGGTGGCTGCATCTTTAATGCACTGTGAGGGATCCCTGTGGATATTATTGCTTGGGAGTGAAAGCCTGACAAGGACCTGGTCCTTGGCAGTTTTCCATAGACCGGCATAGAAGGGGGATAGATATGGCATCACTGTCACTCGTTTGAAAACCCCTGCCCCTCTCTTGCCCCCACTTCAGATGACCCCTGAGGAAGAGGAGCGGCGCAGGGTAAGACGGGAGAGGAACAAACTGGCTGCAGCAAAGTGCCGGAACAGGAGGAAAGAGCTAACGGACTGTCTGCAAATGGTGAACACCCCCTACTGAGTCCCCACAACACTCCCTGCAGCACAGCGCCCCCAGCACCATGCAGGGGCACTGGGGTCGGCCCTGGCTGCGAGGGGAAAGTCCCCCTACTGACTCCCCCTTCAGTTCTCATTGGAGGTTGCCCATGCAAGTTCTGACCCTGCCTGGCTCTGCAAGAGATGGAATCAAAGCCACCTGAACTGTGATGGCTGTAGGGCAAGATGTGCCCTTCCCACTCCTAGAGCTGGGGACAGAACCAGGCATCTCATCCCCTCCTGTGCTAACCCACCAGACCCCATTGCCCTCCCAGAGCTTTGGATTTTACCTACGGGTCCTGGCTTCCAGCCCCTCCCACCCCCAGTCTAATCACTAGACCCCACTTCCCTCCCCATGCCAGGGATAGAACCCAAGTGTCCTGCCTCCCCCTGACCTGTCTCTCCCCCAGGAGACGGACCAGTTGGAGGAGGAGAAGTCGGGCCTGCAGAAGGAGATTGCAGAGCTGCAAAAGCAGAAGGAGAGGTTTGAGCTGATCTTGGAGGCCCACCGGCCAGTGTGCAAAGTGCAGGATGAGTCCTCGGGAGAGGAGGAGGAGCCGGGGGGGCCTTCCGCCCCACCCCCTGTCAAGCAGGAGTCCCTGGAGCCTCCCACAGCAGTCCCACGTCGGCCCCCACCGCCGGTGCCCCCACGGATCAGCCTTCCCCCCAGCGGGGTCCTGGAGCCTGAGGCCCTGCACACCCCCACCCTGATGGTCACACCCTCGCTAACTCCCTTCACTCCCAGCCTGATCTTCAACTACCCTGCCCCAGGGGAAGGGGAGCCCCCTGCTGGCCATACCTTCCCGCCTGAGCCCTGCAGCTCTGCCCACAGGCGTGGGAGCAGCAGTGGTGACCAATCATCTGACTCCCTCAACTCCCCCACCCTGCTGGCGCTCTGACAGGCACGGCTCCCCCAGCCCTGTTCTTCCTGCTCAAGAACCAGCCTCATGACCAGGAACCTTCCATGTGGTTCCAGACAACTCTAGAACTGTTCCCTGTCATCCCAGGCCCTTCTGGAACCATCCAACTCAGCTGTGGTACCTTTGTGATCATTCTAGCACTTTTCCCCATTATCCCAACTTCCTGTTCATTCCAGACACATCTGGAATTTCCCCTTCCACTTTCAAACCTTCACTGTCATTCTAGATAATTCTAGAAGCACACACATACACAGTCCATTCCAGGCTCCCAATTATTTCACACCCATCTGGAATTTCCCCCTCAGCTCTCGAACTTTCACCGACATTCTAGAACCTTCCCTGCCATCAGTGTTTCTTGATTATTCCAGGGCTCCCTGGAATCTTTCACTCACGAGCCAGGAATCTGTCCATCCTTTTACCATCATTGCCGAAGAATGTCTTTGTGCTTCAGAACCATCCCAAACCCTCCCACAATCCCTTCCTGTCTGTTCTAGAGCAGCCCTACCCTTCCATTCCTTTTGGGATGTGGCAACCTTCCCAAAATTCCCATTGTGCTTGCTGTTTTTTTCTGGAACCTACTAGAGCTTTCCTCACCTCCTCCTGGATTGCTCTGGAATATCCCCAGCCATTCATGGTCTCATACTAGATCCTAACCAAATGTCCGAGTTCAACAGGCACTCCTTCTAGACTCTGACTGACCATTCTAGCACAGCTTGTTCGTTCTAGAACCGGTCTACCTGTTCTATGCTGCCATTGCTCATTGGAGAATACTCACAGCTGTTCCAGACCTCTCTTGCTGTTTCTAGCCCTCCATCTGACTGCTCCAGAATTCCCTCATTCTTGAACTCACCTGAACATCGCAAACTGCCCCTCCAATCATTGTCGAACCCACTCCCAGATCCAGAACAAACTCAGGTGTGCGGGATTCTACAGCACTGGCCAACCAAGACCCAGGACTGACTTTTTTGGCTCCCAAGTTCCAGAAGCTGATCCAGAACCGCAGGGCGTGCTCTGGACTGCACAGCGTTCATTGTTGGAGCTACCATTTCTATGCTATTTATTGTCACTCAAAGAGTATTTTTCTACCGATGGTGTCTTGTGTCTCGGGAGACAATTAAAAGCTACAAGTAGAGACAGCTCATGTGTGTGTTTCGGGGGTGGGGTATAGGTGTTGGCTGGTATATGACTTGAGGGTGTTGGGGGGTGTATGTGGTGTGGGGGGCATTGGGCAAATATATGAGTTGTGGGAGGGGGAGGTGGACTGTTAGGGGGATATAGAGAGTGGGGGGATATGTGAGGACATGTGAGTGGCAGGGGTTTTGCTGGGGGGTGTATGAGGTGGGGCATGTGGGTTATTGGGAATAGTGTGTATGCAGTGGGGAGTATGTGGGGTGGTGGAGGAAGTATATGGGTGTGTGAGGGCAGTGGGTTGGTTTTGTTGTCGAGGAAGTCTGTGTGTGTGTGTGTGTGTGTGTGTGTGTGTGTACGCGCACACAAACACACACACTGCCTAGCACAGCCACAACCCCATGCCCCTGGCGCCAGAGGAGTATCTTCACTAGCTGGCAGCTGTCGTGCACTGATACCCAGTCTGCAGGGGACACCCCTTTCAAATATGGCTCACTGAGGTGCCTGGCCCTGGCACACTTCCCAGCAGAACCACAGGGGCTGGGCCTGGCCACGCCATGAACCAATCCCCTTTTGCATCAGTGGCACCCATGTCCTGTGTCTCCTGTGCCCCCCGCCCCGCTGGACTCCGACACCTCCTGGAGCTGGGGACAAAGCACCTTGATCCTGGGACAAGTGCATCCACACGGAGGGAAGAGGGCGATAGGTAGCAAGTTAGAAGTGAAGCCAAGTGGCTCTTCGATCTTTGGCCCTTGGGTTACAGGCCCAGGTGTGCAGTTGGAGACGCTTGTTGTGAATGAAAAAGACTCAGCAAGGAAACATCAAACCCAACAAGCAGATCCCGGCCTCGACTGCTCTAGCTCCCCTCAGCTAATTCCCAATGAGGTAGATGCAGTATCTCAGCGGGGCGGATGCAGTCTCCCTACCCAATGGGGTGCACTATCCTAAACAGCCCAGAGGGCACCCACAAACCCAGCACACCTCTGCGATGGGCCAGCAGTAGGGAGGCCTGGGGTGGAGGGTCGAGCCTGCCCCGCACTCACCCCACAGTAGGGCCTCCAGTCCTGAAGAGCTGGGCCTGGCTTCCTGCTCTAGGTAGTGTGACCTCGGGCACAAGATCGCAGCACCACTCGGCTTTGGCCCGGCCACCCCTCCGGGAAATCAGAGTCGTGAGGCACCTGGCACAGAACGGCAGCCACCACTGTGGGGGGGTGAGTTTGGGGCAGCTGGTCCAAACTTGTATGAGGCTGTGATCTAGCCTGATTTCCAGGAGTGCCGTTGCACCCGTGGATCACGGCTAAAGTCACCCCTGGGCTCCAATCCACACAGCAGGTCATTGAACCTCCAGCCGAGGGTGCCACAAGACAGAATGGCTTTGTTTGTCTTGCATGGCGATTTAAGGTGGGAGGCCTAGCTCTGCAACAGTGTTTATCTCCCAGTGGGAGTTAAGTGCCTAAATACCAGCGGGGGCCGGATCCAGGAGGGGAGGTTTTGGCCTCCTTTTTGAAGACGTTGCTGTAGTTTATCGAACACCTGTTGTGTGTGGTCTGAGTGAGTGTGGCTGGACAATCGGCTCCTTTGCTGTCTGCCCGCTTGCCCTGAGCAGGTGTCTGAGCCGGCTCCTGTTGAGGAGCCCCCCGAGAAGCAGCTGAGTTGCCTTACCAACAACGAGCAGGAAAAGACAGGGGCTAACTGCCCTGCTTTGATCCTGACAGCCCAGGGGAGGCTTTTGAGGAAAGCAGAGGTGGGGGCCAATCAGGATGTATGAAGGGTCAGATAAAAATAGCGTTCCTGGGCTGGAGAGGAGGTAATTCACAGGGAGGGTGGTCTGGTTTGGCCTGGCCTCAATGAGTCATCCTCAGTGTTAGGGGCCAGTTAAGTTTTGTGGGGGAGCCTGAATCTTGCCTGAACCCCTGGCTGAAGATCTGAATTTTGACTTTGGGGTTTGATTCTCAGGCCTGTCCTTCCCCAGCTCTGGGGAGCAGGACTAACAACTTCTCCCTTCAGAGAGAGAGAGAGCAGCTGGGAGTTTGTTTCATCGCTGCTTGAGGCAGCCTGGGGCAATAGTGCTGTTGTTGCCGTTTTTCTCATCTCCCTCCCCTGAATCTTCACGATCGGACACAGCTATGCTGGTTAAATCAGGTGCCCTAGCTGCTGTTTGAATACACCCCTCCCCCTCTAAGCCAGGAGTACCTCACTAACCATAGCTGACCAATTCGGAGCAGGGGTTGGCATCTGCTCCCAGGGACTGATTAACTGGGCACTTTTCCCTACAAACAAACACACGCTCTCATGTTCACCCTCTGCTGGAACAAGGGAAGTGCCCCTCCTAGAAGATGACCAAAAGTGTTCAAATGTTTTCAGCTCCCTTTCTGGGGATCTTTAACTCACAGGGGGTTGGGGGAGTTAAATGAAACCCAGCAAAGGAGCAGGTGGTTGGAGCTTGGAACACAGTAAGGATCTCTTGGTCAGTAGCAAATTGGTGCAATCTTCCACCTCTTCTTCCTCTGGGGGGCCTGTCCTGGAAAGGGAATGGCAGGTGGCTTTCGCGGGGGTTGCTGGCCTGAGAGTGAGCACTTCTCTGCCTCAAGGAGTTATGGCTGAGGGCATGTCTACCCTGCAATTAAAAACCCATGGCTGGCCTGTGCCAGCTGACTGGGGCTCGGGCTAAGGGGCTGTTTAATTGCAGTGTGGACATTCGGGCTGGAGCCTGGGCTCTAGGACCCTGAGAGGTGGGACGGTCCAAGAGCTTGAGCTGTAGCCTGAGCGAGAATGTCTACAATGCAATTAAACAGCCCCTTAGCCAGAGTCAGCTGGTGCAGGCCACTCACAAGTGTCTAATTGCAGTGTAGCCAGACCCTTCTAGGGCTCAGTCTCCCCTTTACTCTGCTTCAGGGGCTGCCTCTGGAATCAGTTAGGCCATCTCTGCATTTGACCTGCAGTCCAAGTCGCCCAGTTCTCTAGGCCTTAGGTCACTCTGGAAAATCCCATTGTGAATGACTCTTTCCTTGCAAAATGCAATCTGGTAACCACCAGCAGATGCTCTTCCAAAAACATGCAAACAGCATACGTGCAGGACCCAGTCTGAAAGCAACGAGGTCAGCCATTGTCTGGGGGAACAGACAGGGAGGGCAGAGCCTGAGACTCCTCCTCCTCTCGGAAGAGTTGTTAGATAAGAAATGAAGGGTCGCTCTGAGGGCTAACCTAAGTGACAGGCTAGGGCCGTGTTCCCCAGTGACTCTTAACCTAAAGACACACACCACCTTTTACATTTCCGATCAGGGAAAGTCCACTTAATGTTGGATAATAAAAGTTTTTCCAGGACCAATGGAATATGGGTCTGTGTATCTCACTGGGCATTAACCCAGTGTAATGACAGTTGGTAAATAAAATCACGCCTCTAGCTGACAGCCATGTATTGAACATGGCTATCTGCCCCATTACTGCAGTATCTCAGCATGCCACAACCTTTCCTGTATTTATCCTCCCAATCCCCTGGAGGGCAATGTAGTTATCCACATGTTACAGATGAGGAAACTTAGGCACAGAGCCTAAGGCTAAAACTTTGCAAATCACCAAAGTGATATGCGTGCCCATCATCATGCACTGACTCACCAAGCTAGTGAGGAGGGTTTTAAATTAGGTTCAAAGGGAGCAGCGTGACCAAAGGTAAATATAAAAAAGGGCAACCTTAACTGAGAGTTAGATGTTGCAAGGGGACATGGAAAATTACAATAGGGTCATAGAAGCAACAAGAGGGAAATCAGTCAGGGAGTCTGCTTGACATCTTAGATGTCTCAACACAAATGCAAAGAGTATGGTGAAGAAACAGGAAGAACTGGAAGTACTAGTCCATAAGCTAAAGTATGATTTAATTGGCATCATAGAGACCTGGCAGGATAAGCCTCATGGAGTATTGGTATGGAGGGGTACAGCTTGTTCAGGACAGACAGGCAGGGTAAAAAGGGAGGCGGGGTTGCATTATCCATCAAGGATATATATACTTGTTCTGTGGTCCAGGAGGAGGTGGGAGACAGCCTAGTTGGGAGTCTCTGGGTCAAGATAAAAGGGATAAAAAATAGATGTGATATCATGGGAGGGGTGCTACTATAAACCACCACATCAGGGAGAGGAGACAGATGAGGCATTTGGAGAACAAATAACAGAAATATCCAAACCACAGGACCTGGTAGTAATGGGGAACTTTAACTACCCAGACATCAGCTGGAAATGTAACACTACAAAACACAAAATGTCCAGTGAATTCTTGGACTGTATTGGGACCCCCTCTTTTTTTTCCAGGAAGTGAAGGTAGTATCCAGGAGGACAGCCATTGTAGACTTGATTATGACTAGCAGGGAGGAATTGGTAGTGAATCTGGAGGTGAAAGGCAATTTGAGTGAAAGTGATCAGGAAATGAGAGAGTTCATGATTCTAAGGAAAGCTGCCGATCCTGCTTTCATGGTTCTGTGAGAGCAGCAGAATGAGGACAATGGACTTCACCAAAGCAGACTTTAACAAACTCCGAGAACTGGTAGGTAAGGTCCCATGGGGAGAAAATCTACGGGATAAAGGAGTTCAGGAGATCTGGCAGTGTCTCAAGGATACAATATTAAAGGCCAACTGCCCACAATCCCAATGCGAAGGAAAGAGAGGAAGAATACCTCTTTAATCACCTGAAAATCAAAAGGGAATCCTACAAAAAGTGGAAATGGACAAATTGCTAAGGAGGGGTACAAAAGAATAGCACAAGCACCTAGGGACACAAAGGCTAAGGCACAAAATGAGTTCCTAGCAAAGGACATAAATAGCAATAAGAAGAGGTTATTTAAATACATTAGGAGCAAAGGAAAGATGAAGGAAAGTGCAGGTCCTCTACTTAGCAGGGAAGGAGAGCTAATAACTGATGATATCAAGAAAGCTGAGGTGTTTAATGCCTATTTTGCTTGAATCTTAACTAAAAAGGTTAAAGAGTAACAGCCGTGTTAGTCTGTATTTGCAAAAAGAAAAGGAGGACTTGTGGCACCTTAGAGACTAACCAATTTATTTGAGCATAAGCTTTCATGAGCTACAGCTCACTTGCTCAAATAAATTGGTTAGTCTCTAAGGTGCCACAAGTACTCCTTTTCTTTTTAAAAAGGTTAAGGTGATCAGATGCTCAATCCAAGTAATATTAACAAGGGGGAAGGATGGGAATCTAAAATGAGGAAAGAACAGTTATGAATATTTAGATAAATTAGATGTATTCAAGTTGGCAGGGCCTGATTAAATTCATCCTAGGGTACTTAAGGAACTAGCTGAAGCAATCTCAGAACCATTAGCAATTATCTTTTGAGAACTCCTGGAGGACAGGTGAGGGTCCAGAGGACTGGAGAAGGGCAAACACAGGACCTAACTTAGAAAAGGGGAACAAAGAGGACCCAGGGAATCATAGCCAGTAAGCCTAACTTATTACCTGGAGAGATACTACAACAAATAGTTAAACAATTTATAAGCACCCAGAGGATAATAGGGTACAAAGGAATAGCCAACATAGATTTGCAAGAACAAATCATGCCAAACCAACCTAATTGCCTTCTTTGACAGGATTACTGGCCTAATGGATGGTGGGCGGGGGGGAAGCAGTAAATGTGATGTATTTTGATTTTAATAAGGCATATGACATAGTACCACGTGACATTCTCATAAGCAAACTAGGAAAATGTGGTCTAGATAAAATTACTATAAGGTGGGTGCACAACTGGTTGAAAGACTGTCCTCAAAGAGGAGTTATCAATGGTTCACTGTCCAACTGGGAAGTTGTATCTAGTGGGGTTCTGCAGGGCTCAGTCCTGGGTCCAGTAGTATTCAATATTTTCATTAATGACTTGGATAATGAAGTGCAAATTGTGCTTATAAAATCTGGGGATGACACCAAACTGGGAGGGGCTGCAAGCACTTTGGAGGACAGGCTTAGAATTCAAAACAACCTTGACAAATTGGAGAATTGGTCTGAAATCAACAAGATGAAATTTAATCAAGGCAAGTGCAAAGTCTTGCACTTAGGAAGGAAAAAATCCAAAGCACAACTACAAAATGGGGAATAACTGGCTAGGTGGTCATACTGCTGAAAATGATCTGGGGTTTATAGTTGATCATAAATTGAATGAGTCAACAACGTGATGCAGTTGCGAAAAAGGCCTGTATTTGGGGATGTTTTAACAAGAGTGTTGTATGTAAGACACAGGAAGTAATTCTCCTGCTTTACTCAGCACTGGGGAGGCCGCAGCTGGAGCACTGTTATCCAGTTCTGGGCACCAGACTTTAGGAAAGATGTGGACGAATTAACTTTAGAGAGCAATGAAAATGATAAAAGGTTTAAAAAACCTGATCTATGAGACCAGGTGCAAACAACTGGATATATTTAGTGTTGAGAACATATGACGGGGGAGGGATCTAGTAAGTCTTCCAGTATGTTAAGGGCTGTTTCAAAAAGGTTGATGATCAAATGTTCTCCATGTTCACTGGAGGCAGGACAAGGAGTAATGGCTCAATCTGCAGCAAGGGAGATTGAGGTGAGATATTAGGAAAAGCTTTCTCACTCTAAGGGCAGTTAAGCTCTGCGACAGGCTTCCAAGGGAGGTGGTGGAATCACCATCATTGGAGGTTTTTAAGACCAGGTTGGACAAACACCTGTCAGGGACGGTCTAGATTTTTATGTGGTTTCCCCACAGCACAGGAGACTGGACTTGACGTCTCAAGGTCCCTTCCAGCCAACTTTTGTGTTCACAGAGACAGGTGGTTTTGAAAATTTTGCCCTAGCCGACTTGCTCAGAATGTCTGTGGCAGAGCAGGGACTTGCAAGTCCCAAGTGAACGGCCTAGACATTGTGCCGCCCGTCCTGCCAGAGTTACGCTGGGATGTAATCAACGTATAGAGCAGGGCACAGGGGTCGGCACCAAGTTTCCAAAGCAATTGGAGTGAACCCAGATTGAGCTTCCCATGTGGCTGAGGTTTTTACTGTGCCCCCTTTTAACTTGGGGTGATATTAAACCTGCCGGTGAGGGGAGTGTGTGGCTTGCACATTGGCTTGAATAGACTTGACATTGTGTCATGGATCCACAGATCCGGTGCTCTCGTATGGCTCTGGAACAGTCTCTAGACTGGGAGGACCCCTTCAGTGCGTCCATCCCCCCTTAGAGTCATACGCTTTCCCTGGACAAGCCAGTTGGCTTCACCACCTCCTGGGACCGAACCTCAGAGCCTTCAGCACCCCGGGTCATGCCACAAGCGCCCCTCAGCGAGTCCACCTGAACTGGGCACCTGAGGGAGACTTACACACCCGAAGGGAGCAGCGAACCCCCGACTTCCTTAACCTGGAGTCCCTCAGCCAGCGCCGTCACAGCAGGAGGGTTTATTAGGTGCGTGGAACACAGCCTAGAAAGTCCTTCCTTAACACAGAGAACGGAAAGTTACAGCCAAGTCCCTCTGGGACTGTCCAGAGCCCTCTGCCCCCCCTCTTTAGTCCCAGTCACCTACACTTCCCAGTTCTTTGTCCTCGTTCCTGGCAACCATTGTCACCTGGCCCTCCTTAGTCCTTCCTCCTTCAGCTGGTCACACCTGCTGGCTTCCTAAGGAGAGGGGGGGCCATCCATGGTCGTTAGTCGCCAGGTGCCAAATGTCCAGGTAATTGCAGTGGCCATTGTCTTCTTGGATTCTCCATGGGCCCAGGTGTCAGTCGCACCTGGATGTCTGCAAAGAGTAAACATCCTTTTCCCACCACCGCTTTAACCAAGCACCACATGGGGAAACTGAGGCACACAGAATATTCATACAGAATATTAGGAAAAAAAATTCCTACTCACACATTGGTTTTGCTTGTGCTGGTGAATCCACAGGCTAAGAGAGCTGGGTTTGAACTGAGATAAGTGCAGCCACACAGGGGAATTATTTCAGTCTTTAACCCAATGGAGCTTCAGTGTTTGGATCCAGTACCAGGTACCAAATGGGCCTGGGAAGGACAGCTGTGAAGATTGTAGGACATTAAGATAAAATTGTTATGAATAGGTGTGACTCAGTTTCCCCACTTGCTGTGTATTACTACCCACTGGTTTTGAAGGGGTTAATGTTTCCTTGGGGGCAGGAGCAATAACAGGTGTGGGTTGGTGTCTCAGCCTGTCTGGGTTGATAGGAAAGCACGATCAAGAAGGGGTCCTGTATGAATAGGGGGCCTTGGAGAGATGGTAAGAAACCCAAGGACTGGGCATTAACTCTTAACGACTAGCAGCCAAGGAGGCAGAACTTGTGAATGTAGCAGGGTGGCAGCTGGGGTCAAAGGAGGTGCCAGGAGACAGCATTAAGGACTCAGCTGCTCAGGACAGAGAGACAGGGACCCAGACAGAGAGAGTCAGGGTCTAGGAGGCCTGGGGAAGTGAGACAGGTGATGGATTCTGAATTCAGTGTTGCCTTCCCTTGGTTCACCTAAGGGCCCCTCGGTGCTGGATTCCAGCTGATTAAGAAACCCCATTTCACAGCAGATCCTCCCTGGTGGCATCGCTCCATGAGCAGAAGTCTCTGTCAGGAGTCCGAACCCATCGGAACTCCCTGGGAGTGCCAGTGAGAAACAGGGAGGCTGGAGCCTGAGGGCCCAGTCCTGAAGAAGTGGAGCCCTGGGGCTCACCCTGGCAAAAAGTTGAGCCCAGGGCCTGGCATGTTAAAGGGGGAACTCCCAGAGGAGACTGTACAAAGGCTGAGGCATGGGACCCCGTTGGTCCGTATCTATTGCATACGGCAGCATCTCCCACATCCATCACCGGGGCATCCTGGCACCTCCCCGGTCGGACATTAAGCACCTAACTAAGGTCTGTCCGATGGAATTCGTTCCGGCCCTGGGGAGGGTGAGAATTGTGCGTGCTGTGAGGGGGGCCTGTAGGGAAGGCTTTTGGTCATACCAAATCCGCGCTGCCTGTGTGTTTCCAGCAGAGAATGTCGCTGGGAAACTGGCACAGGAGCTGGGATGCTCCCTGGGGGGAGGGGGGTGTTGAGCTCCCCCCCAAAGGAAGTTCCTTTTCCCACATGGACAATACTGTGCCCCCTGCACCAGAGGGATCACACTGAGCATGGGGAGGGGGGTGAGTTGTGACAGTGTGGGGTGGGGACAGGGACTCTCGGCTCCACACTAGCTGCCTCATCTACAGGCACCATTGCCAGTTCCTCCAAGCTTCTGTCCCTGGCTGGGGGAGGGGAGTGGGGTTTAGTGGTTAGAGCTGGGAGCCAGGACTCCTGGGTTCTGTCCCTGTCCATCCATATCTGTTTTGTGTCCAAGGTAGATGATGGGTCACTCAGCTCTGCTCTTCCTGAAATCTTGTCCTCCCTTGGGTTCAGTGACTGTCCTCTCCTGGTTCTCCTCCTCCTTCTCTAATCATTCCCAGGGCGTCCTTTGGAGGATCCTGCTTTCTGTGGGCATTCCACAGGCCTCTGCCCTTGGCCCCCTTCTTTTCTCCCTCTTCTTCTTAGTTCTGGGTAATCTCATCCGCAAACACAAATTCAACTACCATCTGTATGCCGCTGACTCACAGATCTGCCTCTCTGCTCCAGACCTGTCTCCTCCTGTCCATACTGAAATCCCAGCCTGCCTCTGCCATCACCTTGTGGCTCTCTGTCTGTCGGCTCAAACACAACCTGGCTAAACCAGAGCTCAGAATCTCCCCCTACCGCTATCTTCTTTCTCAGTCACTGTGGACACCACCCCATCTTGCCTGTCACTCAGGCGCCTACCCTGGGCATCATCTTCAAATCGGACCTCTCTCTAGGTGCTCACATCCAGGCTGTGGCTAAATCTCACCAGTTCTTTCTACATAACATCTCTAAAGTTTGGCTTTTCCTAGCCAAGGAGTGGTGTATTGGGCTGGAACTCAGGGCTCCTGGGTGCGACTCTTTGGTGCCTCAGTTTCCCCCCCCCCCCATGCAATGGCGACGGCACTACTGCAGGGGATACTGTAAGGATAACCTAAATGACCACAAGAGGCCTTGATGGGAGGCCTATAAACACCTTGGTAGACCTCTAGGGGTCCCTGGAAATGTCAAATGCTGACAAAAACGCAATGCCCAGTTCCATCATAGGGGGAATAAAAGTAATTAAGGGCTTGAACATTTTATTGCTTCTGTCAGCCAAATGCATTACATTCAGCAGGGCTCCTTGCACCCTGCCATTCACCCCACAGCTCTCTGGGTGCCACCTGCCCATTGTTCTCTATTTCAGGGACTCCCTCCAATCTTCCCCCCTGCCAGGGGCTCTGTCTGCCCACCAGTCTCCCACTGCCACCTAGCACTCTTCCCACACAATGCTGGGAACCCCTTTTTCCCCCCCACCAGAGGCTCTGTTCATCCCTTCTCCATTCCTCCCCATGCCACAGTCCCCCAACCTCCCCTGTGCGGGGGGCTGAAGATACCCTCTCTGGTTTTTCTGATTTTCCCCCAAAATCCACAGGGCTCTGCCCAGTGCTTAATTTGTAATGAAAGGGGCTCAAGCAATTCTTTTACATTCATACCTGATGCAGCAACCAGAGGTGCTGGGGCTATGAACTGCCAAGCCCAGAGGCCCCGGGGCTCAGCCCTGGCACAAATTAAGCACTGGTTCTGCCTGTTGTGGACATTCGGCCATTGTGGAATTGACCAGATGCAGTGTTCAAAGGTTATCATGTTATTGACACAAACATACGGTCAAGTAGGGACTTTGCATGCTCAGTCAGGCAGAGCTGGGGAGAGGAGGGTGGATATTATTTGTATCAGGGAAGTGCCCCAAGCAGGGGTTGGGGCCCCACTGTGCTGGATACAAAACAGCGTGTGTTCTTGGCCCCCATGAGTCGCATGCTGCCACTAGGGGGTGCTAAGGTCTAAGCTTGCACCCAAGCCAGGAGTCAATGCTCACCAGCATGAAAGCCCAAGGGTGGAGGAGCAGAAGCAGTGATTAGTGGATGTGCAGGTGGCTGGGGACCACATCCCTGTGTGTGGGTGTGTGTGTGTAGGGGCATGGTGCATTGCCCACCTGCCAGCCCTTGGTGTGTGTGTGTGTGTGTGTGTGTGTAGGGGCATGGTGCATTGCCCACCTGCCAGCCCTTGGTGTGTGTGTGTGTGTGTGTGTAGGGGCATGGTGCATTGCCCACCTGCTAGCCCTTGCAAAGGCCCAGTGAGGCAGCACTAACACAAACAGACAAGGCACTTCCTGCCCTCCTCCTCTGCTACACCCTGAGCAGAGCTAGCTGTGCCGGTGCCTGTTGGGAACTTGAAACTCCCCCAATCCCCTCCATGCAGCACAGCGCCCCCTAGTGTACGGTGGGGCACTGGAGTTAGCACTGACTGTGAGACCACAATGCCCTCTACTGAGCCCCCCCATTCTCTGCAGCACAGTGCCCCCTAGTGCCTTGCTGGAGCATTGGCGTCAGTACTGACTGTGAGGGGAGAGCGCCCCCTACCCCACTGCTTGCAGCCCAAGTGCTTTGTGTCTAGCTACCATGTCTCCATAGGCAAAGTTTAGGCGCGCCAAGTAGCCGCCTTTGCTTCCTACTGTGCTCCTGCCTGGTGGGTTGGGGAACAGCCTCCTCCCAGCCTGGAGGCTCCTGGGTTTTGCAGAGCTGGGGAGAGAGAGCTGGCTTGCTGCTGTCAGCTCTTACTTATCATGGCCTCCGGATCCGGACATCTGCTTCCTGGCCTGGCAGCCCTTTGTCTCTGAGATGTGGCTGGGCAGGAAGGGATGGCGGGATCCATCCCTGTTCTGAGCAAGACGCGGAGAACTAGTTACTTCATGGAGCCTGGGCTATCCAGTATCCAGCCACCTACAGCCTGTCCCCTTTGAACACAACCCCTGCTATCTGAACCCTGGACACCCCCCCACAAGCTCTGCTGGGGCCCCTTAATCCTGATTTGCAGCCCTTCTGCTGTCCCACAGCCCTGTCCATGCCCCTCAATCTTAACCCACAGCCCCCTGCTATCTCCGCGTCCAGCCTTCACTTTCCCAAGGCTCCCAACCCTGTATCCCCTGCGCGCACTGGACATTTCCTTGGGGCTGGGCCACGGGGGGGTGAATATAAGTCACCCTAGGAACATCGGGGTTAAGCTCTTCTTCCCCCCGCCCCTTTCTACAGCTGAACGGGTGTTTCACTGAAACTTTTTTCTTTACTGTTGCAAATTGGGAAATCCAACACTTGGAGCTGAACTCTAGATAGCAAGGAATTGTGAAATTCCAAAAATAGAGAAAACAGGACATCGCAAACTCAAAAAATCCTGAAATCTAAAAATGAATGGACTCTGGATATGTAGGAACTGGAAAAGTCAGAGTCCTGGAAAGGAAATTACAATAAAATCTCTCTCCCCACATCACATTGGGGCCATACCATGTAGGACCCCAAATTCTGGGCTCAGGCACTCAGAGAAGCAGGAAATCACCAATCAGGAGACACCGACTTTGCCCAAAGTAGCAATTTTAAAACATTTATTATTTTTATTTTTGGGGGGGGGAGGGTTTGCCCTAATCTCCCCCGTCGCCTGAGTCACACTGCTCTCGCTACACCGCCGGGTTGGAGTTAGCACCTGGGGGCGGGGGAGAGGTTGGTGAAGAAGCTAAGAGAGACGCTGCTTCTGGGGGGGGGGGGGGGAGTAGCACCCAAAATGCATCTTTGACCTTCCCCCCCCCCAGTTCCCAGCTCCATTCTCTACCCCCCCAAAGTCTGCACTGGGATCTTCACGGAGGTGACCTCCCCCGCCCCCCGCATCCTCTGCAGCACCCCTTCGCCAGACCCCAGGGGAGAGACCCCCACCAACAGCCTGCCTCTGCTTTCCAGTCCTTCCGATGCAGGCGGGTGGGTGAAGTCACTGGGGAGCAGCTCCCTCGAGGGGGGACTCCTGGCCCCCACCCCTCCGGCCCCTTGGGGGAGTACAGTCCTGGGGGGCAGGCCCCTGGGGAGGTCCCTAGTCCGGGTGGTCCTGGCCCCCCACCCGCTCGGGGGAGTCTCTAGTCCTCGGGCGAGCAGGCCAGGTGCAGCTGGTCCGGGCTGCCCACGCTGCCGGTGCTGGAGCTGCCGTCGCCCAGGTCCCGGGGCCCGCAGGGCAGGCTGAGCTCCGAGGAGCCCACGGGGCTGCTGTCGGCGCGGGCGGCGCACTCCTCCTCCAGCGCCAGGCAGAGCGCCTTGAGCTCCAGGTTATCGGCGGCCAAGCGCTCCTGCAGCCCCTCCAGCCCGGCCAGCTTGTGCAGGCAGGCGGCCAGCTCGTCCCGCAGCACCCGGGCCGCCTGCTGCCCGAACAGCTGCCAGTCCCGGGCCAGCCGCTTGGCCTTCAGCCGGTCGTCGTCCAGGAAGCAGCAGAGGTCGCGGAGCTCGCGGTTCTCGGCCGCCAGGCGCTCGTTCACCTGCTTCAGCTCGCGGATCTCCCGCAGATGCTCCTGCAGCTGCCGATTGACGCCCTGGATCAGCCGCCCCCGCTGCACCAGCGCCGCCAGCTTCTCCGCCTCCTCCTGCCGCAGCCGCCGCACCAGCTCCTCCTTGCTGCAGCCGCCCAGCTCCGAGTCGCTCAGCTGGGCCAGGGCCCGGCCGGCCGCCGGCTCGCCGGCCTCGCTGGCCATCGCGCTGCCGCAAGGTGGTTCCTGCTCCCCCGCCCCTTCCAGCGCCGCCACTCCGCCTCCTCCCTCCCGCAGATCAGCCCCCGGCCGGCAGCCTCCCCGGCGCAGGGCCCCGCTCCTCCGGGGCGCACGGGCCCCCCTAGCCACAGCCCTCGGTTCCTGCGGGGCGCACGGAACCCCCTCTTCTTCGGGGCCCACGGGCCCCCCTGGCCACCGACCTTGGCACCTGCGGGGCGCACGGAACCCGCCTCCTTCTTCGGGTCAGGGCGCACGGGCCCGCTACCCACCGACCTGGGCTCCTTCGGGGCGCACGGGCCCCATTGGCCCACGGAATCGCCTCTTCTGGGGCGCAGGCCCCCCAACCACGCACTTTGGCTGCTTGCAACGGCCCGATCCCTTTCTTTGTGGCCCACGAACCACCCTCGAGGGCGATTCTCGGCTTCTCGCGGGGGGGGGGGGCACGACCCCAGTCTCCAAGACGCACCGTCCCCAGCGCAGTCCGGTGTCCCCCTTCCAGCAGTGCGCGGCTCAGGAGGGTCCGGGCTGCAGGGGCTGAGCCCGACGGAGGGAGAGGAGGATGGTTCCCCCCTTCCCGGGGCGGGGGATCCCGGCCGAGGCTGCGCGCCCCTGCGGTGCTGGTCTCTGCCGGGACTCAGTGCAGCCGGCGCATCCTGCGGCGGGGACCCGCCGGGCCGGGGGGCGCGTACGGGGGCTGCGGCTCGGAGCGCTGCTGGGGAGCGGGGAGGAAGCCGTGACGCGGGAGTAACAATGCGAAAGGCACAGATGCCAGCAGCGGCACCGCATCCCCCAAGCCGGCGGGCTGGCTCCGGGGCGGGGACGGGTGGGGGGAGATGACAGGCTGGGGGAGGGGTGGCTAGAGTGGGCCGCTGGGGGTCTAGATCGAGAGCGGTGGGGGGAGCGGAGGGGGGCGGGGGCGGGACAGGTGCCTGTGATGGAGGCGGGGAACTCGGGTTTTGGGGGGAAGGGGAAGGAGGGAGGGGGGACTAGTGCATGGCATAAGAGAAGGGCTAGGGCAGGTTGGGTGGGTGAAGGGGAGGAAGGGCTGGGGGGACACATTTCAGAGGGGAGGGTGATGGGTGTGTAGGAAGGAGGTGGGGGCAGGTGTTCAGTGGAGGGGCAGGTCTCCCCCCGGGGGGGGGGGGGGGGCTGAGTGCGCTGGGAGAACAGGGCCTGTCTGTGACAAGTGTGCAGGGGTGACATTGTGGGGTTGTTATTGTAGGGTCATAAACCACTGACCTGACGCCCTCCCTGAGCTGCATCTGGTATGGCTGGGGTGGGGGGGGGGAATTGATGGAGCCCCACAGGGGAAAGTGCCCCCACCCCTTCCTTGCAACACAGCACTGCACTGGGGCCGGCAGCGGTTCCTCAGGGCCAGTACCCTCCACCAAGCCCCTGCCCCACTCCTTGGAGCACCCCTCCCACGTTCGGGCCTGGTCTGACTGCCAGGGGAGAGCACTTCCTATTGAGCCCACCCCCACCCCAGCAACTTCTCCCATTGCCCAGATGTGCCGCTCCCCCGCCCCCCCACTATTCTCAACAGGAGGGGAGGGGCTGCCAGGAATCCTGTCCCAGAGACAGGAAGGATGTTGGGCTACAATGGAAGAGGAGATATGGGGTGGGGGGGAGGAAGGAAGTGCTGTTAACCCTTAAGGCCCCAGGCAGGCCTGGGTAAGGAGATGGGTGCTAACAACTCCCCCTCCCTGACACAGGGATGCCAAAGGAAGGGGGCTGCTGTCTGGGAAGGGGCTAAGGGAAGAGGTGGAAAAGGACAGGGAGCAAAGGGGCTTTGAACCCAGGTCTCTGGGGGAGGGTGTTCTCTAGCAGGGAGGAGGTGTGGGGAAGGGTTGAATCTAGGCATCTGGGGTGCATTTTCTAGCAGGGAGGAGGATGGCGGGTGGAACCCAGGATTCTGGGGCATGATTCCTAGCAGGGAGAGGGCTGGGGGTTCGGTAGCAGGAGTGTGTGTGGGAGGGGGGACAATCTCTAGCAGGGAGTGGGGCTTGGGGACTGAACCCAGGAATCCAGAGCTTGTTCCCTAGCAGGGAGCGGACATTGGGGAGTAGCCGGGCCATGTCTGGCAGATAGATCCAGATTCCTGCAATGCCAAGGCTGGTGGGAACAAAGGGCTTTTGTGTTCCCGCTGGGACATGGGCAGTGTGTGTGGGGGAGAATAGAGGCCTGGGTGGGGGAGGGAAGGGAAGCTGGAACATGGGCACAAGGCAGGAAAGGGAGAGGTGGGATGAGAGGTTGGGAATGGGAGACCCCAGCGCACCCCACTCAGGGTTACAGATTGTCCCCTCCCGAGGAGACTTCCAACTGGGCAGGAACAGGGTTGGCCTAGGAGACCAGGAGAATCCAGCTCTGCAGAGAATGGGGGCAGTGCGGTGTTTATTAGGGGTGTTCTCCCCTCAGATTCAGTGCTGACCCCAATGCCCCAGCACAGTGCAAGGGATTCTTACATAAACAGCCCCCACGCCTCACCCCAGATGGCTGCATCTCAGCTCCCAGTGAGGGATCCCTCTAGAACAGTGGTTCCCAAACTGGGGTTCGTGAAATGTTACAGGAGATTCTTGGGGGGCAAAAATCCTAATGGCGGACAGAGCTGTCCCTAGGGACCTTGGGCAGCACGGGCCAGCAGCCCGGATCCCCTGGACTTCCAGGAGTTAAGCAGATCAAAGCGAGCATGTCTATCACACTGAGGAGATTTAAAGTTCAAGACTCTTTATAAGAAATGGAAAGGGAGGTGGATATTTTTTGCTGTTTTTAAAATTAAATAGGCAGCTAGTTTTGTTTTTAAAATGATTGTGAAGGAGTTTAAGGTTTGTTGTAACGTTGTGCGTTGTTTGCCTGGACTGCTCAAGACCTGAATGCTTGTGGAGGAGGAACTCTTTGAGTTCGCTTCTTAAATACCTTCATGCTGTTTCCCATCTGATACTCCTTGATGAAACCTAGGAGCCTTGTCTTAGAACTAACTGGCTTATGCAATGTGATACAAGCTACGTAAGTGAGATCTTGGAAGCGTGTTGCCGTTTTCAAAATGTAATATAAATACTGTCGTGATAAATAATAATTAATAATAAATCGAGTGTAATAAGCATGTCATAAAAACAAATGTTATTTTTCCAAGATCACTGCTTTTATAATTTATACTGGGGTAAAGGAGAAAATCTCTGGAAATATTCACTGCTAGGAGGGGGTTCGCGGGAGCTGACATTTTAGTGAGAGGGGTTCACGGGTTGTAGAAGTTTGGGAGCCATCGCTCTAGAAACAGAAGGAAAGCTGGCTGCAACTGAGCTGCTAAAGAGAAAGCCGGGGAGGCTGCCCCTTCACAGCCTCAGAGAGGAGAAAGCTCCCTCCCGCCCTCCCTGTAACTGCGGAGGACAAAGGAGACCCCCGGGGCACCAGATGCAGCCTGCAGAGGGGCGCATCGGGACGCTCCGCAGTTCCCCATGTCCACGTTAAGACACAGGCTGGACTAGCGGTAGATCCAGATCGGACTCTGCCCCCCATTCTCCTTCCAGAGCTAGGGACAGAACCCAGGCGTCCCAGCTCTGGGCTGCTCGCACCCAGATGGCTCCGCCCCGTACAGGGTGACGCGGGCAGCCATGCCGCTGCTGCGACCTGGAAGCAAACAGCCCGGGGGTCATATGGAAAGTGTCAATCCAGGGACAGCTCCGCAGGTTCGTCTTTGTGCTCCGGGAGTGGGGAGGGGTGGCAGCGGGGAGCCAGGACTCCTGGGTTCTGTCCCCCGCCCTGGCAGGGGAGTGGGGTCTAGTGGTTAGAGCAGAGAGGGGCTGGGTGCCGGGACTCCTGGGTTCTGTCCCAGCTCTGGGAGGGGAGTGGGGTCTAGTGATTAGAGCAGGGAGGGGCTGGGTGCCAGGACTCCTGGGTTCTGTCCCAGCTCTGGGGGGGGAGTGGGGTCTAGTGGTTAATGCAGAGTGGGGCTGGGTGCGAGGACTCTGGGGTTCCATCCCCAGCTCTAGCAGGGGAGTGGGGGTGGGAGTCAGGACTCCTGGGTTCTGTCCCAGCTCTGGGAGGGGAGTGGGGGGAGTAGAGGCAGGACTCCCTGGTTCTCAGTTACTGTATCAGGGGGTGGTCCCCATTGTGTGACTGTCCCCCTGCTCTACTAGACCCACCCCACTTTGCCCCCTTCTCTCCCCACAGGCTCCCTGTCTCTTCTCCGGAGGCCAGCAGGGGGCAGCTGGGAGTTGGGGTCCTGCTCCTGGAGCCTGGTCCAGGCTGAATTGGTGCCGTGGGCCATGACCAATGACCTGGACATCTTTGTGGGGAACACCACGCTGATCGATGAGGAGGTGTACCAGCTCTGGCTGGATGGGTACTCAGGTATGGGGATTAGGGGGCTGGATGCCAGGATTCTGCCCAAGCCTGTGGGTGGAATTAGGGTCTAAGTGGGTTAGAGCAGTGGGTGACTGGAGGTCAGGACTCCTGGGTTCTACTCCCAGGTCTAAGAGAAGAGTAACTCTGGGTGAGTGTTCCCCCCAACAACCCATCTGTGCCTCAGTTTACCCTGTTGCTCTGCTAATGCCAAGGTGGGAAATAGGATGCTTGTCCCATTGACCCCGTCCCCCGATAGCGGGTGGTGAGAGATGAGGTCTGGCCCTGCTCCCCCATACATTGATCTGGCTTCTGAGCCCGGTCCCACCTGCAGTGAGTGATGTGGTGGGGGGTTGGCCCTGCTGACCTCAGCCCCTTACTCCTCCCAGTGAGTGATGCGGTGAGCCTGCGGCTGCGCAGCGGCATCCTGGAGCAGACGGGGGCCACGGTGGATGTGCTGCAGAGCGACACCATGGATCATTACCGCACCTTCCATATGCTTGAGCGCCTGCTGCACACCCCCTCCAAGCTCATCCACCAGCTACACTTTCAGATCCCGCCATCCCGCCAGGCCATGCTCATTGAGAGGTGGGGGTATGGGGCTGGGAGAGGAGGGGGTTGGGCCCAAGGCTGGAGGGAGGCCAGACAGAGGCCAGGAGTGAAGGCAGGAGGCTGGGTGGGGAAGTGAAGGGAGCAAGGCCAGGAGGGAGGCTGGGGGTTGGGGAAGCTTGGTCCAAGGCTGCAGGGAAGGAAGGGAGGAGGAAACTGGGCCTGAGGCTGGAGGGGGAAAGCTGGGCCCAAGTGGGGGGAGGGAGGAAGCCCAGCCAATGGCCAAATGGGGGTGGGGAAGCTGGGCCAAGGTTGGGTGGTGGGTTTGTGTCTGAGGTCCCGCTGGGGGAGTCTGAGGCTCTGGGTGCACGAGGGTGTCTGAAGCACCAGTGGAGCAGAGAGAGGACAGCTGAGCTGTGTGGGGTACGGGTGTCTGAGGTGCCCTCTGTCTCCCACTCCTGTGGCGGCAGGTACTATGCCTTCGACGAGGCCTTCGTGCGTGAGGTGCTGGGCAAGAAGCTCTCCAAGGGCACGAAGAAGGACCTGGATGACGTCAGCACCAAGACAGGCATCACCCTCAAGAGCTGCCGACGCCAGGTATGGCTCAGCCCGGGGCTCCCATGAGCCTCTGGGGCAGCAGTTACCATCAGACCCAAGCTGGCAGCTCTTATGAGTCTCTCGGACAGTGGCCCCCATCAGGTCACAGGCCAGAGGTACCCATGAGCTTGTAGGGCAGCGGCTACCCTCAAAGGCCCTGAGCCGGCAGCTCCCATGAGCCTCTGGGACAGCAGCCTCTGTCAGAACATGGGCTAGGGACTCCCATGAGTCTCTGGGGCATCAGGACACAGGCTGGGAATTCCCATGAGCCTCCTACACAATGAGACCTATCTGGACCCTGGCCAGGGGATTCCCAGGAACTTCTGGGGCGGTGTCTCCCATCAGGCACCAGGGTCGGGGACTGGCTGGCTCAGGGTGGGGGTAATGGGATACGGGGCCCTTCCCCTCTAGGGCTCTGACTCTTCCCCCCCACACACTGGTGTCCTCCTCAGTTTGACAACTTCAAGCGGGTGTTTAAGGTGGTGGAGGAGATGCGGGGGTCCCTGGTGGAGAACATCCAGCAGCACTTCCTGCTTTCAGACCGTCTGGCCAGGTAACAGGTCGGGGGGTACCAGTGGGGCACACCATGATGTAGCTCTGCCCCTAGAGTGTCTCTGCTGGTTTGGCTTGACCCCTCCTACCCCACACAGAGCCCTCTGCTGGGCTAAGGGTCCCTGGAGCAGTGAGGCTGGAAATTAACATTCCCCCTAGGATGCCTGGGGCAGCTCCCCCTAAGCAATCGGCTCAGGCTCTCTGCATACTCCAGCAGAAACGATCCCATGACTTCAGGAGCTGGAACCCTGGGCTTGAGCCTGCAGCCCCTGGACCGTCAGCTGGGCCTACTCAGCACAGACCTGAGCTGCTCTAAGCCATCCTTTCAGATCTGCGTCAGTGCCTGGATGAAGTGAGCTGTAGCTCACGAAAGCTTATGCTCAAATAAATTGGTTCATCTCTAAGGTGCCACAAGTCCTCCTGTTCTTTTTGTGGATACAGACTAACACGGCTACACGGCTACTACTCTGAAACCAGTGCTGGGATGGGTGACCTCCAAGGGGAACACTAGGGGGTGCACTCCCATGGCAGTCAGTGCTGGCCCTAATGCTGTGTTCCAGAGAGTGGGGCGGGAGTTAGGGACAGAGGAATTTTCTGATTCAGTGTATGGCACCTTCCCCTACCTCACCCCCAGGGACTACGCTGCCATCGTCTTCTTCGCAAACAGCCGCTTCGAGACAGGCAAGAAGAAGCTGCAGTTCCTGACCTTTGAGGATTTCGCTTACTGCGCAGAGCAGATGATCCAGAACTGGACACTGGGAGCCGTGGGTGAGACTGGGGACCCCCTGCTTGGGCAGAGATGGGGCAAATCGTAGCCCCTAGAGAGCTGTGCCCGGACAGCTCCTGGCACAATCATTAAAAACCACCCATGGTGCTATGGGGACCTGCAATGTCAGCTTACTCCCGGGGGAGGAGCGACATCACATGTAGCTCAGCCTGGCTCTGCTGGGTTGTGCTGTGGGGAATGCACCTGCTGGACTTCCCCTAGAACTGGGAGCTGCCTACTGTGGTCCCAGACTTACTCCCGCCTCTGTGTAAACAGCCCCCATGCCCCACCCCAGAGGTGGCTGCATCTCAGTGCTGGGTTACAGATCCCTGTATAAACAGCCCCCCACCCCAAAGCCTTCTCCCATTGTCCACCTGCTCCCCCCAGACTCCAATGTGGACGACATGGACGTGGATCTGGATAAGGAATTCCTGCAGGAACTCAAGGAGCTCAAGGTGCTGATCGCTGATAAGGATCTGCTTGATCTGCATAAGAGGTACAGGCCTGATGTGGGCAGGGCTGGGAGCCAGGACTCCTGGATTCTAATCCCAGGTCTGGGAATGGAGCGGGCTCTAGTGGGTTAGAGCAGGACTCCTGGGTTCTCTTCTCCATGTGGCCTGTGTTATAGAGCTTGGAGAAGTAGCATTTTTGGGGGTGTCTGTTCTGTCCATATGTGATGCTGTTTCTTGGCCTCAGGCCTGGGGAGAGCTGGCAGCGGGCAAGCCCCTGGTGGGGGGCCTGACCTCTCTGTCCCTCTGCAGCCTGGTGTGTACGTCACTGCGTGGGAAGAGCTCGGTGTACAACGAGATGGAAGCCAACTTCAAGGTGTGTCCTGGGGCCAGGGGTGGGGGACAAGGAGGGAGTAATGGGAATGTGGAGGGCGGATTCCCTCTCCTGGTTCAAGAAGCTCCCTTCAGTGGCCAGGCCTCTGGGTGGTGCCCCCTATTGGCATCACCTATCAATGCATTTCCTCTGCGTTACCTGATCACATGGGTCCCCTGTGTGCCAGTGAAGGGCTGCAGCCCATGGCCTGGCTTGCCTGGTGCCGCAGCCTCCTGCTGTGGACCCCCTGAACCCCCCACCTCCACCTGCACCTGCCATGCCTGAGGCGCCCACCAGAGGGGGCTTCTGAGTCAGGCTGCCGGGCCGCACTAGCCTTCTGGGCTCTGAATGCCTGGGGGTGCTGGGGCCACGGACACCCTCCCCTCAGATCCATCCTCCTCTCCTTCTGGGGTGTACCCAGGAGCCAGCTCCACCCTCGGCCCCTACCCCCTCCTGGCTTGGAACTGGGAGGCAAGATTCCTGGGTTCTCTCCACTTCTCAGTCACCAACTCACTGAGCGACCCTGGTGAGTCCCTTCCCCTGTGTGTGAATTGGGGGGTGCGGGGAGCTGTTTGTAACTGCGCAGATCCCTGAGGCGTGGGAGCCCCCGTGACGCTCTGGTGACCTGTCTGGGCCCCACAGAACCTATCACGGGCACTGGTCAATATGGCCTCCAAGCTGATCCACACCAAGGACGTGCGTGACTTCTTCATCGACCTAGTGGAAAAGGTACCACCCCCCATGCACCCTGCATGTATTCACCCCCATCCTGTTCCCCCACAGGTGGTCATGGCCCCCTACACCTGGACTGACTGGTGGACATACCCCTCACCCCCATACACTGCCCCATATATACCAACCCCATCTCCTCCCCACACACACATAGACTTCTCAGATTCTCCACGGCCAGGATTTAATGTCTGTGGGTGAATTGGGGGTGGCGTGGCACTCCTGGGCGCCCCCAGGGCAGGGAGAGGCCCGCAAAGCCAGCCCCTAGAACACATGCTGCCCTGCATTCCTAGGAAGTGGGAGGGAAGAGGGATATTTGACCGTCATGGCGTGATCACCCCCCAGCTTCCACGCTGGTGGGGCAGGAAGTTAGTTAGTGCCTAGAAGGGGAGCGGGGCTGTACTGGGGACTCTGGCCCCTTGGGAACTGGGATGAGACCCATCAAATCACCCCACATGGGGAATTATAGACTTGGAGAGGCACCTAGAGGGGAAATGCACTAGGTCCCATTCCTCCCCTCCCCGAGCCAGCCAGTCCCAATTCCCAGCAAGCAGGGGATGAGGGTGAGGTTGTGGGGTGTTGCCCCCAGGACCCAGGCTGTCTCTGACTCCTTTTCCCCCTTCTCCCCAGTTCATTGAGCCCTGCAAGTCGGATAAGTGGACTTTGAACGACGTCCGACTCTTCCTGACGCAGTACACGATGTCCGCTCACACCTTGGACGCCTTCCGGTAAGTGCCGCCCGCCAGGGACTTGGGGGCCGCCACCACCAAAGTCACTGCTCACAGACTCTTCCTGTCCTAAACTCGAGGGTAGCATTGATGGCAGCTGTTAACCAGCAGCCCCACCCCAGAGCCAGCTGCATTTGAGCACCAGGTGAGGGATCCCTTTATAAACAGCTTCTGCTCCCCACTCCAGAGAAGGCTGCATCTCAGTACCAGGTGACCGAACCCCTTATCCGTAGTCTCCTACCCCACCCCAGAGCAGCTGCATCTCAGCTCCAGGCGAGGGGTTCCTGTATAAACAGCCTCCATGCCCCGCCCCAGAGGCGGATGTGTCTCGGTGCCATTGTCTGACATCCCGGTTCTTTACTCGCAGGCACCAGGCTCTCTGGGATCGGTACATGAGCACCATCAAATCCTGCCTGCTTAAGATGTACCACGACTGACAAGCAGGGGGAGCCCTGACTGCTCGAAATGCCCTGCTCTACCGCTGATCCCTCTGCCGGATCCCTCTGCCCTGGTTCTGTTTTCCTGGGAGCCCTGATGTGAAGTCATCCCCGCCACTTCCCCAGGGCTGGGCGCTGCCTCCACCCGAGATTCCCTGTCTCCATCTTTGGAGTTTTAGCTCATTTTGGAAAATAAATGGAAGAGCCAACTGTTGGATTCGAGTTTTTGTTAGGGTTAGCTCAAGGAATGGGCCGGGCCCAGTAACCTCACTGCCACCAGCCCCCGCTCGGAGCCACGGGGCCAGCCCAGTATCCCTACCACCAACACCCCGTGGATCAGAGCCAGGGCCTGGCCTGGTATCCCGACCCCCAGTCAGTGCCACAGGCCCGGCCTGGTATCCCCACCCCACCTCTGGATCGGAGCCGCGGGCCCAGCCTGGTATCCCCACCCCCAGCCCCAATCGGAGCCGCGGGCCCGGCCTGGTATCCCCACCCCCAGCCCCAATCGGAGCCGCGGGCCCGGCCTGGTATCCCCACCCCCAGCCCCAATCGGAGCCGCGGGCCCGGCCTGGTATCCCCACCCCCAGCCCCAATCGGAGCCGCGGGCCCGGCCTGGTATCCCCACCCCAGCCCCAATCGGAGCCGCGGGCCTGGCCTGGTATCCCCACCCCCGATCGGAGCCGCGGGCCCGGCCTGGTATCCCCACCCCAGCCCCAATCGGAGCCGTGGGCCCTGCCTGGTATCCCCACCCCAGCCCCGATTGGAGCCGCGGGCCCAGCCTGGTATCTCCACCCCACCCTTGGATCAGAGCCACGGGCCCAGCCTCGTATCCCCACCCCAGCCCCGATCGGAGCCGCGGGCCTGGCCTGGTATCCCCACCCCACCCTTGGATCGGAGCCACAGGCCCGGCCTGGTATCTCCACCCCACCCTTGGATTGGAGCCGCGGGCCTGGCCTGGTATCCCCACCCCCAGCCCCAATCGGAGCCGCGGGCCCGGCCTGGTATCCCCACCCCAGCCCCGATCGGAGCCGCGGGCCCAGCCTGGTATCTCCACCCCACCCTTGGATTGGAGCCGCGGGCCTGGCCTGGTATCCCCACCCCCAGCCCCGATCGGAGCCGCGGGCCCGGCCTGGTATCCCCACCGAAGCCCCGATCGGAGCCGCGGGCCCGGCCTGGTATCCCCACCCCAGCCCCGATCGGAGCCGCGGGCCCAGCCTGGTATCTCCACCCCACCCTTGGATCGGAGCCGCGGGCTCGGCCTGGTATCCCCACCCCAGCCCTGATCGGAGCCGTGGGCCCAGCCTGGTATTCCCATCCCAGCACCGATCGGAGCCACGTCCCGGCCTGGTATCCGCACCCCACCCCCGATTGGAGCCGCGGGCCCGGTGTGGTATCCCCACCCCCGGCCCCGATCGGAGCTGCGGGCCCGGCCTGGTATTCCCACCACCAACACCCTCCTGGATTGGAGCTACGGCGCCAGCCCTGGTTTCCCGTTCCCCATCCTTCGACATCCGTGGGCGGCTGTGGCGGAGCTGTTTCCAGGAGTTGCTGCCTCCCCATGGTCACAATTCAGCTCCTTCCAGGACTCATCTTCGAGGTGACCCATGCTATGCAGAAACTGCCAGGTGTGGGGGGCCTCCCTCAGATCTACGCAAGGCTTAGGGAGAAACACAGACCCTAGAGCTGAACAAACCTAATGAGATCTTGCCCCTCACACTGCTACATCCCTGCATACAGCCCGTGGGGAGCCCAGGAGTGGGCTAGCAGGGCACTGTGGACCAGGACTGAGGGGCGCTGGCAGAACTGGGGGGGGGTCTAGGGCTGGGCTAGCAAGGGGCTGTGGGCCAGGATTGAGGGGCGCTGGCGGAGGGGTCTAGAGCTGGGCTAGCAGGGGGCTATGGGCCAGGATTGAGGGGCGCTGAGAGCGTGGGGGGGAGTCTAGGGCTGGGCTAGCAGGGGGCTATGGGCCAGGATTGAGGGGCGCCGGCAGAACTGGGAGAGTGGGGCTAGGGCTGGGCTAAAGGGGGGTTATGGGCCAGGATTGAGGGCCAGAGCGGTCATTGATTCTATTTAACATAATTTACTCTAAAATTTAAATAGGAAATTAAGGGCCGAAGTCTTGAGTGAGCACCCTGGTGGCAGGGGATACATGTTGGCGGAAGTTTGTGTTGAACAGAACCCAGGAGTCCTGATTCCCATTCCCCCCTCCCCCCGCCACATGTCTCTGTTCTCCAGACGACCCTGCACAGGGGCCCAGTGCCAGCTCAGACAGAACACCGGAGCCTCCGTGCAGCTAATCCCTTCCCCAGGGGGCTGCTCTGTCTGCGCCTCCCCATTCCGGAGTGAGCCCCTGGGGGCACCATACCATAGCGCTGCGCTGCCCCGCCCCAGCTCCCAGAGAACTCCTGGGTTCTATCCCAACTCGGGGAGGGGGGTCTAGTGGTTAGAGCAGAGGGGGCTGGGAGCCAGGACTCCTAGGTTCTGTTCCCAGCTCTGGGAGGGGAGTGAGGTCTGGGGGGTTAGGGCAGGGGGAGGGCTGGGAGCCAAGACCCTCCAGAACAGGTTTGAAGTTCCATCGGGGGGAAGCCACAGTCTCGTGCCTGGGATCCACCCTGGCATGTGTGTATCCAACACCAATCCATGTATTTTCAGGCCAGAAGAGACCATGAGACTAGCTAGTCTGGGGGGCCCTGGCCAGAGAATGTCACCCATCACCCCCGGTGCTGAGCCCAGGCACGGGTGCTGGACTGAAGCATGTTCCCGAGGGTAGCCAGGCTGGAGCTGGAGCTGGAGACCCTGAGAGATGTGAATCCACCACGGCCCTTGGCTGTTTGGTCCCAGGGTTAATTAACCTCAGGGTTAAAAACAGTGCCGCATTTCTCCTTGGACTGTGTCCAGCTTTAACACTGGGGGAGGCTATCGGGGTGTCCACACCTCTGCTGGGGGAGGCTCGGGGCTCTTTCCCCCCTCCCCCCCAGGAACTTACTAGCCACTTGTGTAAGTCAGCAAAAGTCACCGCCTGGGGGCAGGACAGCACACAGAGCCTTACCCCTCTGGGGGGGCCGCTAAGTGGCCAGGGGATAAATGCACAAACACAGAACCCCCGTCCCCTGCTGAGGTGGGCCATGTGGTGGGAGGGTGTGTTTAGAGAGGGGCAAATGTGCCTCGGGATTAACCATCCCCACTCCCTGGGATGGGGTGAAGGTGGGGAGCAGGGAGATGGATGGGAAGGGGGGACAGAGGTGGAGATAAGTGGTAGGGGTTCCATGGGGGAGGGCAGAGAAGAAGGTGGGTGGGCAGAGAGGGTGCAGAGGCAGGGGTTTCCAGGGAGAGGGGTGTGTGAAGGAGTGGGGGGGGGGCAGAAGGAGGCTGGGGATGAGTGAGTGTCTGGGGGAAGTAAAAGAGAACAGTGCTGGGGCAGCGGAGTCGGGGTTGGGGGTGG
Organism: Chelonia mydas; assembly: GCF_015237465.2. Classification (NCBI taxonomy): domain Eukaryota; kingdom Metazoa; phylum Chordata; order Testudines; family Cheloniidae; genus Chelonia; species Chelonia mydas. Next base: position 29,453,489 of record NC_057853.1, read on the forward strand.
AGTGGTTGTGGGTCTTGGGGGCAGGAGGGTAGAGCGGGGCTGTGGGGAGGGCAGGAGATGAGGAGGTGGAGCGGCAGGGGGTGATGGGGCTGGGGCAGGCGGTGGGGGGCAGCGGTGGAGCAGGGGGGCTGGAGCGGCTGGGGCTGCAGGGGGCAGGGGTAAAGCGGGGCTGGAGGGAGTATAGGGGTGATGGGGTGGGGGTGGAGCGGCTGCGGCAAGAGGCGGTGGGGGGCTGGGGCAGGAGGTGATGGGGCGGGGGTGGAGCGGTGGCGCAGGCGGTGATGGGGCGGGGTGGAGCAGTGGGGGGCTCGGGCAGGGGCTGCAGGGGGCGCGGTCTCGCAGCTGGCCGGCCCGGGGCGCGCGGCGCCGGCTGTAAGTGGATCCAGGTGCGGGGCGGGTCCCGCTGGCCCGGGGCCAGGAATTCGGGGCAGGGGGGCCGGGGGGAGCCAGCGCGTCTCTCCCAGAGAGCCTCGGCCGCCAGCGCCCGCTCCGTGTGCGCCCGCCCGGCCGTGGGGGATCGGGGCAGACCGTCCTGCCCGGGGGGCGCAGACCGGACCCCCCGGCCTGAGCACGGGGGCGGGGGGCCGATCCCGGACGGTAAGTGGGGCCGGAGGGGATCGAGCCGTACAGGGGTCAGTGGGGGATCCCCGGGAGCGGACCGGGCCGTGTATGGATCGAGCCCTGCGGGGTCAGCGTCGGGGGGGTCCCGGTGGCGTTATCCCTGCGCCCGAAACTTCTGGGAATCCCCCTTTGTAGCCGTGGCACCAGCCACGCGATTGGCAGTGATGGGGGGGTCCTGACGGGCTGGGATCGGTGCAGGGCCAGCGGGACCCCACCAGGTCAGACCCCTCCCCAAGGCCGAGATGAGCCATTTGTGACCCACTGACCCCAACCGGGGCGGGAGGGAGGAGTACACCTAACGGAGCCAGCTCAGAGACGGCTGGGCCAAAATATAGACTTCCCCGCCTCACCCCCTAACTGCCTGCCCCCCACCTGGCCCACCCCTATACACCCATGTTCCCCACACACACACACACACCAGGCTTCTTCCCTGAGCCCTTCCCCGCCTTGTGCTCCCCACACCATCTGCCCTCCTGCTGCTGGGATCCCTCCCCAATTCTCCTCTCCCCCCCCCAGCCCCTGCTCCCCACACCGCCTGTCTCCCCACTGCTGGGATCCTGCTTCAATTCCCCTTCCCCCCCAGACCCCCCCATCTCCCCACTGCTGGGATCCCTCCCCAATTCCCGTCCCTTCCCAGCCCCTGCTCCCCACACCGCCTGCCTCCCCACCGCTGGGATCCTGCCTCAATTCCCGTCCCCCCAGACCCCCCCACTGCTGGGATCCCTCCCCAATTCCCCTCCCCCCAACCCCTGCTCCCCACACCGCCTGCCTCCCTACTGCTGGGATTTCTCCCCAAGTCTCCCCCCCCCCCCACCAGCGCTCTCCACACTGCCTGCCTCCCCGCTGGCTGGGATCCCTCTCTGATCCGTGCCCTGGCCTACATTCCCCATAGTGCTCCCCTCGCTCACTGCCAGGATCCTGCTGTCAGGATCCCTCCCCCACCCTGCACTCCCCACACCACCTGCCTCCTCCACTGCTAGTATCCTAGCCTGCACTCCCCACATCACCCACCTCCTCCACTGCTGGGATCCCTGCCTGTGCTGCCCACACCACCCACCTCTTCCACTGCTGGGATCCCTCCCAGTAGTCACCCCAGCCTGCCTCTCCTGCTGCCGGGGTCTCTCCCTGATCCCCACCCCACCACCTGTGTCCACCTCTCTCAGAAAAGCCCCTCTGGAGACAAGTCTCAGGAGATCCTGCCCTTTGGGGGATCCCCCTCTGATGGGCTGCCCTCGCCAATGCTCCGCCTCTTGGGGAAGAGCAGCCAATCAGAGCTTGTGCAGGAGGCAGTCAGGGCTCTTCCCTCACCCACCTTCTTCCAGCAGCAGGACAGAGTTTTGGGGTAGGGGAGAGGAGAGTAGGAAGAGCCCAGCAGGGCAGCTCCAGTCTGCCCCCTCCCTTCCCTGCAATACCAGGCCTTGAGGCAACAGCTGGAGAGCATAGTCTAGGCTGGCTGTGGGTGAGGGAGATGTCATTTTGTACACTCCTCTAGGGCACACCCATGTTCCCTTACATGTGTGTTCTGGCTGGCTGGGAGAGGCCACAGGGCTCCAGGCCCCAGAGACTAATTGTAGACCCAGCCAGACATAAATATTGACAGTGCTGGGTCAGTGAGAGGGCTCCTGCCAGGCTATGCATTGGAACCATCCATCCATACTTTCTGCTGTGTACTTTGGGTGGGGGGGGTCTCCACTTTGCTTCCCCCAATCCCCTAAGGATGCCCCCTCCCCCGATCCCATTTCTGCCACCAATCCCCTGTTCCCCACCATGCTACAATGCTCCTGCCCAGCCTTGGGATGTCCCGGCTCCCCACAGCTCTGATTTGCTGATGGCTGCTCTGGGGTCCCCTCCTCCCACAAATTGGGTTGGCCAAGGGGCTTTGGATTCCAGACGGTCTGGGAGCTGGGTGGATGGCTATTCATAGCCACAGAGAGGCTATAATTAGCCTGGACTTGACCAGAGCTCCTGCCTCAGGAGAAGAGTTGATAGACGCCCTTAGCCTCTGTTTGGATAGTGCCCCTCAATCCAGACCCATAGTCCCCTGCCCTCCCAGCCCTGCCCCCCCCCCACTGCTCAGCTGATCCCCCTCAGTCCACACCTGTGGTCCCCCTGCCATCTCAGCCATTGAGGCCGAGTCTGGCAATGTTTGGCTGGATTATAATGGGGACTCAATGCTGAGACCCTCCAACTCATGACATGCCCTCACTTTGAACCCAGGTGTGAAACCTCCAAGCCATCCAGAACTCCAGGGGTCTCTGCCATTGGGGTGGGGGGGGAGGCCCAGTGGGAAGGGCAAGATACAATGTACGGGGAGGGGCTGCCATTGATGGTTGGTCCCTGCTCCTCCCCCATCACCCTCCAAATGGGGCTGGATGGACTCCAAGTGAGGACAGGAATGAGGGTGATCTGGATGCTCTGAGCCAAAGTCCCCACCAAACTCTTTGGCTTTGAATCCACTGGGCATTGGGAGACTGGGAGGAGGAGGGGACGGCGGAGGAAGCCTCACCTTGCAGGGAGGGGAATCCATATTCCATATGTTCCAGGGCACTGTGGGGTGCGCTTGGCCCCATGGCAGCTGCAGGGACAGGATCCCTGTCCCCAAGGCCCAAGGGGAATTGCCTTCATTCTCAGCAGTACAGAGGCAATGATGCATAGAGGGGATACCAGGCCACGGATCAGATCCACTTGAGAGGGGTTTCTGATTACCTGTCTGGGGGGTTGGTTCAGTCTGAGGGGCACTGGCAGGACTGTGGGTGGGTGACACTAACCCCTGCCTTACCCCTGGCAGGACCATGTGGCCCGTCTCCTGCCTGCTGCTGGCAGTGCTGGTGGGCGCGACACTGGCACAGGAGCTGGAGGAACCTGATACCTACACGGTAAGAACGTGTCAGTGCTGCCCACCCTGCACACGCCCTCTGGGGTGGAGTGTGTGGGCTGTTTATACAGGGTCCCTTGCCTGGTGCTGAGATGCAGCTGCCTCTGGGGTGGGGCACGGGGACTGTGTATGCCGGGATCCCTCAGCAAAACTCCAGGATATTGGAGGGGGTTCCATCCTTAGTGCCCCTGAGAGACCCTGGAATTACAAACTGGGCTGCACAGCCCCACTGCTCACAAAGTGAGACACTAACGCTGTCGGATTAACTAGCGGTCGCTCCCTTCGTAGCTTCTCTCAACCGAGCTCATCGCATCCACCAGGGCTCCTTGTATCCCTCTATTCCACGCCCCCTGGCTGGGTGCCACCCTCCCCTCTGTTTCAGAGGCTTCCTGCAACACCCCCCAATTTCACTCCCAACCAGAGGTGCTTTGTGCACCTGCCCCCCTTCCCCTCCCCACCATTATGATTTGCCTGGTCTGGGAGATAAATTCAATCTATGGAGAGTTTTGTGTGCGTGTGCATGCTGCCCCCTGCTGGAGAGGATGAGCCCTGCTCTGTGTCCGTCCCTGCTGCCCTGCTCCCAGGTGGGGTCTATGCAGGGCCTTTTCCCTTAGCTGCCTGCTTGCCCTGAGCTGGCCTCGGACACCTGGGTTCCTCTCCTGATCCTGCAGGGCCCATTAATGCTTTCAAGGGCAATGGGATCCTGTTGGTTCAGCCCTTTGATTTCTTCACTCCTATATTTGGGGTTTTTCCCCACTGCCTGTGGACCCCCGACTGTAACCGTCTCCCTCTCTTACCCCTAGGAATGCACAGACGGATACCAGTGGGACTCAGACACACAGCACTGCAAAGGTATGAGGCGGGACTGTGGGGAGTGGTTGAAGGTGGGGGGCTGGGAGCCAGGACTCCTGGGTTCTACCCCAGGGCTGGGAGGGGGTCCTTGGAAGGAAGGGCTTGGACTCCTGCGTTCTGACCCTGGGCCTGTCCCCAGACGTGAACGAGTGTGAGACCATCCCCGAGGCCTGCAAAGGGGAGATGAAATGCATCAATCACTATGGGGGGTACCTGTGCCTGCCGCGCTCAGCCTCCGTCATCAATGACGTGCACTCGGAGAATGCTGCGCCCCCCAGTGCCCCTCGACCCCGGCCTCCCCGACCCTCACTCACCGCCTCCCGCCACAACACCTGCCCCCAGGGCTACGAGCCTGATGGGCATGGCTCCTGCCTGGGTGAGTAAACAGGGAGTGATTGGGGGGAAGAGGGGTAAGGGGGCATGGCTGGGGGGAGGGGCCATGGTAGGGAGGAGGGGCAGGGGGCATGGCTGGGGGAGGGGCAAGGGAAATGGCTGCGGGGAGGACAGGCAGGGGGCATGGCCAGATGGAGGAGGGAGTGGTGGGAGGACAGGCAGGGGGAACAGCCACGGGTGTGTGGGGGGCACAAGGCCCACTGGGAGGGAGGCAATTGGTATCACTGGGGGTTAGGGAGCTGCTTCCCCACAGGCAGAGGCTGGTGATTCTATGGGGCTGATCCAGGACACCCCCGGCTTGGGGGGTGTCTGTCCCAGCTAACCCCGCATGTCCCGGTGCTGCCCCCTGCAGACGTGGACGAGTGCGAGTACGAGCTGCATGACTGCCAGCCCAGCCAGGAGTGCATCAACACGGCCGGCGCCTTCCACTGCAAGTGCCCTGACGGCTACCGCAAGATTGGCTCCGAGTGTGTGGGTGAGTGGGCACCGGCCACCGGGGGCGCTGTGCTGCAGAGAGCAGGGATGGGGTGGAGGACAATGAGTTTAACCCCTTCTCTCCCGTGTGGCAGACATCGACGAGTGCCGGTACCGGTACTGCCAGCATCGCTGCGTCAACTCCCCAGGCTCCTTCTCCTGCCAGTGTGAGCCAGGCTTCCAGCTGGCCAGCAACAACCGCTCCTGCGTGGGTAAGGGACTCGCCCTGCCAGAGGGACAATGGGGGCTGGGACTCAGGACTCTTGGGTTCTATTCCTGTTCCCATTTGCATCACCTGGTGGCATTTGAACACTGTTATACACCACCCTGCCCCACCCCAGAAGCAGTCGCATCCCGGTGCTGGGCGTGTTGGGATTTCACACTGCGCTTTCCTTGCAGATGTGAATGAGTGTGAGATGGGGGCACCGTGTGGGCAGCGCTGTTTCAACACCTACGGCACCTTCATCTGCCGCTGCAACCAGGGCTATGAGCTCGACCGCGACGGGTTCACCTGCAATGGTAGGTGAGCCTGGCCCCTGCCCCTAGCCCAGCCCCCAGTCCTAGCCTTTCCCTGCTTTTAGCATTCCCCAGGCCTAGCTCCTCCCATAGCTGTAGCCCCTCCCATACCCTGAGCTTCTCCCATTTCTAGCCCCATCTTGTTGTATGTCAGCTACCATCCTTTTATCTCCCTCCTGTTTTAGCCCCTCCACAATTTTAACCCTTCCCATTTCCCTTGGCCCTTCCCTGCTGACAATTCCTCCCTTCTCATCTCCAGTTCTAGCTCCTCCTATTCCATTCTGCTCCTCCCACTTTCCCATGTTCCCTCCCCATTCCCTTTAGCCCCTCCCCTTTGCTTTGCTCCACCCACTTGCCCATTCCCTTGCCTTGGGGACCTTCTTAGCTCTTCCCCCTGCTCTTTTTTCCCACCGATTGGCTATGAGGGGCAATCTCTAGTGAGGCTGATGGGCACAGACAGATCCTGTGGTTCCTGGAGTGGGGGCAGTGATGGACTAGGAGGTGAAGGGAGCCCGGCCCTCTCACGCTTTGCTTCCCCCACCCAGATATCGATGAGTGCAGCTACTCCAGCTACCTGTGCCAGTTCCAGTGCATCAATGAGCCAGGGAGATTCTCCTGCGACTGCCCCCAGGGCTACCAGCTCCTGGGCACCCGCCTCTGCCAAGGTACCAATGCTTCCCAGCACTGGGAGGGGCTTCCACCACAGAGCTACTTCCTCCCCAGGACACTCCACCCACCCCAGCTGGCCCCAGCCCTGAGCAGCCCCTGCTGCCCTAAAGAA